>NC_135380.1:14432500-15057500 GCF_049243985.1 Paroedura picta
TATATATATATATATAAGTAGGTAAAGGAGCAGAAGATGGTGCTCTTCTGCTCCTTTACCTACTATATATATATAATCTGCCTTCTTCCTTGGTGGGACTCAAGGTGGATTACATAAAAACCCATAAAATCCCCAATCCTTTCCCATTTCTTGGTTCATTGCCCGTTCTGCACTCGTCTCCCCGATATTTTCTCGAGTTCCTTCCCAGCTTTTCTCAAGGTTCTTCCCCACCTCTCCCACAGACCTGCTTCTACTAAACTCTGGCTCCTGCTTTGTGGAATGGCTTGCCCGAGGAGATCAGGAAAGCTCCTGTAACTCAGCTTTCTATAAACAATGCAAAACCAAACTCTTAAAGACCACTTTCCTGGGCTGGTTGCACCGCACCGCACAAGATGGTTTGAAAAACTTGTTTGGCTAAATTATTAAGGACTGTGGTCTATATTGCTGCGTATCGCTTCTTGTAAGGACGATCCTGTCTATGTGGTTTCTCCCACCACTTAATGTGTCACGTGAATACATCTGGCCTTCGTTTCTTTCTGGTGGTTCGTGACTTCCAACCTCTTAATGCACTGGTTATGGAATGGCCCATTTTGTTGATTGTACTGACTCACTATGCGCAATCCCCCTGGAGTCCCTGTGAGAAAGGCAGACTATAAATAATGTAAACAAAAGAAAAACACTAGAGTAAGGGTGTCCAAACTGTAGTTCTCCAGATGCCCATGGAGAGATGGTCATCTGGAGAGCCACAGTCTGGCCACCCTACCCTAGAGCCTAGGTTGGTGATTTAATCCCCGCCAAACTGGCACTGTTCCTTTCCACAAACCACAATTGGTGTTGGAAGCTGCACTACCATAGCTGCAATACCATAGAAAGGGAATACCATCCCCTGTCCTGGAGAACCCCCGATTATGGTTCAAGGAAGTATCATCCAAGAGCAAAAACACTCCCTGGAAGACCCATGACACCACAAAGGCTCAGGGCTTCATGACACATTTCTTATGTTGGTTGGTGGGGCAATGTGAGGACTTGAAGCCTGTTGGGTGGCAGGAGCTTTGTGCCTCCCAGTTTGTGTTCAGCCATGTTCAGAAAGAAGGTGGCCTGCCAGAGTAGCTGTGGCATTTGCCCTCCTCCCTCCAGCCTTTTAGCAGGCATTTTTAGTACAACAAAAACTCAGCTACGGCTCAGCTGAGGAGCAGGAAGGAGACGGGGAGGGGCAGTACCCTCTGCGTGGGGCGGGGGGACCGGTCGTGTGAAAGCCACCCCCTCCATTCACTGCTCACGCACAGCGGGGACAGCCTCTCGCAGCCCTGTGTGAAAGCAGCCTGGATGTGCAAATGCAAACTGCCAGAGTGGATGTTAAAGGCTCCTTTCATAAATGTTGGACAATACCCGCCCAACACACTTTAGACCAGGGGTAGTCAAACTGCGGCCCTCCAAATGTCCATGGATTACAATTCCCAGAAGCCCCTGCCAGCATTCGCTGGCAGGGGCTTCTGGGAATTGTAGTCCATGGACATCTGGAGGGCCGCAGTTTGACTACCCCTGATTTAGACCTTGCAAACAACTGCTGAAGTCCCCTGGAAATGTCCTATCCATGGCGTGTGAAACCAGCCCAAGTGGAAGACGGGTACAACGGACTCCCATGGGACTTTTCCCCCATGAAAAGCAGCCCTGTGCAACAGCAGCTCTGAGGGGGAAGAATGATGGGGAGGGGGAAGAAATCCCCACCCCCAAGTTGCTTAGCCCCATGGCAGAAACGACACACTTCAGAAGTGTAAGAGTGAAGTTTCATTTCCGAAATGCGAACGTGCGTGTTTCAAGAGAAAGAAGATTTATTATTTTTTTTCCTGCACTAGGACAAAAAAGGAAGCGGGGGGGGGGGGAGGACTTTTAAAGGCCACTTAAGAAAATACATCCCACCCATCTTCCAGATCGCAACAGAAGAACCCCCTTTTTCTCCACTAGCTGCCAGGAAGGAATGGCCAAGAGTCAAGGCCGGACCACTTTCCACCTGCTCGAGCCACAGTCTGCGGCAGCTGTGCAGAGACTGGCCCTTTGTTCTTCTGCCGGCCAGATGGACAGTGTCTTCAGCCACGCGCACAATGCTCTTCTGTCCGTAAACGCAGTCTGTCGTTTTTTGCGGAGAAGAATCTTAGCAGAGTCTAGTGACTGACTAGGGTCGGGTAGCACCCCAGTCATAGCTCTTGGTTTTTAATAGGAAAAGGGATCCTTTCCCAAACGTGGGTCCTGGGCCCCACAATGGGGGCGGAGAGGTCTGACTTCATTAAAAAAAAAGGGAGGGGGGAAGTGTTATTAGACCTGCTAAAAATAGAAGAGATGCTGAACCATTGCCTTTTGTTGGTTGTAATTCCTAGAGGAAGGGAAGACTTGATCCGGCTGCTGGAGCTCACAGTTTTGGCCCCAAGTATCCAGTTTCAGAAATTTGGTGGCAGAGACTTGTATCGTCCTCGTGGGAGTGCGCTGCCAAGCTCTTGGCGCATGGGAGAATGGTGACGCACGGCTTTCGGGCTTGGCTTCATCCAGTGCTCCCTTGTGATTGCTCCCAGGCTGCAGACAGGCAGCAAGGCCTGCTTGCCCCCCATCCTGGCACTGGGCATCCTCCTTCTTGCCCTCCTTCTAGGTGGGAGAAGATGATACCTGGCAGCAGGTGTCTCTGTCTGGGAAGCCAGTATTAAGTGCAGAGTCTCTGGGCAACAGTTTGCTTTGGCAGAGGCTCTGCTGCGGGGGAGCAGTTGTGGGCAGGGAGAGGCGAATGTCACACCAGCTCATCCAGGAGGGTTCCAATGCTCTGGTGAGGCTCTGCGGGGCCTGCGATGGGCTTGTTGCACATGGGACACACACACCGGACCTCCAGCCACTTCACAAGGCACCTGTAGGCCGAAAAGAGGCAGTTAGGGGACTCCAAACTGAATACGACTTACTTTGTTGTTTTGGTGGGGGGGAAGAATTCTGGGACTGAATTTATCTGGCTGACCTAGTGTGGGCCTCCTCTGCCATTTTCCCAGCTCAATTTCAAATGCTTCCCTTCCCTTCTAGCTTAGTCTTGTTCGTCCATTCTTGATGACACCACTTTCCTTCCCATGAGAACAGCTCAAAGAGCCACCCTGGGCTTGCCACAGTCGGTATTCGGATGGGAGAACATCAAGGAGGATGGGGGTGGCCACCTCCATCCATCTCTTGCTGGGAACGCCCCATGAACAGAGTCACCGTGAGCTGCTTGTGACTCGATGGCACATGTGTCTTCTTTCTCCCCAGTGAAGACTCAACCTTACAGCTCTGTTCTCTCCTATCTTTCGTTCTCACAACCACCATGCTGGGAGGTAGGTTAGGCTGAGTGCACGTGGATGCCCTGAGGTCACCCAGGAAGCTTCCATGGAATGGTAGAGCTTCCAGCTCCTAGCCTGCTAACCACTGTTCCATACATGATATCAGTATACTTCTCATATGGTAGTAAAATTGTATCTGGAGGTGTCCTACCTGAGACAGGGGCCCACAAGATGCAGTGCTTTTCCTTGCAAGGAAATTCCCTCCAAGTTGAAAACTAGCATGTCAGGGAAAACACTAAGCATTGACCTTCTAGAGTCATGCATCTTTGGCCTCATCGTCCTGAACATTTCTCATCTGTGATCTCACTGAGTAAATCGAGGGGCATTAAGTCTGCCTGGGCAAGAAATGGGAACAGTGTGATTCAACCCTTTTAAAACCCCTGTTCTTGCTGCCCCCCCCCCCACCAAAAAGCAACAACAACCCTGTCCCTCTAGTGTCTATACTGCAGGTAGATGAAGAAGATACTGAATAGATGGATAGGAGGGACAAATGAGAAGAGAAATCTGTGCAGCTTCTTCCTACTACGGGAGGCTACTGCCTTGCAGCCTAGAGGTTTAATCATTATGGGGACATGACTTGGTATGGATAAAAGGACAGGAAAGGTCTTGAGGTCCCTAAACTGAATGAAAACATCCCCCTTTTCTCAGAAAACTAGAACTGCGGCCACAAATGAAGACATCACAAATGCAACTCTTGGCTCGTATAGAAGCAAAATGCTTGGCCAGTGACATGATCTGCGGATCAGAGGCAGAGAGGGCAGAGAGAGAAAGGGGTAAGAAGGAAAACCTCTGTTTTGCCCTTTTGTCCCTCCAGCCAGGGAATGTCTCTCCCACACTTCCTCCAAGTAACAGAGGGCAGTGACTGTGATTCCCCCTCCCTCCATTTTATCCTCGCAACAACCCTGCGAGGCTAGATCAGACTTGACTCCCTCAAAAGTCACCCAGCAAGATACACGGTGGAGTGACAATATGGCCTGCTCCCCATTTCCGCAGTGGCCTGATTTCTCTCCAGGAAATACTGGGCAGGGTGCCTTCACTCAGGGTGGCAGAGAGTCTCACCCAAGAGGTCACCGTTCCAGAGGCTGAACCCCCAACATTCTGGCACTCCAAGCACCAGGGGTAGTCAAACTGCGGCCCTCTGGATGTCCATGGACTACAATTCCCATGAGCCCCTGCCAGCGTTCGCTGGCAGGGGCTCCTGGGAATTGTAGTCCATGGACATCCAGAGGGCTGCAGTCTGACTACCCCTGCGCTAAGCGGTTAATCCTCTGGAAACAATAAAATCTGACCCCAGTGGTACTCCCGATTGTCACTGTCACCACCGTCCCCTTCAGCATTCCCACCACCCAGGAGGCTCTGGCTGAGGCCGCTTGACCCAAGAGACCTTAACGCAGCTGCCCACCCCCCTTCCCAGCCAGAGGCACAAAGGGTGTTGTGCCAGCGCCCGTCGGTCGGTCAGCAGAGCCGGGTGCACAAAGGAGCTATTTGGGCTGTCCTTGGCAGCTACTCACTTTCTGTGGAAGGCATGTTGGCATGGCAACACTCCCAGCTCATCTTTCACTTTAAAGTCTTCTAGGCAGACGGCGCAAGTCTGCTGTGGGGGGGGGGGGGGGAGAGAGAAAGAGGAGGAGGAGGTCGAATCAGTAGGCGTTACATCACCATCTTGTGCCTCAGCCGGGGCAGAACGGTTCACCCACCCGGGCTCGGTGGGGAACAAAGGCACACATGGAATAACACAGAGTCCCTCCTTAGGGTTGCATTCTTCTGAAGGCTTATCAGTTACCCCGGAGGGTGGAAGCGTACGTCTGCTGCGAACAAGAGTCTCCGGCAGGCCTCTGGTGAGCCAGAGCCCACGTTGTCCAGCGCATAACGAATGTGGGTGACCACCAGAGGCATGTTTACACCGTGCGGCCGGTGTGTTGGGAATACAGGTTATGTAGATCTGTGATGTTAGGATGAATCAGTCATGGGCTGGGAACAACCCAGAGAAATGGGATTTTGATTTGCAACTGTAATTTTTTTCCCCTCACTGCACAGATGGCAAAAAACAACAACAAACAAAACATGTGCTAAGAGAGCACAGGCTGCATACTTTGGCAGCTTCCCCCCCCCCCTCACGCCTTAACACTAGGTGCGTCTGCAAGGCTGCATGTATAAAAATAAAGACATTTGTAATATGGATTTTATAAACAGCTCCAAACAGAATCACTTTATATGCTAACTAAGCTATAAACAACGCTTTTAATGCTGCTAATGCAGTGATAGCGGATCACACCTGACAAGCAGGTGATGCATCCTTTTCAGTTCCTCTCCCTGGTGGGTCTAAAAGTTCCAGAAATTTTACACTTTTTGCCACGGGACCAGAGTTTGCACTTGCAGCAGTTATGGAGTGTTTCCTGATTCTGCCCCATCCCTTTCCTGCAGTCGTGGGGTCTGTGGGGTGAATGCAAGCTATGCCTGCAAAATGGGCTTGCATCTCAGAGAAGATACAGCCTGTAGCTCCCGGCATGCTACTGCATACACCTGAAAAATGATACTTGCAGTGCTATTGTCATAAACCATGATGAGCAGTGGCAGATGGGCATATGGTAGCAAGCAGCGTTGAAGGTTTTCACAGGAGCAGCATGTGCTCAGATGGCCGTGTACGGTGCCTGCAGCCCAGAATGTGGAAAATAAGCTATTCTCCCCCTCCCCCCACGCCAACTACTGCTGGCCATGTGAAGCACCTACAATTATTCATACACATAGAATCATACAATAATAGAGTTGGAAGAGACCTCATGGGTCATCTAGTCCAACCCCCTGCACTATGCAGGACACTCACATCCCAATCGCTCATCTACTGTAGCCTGCCACCCTCTTGAGACTTCACAGAATCAGCCTCTCCGTCAGATGGCTATCTAGCCTCTGTTTAAAAATGTCCAAATATGGAGAACCCACCACCTCTTATCTGGAGACTGAACCTGGGACCTTCTACACACCAAGCAGACATTCTTCTAGTGAGCCCAAAACATAAATAAGTACTGAAGAAGAACAGGGCCAACTCAAGATTAAGTCTTCTTAGGTAGGCCACCCTTCATAAACCCTTCCCCCTCAAAGGGGATTCACTATAGCTTACACCACTCTCCTCTTCTCCATTTTATCCACATAACCTCCCTGCAAAGTTGGTTAGGCTGAATGTGTGAGACTGGCCCAAGCTCACCAGGGAGCTTCCATGGCAGAGTAAGGATTCGAACCTTAGTCTCCCAGATCCTAGTCCAAAACTCCAAACACCACAGCAATCAAGATATCTGGGTAAAGGCACCCCTAAAAGGAGAGTTTTTTTCCATTAATCTGAATTAAATCCCCCTTGCCCCCTTCTTGCTATGGATTTGCTCGAACGGTTTGCCTCTAGATGCTTTTGTTTAGATCGATTGCATGGAGGTTCAAGAGGTTGCTGAATATTTGTGTAGATTCAGAGGCGAGTGGTTGAGCAAGTAATGCTTGCCCTTTGTATTCTCTCTGTGGCCCAAGAAGAGAGCACAACGGAGCCCTGTTTCCCAAAGACTGGGTAAAATGCCAGCGCTCATCTCTGAGTTAATCAAAGCGTGTTCCGCACTCACCCCGTGCAAATTTAGTTTCCTGGCATCGCCTTTCAAAACCACCTGGGAGAAAAACAGGAAAGAGAAGCAGGCAGATTAGGATCAGGATATGGTGCTGAATAACCGGGGCAGGTATTTTGATCCTGTCGTTCAACGTGCAGGCAGACAGCCGCTGCTATTGAACGCTGAGAATCTTGGCTGACGCAGAAACCAGACAGACTCAATGGGTGGGCCCAGCAGATGAATGTGGATTATTTTCCCTAGTACCAAAGTTTCACTCCTCTCAAATTGTTTTTTTTTTAAATTAAAATCTGATTCTTTGCTTGATATCTCAGAACTTCTGTTCTGCGGGCAATATTTATATATTTCATTTATTCACTATTAACCACATTTATATGCCGCCTTTCTGCCCTCACAAGGGCCACCAAAGTAGCTAATAAATTTACAGTATTTGCTGGCGTATAAGACTACTTTCCCCCCCTGAAAAACATGCCTCCAAGTGGGGGGGTCGTCCTATACGCCAGGTGCACTTCAGTTGGGATAGACATAGCTGCCCATAGTGGCCAATAGTACTGTAATGTAATGTAACAAACTCTATATTTTCAGTGGAAATGTTGGGGGGTTGTCTTATACGCCCAGTCGTCTTATACGCCGGCAAATACGGTATATATATGTAATTAAATCACATTTTAAAACCATTTTAAAACACAGATTTAAAACAATTAAAACCACAGCTAAAATACACCCAAAGATGTAAAAAACAATTTAAAAACACTGCCTAGGAAGGAGGGATTGCTCAACAGAGGAAATGTCTTCACCTCCTGGTGGAAGGTGGTAATAGAAGGGAGACAGACCAAGGGCAGGGAGGCTTTCTATGGATTGCATCAGATTTCAAGGCCCACCTGTAATTTAGGCGGCATAGCTAGCCCAATCCTCAACAGGTCAAGCCCCATCCAGTAATGCTTCCCAGTAAGTTCCCGGCCCTAGGGAAGCACGCCTGGCCTCGACCAGGGCCAGGGCCTTTTCGGTCCTGGCCCCTGCCTGGTGGAATGAGCTCCCGGGAGAGCTGCGGGCCCTGCGAGATCTTCCATCGTTTCGCAGGGCCTGCAAGACGAGCTCTTCCACCAGGTTTATGGTTGAGGCCAAGGCTAACATCTAGGCCCCCCCGGGACCTGGGACCTGGGATTGGGATTGAGGATTGACACCATCAGTATCCCCTCTCACCTGCTAGTAGGAGGAGGGGGAAGTTGATTAATTGATTAGCCAATCTTGCCAGGTTAACTTGCTAACTAATAAGGAATTGTAGCTGTTAATGGATTTTAATGGATTTTATTGGGGTTTATAATGTTGTAACCCGCCACGAGCCGCAAGGGAGTGGCGGGTAATAAATCGAATAATAATAATAATAATAATAATAATAATAATAATAATAATAATAATAATAATAATAGTAATAATAATAATAAGTCTCTGAAGTCATGAAACAGGGCCAACAAAAATTAAACTAAGTTCTGTCATTGGACAGATTCTGGGGAATCTCTGGGGCTTCATTCCGATGTCATGGCAAACAGCGCTGTCAAATATACTCATTGGCATTGTTCTTTCCTCTTGCAGGGTTGCCACCTGGCCTGGCGAAAAATACCCAGGCACTTTAATGGAGGTTTAATGTGTGCAAATGGGAGGTTAAAGCTTTTCATGGGAGGGAGGGAAATGACTGTATTATTAGTTAATATCCCTTTAAGTCTATAAAAGGCCATTTCTCCAGGCCTCTACAGGTTTAAAGCCCCCTCTGGCGACTTTTGCAATGAATTCAGCTACACATCTTAAGCTGGAATTAGTTCAACCTCTGTGTACATTCCCCGCTGGGTTTCTAAACCTGGATTATATCCTGAGCAGGCGGGCTGCAGCAGCTGGATTCTGTCTTGCAAAAACTAAGCCCAGAAAAGTTATAAATCTATCACTATTGGTGGAGTTTCAGTCAATGAAAGGGAGGCATCAGAGTGCTTAAGATCTCTGCAGGGCGTTCTTCCTGGTGGTTCTAACATCAGGGAACAAGAGAAACGGGTTCTGTTTCTCTGAAGTGTCCAGCAATATGGACATTATGTTCTTACAAAAGTTTTCACAAATTCTATGGTTTCTGGTTACTTCTCCCATAATATTAGAACTCAGGGAGGGGACTGAATGATGTTAACTGGCAGCAGATTTAGGAGAAAGGAAGCACTTTCCTTTCTCCTATATCTGCTGCCAGTTAACATCATTCAGTCCCCTCACTTCTTCGCATAAAACGCACAATTTACCTAGAGAATTCACTGGTACAGGAAGTAGCAATGGCCATAACCTTAGCTGTCCATAGGAGGGGGACTAGAGTGATTCAGGAAAGAGGGATGCAACAATGGCTGTAAACCACAGTAACTAAATGGAGCCTCCATGTTCAGGGGCAGTGTACCCCAGAACACCAGTGACTGGAGATCAACAACAAAGGGAGGATTTGGGTCCCACAGTTTGCTTGTAGGCATCTGGTTTGCCTAAGTGAGCTACATATCTTACGCATTCCTGTTTTGCTTGGAATACTTCCTCCACTTCTGGCTGTACGTTAGGGCAGTGGTCCCCAACCTGTGGGCCGTGGCCCGGTGCCGGGCCGTGAAGGCCATGGCGCCGGGCCGCGGCTCCCGCTCCCCGCCCCCCCCCTGCAGTAAAAAACTTCCCAGGCTGCAAGCTTGCAGCCCGGGAAGCTTCTTACTGCGGGAGGGCGGGGAGAGGGAATCAGGGCTGGGCTGCGCACTGCGCATGCATGCGCGGCCCGATGCGCGGGCATGGCCCGATGCCCTGCCGGTCCCCAGCCTCAGAAAGGTTGGGGACCACTGCGTTAGGGGGTTGAGCCAGCCCCAGCAGCCACTGCCTGACGATTCATGCCAGACCCATTCATAAATGAAGCCACTCATTTGATCTCAGGCCAGAAGGTATCAGGAAAACTCCTGCCTTGCCGGCTCCCTTACCTCTTTGTATCCAAATCTTTCGCTCTGAGCCTGATGCCGAAGTTTGCTGCAAAGAAAATAAACATAATCAAAAACAGTTCTCAAAAGAATCCCCAATGCCTCTTGGAAAGCACTAGTCCTAGCCAGCAGCCAACATGTCCTTCCACCCTTGCAAGCCAAGAATTATGCTCCTAATTACACCCTTACAGCCTTTCGACACTTCATTTACCCATCAACTGCCCCTCACTTCACAGAAACTGGATTGCAACCCTGCCAACAGTTGTCTTCCCCAAGCACTTGGAATGTTTGTGAGTATGCCGTATAATCCCAGCAGCTCACCCTATCAGTTCAAAGCCACGATCTTGATTCAGTATCAATGTCCTGTCCAAGAATCACTTGAGGAAATACCACCCTTAGGTATGCCATCATTCCACTGCCTCGCCCCAATTCTTTGGCTATGAAATTGTTTGCCTGTTTGAAGGAGCTTAGGGCAGCCTGAAAGCTTGCCAAGTGGAAACAAGTATAGATGGTCCTGTCCATCAAATGTCTTGCACATACATCCTGACAACCATAAATGCCCGATTAGGTACTTGGTTTTGGCTTTGGGACTTTTTAAGCATTTGAAGGGAGGGGCAATGGCTCGGCAGCAGGATCTCTGCTTTGCATGCAGAAAACCTCAGGTTCCATCCCCAGCATCTCCAGATATAAGGAACAGGTAGGAAGTGATGTGAAAGGCTTCTGTCTAACATCCCAGAAAGCCACTGGCCCCGATGAACCAAGGATATGATTGGGTATAAGTCAGCTTCACATGTGTGAAGCAGATAACAGCCCAATCACTCTACACTATTTCCAATAATAATAACAATAACAACAATAATAATTCCATTGTTATCATTGTTCATAAATTCTTCTGTGCCTTGAGCTCAAATTCCACTGCTGGTTTAGGATATCTTAGGGCTGGAATTTGGGGCACCTAAGTAAGTTGTTGGGCAACAGATTCGGGATGGGCCAAAGAAATTACATCTTTACTCAATGAATAATGAAGCTGTGGAATGGTAATGGCCACAAGCATAGCTGGCTTTAAAAGGGGATGAGACCGACTCATGTGGGATAGGTCCATCAGTGGCTATTAGCCATGATGACTAAAGGGAACCTCTATGTTCAGAGACATTCAACCTCCAATGCTAGAAGGCAGCATCAGGAGGTCTCTGTGCCCCGCCTGTTGGCCTTCCAGGGCAATGATTGGCTGCTACAGGGAAAGGGATGTTGGACTAGATCAGGGGTAGTCAAACTGTGGCCCTCCAGATGTCCATGGACTACAATTCCCAGGAGCCCCCTGCCAGCGAATGCTGGCAGGGGGCTCCTGGGAATTGTAGTCCATGGACATCTGGAGGGCCGCAGTTTGACTACCCCTGGACTAGATGGACCACTTATCTGAGCCAGTCAGGTTCTTGTGGCCAGTGAGAGCACTGTAGAGTTTTAAGGTTAACTCAGGTGGCAATATTTCTGTACCCTCACCTGGGTGTCTTAGGCCAGCTCAGTCTCATCAGACCTCAGAAGCTAAGGAGAATTGGTTCCAGTTAATATTTGCATGGGAGACTTCTTTGGTGAAGAAGTCCAGGACTGCCACAAAGAAGTAGACAATGGCAAACCAACTCCGTTCGTCCCTCGCCTTGAATTTACAGATCACTGTCAAGTGGGTGCTACTCGACAGCCCAATCCACCACTAAGAGGACTGTGGTTTAGGTTTTCACACGAGAGCTTACTGGTGTTAACAGAAGAAGTGGTAGAACCCTTGAAAGCCATCTTGGCTTAGTGCTTAAGAACGGCGGAGCCTAATCTGGAGAACTGGGTCTGATTCCTCACTCTTCTACATGCAGCCACCAGGGTGACTTTAGACCAGTCACAGTTCTCTCAAGAGCGCTCTCAGCCCCTCCTACCTCGCAGGGTGTGTTTTGTGGAGAGAGGAAGGGAAAGCAACCTTGTGACACCTTCGGGTAGTAAAAAGCAGGGTCCAAAAAAACAGCTCTTCTGTTTTTGGCCAGACAGATGACAGTATGAAATAGTTTTCATGTCCAGATTTTTCACTCGGATAGTTATGAGAGGAGCTCTGAATGTGGCTTCTGCTCAGCCATATGCTTCAAGCACTGAGTGAGCAGCACAGTCCAGACACGTAGCAAAATGCTGGAGGAGGCCAGCAAGGGCTCCACCTCTGGAGCTTCCGGTCACCGCTCAGCTGAACCAAAGCCGGAGACAAATGCCCGTTTGCTACTGGGGAGGAAAACCCAGCTGGCCTGAGCTGTGGGCGGCTGAAAACTGGCTGCGAATAATAGCCCTGTTTTGTACAAACACAGATTCTTTGTGCCCAAGCAGCACTCTGGGCTGGGGCGGAGGTGGGCTGAGAGAAGGCCGATGCTACGGCTGTTCCCTGAGACGGCAGGAAAATTCTCTACCGAGCCATGTCCAGCATGCTCCAGGGAAGGCAGGCTGAGACATGGTCAGATGGTCCACCTCACATCAGCTACTGGCTCTCTCAGCAAGGGATGGGGTTTCCTCAAAGGCAAAGCTCCTAAATCTGCTGGCTCAAGCCTGAATTAACCTACTGGCAGCAGCGATCAAGATCAGAAAACAAACCCAAGGTGTGCTTCAGAACAGACAGACGGGACCCTCTCATTTACAGACACTCCAACAAACCTGTTTCCATGTAGGAGGATGGAAAAGTCAGATGAAAGGGAAGGGAACAAAGAGGGTGGTTATTTTGCCCCACCTCAAAGGAGCCCCACAGGTGGTATTTATTCTCCTTCCCATGTTGTGAAGTAGATTAGGCTGAGAGAGAGAGACAGGGTGTCAAGTTTCACAGCAGAGCGGGATCTGAACTCAGACCTGCCAGATTCCAGGCTGATACTCAAATACAGGCTTTCTCAACCAGGGTTTTGTGAAAACCTGGGTTTTCTTGATGGCCCTGGCAAGGTTGTCTGGGAGTTAATTAGAGTTAATTAATTTTAATATAAGTTGTTAATCATTTAAACATTTATTGGGTTATATGACTGCATGTGGTCATGCTGACCCACCCCCTCCCTCCTAAAATGGCCAATGATAAGCCTGGACAAGGGTGGGAAGGGAAGGGGAGGGGCTTCAGGTGGGCATGCACACAGCTCTGCTTCCCAACCATATTCTGCATGATCACAGCCACTTCTGGGGTTTCTCAAAGCCTGAAGAATATTTCGGGAGTTTCTCAATGGCAAAAAAGTTGAGAAAGGCCGCTCTAATCATTATGCCCTAGAGCACGTACCAGGGACAGTCCCTATTCTTTGACACCTGTCCCTGGGGAAATGTATTCCTCTTTTTGAGGAGATTTTAGAAATGCCACTTTAAAGTGCATTAGACCTCCTCAACCTTCCACCCACGTCTCCTCTCCTGGCAGATGGCAAAAATTGTCAAATTGTGTCTGAGCTGGAGATATTCTTTGACAAGTTTAATGCTCCCTCCCTATGAGATGCTGTCTTCTGTTCAACCGTTGTGTTTTCAAAAAGAGAACTATTCCAGCCAGGTTACTACTCCATGTCCTAGAGATGCCCATGCAGGGCAAGGTAGAGATCACATCTATTTTGGTCTGGTCCGTTTTGAACACATGAAGCTGCCTTATACCGAATGGGCCATCAAAGTGAGTTCTGTCTTCTCAGATGGGCAGAGGGTCCCCAGTGTCTCAGGCGGAGGTCTTTCACCTCACAAACTGCCTAGTTCTCTTCATAGAATAATAGAGTTGGAAGGGGTCTCCTGGGTCATCTAGTCCAACCCCCTGCACTATGCAGGACACTCACATCCCAATTCCTCATCCACTGTCACCTGACACCCACTTGAGCCTTCACAGAATCAGCCTCTCCGCCAGATGGCTATCCAGCCTCTGTTTAAAAATTTCCAGAGATGGAGAACCCACCACCTCTTATCTGGAGACTGAACCTGGGACCTTCTACATACCAAGCAGACATTCTTCTAGTGAGCCCAACCATTTTAATCAATGTCTCCAGAGTGGAGGAGGAAAGGCATCGCAGACTTGGTAAAAAACCAGGAGTGACTTGATTGATACCAGAATCCTTATTTGGGTCAGAGAACTGCTGAAGGCTATATGCTTTTACATGGGTCCCCTTGTTAATCTTTTTTTTTTTTAAATCCAGTAAACAGAAAATGTAACACGTCAGGTGCCACAAGGGGCATATCCTCTGATAAATGCTTAACAAATTTAGAAACTATATAAAAATTAACTAACATCCACCCATTGAGGAAACCCTTCCAGTGCCATCAAGAAACCACAGGGTTTCATGGAACCCTGGATGAAAAACTCTGATATAAGCCTTGGGTTTTAAACTCATTTGTTACAAAAGCTGTCATGAATGTCACCTAGTTGGGCTGGGCCATGTGTGCCATAAAATGTAATATATAAAGGCTTGTTCTTAGGAGAGAAGCAGGGCTAGTCAGCAGCTTGGGGCAGCTCTCTCTGCCTCTGTCGCAGCAGGAGCGATAGGAAGGAATGAGGGCTTGTGTTCAGTCTGGCAGGGCTCTGTGTGTCTCTCTCTGTCTCTGGCATGGCTGAGAGAGGGAGGGGGGAGGGCGGGAGCTGTAGGGGCTGGGCCAATTAGGGTGTTTTCTATCAGTGTGGCTGCACCCTGATTGGCCCTATTCCAACTTGGACAGCCGGACACGTTCCACCCCAGAGGCTGTTTCACAAATATATAGAAAGACACAGGCAAGCCCAATAAACATAATTTCCCCCCCGCCTCAAAATACAAACATGCTTTAAACGTTAACACCCTTGCGGTATTTCCTCAGAATATCTTCCTGATGCTCACCCTTCCACTTCCACTCATTGGCACTGAGACAGCACTGAGACTAGTTTAGCCCTCTCAATCCAAGCTGAGGTCCTTTGGCATGATTAAGCTTGGTTCTTGGAATGCTTCCCAGAAGTTCCCATTGAAAAGGTTGAGGGAACCTTGGTGAAGGTGATCCCAATGGCGGCACAGCTCAGTTCCAGGCTGAAGGAATGAGTGGGACGATCAGCCTGCAATGGGACGCCTCCCTTTCATAGCGGTCCTCCTGTCAGCTGGTCTGGAGAAGCCAGATGGAAGCAATCCCCTCCCCACCAATGGCTCACTGAGCGGAAGCGCCAACTGGTTGAGAGACAGTAGCCCTATGTTATCCGCTCAGCTCTCTCTAGACATCGCAGCTGCGGATGAATGCACAGTTTAAAAATAGCTTTTCCTTAAATAGAGGATGGGACCAAGACATCTTCCCTTCATTCTTCAGAAACAATGCCTCTATCTGGCCCGGCCACATTAACAGTGCCCTCCCCACACTCACTTCCTGCCATTTCCTGTGACATCAGAGCAAGCGCTGGCCACCTCATTTGGCAGTGCGCCTCACAACACATGGGCCGTTTGATGTTTGAGAGACTCGTCTGCCAACCTGCAGAGGCTGAAGGACAAGGTGCTTTGCGGATTTAGGGAACATCTGGAACAAGTTAGAGTCCAGTAGGACTTTTAAGAGAGCAACACGTTTCTCCAGGATTTTTCATACGTCAAAGCTCAATCCGTCACTTGTATCCAACAAACTGAGCTTTCACACACAGAAGAAGAAAAGTTGGGTTTTAGGCCTCACTTTTCACTGCCTGTGAGGAGTCTCAAAGCGGCTTACAATCACCTTTCCTTCCTCTCCCTGCAGCAGACACCCCGTGATGTAGGTGAGGCTGAGAAAGCCCTGATATTATTGTTCGGTCAGAACAGTGACTAGCCCGAGGTCACTCAGCTGGCTGCATGGGGAGGAGTGGGGAATCAAACCCGGCTTGCCAGATGGGAAGCTGCCCCTCTTAACCACTACACCACACTTATGCCCTGGACAAATTTATTGGTATATAAGGATCTACTGGACTTGAATTTTTTTTGTGTTGCTGCAGGCAAACATAGGTCCTGCCTGAAACTACCTTCTGAAACAACAGTAAAATGCCTTTTTGAAGAAAGAGAACCCCCTCATGTTCCCCCCTCCAGATGCTAGGAGCCCCCCCCCCCTCCCCATGAGCAGCATACAAAACATTTGGGCTTCATATCAGCAGGCCCCTCAGCCATTCTTTTGCCGATGACGGCAACGGGGGTGGTGGTGGAAGGCCAACCTGGGCACACGCTGGGGGCAGCAGGCCTCCTATGAGCACAGCCCTTTGTCTGCCCAGCCATAACATCTTTATCTGTGGGCTGAGCTACCATGGAGGTTAATGACCCAGGCCTGGCTTAACATGGGAAGCAACCTTAAAATCCCGTTAAATTTGTATTTGCTCAGAAGACCTGATAAAAAGCTTCACTGTTCAGAAGAGCTCGGGGACCCCACGGGACAGAGCCACATTCATTCACTCTCTAATCTATCGGCACATCCCACATGGCCCTGGCCAAAGTCTCCTCTGCTCCAAGCTGCATCCCACCCTGCATTCCAACACCCACCAGCTGCTGTACATTCGTGACCCAAACAGAGACCCTCATCAACGCTGGATGGGGAAACAAGCAGGCCAGTCTTCAACACTGCCTGCAGAGTTGACAATCTCGGACAGGGCCTGCCACAAATCTATCCTGAGTCTATGTGTTCTTACATGTTTCTTGCGTGCTTGCCTGCATGCTGATGCCCCCAAGTTACAAAGCCCTGCCTTTCACAAAGCCAGTGCCTTGGGGGGCCCTGAGAAGGCTGCCTATGAACCAGGACAAAGGGCAGAGCTCTCCTCTCCGGGTATGTGTGTCTTAAGCGTGTGTGAGTGACCTAGGTGTATCAGGAGCAGCTGAAACACAGTCTTCTTTCTTAAACGGGAAGGAAACTTTATTATTGTGGATTAAACTGGAGCACAGATATGGAAAATATCTATCGTGCCTACTGGCTACAGATCTAAAGAAAATAACACAAAGTCTAAGTTAGGGTACAGAACAAGACAACTACCTCTGACGGCCTGCCTAGCTGTTGGGGACCAAATTACACCACTATATATGGTCATATCACCCAATAAACTTAAAATTTATATTAAAAATTAATGAACTTTCCATCCATTTGGGAAATCCTTCCAAGGCCGTCAAGAAACCCCAGGGTTTCACAAAACCCTGGTTGAGAGAGCCTGCCCTAGAGTCATAGGAAGAGGTTTTGCCCATTCCCTACTTCTGATCCTTTTAACGACAGATGCCAGGGATGGCACCTGGCACCTTGTGCATGCAAAGCAGTTGCTGTAGAGCAGAGCTACGGCCTCTCCCGGAAGGCATGACAAGCCAATGCTCCTGGCAAGCCACCCACTGACCCCATTAGACCCCTGGCTCTGAAAGAAGATTCATTCATCGACTGGGTTTGAACGTTGCAAAGCCTCCATCCTCTTTCATCCCATGTTACAGCGAAGGCGGATCAGAAGAATCAATGGCAGCCAGAAACCCAGGTGCACCATTCTTGAGTCTCTCCCCTGCTGGAACCATCTGTGCTGACAAGTCCCCCAAGACTCTGACTCACCTAATGAAGTAGCAGCAAAAAATGAGGCTAAGAACGAAGACGAAGATGCCGGTGCCGAAAATCACCATGTAGATGTTCAGCGGTAAATCCTGGAAGGTGATGGGAGGCATGGTGCAGGACTTGTTGGTATAAATCAGCCCCAAACCGCAGAAGCATCCTTGGGGCAAGGGAAGAGACAGAAGACAAATCACCAGAGCGAAGACAGGCAGAGCATGGGAGGAGGGCGTTCTTCACCTTAGCAATAAATTTTAGACATCTCTTTTCCCACTCTAATATGATTCCCTATATATATTGGGGAACAGCCGGAACTTGTTGACATATTTAAAGAATTTATATTCTGGTTTTCAACATTGATGCCCTCAAGGTGGCTCGCAAGCAAAATGGATAAAGAACGGAGAACATAAGCACATGACCTCTGAACATCTGCAGCTGTTGACGGACTGCTCCTCCATTCGTCTCGCCCAGGGGTAGTCAAACTATGGCCCTCCAGTTGTCCATGGACTACAATTCCCATGAGTTATTCCCAAAGCAAATGCTGGCAGGGGCTCATGGGAATTGTAGTCCATGGACATCTGGAGGGCCACAATTTGACTACCCCTGGTCTAGTCCCTTTGAAAGGTGAAATAAAGTACAAACCAATCAGGAACTATTATTTGGAAGCTGCAAAATGACATGCAGATGCTCATGAGAATGTGATAGAAAACGACCCTATTACCATTCAGAGAACAGGACACCCTTTGCACGGGGCCCTCTCCTGGACAGGCACTTCTCATTTTTGAAGGTTTGGTTACAGTATACTAAGAAGGTTGAATCCCCAGTCTTCCATGGACGTTTGCTGGCTGGCCTTTGGCCAGTCATACTCTTTGCTGAACTTACCTCACAGGGTTATTACTGTACACTGCCCCTCCTTCCTGTTATGTGCTTTTGTTTAATTGCCAGTTTTATTTTTAGAAAGCTTGTTTTCATGGTTCGGATTGTTCGCCACCCTTGGGAATCTCCCAAGCAGTGGAAAGGAAGCATAACCATGGTTTAAATTTATTTTTATTGACATTTGTCACAGTCTGCCTTTCGCACTGAGTCAGGACAGACACTAAACCATCGACAGACACCTGAGGACAAAGCTTAAGGATTTAATCAAAACGAATCACGTGAAAAAGTGGAATTATATAGGTAGATGAGAATGTAGGAAGAGCAAGATGATAGAAAAGGTAAAGGTATCCCCTGTGCAAGCACTGGGTCATGTCTGACCCTTGGGGTGACGCCATGGCAAAAATGATCATGCACACCTCAACCCTTTGGCAGAGCCACAGGTCCAAGGTCACCAGGCCATCTACACTGGCTGAACATCTTGGTCTGATGCTTTAATCACTACGCTGATTTGACCAGACAACAAATGAAGTAAGATGCGAAGAAGAGAATGGCACTAAAGATAGTCTCTTTCACTTGGTAAGACAAGATAGAATCAAACCCTTCGTTCCTCTGTGAGAGCTACATCAACACAAGTGCTTAAGTCAGGGGTAGTCAAACTGCAGCCCTCCAGATGCCCATGGACTACAATTCCCATGAGCCCCTGCCAGCAGGGGCTCATGGGAATTGTACTCCATAGGCATCTGGAGGGCCGCAGTTTGACTACCCCTGGCTTAGCTTCCAAGCTCTGCTGGGATTGGCCAAATCAGGCTATCAGGCTTCTACAGCTGCCCCTTTAAACAGGTACAGTTATTTTATGCTAAGAACAAGCAGAAGGCTTGTGGCATCTTGAAGACTAACAAGGCCTTATCCCAACAGAACTTTCCCAGCTTGCAGTTTTATTCTGGAATAAAAACTTGCCTTAAGACTCCCGATCGTTGGCGGCGACCGACAAATCAGGCTGCCGTTACCAAGACTGCTTCAGATTAAGTGCTCTAAAAGAGAATCCTGCAATATTGACTCTTGCAAATGACAATATCTAATGCATTAGTTGTTCATCTACATGTGCGCTTATGTACTCTGACACTCAGTCCTCCGTACGCTGCACTGATTAGGTTATGTAGCCGAGTCAACAGCGGAATACGTGACTGATCAAACAACCGGAGATATCAAAGGAGGTATCTTGCGTTCGCTGCTTTTGATCTTGAAAAGGCAACTGTACAGCAGTGCCCTTAACTCCCTCTGTCTTCTCCCAACACCATTCTGTCCGGGACAACGAATGGGTGATCAAGGTGACCTCTGAGACGCACTTCTTCATGATTGCAGTATGCCTGGTTTGGTCATGACCGGAGCCAATCCAAAACCTGAAGCTGAATTTTGCATGCACTGCTCGGTCAGAGCAGCTTTATCAGTGCTGTGGCGAGCCCAAGGTCACCCAGCTGGCTGTATGTGGGGGAGTGCAGAATCAAACCCAACTCACCAGATTAGAAGTCCGTACTCCTAACCACTACACCAAACTGGCTCTCAATTTATCAATTTGATGTTGTATTGGAACCATCTGACTGACAACGTGGGGCCATGATAGCACAATTTTTGCAACGGGATCCCTGATAAATTTGGGCTAATTCAAAGGACAGAGAGAGTAAGACAGGGGCCAAAAGAGGGACTATTTATGACTAGTCCATCAAAGCCAACTGCCTACACCTCCTGCAGTCTCAGGGCAAAGACAGCTATCCAAGGACCCTACCGGAATGTAAGCCCAGTGCAAACTTCTTTGCCTCAAAACCAGATGGTTTGGGATGCAGCAGGATTAGGGAGCTTCCTGGAAGTTATGAATTATTATGAAAGGGAGGTGGTAAAATGTGTGGTAAGAGCAGAAATATCCCACTTGCCTTTAAATAACCACATCTAAACAATTTTTTCTTATGAGAACAAACCCCAAGCAACAAAAACATTCATGCAGTTATTTAACACAACATCTAATTAAACATTGAGAAAAACGAAGGATTCAAAATGCAACCATTTCTATTCATTTTTGATTGGACTGCTGGGGACGAGCTGGGAGGAGGGACGATCTATAGACAGCTCAGGTCTGAACGTAACAAAAACTCTACTGGACCAGACCAGTGGTCCATCTAGTCCAGTATCTTGATCCCAAACAGTGGCCAGTTATCCCAGAGGGCCAACAATAGAGCACAGAGGTCAGGGCTGTCGACATATTTTTCGTGGGAACTTTCTCCAAGGAAATCAGGGTGGTATACATCAGAAGAACCCTACTGGATCAGATCAGTGGAGCATCTGGTTTGTAGACTGTTTCCCACAGTGGCCAGTTCGATTACTCAGAAGGCCTACCAGCAAGTCACAAATTTGCTGCTGCCATGTAGAAACTGGTATTCAGGGGTATACGACCAAAAGCTATGGAAGTTCTTTCTGCTATCATGACTGTTTGAAATGTTAAAGAATTACTATTAAAGTTACGCATATCCTCACACCCTGACATTCTGTGATTGGCTCCACCTCCTGGGGCAACCATTTTATACTTGTGCTCACTCCTGGGTGCCAAAATTCTAATGGAGCCCAAAAGGTTGAGGACCTCCCCTTTAGCAACTCAGATAACAACAGGACTCTGATTTCTTAAATATCTGACTGATCATCTCGCTTCAAGGTCAGCTGGAGGGGGGTTGACCACCTGGGAACAGGAACTTCCTCCATCCTGACTAGGGGCTTCCAGCCCTGATTTGAACCCAGGACTCCCCAGTTCTAGTTGAACACATTATAATTCATTGGAACCCCTTCCCTTCCTTCTAGCACATGTTATTCCCATCTTTCATAATATAAAAGCTAACCCCTCCCCCCAAACACAGAATCCTAAAGGTCCGCAGCAACCATCCAAATATAGATGTCAGGGCAAGGAGCATCAAAGGCAGATGGGTTGGGACCAAGAGAGCTAATGCAAACCCAACCATAAGGGTACTTGCTCATCAGCTCCGGAAACAAAGACAAGGCGGCTCGCCTGGAACACCTGCCTGTTCCCCAGCCGAAAACGGAAAACGTTCAAAAAATGATCACATCCCCTATTTAAACAATCGCTGTACCGTCAGAGGTGACGATGCCTTTTTCTCTGAGAACCAGACCAGCTGGAGCTGGTTACAGGAAAGCTAGTCAGAAAATGGGGAAGGGGATAACAAACCCCGGTGGCAATTAATAGCAATTCAGAAACCATAAACAAGATATTAAGGAAAAAATAGGATGGCTAAGCAGGGGTCCAATTCTCTGGCAGGAACCAGCCTGTGTCTCTGTTACCAGTTGCTGAGCACTGGCCATTCAGCACCAAGCAACCCATTTCTACCACAAAGGAAGAAAGATCTTAATTATATAAAGAAGAGAAATGAACCCCTGGAAGCACTTAGCCTGAGGTGAGGTGTGTGTGTGTGGGGGGGGGGGGGCGCAGTAAGCAGCGGGTACCAAGGATTCCAACGAGGATGATGATTATTGTGTGGATGCCTGTGTGGACTAAAACTCTGCAAAGTGTGAGTCTGTGGACACACAAACACTATACCACAGTGAGAATTGCTCTCTTGGAAGAGGATGTTCCTTTGTGGGTTTTCCTGGGTGTTGAAAGCAGGGAGAATGGAAGGGGTGGATGTATAGCAAGGATTGGCCTGGAACAATCCCCTCCTTCTCCAAAACACCATCTGGGGTGAGGGCTGGGCACGTATGTTTCCCTCACACATTGGGATTCTGGTCTCCAATGGGTGGCCAGAGACCTTCTGGAATTCAAGATGGCCTCTAGAGCAGAGAATTGTAGTCCATGGACATCTGGAGGACCACAGGTTGACTACCCCTGCTCTAGACTACAGAAATCAGTTCCTCTGGAGAAAATGGCTACTTTGGAGGATGGACTTTAAGGCATTGTATCCTGCTGAGGACCCTCTTCTCTCCAAGCCCCCCTCATCAAGATCCCCCCCCCCGAATCTCCAGGAATTTCCCAACCCAGAGCTGGCAACCCTACTCCCATGGCTGAGGAACTTTCCTGGCAGCAGACAGTAACATGCATGCGCTGGGCCTAGACATATACATGAACACGGACACCTAAATCTGAATCAGACCACTGCTCCATCCAGTGGAGCCTTGTCTACTCAGACCAGCAGATGCTCTCAGGTAAAGATCTTTCATACCACGTCCTGTCTGGTCCAGCTAGAGATGCCAGGGACTGAACCTGGGAGCTTCTCCATGGACAGCATTCCACTGAGCCACGCTCCCTCCCAGGCAGATGGGGATGGTGGAAGGGGGACTGTTGGCCAAAGGAAAGCAAGCACAGGCTGCCTTCGGCCAGTCAACATTAGGATTTCCCGAGTCTGACAATCTTTGGGGGCCCAGTGGGCTGTCCCCAGAGCACCTGGGCATAGATCCCCCCAGGATCCTCCTGTTTGCAGATTCCATGGACATACCCAATGGAACAACGGATCCTGACAGACTAGTCTCATCAGGATGATCTTGCTGGAAGGAAGGAAACTAGGGGTTGGAAGTTCTTCAAACACAACCCCTGCCAATAACCCAGCCCTAACTTGAGTTTATGCAGCTGCAAGGAGTCGATTTGCTGTCAAATTCCAGCCGTGCTCCTTCTCCCGTAGAGAAAACACAAGCAGGAGTCTCACGGAGCCTGCAAGGTTGAACAGATTTATTGCAGAAGCAGCTCCTGAGAGCGTTTAAGAAAGGTCAGCCTGCACAGATGTGCCATGCTGAAGCAACAAAAGCTGAACTGGGCTCCGTTGAGTCAGAGAGCGACTGAGCCTGTTCCAGGAGGGTCCCAGTTTTCATTCTGCTGTGGCCTGAGTGTTCAACTAGGATTTGAGAGACGCAGGCTCAAATTCCCACTTGGCTATGAAAACTTCCTGGGTGACCTTGGGCCAGTCACCCCCACCCCCAGCCTCAGGGTGGTGATGGTGAGAATAAAACCGAGGGCAGAAGAACAATGCAAGCTGCTCCGGCATGACAGGCACAAAGTAAATGAAATAAATCATGCTTCGTGGATTGCTGGGGCCAGTGTATGTGTACAGGGGTGGGGAAATGACACTCACAATGCAATCTCCTGCAGACTGGAGTAGCTCTGCACTCAGCCCCATAGCTGCTAAGGGTTCTGTTCTCCCTTGCTGGACTGTTCCTGTCAGCTTTCCAATGTCATGCACTTGAGAGGACAATGCATTCGCCATGGGGACGCTGCCAGAAACCAATTTCCCGGAGCAAATTCAGTTTTATGTTAGAAACTTGGAGCCTTTCTTCAACTCCTCAGTTCAAGATTCCACCCTGCTGGTGAGAGTTTCTTTGTTCACTGCATTTTAAACCACATCCTTCTTCCAAGGCGTTCAGATGGCAAACATGGCCTCCCCCTTCACAGAATCACAGAGTTGGAAGGTATCTCCTGGGTCACCTAGACCAACCGCCTGCACTATGCAGGACACTCACAACCCTATTGCTCATTCAATGTAACCTGCCACCCCCTTGAACCTTCACAGAATCATTCTCTGTGTTCAATAATTCTGAGCAGAAGGTTAGGCTGAGACAAAGGGTGTGACTGGTCTAAGATCACCTGCTGAACACTGTGGCAGAGCAGGGATTCGAATCCAGATCTCTTAAATGCTCTGCTGGAACCCGCAGCGACCTTGGCATGCTTTCCAGGGATGCCTCCCATCCAGGGACAAACCACCCCTAGGTCTGCTTAGCTTCAGCAAAATTGCTGCATTGCACATCTTCCAATACAGATGACCTGAAGGATGACCCCTCTGTTGCACATGTGTGTGATAGCCTGGAAGGTCAGAGAGTCCTGCAGGCCTAAAAGGGTCTTTTGCTTAGCGTGACATTATCCCCAAATGTGCCAGACTGGGAAACAGCTGGTACCAAGCTGCGCTAAAGGTAACCTGCTCCGGAAATGTTTTGACTAAAATTAAAGGTTGCTTTAACTTTATATTTCTGATATAGCAGTGCTTGGCACAGACCAGGGCTATAGGGAGAGGTATGCTCTATTTAATGTAAGCCTGAAGGCTGAGTATTGACTGGGCGACCCTTGCCACATCAAAGGAGGTGATCAGGGCTCCAGGGCTAGCCTGGAGCCTTTGGGGAGGACCTGGAGATGGTATGAAAGGAGTGGAAATCATGACATTGGTCAAGGAGATACAACCACCCACTGAGGTGAAGGTAAATAATCCTATATAACCCTATCGTTCTTTGTGCAGGTTTTTTCCTGGACTCTAGTCTCCTTCTGTTGGTTTTTCTTTTGCTAAATAAATAAAAGCATAATAATGGTTTCCTACTCTGGCATGTTTTGGGGTAATGTCATGCTAGGCAAAAGACCTTTTTAAGCTTGCAGGGCTACCTGGCTTTCAGGTGGGCCTCCTAGCTCCACTGTCTTGCTGGAATCTCTACTCTCAAGAATGTCACCTCAGTCAGACAATCTGATTGCAGCACCACACTGGCTGTCAAGTGGGACGAGAGAAAGGCTACATCACCTACAGTGGTCCATCCTGAAGTCCATCCCTCAAAAGATGGCCAATAAGGGCAGCTTCTCAATCGCTAGAGGTCACAACGACTTCCGCTTTACTTTAGTATCTGAGAGGCATAAGGCCAGGCCACAATTCCAAAAATATCCGCATCCTACCCACCCCCCCACGAGGCAGAGATCACGGTTTCCAGATATCCCCTTTCCAGAATCCAAAGCAGCTACCATCGTGCCAAACCAGAAATAGAGGTGAAGCAATGGGAAATCATAGATGCCCTTGATAGCACGAAGGGTTTCCTGTTTCAGTGGCTTCTGGAAGCCGCAAGATGCTTCCTCACCAATACGTCTGCACCAATCAACTCCAAGAAGTCATCCATTCAGAGGAGAAAGACTCTCTGATCTCTGCTGGTTCTCAGGGCCTGTTAGAGGGAGAATTACTGCCCAAGTGCCAAATGCAGCTCCAGAGCCCTAGGAGGAGGTCCGATGGTGTTTCCCTTTTGCCACTTGTCCCCTGTCACTCGAACAACACAAGGAAGAAGTCTGGGTTGTTTCTAGGGGTGTGCAACCCCCCCTGCAAAAAAAAAACTCAGTGTTTCCTGATGTTTATGAACCTTAATGCTGGCATGGAATTTTGGAGATATTAGGAGATCCTGAATTTTCTGGCTCCATTATATACTCTGTGGGGAGCATTATACTTTATTTATTTGGATTTTTATACCGCCCTTCCCTACGGCTCTGGGCGGTTTACATAAAAAATTTTGGAACATTTACGTAGAACACTATCAAAATCAATACAACAGTATAACAATAAAAACAACACAACAACTGGAACAATTAGAACAGCACTTCAACAGTAACTCTGACACTCCCTCAGCACATTCGATCTCTCAGTCGGGGGGGGGGGGACGGGGGACCTGTAGATGTTATGTAATAGTCCCCATAGTATAATGGAGAATTGATCCGGGGGGTATCTAGGGCTCTGGGGGGGGGGTCTTTTTTTGAGGGAGAGGCACGAAATTTGCAGCATAGCAGTCGGTGCCACTCCTAAAAAAACAGAACAAAACCCAAGTTCGGAAAAGACTGGACCAGGGAGTCCAGTTCTACGAGTTGGAATTTTGGGATTTCAAGAAAGGGCAGGAAGCTCCACCCCAAAATGGCTGCCACAGAGATGGGGCCCGGCATAAAATGCTGGAAGGGTCCAAACCAAGTGCTGTCCTAGGATGATGGCAGCTGTTTCCAAGTGGCCACTCCCTGCAAATGCTAGACAGTCTCTGCTGGTCACAGCTGATGGGGAAAGGGGATGTGGGAAGGACCACAGCAGCAGCCTTTCTTGGGTCTCCCAGACTATTCCAGAGCCCACTTCCCAAGGAAGTACTTAAGAGTTCTTGCATTTGGTCTTGTAATACTTTGTGTTTGCTGCTGTAAAATTGGGCACAGCCATGTAAGGAGGCCAACGGTCACTCCTGGCTTTGCCTCCCACCATGCAGAAAACTAGCGTCCAACTCTTATCCCTATGGAGCAAATAATCGACACGTCGTTATCAACACTATTTGCCCATTAACTTATTACAGAGGTCCAGTTCATGCATGCCGGACAACGAGGTAAGGAGAACGGACTATACCATTTCAGAATGCATGGGGGTAGGTTTCAACTTGGAATGTTCCTTTGTGCTGAAAAAAAAATCCCCATGTAAAGTTCCTCTTCAGATCTGACAAAGGGAACTTTGACTCTGTAAAGCTTATGTTCCATACAACCTTGTTGGTCTTTAAGGTGCTACCTGACGTCTAACTATTTGACTGCTGACCAACAATTCATTCATTTCATTTTCTCTACAGTGGAGATCAAAATGACTCACCCTGTTCTCCATTTTGAGAGCCAGCTTGGTGTTACGGTTAAAGCAACGGCCTGGAGAGCTGAGTTTGATTCCTCGCTCCTCCACATGCAGCCAGCTAGGTGACCTTGGACCAGTCACTGTTCTCTCAAAACTCTCTTAGCCCCACCTACCTCATACGGAATCCGTTGCGGGGAGAGGAAGGAAAGGCGATTGTAAGCCACTTTGAAACTTCCTCAGCTAGTAAAAAGTGGGGTACAAAACCCCCAGCTCTTATTTCATTTTATCCTCACAACAACCCCTTGAGGGAGGCTCGGCTGACAGTGTGCAAGACTGGCCCGATGTCACCCAGCAAGCTTTCGTGCCAGATTGAGGACTCGAACCCAAGCCACCCAGACTTGTGCTCAATACCCGAACCAAGAGCAAATGCTAGTTTTCGATTTGTACGGAATTCCCTCTCCACTCTGAACTGGGGCAGTTCTTACTATCAGTTTTTGTACTCTCCTAAGTTGTGGCGCAAAGTGGTAAGGCAGCAGAAATGCAGTCTGAAGCTGTCTGCCCATGAGGCTGGGAGTTCAATCCCAGCAGCCGGCTCAAGGTTGACTCAGCCTTCCATCCTTCCGAGGTCGGTAAAATGAGTACCCAGCTTGCTGGGGGATAAACGGTAATGACTGGGGAAGACACTGGCAAACCACCCCGTATTGAGTCTGCCATGAAAACGCTAGAGGGCGTCACCCCAAGGGTCAGACATGACCCGGTGCTTGCACAGGGGATACCTTCACCTTTAAGTGCTTATAGCGGTCAGAAGATTTCTTTCTTTCTGATGAACTGACTAGTGCAACTGCTACCAGTGGGCAAGTCTGCCTTCCTGGATTCATTGCTCTGTTTGCCATTCCCTTCACCAGCCCTGGGAACAAAATGGACTAAGTTTACATTGTTTCCGTCCCCTGTTCCCCACAGTCCTTCTCCTTCAGGCCTTAAAGAATTACCTAAAGAATAGGCTGCCTAAGGAGGTGGTGAGCTCCCCCTCACTGGCAGTCTTCACGCAAAGGTTGGATACACACTTTTCTTGGATGCTTTAGGATGCTTAGGGCTGATCCTGCGTTGAGCAGGGGGTTGGACTAGATGGCCTGTATGGCCCCTTCCAACTCTATGATTCTATGACTGTATGATGCACATCCCGTGAAAGACCGCTGTCTTGGGCGGTGGGGTGGCGACTTTTCACTGAGCTGGTTTGGACCAGGAAGACAGAAAGACAGGCTATGGGCAAGCTGTTCTGCCATGCATATTCCACGCATTCCTACGGGAGACATCATCGAGTGACTAGTCAATTTGCCAAGAGTAATTCGACACTAAACTGCTGCTGGCCAAGCGGAGATATTATGGCTCGGTGGCAACGCTCCAGCTTGCCTGCAGAAGGTCCCAAGGTAAATCCCCAACATCTCCAGCTAATGGACTGGGGGTAGCAGGTGTTGCAAAGACTCCAGGGAGCTGCTACCAGTAAGAGCTGACAAGGCCTGGCTTAGCCGCTCTAGGCAGGAAGGGAACAATGGCTCAGTGGCAGAGTTCACGAAGGTCCCAGATTCAATCATAGCTATCTCTAGCTGGAGGGGACCAGCTGCTGGGCAAAACCCTGGGGATCCGATGCCTGTCAAAACCCAGACAATACTAAACTAGATGCAACAGTGACCTGAATGGGTATAAGGCATCCTCCTATGTTAACTTGCAGGGTTCATTTTGGGCCAGTTCCAACAAGAAGCTGTCACAACAGTCCCAGGATTATTCCTCTCCACAATGTTTTCATTATGAACTGTAATATTCCATCAACCCAGCCTTTCTCAACTTTTCTGCCATAGAGTAAACTCTGAAACATTCTTCAGGCTTCGAGAAACCCAAGAAGTGGTGCGACCATGCAAAAGATGGTTGGGAAGCATAGCTGTGTACATGCCCACCCCTCCGGGCCCATCATTGGACAGTTTGGGAGGGGCGGGGTGGGTCGATACGACCATATATGGTCAGATCACCCGATAAATGTTTAACAAATCCAAAAAACTATGCAAAAAATTAACTCCCACCCATTCTGGGCAGGACATGGTCATTTCACCCAATTAATGTTTAATTTTTAAAATATGTAAAATAATTACCACTCCTCTAAGAAACCCTTCCAGGGCTCCCATGAAAACCCAGGGTTTCATGAAACCCTGGTTGAAGAAGCCTGCGTTAGAGTCTCAGACTTATGATGTGAGCAGCCCAGGTTCAAAGCCCCACTCTGCCTTGGGAGTTGGCTGGGGGCCTAGGGCCAGTCACTCTCTCATCTATCCCACAGGGTGAAACCAGTTCCCCTAGAGCAGGGGTAGTCAACCTGTGGTCCTCCAGATGTTCATGGACTACAGTTCCCATGAGCCCCTGCCAGCAAAAGCTGGCAGGGGCTCATGGGAATTGTAGTCCATGAACATCTGGAGGACCACAGGTTGACTACCCCTGCCCTAGAGAAAACAACTGCTTTGTGAGGCTGGACTCTATGACATTGAACACTGCTAAGAGCTCTAGGCTCTAGGCGAATGCTGGCAGGGGCTTCTGGGAATTGTAGTCCATGGACATCTGGAGGGCCGCAGTTTGACTACCCCTGCTCTAGGTACTTCCCAATCCAGAGCTGGCAACTCTATCCATGGAGTGGTGAAGGAGGGGGGAAAGAGTAGGTTTTATATATATAAATATTTACAGTAAAACTTTGCCTTCTGTGAAACTCCCTCTCCCAATTTCTGCTGGTCACACAGCAGCTAAAGGCATAGCCGTCCTGCCAGGAAAAAGCAAGTTGGCCGTCCTTGCCTGTTTGAATTTCTTGCATGCAAATAGTTATGAAGGGGGTTGGCCAGCTGTGGATTCATGATTTGACTGCATAAAGTTCCCTGTTCTTTTCCTCTCCTCTCCTCTCCTCCCCCACCCCACCCTAGCAGTTCCTTACTGATTTATGAGAAAGGCAGGCAATATCTAGGTCAGGGCAACACACAATGAAGTCAACTTCTCTCTTGTGTTGTGGCTGTTGTTGTCAGCTACTGGGCAGCCTTCCCCCCCCCCTCTCCACAGGTCTTTCCTTGGTGGAGAAGCAGAGTACTCCATTTAGCAGTGGCACGATCAGAGCCTCTAGCTTGTTAACACCAACGAACCAGGGCAGCTTCAAGCCACTGGGTCTGCTTGGATCTCTTCAGTTCTAAATGTGTTTTTCTTTGCCTTTGCAGGGCAAGGGCATTACGAGCCAGTCTTTCCTGCCCATCTGAGTTGGGGACTGGCAAGAGCTTGCTTGTGCTGCTTTCCGTCCAGATTGCTCCACAGCGAGTGGTGTGAAATTAATAATCTCAACCCACAATAAACCTTGGGTAACTCCAGGCCTCTGTGTTGGCTCTCAGATGCCCTTTGTGAGTCTGCAAACGCTGGCAGGGGCTCATGGGAATTGTAGTCCATGGACATCTGGGGGGCCGCAGTTTGACTACCCCTGCTCCAGAGCAACTGGGTGGCCACTGTGCAAAGCAAGATGCTGGACTACAAGGACCACTGTCCTGATCCAGCAGGGTACCTCTCAGGTTCCGTTGTGAGGATTATTGCCCCTTTGCCTTGTTTGTGTACCTCTTAGGGATGTCTGGTTGGCAACGGTGATAATTAGGATGCTGGACTCGATGGATTTTTGGTCTGATTCTACTGGGCTCTTTGTGAGGTTCAGTTAAGCCTTTGCCTCTCCATTACAATGGCCACTTTCAGCCGTCAGCCAGCCATGAGCTTGCTCAGCAGAAAAAACGATAAAAAACCCTCCCTTTCTACTCTGCAGACAGTAAGCTGTGCTCTCGGTCTGACCACGGGCCAAGGTCATGCCCGCAGGGTGACCATCACATCCGTGTCTTCTGATTCTTCATTCAACTCTGTGTAGGGATTAAGCACGTGATGAGTTCTATCTAGCGGAGTCACGAGTCTTTTTTGGGGGGGCTGGGTACGGGTTCACAGAGCATGTCAAGACTGCAGATCACGGCCTCCCAGATAACCTCCACAAAGTACGCAGAGTCCGGAGGTGGTGAATCGAGAGCTGGGGAGGACACATTTCATTTTGTGTTGCCTGAATTCCACAAGACATAGCATTGTCTGTTACAATCTTCCTTTAAGTCTGTTCCCCAGAAAGCGATATAAGGTTACCATCTTTCTTGAAACAGCCCAGAGATGCTACGATCACATCTAAGTAAGAAAAATCAAGTGGGTCACAGTTCTACTGTTTACAAGTGCCCAAAGAGAAGTCACATTCCCTTTCTACTTTATCACAATGGCTGTTCTAATCACTGTCCAGTAGCACCTTTAAGACCAACAAAGATTTATTCAAGGCATGAGCTTTCAAGTGCTTGCCCTCGAAACTCACACCTTGAATAAATCTTTGTTGGTGTTAAAGGTGCTACTGGACTCCGATTTTGTTGTGCTACTTCAGACCAACACGGCTACCCATTTGAATCTATTCTAGCCACTATAAAGTTCAGTTTAGGCATTATATTTGTGCAATACACTTGGCTTAGTCTGTGTGGAGTCTATTTTATCCTCCAATTAGTCTGCTTCTCACCTTTTCACCGTCCCCCAGCAAGGAGGATATCTTCCCAGCTCTGCACGCAGGTAGCTGGAGGAGTGGTGGCACTCAACAAACATCACAACAGAACACAATGATTAGAAAAACGAGGCTAACAAACTGGCTACAAACCTGCACTAGAAATCCCAGCTCGGTGCCCATCGATGAACCCTGTTAAACTGGATCATCTGAATTCAGATGCTGCACCTAAACTTATAGGATATCTGAATGCAGCCTAAGCAGGTTTCCGACTGATTCTCAATACAGAACAGAATACAGAGCATTCACAAGTCGGGTCACAAAGCAAAAGAAAAAAGAAGAAGAAAAAAGACACCATCTCTATTAGGTTTACCAAATATAACAGCATATAAAACCAAAACAAAATCTATAAATCCTAGGAGTTTCTGATTTCCAAGTGTGTACAAACCCGCTTTCTCAACTAAGTAACAGCCAGAAACTACTAACACTGCACAGGTTAAAAGGCCAGACCTATTTAAAGAAGACAAGGATATTGCAGGAAGGCAAGACAATGGGACCTGGTTAGGGTTGCCAATCTTTTTTTTCTGGCAAGTCTCTCATCTTTTGAACAACTGCCTGATGAGCAATCAAAGCTTTTCCTGGCAGCAAGTGCCATGATGGGTAGAACTTCACCCCCTATGAGATTTTGTTTATCTTTCCTCCATGCTGTGCCATTCCTATTATATGCTTAGGCTGTCCTTCCACCAAACAGCTCAAAGCAACAGACAGGCCCCTCCCATGCTTTCCTCACAACCACCCTGTGAGGTAGGCTAGGTTCAGAAAGTGATTGAACAAAGATCCATAAGCCTAATGTCAGGGTGGGAGGACAAGGCTGTCTGCAGCTCACAATCCAGATGTCCCTAGTCCCTAGCTGATATCCTAACCCAGCCTTTCTCAATGTTTTTACCGCTGAGAACCCCCTGTAATTTTCTTCAGGCTTCAAGAAACCCTAGAACTGGTCTGATCATGCAGAATACGGTTGGTTAACATAGCTGTGGACACGCCCACCTGAAGCTCCTCCCCTTCCCACCTCCATCATTGGCCATTTGAGGAGGGGGGCAGGTCAACATGACCATATATGGTCATATCACCCAATAAACATTTAACAATTCTGAAAAATATATTTAAAAATTAACTCCCGTCCATTCGGGAAACCTTTCCAGGACTGTCAAGAAACCCTGGCTGAGAAAGCCCGTTGTAACTACTACAGAACATGGAAGCTGGAAACTCCTGGTTAAAGAAAGAAATAAGGAGAAAGAAAACACTGTGGTGTGGGGCAGAGATCTGGAAGTCCCTACAACTTGGCTACCTGACTTTATGAACCCCTCCTGACTGAGTCCTGGAGTTATTCATACTCTTTGCTCTCTCCAACACAACCAGTCAGGGGTAGTCAAACTGCGGCCCTCCAGATGTCCATGGACTACAATTCCCAGGAGCCCCTGCCAGCGAATGCTGGCAGGGGCTCCTGGGAATTGTAGTTCATGGACATCTGGAGGGCCGCAGTTTGACTACCCCTGAGTGAAACCACCCTGCTTAACGGATGCTAATAGCTTACCCCAAGAGTCAACTAATTGCCATAGCTCCTGCCATAGCCACCGACCAGAGAGAAACGGAACGACAACTGGGGGGGGGGGGTGGAGTGTGTATAATGGGTGAGCAGCTGCTGCAACGGGGTTTTGTGAAAGTGAACAACAAGCAGGCTGTGATTGTTCTCCAGAGAATCGGCAATTTCCAGTTTGGAGGGGCAGAAGGTAGCAAGCTGAGCAGATAAGTGGGATCTAAACAGCTCACCGCCTCAAATAAATGCTGGGTCACTCTAAGTGGTGCCTTTGTCAGACTAGGCCCCGTGCAATGCCGTTCCCGAACATCTGTCCCAAAGCACCTTTTGCTTCGCAAAAACAGTGACAAGCTGCTTGGAGGCAGATGTCAGTGGGAGAGGAAATGCAGAAGGGAAGGCATAAGCACAGTCAGGTCAGGAAAGCAAAAGCTGAAGAGAAAATCACCCTGGCTTGGTGCACATACAAAGAGGGGGTCTTTGGGGCACCATAAAGGCAAAGCAATTGATTGTGGCAGATGCTTCCTAGGTGCAAATGCACCTTCAGCTGGCAGATACATGTACATGCACAACAAAGTGTGTGTGTGGGTCGGGGATGCTGCTTTTTGTTCTGCATGCAAAATATTTGCCCATGTGAGCACACTTCAAGCACCCGATTAAGAGCCATCTCTGGAAAAAGCTTGTCAGGATGCCTGTGGTAGCCCTCGCAGTCCCAGGTAGTTGTGAGTGTCCTGCATTGTGCGGGGGGTTGGACTAGATGACCCTGGAGGTCCCTTCCAACTCTATGATTCTGTGCTTCTATGACTCTGTTGTTGCTTCAGCAGTTTCCCTAGTTGGAGGACTGCACTCATCCGGGCAGTTCAGTTAGCTTGGGTTTTTATTTTTAATTATTAATCAATAGCATGCTTGGCTTCTAACACAGGTAGGCAGCTGCACTGGGGGGGGGATGAGTGCAACATGCAACAGCAGAACAGAGGCAAAAGCAAGCTGAGCACACTGCACATGCTCAGAGGCACTGTGTTGTCAGATGGACACGATCCATATTTAGACTTGTGCGTTAAATGAAAGCATGGCTTGCTCATTCTTAGAACAACCCCGCAAGGTGGATCACCCATACTTCTGTCCAGGAGGCAAGGAAACGAAACTGGGACATATTAGCCTGCTCAAGCCTGCCCAGTGGCTTCCTGGGATTTCAATGCAAGACTGGCATGTGGTTTCCCACTAGTAGATGCTCTTCAGTGGGCTATGAGTGCTTCTGTTTCCAAAAGCCAGGGGTCAACTTCGACGTAGGAAGGCTCGGGGCAGCTAATTTGCTTTCATCTCTGACTTTTCCAGCAACGGAGTCTCATATTTGGAGACGGCTGATTTGCACAGAAGAGAGCCTCCTGCAGAAATGGGTGTTGAATAATTCATGGAGAGCTTTGCTCCCGAGTTCCACGGAAATTATCAGACTTCCCACTCTTGTGTCAAACCACTCTGATTACGGAAGACTCTGATTGGCTCATATCACCAGTTCTTTCCAGAGCGTTTGTTACAGTAACATTACAAAAAAAAAGCAAAAAATGGTGACATTTCAAAGGCAATCAGATTTAAGGTGGCACACTTGGACAGCCTTTAACACGCCACTTTTTCATATTTTAGAAAGTTCTGTTCTCTGTGCGTGCATAAGGCCATCAAAGTTTCTCCCATAGGAGTTCTGTTGGTCTTCCAAATACCACAAGAGAGGTTTTCACTGTAACACAAGCAAGAGATGTCTCGACATATGGAGGGGAGGAGGCCTTTGTGCATTTGGTTGTGGCTTGCTGGCTGTTCTTGTGGCTGCATCCAGGGTGTCAGAGCTCTGTGGTGGGTTCAAGATATGTTAATTCCCCCCCCTCCAGCCAACAGGTTTGCAAGTGATCAGATTTCCACAACAGGTGCAGAAAGCCCCAGGTTCAATCCAGAGTGTCTCTGAAACACTTAACACCTTGTCAGGTCTGGGGTGGTGGTGAGAAGAACCCCTCTTGTTTCTAAAATGTCCCACCAGACTAAGGCTGCAATCCCAAAAAAACACTTCCCTGGAAATAAGAACCCCCTGAATAAAAGGGGAATTCTCTCTCAGTAGACTTATGGTCCGACGAAAGCAAAACTTGCAGGATTTTTTGAGAAAAGAACACTCCACCCCCAAAGGCTAGGCAGTCCTAAATAGGAGTCGGCAGAGTGGTAAGCAGCCGACATGCTGTCTGAAGCTCTGACCATGAGGCTGGGAGTTCGATCCCAGCAGCCGGCTCAGGGTTGACTCAGCCTTCCATCCTTCCGAGGTCTGTAAAACGAGTACCCAGATTGCTGGGGGGGGGGGGGGGGGTAAACGGTAATGACTGGGGAAGGCACTGGCAAACCACCCCGTATTGAGTCTGCCATGAAAACGCTAGAGGGCGTCACCCCAAGGGCCAGACACGACTCGGTGCTTGCACAGGGGATGCCTTCACCTTTATAGTTCAAGTCAATGGGCTGTAAACTGCTCAGGCCCCAGTCTGTTTCTTGCAGCCAGAGCTTCTGAGGCTGCCCAAACCGCTGGGAAGGGCCTTAAGGGTCTCTGCCCCTGAGCGGGAGCCGGGAGGAGACCGGGGGCTTCCCTTGCCTCGATCCTCTCCGCTTCCAGGTGCACACGCAGGGCGGGGTGAGGCGAGCGGGAGAAGCGCGATACAAAGCAGCGGCCCAGCGAGGCACAGGAGGTGAATTTGGAGGCCGACGTAGATTCCTCCCCGCCCGCGCGACTCAACAGAACCCCCTCTGCCATTGTCTTCGGGGCACATGGCCCGGCGGCGGCTGCTTTCGTTCCCTCGCACGGAACGAGAGGCGGCCGACGCGGGAGGGGAAGGGAGGGGAGGAGCAGAAGAAAGAGCCGCGGCCACAAAAGGCGCCTGGACGCAATTAATTCGGACTCATCCCGCGCGAGAGCGCCGCTTCCTTTTCATTGCGCGCCAGCCCTTCGCGGGAAGAAAAAAAAAAGAGCAAGTCACCATCTGCTAGGCCGTCGGGAAGGAACCCCGCCAGACCGAAGGCGGAGAAGAAAGGGGGCGTTGGGGGAAAGGCAGCCCAAAACTGCAGATGCGACACCGCCCCCCTCCCCCGCCCCCAGGACCGATTGTTCCACAACCGCGCCCCTCCTGGGTGGGGGAAGACAGCCCTTCATCCGTATCTCTCCCCCCTCCCAACGTCCCCCACGCGAAAGCGTGACTCGAGAGGGGAAAGAAAACTTTGGAGTCAAAGAGGAGGCGAGCGGCCATTCTTAGCACGGGAGTTATTCTTTTGTTTTTCCGCGCCGGACCCCAAACCGGGTCCCTGTGCAGAGTCGACGCGCTCCGAATATGCAGAGATTTGGAGAACGAAAGGCAATAAATAAGAATCGTGGCGGGGAGGGAAGGGAAGGGGGAAGAGCCCGACGGCCGAAGGTACAGGCTGTCGGGTGCCCGGCCCGTGCAAGCGCGGGGGGATCGTGTCTCAGGCGTGGCGGGAACGCTCGCGCTCGGACCGCGAGAAGGTGCTGTTTGCAAACAAGAGACGGAAAGTGCAAACAAAGGCAGGCGCGAGCGAGAGAGAGCCCGACGTCGCGCGGAGGAATCCCTCCCCCCGACAGGCCCTTCAGAGCCGTCCGGACGACGCGAGCTTGCAGACGCTGCTTTGGGCAGAGATTCGCATCCCGCTGCCCCGCCCCACGCACTCGGCCCCCGGAGCCTTGCTCTGGGGGTGGCCGTCGGCGCGGGTTAGCGGCGCGCGCACGTTCCCCACCCACCCACCCAGCCACCCACCCGGCCGCCGCGCTCGCTTACCGTTACACCACTGGAACGGGTGCATCGGCGTCCCCAGCGCAGCCTCTTGCAAGGGGTCGAGATGCGGCGCCAACGCGCTCCCCCTCGGCCGCCGGGCCTGCGCGGCTCTCGCGGCTCTCCGGAGACTCCGCTTCTTCCCCCCGCAGCAGCAGCAGCAGCCTCGAAAGGAAAAAAGGGAAAGGGGAGGGGGGGTCTCCGAGCGAGCAACAAAGGAAACTTCCGAGGAAGGCCGGCCGATGCTCTTCGCCTGGGCTGGTCGGCAATTCCTCGCCGCCGCCTGCCCGGGGAAGGGATTGTTTCTGGCCGCGGAGACATTCGGCGGTGGCTTTGGAAACTGACACTTTGCAAGCCGGCCCCGCCCCTCCGAGCCAGCCAATCGGAGCCCGGCCTAGCGGGTGGTGATTTGCATCCTTTTGGGTTTTGTTAACAAGAGCCGCGTGCGGTTCGGCGGGCTCTTCGGAGCGGCTCTCCGGCCAATGGCGTTTCAGCCCGAGGGCTTTGTGGAGCCTCCGCGACTGGGGGGAAGAGCTGAAGGTCGCGGCGGATCCTGGACGGCCCTCTAGCCCCGTTGCCTTCAAAGGGCTTGGCTTTAGGATCGCAGCTAGCCTACCACTACTGGCTTAGAAGGGAGGGTAGGCTGAATTAGTGACTGGCCCAAGGGGTTGGCAACGGCAACTTCCAGGTAGATCTCGATTATGCAAGGCGTGCACAAGTGCACTTGCTCAGACCTCTAGGTCTGAGCAAGTGCACTTGTGCACGCCTTGCATAAAGCTTTGTTGGTCTCAAAAGTGCCACTGGGATCCCAATTTGGTTCTAGAATCAGAGCTGCTTTGGACAGGGATTTTTGTCTAGTAAGAGGGAATTAATTCTAGACGGTAGTTTCTTATTTCCTTCTAGCAGTAATTTCTTAAAATTGGCTGTGTTCCTTAATATTCCATTGAGCATCCCAAGAACTCAGGTTCAGTGGTCGGAATGGTGCAATTTCATTGTCTCCCGATATAACTTGACAGAGGGAAATTTATTCTAAATGTTGAGGAGTGTTACAAATATCGCATGCCCAATGCTGATGTGGCACGGCCTGGTCAAACACCTCCGCTACGTCATAGCAGTCTGCATATGGCAAGTCTCGGCTAGACTCCCAGGTGTCACATCATTACATTGATTTGTTGCTAAGATTTAATGGAGGAGTCTCCTTCACAGGCTGGTGGGGAAAAGATGAAGAAGATTCATCGGTTTCCCACCAATGCTTGAAATAACTTCTGGTGCAAAACTGGAAATGTCATAGTGTCTGGGCAACACTCTAGGATTTACCCCAAGCCTCACAGTCGCTGGCTGCTTCTGCAGCCTCATGTGCCAGTCGAACCATGTGCATGAGCTGCTGTCTATGGCTGCTTCTCTCTGTCTCCCACATAGGAGGAACGATGTGGACTTGCAGCTCTGGTTGCCAACTGGAGATCTCCCGGAATTACAATTGCTCTTCAAGGGACGGATATCAGTTCTCTCCCAGAAAACTGCCCTCCCAACTCAGAGCTGCATCCCCTTGGAGGAAGGGCAAGAGAAAATGCACTCGCTCGAGAAAGAGAGAGACCATGAACTGCGCCTGAAGTCTGGTGTCGGGAGGTGGGTGCCTTGCTCTTTCTCTGGCTAGGTCCCCCTCTGGCTGCACGGCTCCTGAACTTTGCTCGGCCTCTGCACATCCATCAAAGCCCCCTGAGGAACGGGGCTGCCCTGGCCTTGACTGAGGATTCCACCCTCCTCCCTGGTTAAACAGCTGGATCCACAGTCAAACAGTCTCACCTTCTTGCTCCACACCTCCTTGATCCCAGCTACAGCAAACAATAGCCATGCTTCTGATTAGCAGGGAAATACACCACGGGAGCCTAGGGGCAGGCTGAGGGGCCACAGGCAGGCAACGAAGCCATAAAAAAGGGTAAGGCATGCTCAGAGGCCTCTGTCCCCCCTTGTCTCTTCCTTTGCTGCTGTTTTTAGCCTCCAGAGCAGCCTTTCTCAGACTTCTTACCCTTGAGAGACCCCTGAAACATTCCTCAGGCTTCGAGAAACCCCAGAAGGGGCACGATCGTGCAGAATATGGTTGGGAAGCATTGCTGTGTACACCCCCACCCCCTCCAGTCCCATCACTGGCCATTTTGGGGTGGGTGGGTCGACATGACCATATGGTCATATCACGATAAATGTTTAGCAATTAAAAAAATGTTTTTAAATTAATTAACTCCCACCCATTTGGGAAACCTTTCCAGGGCCCTGTTTTCACAGGCCCCCAAGAAACTGCAGGGTTTCATAAAACGCTGGTTGAGAAAGTCTGCTCCAGAGGCATGGAGCTTGCTAAAGGCCCTTTGCTCGCCAGCCATCAAATATGTGCCAGTTATCTGTGTGCCACCCAACTCTATGGCGGTTGAAGTATTTCTGTAGTAGCTCTTAGGGCAAAATTGCACATTCTCAAGACTTCTTACCAGCCTTTTAATTTTTTTTTTAATTCATGGAACAACAAAAATTAATTTCTTCCTCTTTGGAATTTACAGCAAGAATTTCTCAGAAGGTCTTGCGTCCAGATTCCGGCCAGGCCTAGCCCTGCACAGCTTCCGCAAACGTTGCATCTTTACCCTTTACCCTTCTGTTATCCTGCTGATCAGTGCTCCCAAGTACATCATCCAGGGGCCATACCACACACATTAGTTAATGCACTTTCAATGCACTTTAGAAGTAGATTTTCCTTTTCTGCACAGGAAAATCCAGCTGCAAAAGTACACGGAAAGTGCATCATCCTACACATGCGGAATGGGCCAGGTCTCACACTCCACATCAGGGGTAGCCAGCATGGTGTTTGCCAAGTGTTTTTATATCGAGAGCAGGGCCAAGTTGGGTTTTTTTGCCCAGCAATCCTTCCGACTGGCCATTGGTCACTTGATTGGTTCTGCTGATTCTGGACAGCATTGGTTCAGCAGCACCTGTCACTCCAACACAAGGATCTTGACGGTGTGACTGAAGGGAAGCTCCCGGCAGGCTCACCGGCTCCAGGGTTGGAAAGTACCTAGAGATGTTGGGGGGGGGGGAGGACGGGGGGGAGCTTGAGGAGGGGGGGGAATTTGGGGAGCATTCCCTCCAAACAGCTGCCTGATTTGAGGAACAAAAGAAACCCCCAGACCCAAGCTAACAGGAGCCCATACCTCACCCCCTCGGCTTAGAAACAAACTGCTCGTCTGACTCTCGTGGCTGTAATGGAGACACTGTGTGTGTTCCAAGCACCCCACAGGGATCTCTCCTCAGTCCTGTGAACGCTCATGATGTTTGCCAGGATCGGATCCCTCCGATGGCATGACTGTTATCCCAGATTCCCTTTGGGCCTTGCCTGTATCATTTGTCTGGATAAAAAACTCATTTGTAGACGGATTTCCCTTATCTCAGAGCAACAGTGGCAGAGCAGTGGGAGAGAGTGAGCAAAACGTGCCTCGAGAGCACTGTTTTCACCCCGCGATTTAGCCAGCCCGGCGTCGTGGTTAAGAGCGGCGGCCGCCAATCTGGAGAATGGGTATGATTCCCTGCTCCTCCACATGCAGCCAGCTGGGTGACCTTGGGCCAGTCACCTCAGTCCAGCTACCTTACAGGCTGTTGTTGCGGGGAGAGGAAAGGAAGGTGATTGGAAGTTGCTTTGAGACCCTTTGGGCAATAAAAAGCGGGATATGAAACCCAGCTTTCCTTCCTTCCTTCCTTCCTTCCTTCCTTCCTTCCTTCCTTCCTTCCTTCCTTCCTTCCTTCCTTCCTTCCTTCCTTCCTTCCTTCCTTCCTTCCTTCCTTCCTTCCTTCCTTTCTTTCTTTCACCCTTCCTCCCTTCCTCCCTTCCTCCTCCTTCTCTGGCCTCCCTTGTAGCCAGAAGAGCAACAAACATGTCTGCTTGTGCCGCAGCCGCAGTTGGGGAGGCTTTCCTGGCACGCTCCTGTTCCCCACCTGCCGTCTCCTTCCCTGTACAAATGACCTCTTCAAAGACAAAGGGGCGGATGTGCTTCTGGGATGGAATCCCTGGGGTTCTGCTGGGCTCCACGCCAACTCCAGCCCCCGTCTGGGATGACAAGCACATCCAGACGCAGGGCAGGTGCTGGCTAGCACCCCGCCCCACCCTCCCGGCTGAGCACAGCACCCATCATGGCTGTTCATTCCCTCCATTGTCTGCAGGCTGCTGAAGTTCAGACAGACAGCTGCCCAGGCCCACAAAGAGCCTTCAGTGCCAGCAAGCATGCGCCTCCCTTTGTTGCATGTCCGGGCTCCACAGTACAGGAACCACAAGCGGGTTTGCTAATGGCTGAGATCCATTCTTTATTTAGAGCTCCACTCTCTGTAGGAGCCCCCTTGGGCCTAAGGGAGAGCTGTAGATGCACTGGCTGCCTCCAGCTGCTTTTTATTTTATGTCTCTGATTTTTAGGACACTTTAGAACCAAGGTCAGGCTGACCTTGGCAGATCTCAGAAGTGGAGTAGGGTTGGCCCGGGTTTGTACTTCGATGACAGGCCAGTCCTCCAAGGAAGACTAGGTAGGTATGGCAAGGAGTAATAGCCGATGTCAGTTTTACGTTTTATTGTTTATATATATATATATGCTACTGTCCCTTCTACGCCTGGATCACCCGGCTTTCTGGGGAATTTACTTACACCAAAACAAAATCAGAATCTAGTGGCGCCTTTAAGACCAACAAAGATGTATTCAAAGCGTGAGTTTTCGAGTGTTGGTCTTAAAGGTGCCACTGGACTCTGGTTTTGTTTTGTTGTGCTGCTTCAGACCAACATGGCTTCCCACTTGAATGTTTAGTTACACCAAGTTAGACTATTGTAAAGCAAAAGACGGCACCAAGTTGGGGACCAGTCTTGCCTACTGAGAGTCAACCGAACTAAGTTTGCAATGCCAGCAAAGATGAGTGTCCCAAGCCTGTGTCCTAATGTGGGGTCGTGGCTCGTGTGCTGCATTAAGATCCCATGAGACTTGGGGTTCAATTCCCCACTCTGCAGGAGAGGTACTGGGTGACCTTGCACCAGTCTTGCTCTTGGATGGACCTGCCTTGCTGGATTGTTCAGGGGATAAAAGGGGGGAGATCTAGGTATGCTTCCTTGAACTCCTTGAAGAAGAGGTGGAGTGAAAATACACCAATTGTTCTAGGTATTGGCAAGGGGGTTGGTGTAATGTTTTCAGGAGGTGTCCCTGTTAGCAGGCCTCCCATCATGCTCCCTGTTTTCCGGGTGGCTGTTGCCACTCAATTGCTGTTGTGATCACTCACCCACTCTGTGCACTGGCCCAGCCAGGGAGTGAGCAAACAGATGGTGGCAATTGTTCAGGAGAGTCAGTACTGCAGACAGACGTCCATTGTACCCTTATGGAGGGACTGGGGCTCAGGGGCGGAGCATCTGCTTGGCAAGCAGAAGTTCCCAGGTTCAGTTCCTGGCCTCTCCAGTTAAGGATCGGGTAGTTTGACTTGTGAAAGACTTGCAAAGCAGATGGTGGTCTTGGTTGACAGCAGTGACTTGGCCGGACTAAGGAGTCCTGTTCATCCTATGTAGTTAAGTATCCTCAGTTGAGAGAGAGACAGACAGGCAGACAAGCAGACAGACAGGTTGTGTAGAGGAAGTATTGTGAACAAACAGGCCATGAAATGCAAAAGGTAGGCCGTGTCATTTCCATGCAAAACTCAAAAGCATACAACAGAAGTCCTGAAAGGGCTAAGATTGTACTACAGGGAAGCTTCATTCTCTGTTATGGTACAACACTGCCACCTCGTGCCTATTGCTATGAACACAACTTTATATAAGAAGAATTTTTCTAAGCCTTGTGAATTCTTTTCGTTGTGTGCAGGGGTGTGTGTGTCTGAAGCGGTATTAGACGAGCTGTCCCTGTTCCTAAAACTCCACACAGTAGTCCAGAAGTTGGAATGTAACCCATGGGTTGATATCTGTACCTGCACAGGGGTTTTCGGCTCCAGTGGGAATCAAGTGGGAGGGGTAGCTGTATCTTTCACTGAGGACCAACTACATGCAGTGGGTGAAGTTCTTGAAAGCCTGTACAGGAATAAAACATTTAGGGCCACAGAACTCCTGTTGATTTTTCCTGGAAAATAAGGTATAGTTATGCCCGTACTGTTGTAGACTTATACTCAAAAACAAGGGCTCTGAATTGCCGGGCAAGCCACATCACATGGCTGGAAGAGGGCTGTATGACTGTTCACTTAGCTGGAGCATGCTAATATGAATGAATGTAGCCTTGCATGGTGATTGTGGTCCTGGAGTGTTGTTGGAGTCCTCTTGTGCTGTTTATACACACATGTGAAAATTGTTAATGCAGCATTTGAGAGGGCTATTAAAATGAATGAATGAATGAATGAATGAATAAAACCTACCCCATAGCTACTATTTGCTTTATATTCAGGTTGCAGGTGTGAAAACATGCATCCTGTCCAATAATATTGCCTCTGACCTGTTAGAATTGTGCAAAACTGCAATTGTGCAAGAGGATGATGTAAAACTGGTAATGAGTCAATTGTTGTTTTTACTAAAAATGCCACTTCAAGTAGTTGTTGGGAGGAACCTGCAAGGACAGTCTGAATCACTGTCTCTGTTTTTGACTTCTGGGCATTCCTTGTTCATACCAATTGCTAGCAAGGGCAGTCTTCATGGCCCAAAGCCCTTTTCTGCACCTCTATAAGTTAAATTTCTGAGTGGCTGGCTGGATCTTTTCCACATGGCACGTGCATGTTAACGCGTGCACATGGACACTCTGCATTCTGCATAGGACAACCTTGTCATTTTTCAAACATCCACCCTAAGAACAAAAAAAAGTCTCGGCTCTGAAACCCAGGGAAGGCAGGCTGTTTGGCAGAGCAAACCAATGAAGTACAAAGCTGGTGGAGCAGAATCTTCCATCGTGTGAAATAGGGTGGGGAGGGCTCTGAGCAGTGATTCTTGAGGACTAGGGAGTTGCATGCGTGTGCTTGTTTTCAGCTGTGAAATGCTGGAAGTCATGGATGTCTGGAATACCAGGTTGAGATCTGACAATGTTCCGTAGATCAAAATATCCCACAGAGAAGCTATCAACCAACGTCTGTGCTCATTTTGAAACTGCATTTGCAGTCTTGTCCCAACGCACCTTTGCTACCTTGGTCACAACTTCCTTTGCCATCCTAGGATCTGACAAATTCATCCTAGAATCTGCCCAGTGTTGAAGATTTCTGCCTGTTCTTCTTTTCAGTACACTCCATCAAAGATATTGGGCAGTGCAGACGCATGCATACAACTGCCAAATTCATTATTATTTTATGGCCCTCTCTGTCTCCTGCCTACCATTCCAGGAAGAGAAACTGCATATGTGCCAGAACTGCAGGAAGACAAGGAAGTCCACACTTAAGAACGTAAGAAGCACCCTGCTGGATCAGGCCAGTGGTCCATCTAGTCCAGCATCTTGACTTACACAGTGGCCAACCAGTTCCTCTGGGACTATCACAAGATAGGTGATGCCCATGGGACTCATGAACTCAGGTCTACGACTGTGCTGTTGGAGGGAGTTCTTTATCCCTTTCCTTTTAGGAAACCAGAGAGCCTTGGCACCTCGAGTATGGTCCGTTTCTTGGGGGTGAGCTGTGAAAAGGTTCGCCAGTAACATCTGCAAGGAAGAGCCAAGTCAACCATAACAAGAAAAGAAACACCTTGGTGGTTCCTACTGGGTGCTCTTTGTCCATCTCCTAATTTTTGGAACGTGAAGATGCATGGTCTAATTTAGGGGCAGTCAACCTGTGGTCCTCCAGATGTTCATGGACTACAATTCCCACGAGCCCCTGCCAGAGAATTGAAATTGTAGTCCATGGACATCTGGAGGGCTGCAGTTTGACTACCCTTGCAGCAGGGAGAAGAAACAGATCTTGTTTTAGACTTGCAGAGCAAAAAGATGGTCGTCCCCCTCCCCCAACACCAATGTACAAACAAACATCTCACTATCTGTTTTGCAAGCATCTTGTGTCGGGCTGTGTTCTGAGTAAGCTGCCCCTTTGGGGCTACTTTGAAGGATGGCAGCCTGACAGCCTCACTTATTTATTTATTTATTTTTGCATGCATAACTGCTTGATCCTTGTTAGCGTGCAAGAAGGAACAGAGGAGGGACATTTGTAATGTGAATGAGCATTCTGGCTAAGACAGGCTTTGTATCTGGGTTACAAATCTGCTTGAAGAAAGGGATATTGGGGGAAAACAACAACTCCCCCCCTTTTTTTTGAGATTTAAAAAAGGAAGGGGAAATAAAAAACGAATGGGAAAGGCTGATGTTTCTCTCCTAGTAGAGAGGTCAGCCTGACATCTGGATGAGCAATAGGGTTGCGAGTGTCCTGCATAGTGCAGGGGGTTGGACTAGATGACCCATGAGGTCCCTTCCAACTCTATTATTCCATAATTCTATGTTTTCAGATGCTTTCCTATAGACAGACATAGTGATGGTTCAATAAAATCTGATACCTTTTGAAATGGAATGTTGGGTATTCTAGCTATGCTAGGCATTCTTTGATTGGATAAGATTTCCAGGAGGCAAAATATAGGAAATACATTGCTTGGTGTAGTGGTTAGGAGCGCCGACTTCTAATCTGGTGAGCCGGGCTTGATTACCTGCTCCTCCTCCACATTCAGCCAGCTACCGAACCCTCAGATTTATTGCCTTCATTTTCTGATCCCTGACAAAACCAGGAAAGACTCTTTGAGGCGATTCATCTCAGCAAGGTTTTATTCTTATAGATAAAATACATCAGGGGGAGGAGGTACCCAAACTCTTTGACAAAGGTTACGAGCAAACAGGAAGCAACAGGCCTTGCCACATAGCGCTCCGAAGAAATTTAGGCAGCTTGAATGTCTCGGTTTCAGGTTGAGACATCGTCTAGGAGAACCCCATTCTGCAGCTTCCCAAAGCCAGCAAAGCGGGAAGGAGAAAGAAACCTTCAGAAACCTGAGCTGGCTAGCACCTCTGAGTGACACCTGAAGCTAAGACAGTGTACATTAAAGGCAGGTGGGAAGCTTTACAATTGGGCTTCTGCAGGGCGATATCTGTGGTAGTTCAGGGATACCGGGCCCTGAAACCTGAACTGGAAAGAAACGCCTCATACCCAACCAACAGATTTGGATCATACATGGTTTCCCCATGACCCACCCGCTCAGGGTCTCGGCTTCAACCTGAGGGAGTTGTCCAGTGCGGCCAGCTGGCGCAAGAATCCCCGGTTGGGGATGATGCCTCTGTGGTCCTTGACGGTCTTTATGGCCTCCACCAAGGTCAAGCGGTGGTGAATCATGAGGTAGGCGAGGACCAGGGTGGCTGATCGGCTCACCCCAACGGCACAGTGAACAAGGATCCTTCCTGCAGGAAGAAAGGACAGGAGGCTTTTAATGTTTAATTCATAACATAGCTGTTATAATGCCCCTCCCTGGAAATGGGCTTGGGGCGGTTTACAGCAATAAAACATCCACAGTGTTAAAAGTACAATAAGCACATTAAAACATGATAAAATCTAGTACAAGCCCCCCTCTTATCATCTGCACTGATTCCACCCCCCCAGTGAAGTCATTAACATAATAAATATGCCCCCCTAAGAAGAAGAAGAAGAAGAAAAAGGTGAGGGGAACATGAAGAGGAGAGGAGGGAAGCCCATTTGATATTTAGGCTTCCCTGGCCTCATCCCTAACCCTGCCGAAAGAGCATGGTTTTACAGGCCCTGGAGAACTTTAGTTCACTCTTCATTTGTTGTTCATTGGTTCATTGGTTCGTTCATTCATTCATAATTTAATTTCTAACCCACCACTCCTGCTGAGTGGCTTGTGGCGGCTAACAATATTATAAACCACATTAAAACCCACAATAAAACCCCACTACCACATAGAATCCCAAAACAATACATATTGGCGGCAGCTGACCCCCACATCCTAACCCTGCTCATACCGGGCATATAACACCTTGGGACTGGGGGGTTATAGGGAGCAGCAAGGATCTTATTCACTCAAGTAGGAAGCCCAGATCTTAACAGCCCTAGGCTTAACCAGAGACCTGGCAGAGGAGCTCCATCTTGCAGGCCCTGAGGTACTTCAAAAGCTCCCTCAGGGCCCTCAGCTTTCATGGGCGCTCATTCTTCTAGGTTGGGGCAGGACCGAAAAGGCCCTGGCCCGGGTTGAGGCCAGGCAAACTTTTCTCAGGCCAGAGATCTCCAGTAAATTAGCTCAGAATTAGTCACCCCAGCTGTTTTTATCAGTCAGAGGGGACAACCATGACTTCGATAGACCAGGGAGCTGATTCAGGGTAGGGAAGTTGCATGAGTTCAAGTATGGTAGACCTTAGGCTGGCTAGTAGGAGGACTGGCTTCCATGTGGAAAGCATTCAGGCATAAATTCCAGGCAGAGTTGAGCTCTGGTGCATCTAGTAAGGAAGCCACACCATATGGAATACGTTGTGGTGCTCATGCAGCTTCAGAGGTACCTGGCATCCTCCGCTACTGTTGCCTGAAGTCAAAATGACAAAGGAATAAAAGTCTTTCAGATGTCATTGGGCACCTGCCCTTGGGTGCATGAATCCTCCTCTGAAGCTTACGATCACCCTATGTCAACCATTTAAAAACCAAACCATTTCCCCTCCCCGTGGAAATGAAAGAACTAAGTATTATAGCCACAAGGACAAACAGGAAGGCTAGACTGGAGCTTAGCATACTTTGAATAGAGAGATGGTCAAAATGAGATTGAAACTATGGCTGTGCATGGGTGCAATTGCACAAGACCTTCCTTGAACACAGTCTGGATTTCCAAATCCAGATATTCTGTGTGGCAAATAGAATCTCTAAATCTGTCAAGTAATGGGACGAGAAAATGCACCTCATACCAGAATGCATTCAAGGGCTAGACCAGCCTTCCTCAACATTTTTACTATTGAGAAACCTTTGACGCATAATTCAGGCTTCGAGAAACCTCAGAAGTGGCACAATCATGCAGAATACGATTGGGCAGCATAGTTGTGAACACGCCCACTTGGGCCCCCTCCCCTTCCCATCCCTTCCTGGCCCATCATTGGTCATTTGGGGAGGGGTAGGTGGGTCAACATGACCATTTATGGTCATATCACCTGAACACAATTTAAAAATATATATACAAATCAATTAACTTCCACGCATTTGGGAGACCCTTCCAGGACCATTGAGAAACCCCAGGGTTTCACGAATTCCCTGGTTGAGAAAGCATCGGCTATACAGTTAACCCCCCGCTTAGTCTGAACTGAAAGAACCCTCTTGTGATGGGGGGAGCTGGCTCTGCCTGCACCCACTCACCTCCGCTCCTGCTCAGAGCCTGTTGGATGAAGTCAGCTGCAGGGTGAAAGTAGGGGCTCATGTCAAAGGTGGGCGAGTCGTGCGCCTCGATGCCCAGGTAGCAGATGCCCATGCCCTCGTAGTAGTCAGCGCCTCCTCGCCACTTGCTGTGCGAAGCATTGAGGATGTGGGTGATGCTGAGGCGTGTCAGCTCACGACGGTTGGCTGCTATATCTCTGTGTGGGGAAAGAGGACGAAGCACGGACACTTCGTTAACTTATGCTTCCTGATCCCAAACAGCAGACTTGTCTCGTGTCTTTTCCATCTTGGAATTCAGAAGGAAGTTTGTAGGGTTCCCAAGAGAACTTCCCTCCAGGCACTGTCCAGGCCCAGACCTTCTTTATGGCAACAACAGTTGCTGTCAGATCATCTGCTAGAGCAGGGGAAGTCAACCTGGGGTCCTCCAGATGTCCATGGACTACAATTCCCATGAGCCCCTGCCAGTGTTTGCTGGCAGGGGCTCATGGGAATTGTAGTCCATGGACATCTGGAGGACCCCAGGTTGACTACCCCTGTGCTAGAGTCTGGGTCAAAGCTACTGCTACAGCCTGTTCCACAGCTACCTCCACATGTGTCTCTCTCTCCCTTGGCTAGTACAAGTAACCTGTGGGCTATAAGTAGGGTAGATTCAAACATCTCCCAAGTGCCCTTCCTCCAGCATAAGGAGACCTCCTCCAACCTAAGTGGCTGTTCCTAATAAAACAAGAACGTGATGTTGTCACAACCAACTCATGGTCCTCTATAGTGCGGTTCAGGCAAGAGACAAGAAGAGATGGTTTGCCATTGCCTTCCTCCACGTAGCAACTACCATCTCCCATCCAAGTGCTAACGGTGGCCAGAGTTTCCAATCTCTAACAAGCTCAGGTTAAGCTGGACTATTCTGGATGCTTCTTCCAGCGGTAGAGCTACTTAAATTGGAGGAAGAACTCAAACCTGGGCCAAAAGGAAGGGTAGGGTACAAATATTTTACTAAATAATTAAACTTTGCTCAGTGAAGTGGCACGGTAGGAGTAGGAGCCACCCCACTGTGATTGTGCCCCATGTGCTACTGATCGGCCATTAGATTGGGTCAGTGGGTGCCATGCTTTCAGTTATGATGGAGCTTGACTTTTAGCTACTCTTTTGGCCATATTATAGTCCAAGGTAGGTTGCTGTGCAATCTGACCTCCCTAAAACTACCGTCTTCTCACTCTAAGTCTTATTTGCATTTTTGAGCCAAGATTCTTTCCCATTTTTGGTTCATTTCCCCAAACACCTTCCCACGTTATCATCTGCAACCATGCAAGGCCTAGATCCAACTGCCAAGCCAGTACATACTGATCTCCCAGGTACAGTCCTGGCCAAACTTCGTCGGCGTGGTTACATGCTGTCTTCCCTGTGTACAGCAACCTCTCCAGCTCAAAGACACTGAGGATGGGGTGGCTGATTGTGTCATCGTGAGTCCTCTGAGTGGGAGTCCTGGATCCGCTCCGGGAGAATCGGGATGTGAAGGCCATTGGTGCTGCCGAGCCCTCTGGCACATCCCGGTGCTCTTGTTGGGGCTGAGCCGGGACAGTGTTTCTGCTGCTACTTCGACCCACGGTCGGTTCTAACTGGAAGAAACAGAGATGGTGTCAAGGGAATCTCATGGAGTTCTAGAACCATGACTCTCCGAAAGTAGCAAGGTGGCATGTAAAAAAAAATATTACGAGCCCATTAACAAAAGGAATAAAAAAGGAGACTGAAGCCTCCAGAATTACCTGTGTGCTCAGAGCACTAAGCTACTTTTAGAGCTTTCACCATTTGCTCATACCAGGTGGCTATTGTACACAGTTATTGCTTCCAGGTGGGAGAACGGCATTCACATTACAAAAGTGTGACAACAGAGCACACTTTTCTTTTGCTGACCGACCGCAGGAACATATGGAGAACTGCCACTTCCTACTGTCATATTTTTTATATACATCTGGCAAAATATGTGAGTTATTTCTTGGAAGGTAGCTGGAGACCGTTCTCCTATATAAAAGAGGCACCCAGGTGGGAAAATCTCCTTGCACAAAGCTGTCCTTGGGGTTCATTCACTCCTCCTACGAGGACTGCGATAGCCAGTTTGTATCAGACAACTGCACCCGAACAATGACCTACTTTCCTGGGCACTTTGCTTTCCTGTGAAGCCAATTTATTGTTGCCTGTCTTGACTTTTATTATCTCTTCATTTTAACAATGCATACAGCACACTGTGTCCTCGCTGTCAATGTAACGTAACACCTCTGGACTTCTTCTTTTGGGGGGGGGGCGGGGCATCAAGTCACAGTTGACTTATGGCAGTCTCATTGTGTTTTCAAGGCAAGAGACTTTCGGAAATGATATGCCTTTGGTTGCTTCCGCCACAGAGCCCCGGACAGCGTTAGCGATTAGAATGATGCAATTCTTTCGATCCCTTTCATAATTGACGAAGCGTTGTGCGGAATACCAAGCAGTGACGCTGCTTTCCAAACCGTTCTCTGATTTTGTGACCCGGCTCTGATGTTTTGTCTGTTGTACATCTTAAACTGTTTTCGACGTGTCGTCTCATTTTGTGCTCCACTTTTTCAGCATTGTTGACCAAACATATTCAGCTGTTCTTAATCCCTTGTTTTAAACTGTGCTTGAGTCTCAGGGAGAAAGCGGGACTATAAGGAATTGAATAAAATCACAAGGAATGGGAAGCAAGGCATAACCAAGAAACAAGTTGTGTTATTTGGCTGATCACTGCTATTGATGCTGAACTCATGTGGAAATTACTTAGTTAAAGGAATCTAGCCTTTTAATAAGATTTTTACACTTTAAGGATGCCTGCAGTCATATTAACTGCCCAATAAATCCAAGTCCAATAAAAATAAATTCTATCCCCGGCATCTCCAATCAGGACCAGGAGATAGCTTATACGTGAAAGACCTCAGCCTATGATCCTGGAGAACCGCTGCCAGTCAATCTAGACAATACCAACCCAGAGGGACCAGTGGTCTGATTTAATATAAGGCAGCTTCATATGTGCACATAGATCTCCTTTATTTTCAACAACCAGCTGTGCAACTTCAAAAGTTTTTCTTTTTTTGGGGGTGGGGCTGTTTCCATGGCCTTGCAAAGGCCAACCTGGCAGCAGCGATGAAATGTGAGCCAACCATCAACGGTCACTAGGGATGTTGGGCAGATAAAGTACCACTGAACAGGCTTGCTTCCCTGTAAGCATCCTTTAGCTTGCATTTCTAAGCACGCCTGCTAGGTAGCAAGCCCCGTTGAACTCAGTGTTACTTTAGTGTCAAAGAGGTTTTGTGAGGAGGACATGGACCAGGAAGAAACCACAACTGGCACTTTGAGATTCTTAAAAGGAAGGCAGGATAAATAAGAGGTTGCTGTTGAGCTGATACCTAAAACTGGTGCTTGGCTGTTCTAAGTGCATGAATCAGAATGTGCAAACCGAGTCTGTTATGAGTTCTGAGCGCAGTTGTGTCCTGCGAGTAAACCAACGAGAACAAACATGGCAGATGCATACAGTGGATAGATCTAATTACATATGACATGCAGCTGCTTGTAGAATTCCCCTGGATTACATTTGTACCCGACAACGGCTCACTCTGCTATGTCTTACAGAGCAAACTCCTGATGCAATACAGCATTTCTGGACTGTGCTGGGCTATGCTCACTGTGGATTTTGCTGATAGGAGGAGGCAGCAAAATTTGGGGCTGTAGCTTGGGGGTACAGCATCTAGGCTCCAGATTCAACCCCTGGTATCTCCAGTTTTTTAAAAAAAGATCAGGTAGTAGGTGATACAAAACCCTCTCTTGACCTGCTACTTGCTACCTCCAAGCATTCTCCACTGGATCTTCTTTTTCGACATGGTCCTAGGGATGCCAGGCTCATCCGCAGACTACAGAGGTCAGTTCCTCTGGAGAAAACGACTGCTTCGGAGGGTGGGCTTGATGGCATTGTACCCTCTTGAGGTCCCCGTCCTTCCCAGGCACCATCCCCAAATCTCCAGGAGTTCTGCAGCCTGAATTTGGCAACCCTATCTGCCCATCCCTTGGTGGGCAGGGGGACCTGGCAGCTCTACGCAGTCCTGCCTCTTCTGTTCGGAGCTGTGCCTGTCCTAAGCAGACCCGATTTAGAAGAAGCCATCAACCCCATCAAGCCCAAACTGATCCTGAAAAAGACTTAGACTCAGCTCTCATTTCCTCCATGTACGGTTTGGGCTTGCCAATGCCTAAACAGGTGGCTCATGGGGTGGGAGGGTTGGGAATATTTGCTTAGAGCCCCTGGAAAGCTTTGCTTACCCCCTGTCCACTTACTTGCTCAACTTTTGCTCCACACTGGATTGTGAGTCAATTTGGCCCCTGGAGAGCCAGTTTGGTGTAGTGGTTAGGAGTGCGGACTTCTAATCTGGCATGCCGGGTTCGATTCTGCGCTCCCCCACATGCAACCAGCTGGGTGACCTTGGGCTCGCCACGGCACTGATAAAACTGTTCTGACCGGGCAGTGATATCAGGGCTCTCTCAGCCTCACCCACCCCACAGGGTGTCTGTTGTGGGGAGAGGAAAGGGAAGGTGATTGTAAGCTGCTTTGAGCCTCCTTCGGGTAGGGAAAAGCGGCATATAAGAACCAACTCTTCTTCTTCTTCTTCTTCTTCTTCTTTTCTGATTGTCCTTAAAAATTGTCCTTAAAAGCAAAGCCAAACGAGAGCCCTAGAGCAAAACTTCACCTTGCTGCAAATCAGCTGTCAACCAACCTCCCCCCCCTTTTTTCTTTTTTTTCTTTTTGGTGATTTCCTGCCGATTAACATACGCAAACGAGAAAAGGACAGTCTCCTTTGCCCTGGTGAGTCAAGATCCGAGGGAGCTCAGCTGCTGCCTGACTTCAAAAACGTTTGCCAGCACAATCCTGCCAGTTCGGAGGCTGCCAAGTTCCGGTAGCCGGAACGACTGGCAGGAGCCTTGGACACAGTGCTAGAGACCAGAGGTAGAAGACCCCCCCCCAATTGCTACTCTGGCCTTATAGGCAGAGAAGAAATCCCTGGTGGTCTTGCGGTAGAGTGGCATGTGCATGCGGGGTCCGCTCTGCATTCTCAGTGAGACATGAAGAAGGAAACAGTTGCCATCTCCCTGCCTCCCCAAACATAAGACTGAGTGGCTTTACAGCCAAACTCACCCAGAACTCCACAGAACATGGTCTGGAATCTCTTTGCTACGTCCTGGAATGTACAAAGTCATCACAAAGAAGGGTGTGTCTTGCCATTGGAAGGAGCGGCATTCCGTCCTTTCCACCATCTGAACCAGAAGCAGCCCTGGTTGTTCTCGGGACTTCAAAGGAACAATGAAGATGGGCATCTTACTCTGGCATATCTACGTCTTTGCAGCCTGGTTTTGAGGTGGGGTGAAAGAGCTCAGCCCCCACTCCCTTCGGTTCGTGGTCCTGATTCCAATCTGGGTCCCAACAGGGCTGTTGTTTAGATACAGGGGAAACCTGATTGCTGATAATGCCCAGAATCCAATTTCTTTGGAGCCTCATTTCTTTTGCCTCTTGCTGGGACACCAGAGTGCAGCATCCTGGCTTCCAAGAGAGAGGGAGGGAGGGAGGGAGGGAGGGAGAGAGAGAGAGAGAGAGAGAGAGAGAGATTCCTGGAGATCTGGGATGGAGCCTGGGAAAGACAGAATCTGAGGATGGGAAGGAGCTCAATTGGCTACCTTCTGAAGCTGGGGTTTTCTTCAGGAAGCTAAGCAGGGTTGACCCTGGTCAGCATTGGGATGGGAGGCCACCAAGGAAATCCAGTCACTACGACCCAGAGGCAAGCAATGGCAAGCCACCTTGGAACATCTCTCTCAAGGAAAACACAGCAGGAAGAGTCAGACTGCTGCTCCTTCTACTGCCCCAAAACAGCTCATTGCCTTCCTGGATCCTTACACTGTCCATGGGGGTGGGGTGGGGCATACCACCCACTTTGGGGAACCTGTAGTCTAAAGCATTCATGATACATACCTAGTCAGCTGCAGCCTGAAGACCACCAGTGAGGCGGAGCTCATCACAGCTGATTCTACTCTGACTATGAAATTTCCTCCCTGATATCTAGCCAGTATTGTTCTACATGTTTAGAGCCATTACTGTGGGTCCGATACTCTGCTGCCAACAGGAACCTTTCCCTGCCCTCCTCCAAGAATCAACCTTTCAAATAAAAAGCGATCATGTCCTCTTCTCAACCCCCTCTTCTCCTGGCTGAACATTCCCAAGTCTCGCAGACTTTCCCCCAGGCCCTGGATCATCCTTGTTGCTCTTCTTGGTTCTCCTTAGTTCTCCTTAGTTGGATTCACGGATGTCACCTGAAGCTCAGAAGCCGTCACCAACCATCTCTGGCTATCTCTGCACTTTTGAGCAGAATAACAATAACACCCACTGGCTTCAGCCCAGTGTAACTCGGTTTTGGATTTCCCTCTCAGTTTGTCAGGATGGTTGCCACAAGTCAGCCATGACTTGGTGGCATTTTACACAGACGCAGGAGAGGGCCTTCTTGGAGAAACCATAGATCCTTAGAGAAACACTCTTCATGATATAACCAAGAATTAGAAAGTTGACAAATGCATATTCTGACCTGGGTAAATATGAGGCTCCATCCCATAACGAATCCACCTTTCCACTCTTTGCTAACATCTCCAGAGCACCTGATTACTCTGGCATATCTACGTCTTTGTTGCTACTAGTACCCTGCTACTAGTTTCCATCTGTACATGGTGACAGAACTACAGTAAAACAATTCAGGATCCAGAAAAACTGCTGGTTAGCAGAAGAAATAATGTTAGGTTGTGTTTTTTGTGGGGACACAGAAAAGTATGTTGCTCCCCCTTTTTTCCCTTTTCCCTTCTAAGACCCTTCTGCTTCCCCGTGAGCTTCAGCTTAAAACCTTGGTCACAAGAGAGGATGTACCATCAGAAAAGCAAAGCTCTAAAAGGGAAGCCTGCAAAAGTCCAGGAATGTTTATTTCACATGACAAGGTGACAAATTGTCCTGACACTTTTGGGACATCAACAACTTTTCATCAGGGAAAGTCTCTAATGTGCTTGCTGGTAGACCACAGTGCAATGGGCTTGCAGACATTTGCACAAAGCTGTTCTGACAATGCAGAAGCTGGGCTGCAAACATTCACGACATTTGAATTGTTGGAATGTTCATGAATGTTCTGTGCAGGCTCACGAGCTCAGCCAATCAGAGGCTTTGGTGCCACAAAATGCAATGCATTATAGATGAAAATTAGACTTATGGCTAGGGTCCTAAAAGATGCTCACAAGCAATTATGCTCCATTGTGGGATTCATCTCTACACAAACACCTTTTGGTTTGGTCTGCCAGCTTAAATATCCTATGTGTTTCGATGCAAACAAATCGTGCAGTTCTGTACTTTGATAATACCGATCAAAACGTACAAAGTGAATGTCCCCCCACCCCCGTTGCTGAAACTAAAGAATTTAGGCACACATTAATACACTCCATATGTTTATGAAAGTTTTCACTTCTTTTTCTCCAAAGAGCAGGGATGCCTAACAATATTTAATACACTTACATAGCACTTCAAAGCATTTTGCATGCATTATCTTGCTGTAACTCTTCTAATAAGTCTCTAGGTACATCAATATTATTATTTTCATACTGCAGATTGGAGGGGGCTAAAGCTGGGATAAGGAATTTTGCATGAGGCTCTCTAAGCGAGTTTGTGGCAGAGTTAGAACAACTAGATCAATAGTTCAAGCTTCCTTCCTTCCTTCCTTCCTTCCTTCCTTCCTTCCTTCCTTCCTTCCTTCCTTCCTTCCTTCCTTCCTTCCTTCCTTCCTTCCTTCCTTCCTTCCTTCCTTCCTTCCATTCTCTTTTAGTAGGAATGTCTTCTGATGGCTCTCTTAGTATAACAAGAGTTAAGTATTTGGGGGGAACCCTACTCTACATGGGGCCTTGCATGCAATTTGCTGGCAGAAATCCCTAGAAGACCCAATCTGATCACGATATCTGCAAGAGGTTTATAATCCCGTATGGTCTTGCACACAGTGCATTCCTTCTTTCATGTCCTAGCAGACCAAAGAGGGCAGATTGTTTCCTGTCTGCTCTTTTTCCTGCTGACTCCCCCTCAATTCCCGCAACAAAAAAGGGAAGGTGTATTCCACCCGGTGCATCTTTCTAGTCATCAATCTTTCGCAAATCATTTCCTGTGCACAACCCAGTTTACAGTCCTTGCAGGACAAGGCGTTCCCACTCTTCCCATTTTACAGCTGGGGAAAATGAGGCTGGATTCCGAACCAGGGTGTCTTACCCAAGATATTCAGCAAGCCTGGAAACAATATGGGGGGTTCCTTTAGACTAGCAGCTGCATCCTGCTGGCTCTTGGCCCAACAGATATTTCTACAACGAGGAGCGCTCTGACAGGTTGCAGAGGGAAAGATGTTCCATTCAGCTCTGGGGAGCTGTGATGGCTGGGAATAAAAAGCCTTTCTTCTCCATCAGGGGCATCTCCTTCCAGTGGGACAGGCAGAAACCCCATCGAGAAGCACCCCCTTTTCTCCTTCCCCCCACGCTGCTGGGATCAAGTCATCAAGCAGCCCATGCCCCTGTCGCCTTCCAGGTTTCAAAATATCCGATCTCCCTCCCTCAAGCATCGATCCTGCCAGAGTGCCACCTCGGGCACCTGACATGCCGAAAACACAATCAAGGACTGGCAGAGACTTCTGGCTCTTTCAGAGGGAAGACGGGCACGCTTCTGGCCCAAGCCTCAGCCCACACACTCTGTGGACAGACCCAGAGAGAGGCGGCCACTGAAACAGCCAGCCCAATTACTGTACCTTTGTCAAAGCTGTGATTTCTCAGCTGGAAGAAGGGAGGCTGGTAGTGAGATCTAGGCGGCCATCTCTCTCTCTCTCTCTCTTTCTTTCTCCCTCCCTGCTGCTGGCTGCTGTCGACGCTGTTGCTTGCTGCCGAAGGAGGGGGGGAAAAAAAAACAAAAAACCACGGGCTGCTCTCTCAACATCTATTTTAAGCCTTGGCATGTCCAGGGGCAGATCTGTTTCTATCAGACTGTGAGCGGGCAAGAGTAAAGGAGCCAGAGAGAGACAGCCAGTCAGGTAGCAGCGTGTGCACCGTGCACAAATGTACCGTGCACGTTGTACCGTGCACAACATGGAGAAAACACGTGTTAGTGTACACATGGATTACAGGACAAAACCCACCCATCCTTCCTTCATGTATATTCATTCATGCTAATGCACACCACCCTTCCCTATAGTGGGGATGGCTAGTTTGTGGGCCTGAGGCCAGATCTGGCCTGAAAAGAGATTTTTGGCTGGCCTTCAGCTGTTGTTTTAATCCAAAAGAGATTTTCTGGCTGCACAGGGATTTTGGGTTTCTTTTAAAAATGAGATCAGGTAAAGACAATGGCTTTAAAAACAATGTGTAAAATCAGAGTCCAGTAGCACCTTTAAGCAAGCACTCTTCGTCAGGTTTGCCCTCGAAAGCTCACGCCTTGAATAAATCTTTGTTGGCCTTAAAGGTGCTACTGGACTCTGATTTTATTGTGCTACTTCAGACCAACACGGCTACTCATTTGAACCTGTGTGTGTGTGTGATAGAAGGCTCCTATTATGTGCAGCCCCATTTTCTGAGCTGTGGGAAGTTACAGGGACTCGTGCTTACCTGGGCTGGCTCCCATTGGAGGAGAGACTGATTACATTTTTGTCGTCTTTTCTGTGTTTTCAAACGTGCAGGGAGAGTGGAGGAGGACGTTGTAATAATTCTGGGCTCTGCTAGGCATAAGCAGACAGAAACACCAACACACACAAGGGAAATGTCAAACGGAAGCAAAGGCTCCCCCCCCCCATTCTCAACAGGACCACATGCCCACTCACCCCAAGGGGCTCTGGCACATTTGAAGGGGGCCACAGACTGAGAAATGTGAGAAGGGCAGCCCAAAGAGGCGTCCTGATAGCTGAGCTGATGAAATACCTTTTTTTGTTGAGTACGGCGTCCTTAATTGCTAGAAAGTTCGATCTTTGCCAAAGGAAAGAGAAAGAAATCCCGTAATCTGTTCCTTTGTGCGTGCCTCAATTAGTGCATTCAAGAAAGAAAGAAAAAAGATTGCCCATGCTTCTCTTGATCAAAATGTTCTGGAAATCAGTCTCACGTATATATAAGACAAGGTATATAGAGTACAGTTAGCTCACTCTTTGCTTAGAGCTTTTCTTGCGTAGCTCTTTGTGTAAGTAAGCGGCCAGCCTTCTGGAACCTGGGAAGAGCTCCCGAAATGGCTGTGGCCAAAAGAAAGGTAGTCAAACTGCGGCCCTCCAGATCTCCATGGACAATTCCCATGAGCCCCTGCGAGCGAATGCTCATGGGGATTGTAGTCCATGGACATCTGGAGGGCTGCAGTTTGACTACCCCTGCTTTAAGGGCTCATGTTCAAATAACAATACAATAATTCAGGATCACAACATTCACAGGTAAAGAAGCACTCTCGCAGGACAAAAGATTGGCCGCTCCACACCAGATCTTCAGCGAGATCTTGCATCGCCAAGGTGCTTGGCTCAGCCATTAGCATATATCTGATTTTCTGCATCTCCTTGCAGCATCAAAAGGCTGGTGCTTTCTTTTTTGACACAGACACAAACCAGGCTCTTCTCTTCAGCTGGGATGATGGTGCTAATCCCTCCCAAGCCCCCGAAGTGCACTTTGCCAGGGCACTTTCCGGACACTCAAGATCCATTAAGGAGGCATCTAAAATCATCAGAACACTTTACCATTCCAGACCGGATAAATTGAGCTACAAAGGATCAGAGGGCGAGGCAACAGCACTGGCCTAGCCCTAGTGATGGGTACACACCACTTATTTGGTATACTGGTACTATTGATTGAAGGACAACTCCCAGAGGTTCAGTAGAAAGGAGAGGCATTGGTCTTGTGACCGTGACTGGAGGAGGAGTCAGACTTACCGAGGCCTACTTGTGGCATGTTAGTTGATTGTTGTGTTTGGGTAAATGGAGTTCTGCCCCTCCTTCTGATCCTTTCCCTCCCTAAAGCTATTACAACAGAAGCACACAGGCTTCATAGCTAGCAACAGGTTGCCCGCTGAGTGCTGGCAACCAGTAGAAGTCCTGGGAAGACTTGGGAAGTGAGGGCATTGTTGGAAAAGGCAATGTCTGATGTACAAAGAAGGAGAGAAGAAGACAATTCGATAAGATAGTGAGGCCATCACCTTCTCTCCTTGTTCGTCTCCAGATTGCTACTCTCAGAGTAATTGTCTGCTTCTTCTCCAAAGAGCCATACTCAATCTTACCCTCTCGCTCAGCTAGAGATGTAGTTAAGAAACCGCCTTTCTTTTTCCTATCATGTGTATTAATTCCTAAATAAACTTTTATTTACTCTTTAATCAGGCTGTGCAATTTTGGCGTGTTATTTACTCTGCCAAGAATCATAACGTTCCATTTGAGTCCCTTGGAGTGTAGGGCCTCAGCCGGAGATGGATTTGACCATCAGGAGTGCAGGGTTGCCAAATCTGGGTTGAAATATTTCTGTAGATATGGGGATGGAGCATGGAGAGGGAGCTCAGCAGGAATTTGAGGCCACAAAATCCACCCTCTGACAGTACCGTTTTCCTAAGGGAACAGATCTCTGTAGTCTAGAAAGCAGTTTTAGTTCCTGAAGATCTCTAGGTCCGACCTGGAGGTTGGCAACCCAATGGGATGGGGTGGTACCACTTGGCCGCTTCTGGCCCTTGTGGTCCATCAGTGACAGATGGAAAGTGAAAGTAAAGGGCCTCTCACCGGAAGCTATATCTGGACACGCTGGATGTTTAGGCCTGCAGATAAAGAAGGTTTGCACATCTGAAGGCTGGTTTCCGGGGTAGCTTTGTGTTCTCCGGGAAGTCAACTGTTAAAGCCTCTTGAAGAGCTGTGCATTAGAAAACCTTTATTAAAGTCAGTTTCCTTGAACAAACGTATTACAGGTCTGCCCCTCTTTTTACGCCCGAATGGAGCAACAGATTGGGTTGCTCTTGCCATATGTCTGATTTGGCCTACAAAAACCTCAGCACAGAGTAAGACACTATGGAAACTGGTCAGCAGAGCAATGGCGAAACGCAGCAGTAGGAGAAGCCATGGCCTCAGGAAGCGGACTGCAGGAAGCCAGTCTCTGTCCCCGCTGCTTCCTCCGTTTGCTCCTGTCAGCCAGTTTGGTGTAGTGGTTAGGAGTGCGGACTTCTAATCTGGCATGCCGGGTTCGATTACGCACTCCCCCACATGCAGCCAGCTGGGTGACCTTGGGCTCGCCATGGCACTGAGAAAACTGCTCTGAGTAGGAATATCAAGGCTCTCTCAGCCTCACCCACCCCACAGGGTGTGTGTTGTGGGGAGAGGAAAAGGAAGGCGACTGTAAGCCGCTTTGAGATTCCTTCGGGTAGAGAAAAGCGGCATATAAGAACCAATTCTTCTTCTTCTTCTTCTTCTTCTTCTTCTTCTTCTTCTTCTTCTTCTTCTTCTTCTTCTTCTTCTTCTTCTTCTTCTTCTTCTACCTCCTTCCCCATTCCTCTCCTGCCAGGAACCAGCCTGCAGCTAAAGTACCATGTACCCTCTCTCCTCCAGGTGCCTTCAACACAGCGCAGCAACAAGAGAGCGCACCTTGATCCTCACATACGTCCATGCAAACGCATGCGCATGCACACTAAAGCACACATGTGCCATACAATAAACAATAATACTGGAAGGACCAGCTCCTTCAGTACCGTCCAGCTTTCCAGTTAAGGCTGTTATTTATTTTTTTTAACGGTTGGATTTCTTTTAATGGGTTGTGAATTGTAACAGTTTCTGTGCTCCCCCCCTATCATCTCTCCCCGTGTGAGCCGTTCTCTGGAGAGGTGACAAAAACATTTTCAGAATAAATAATTAAACATGATGCAACGGCTTTGCTACAGCTAAGCCGATCTGGGTTTCGTTAGTGCCTGAGCGGAAAGATCCCAGAGGCCTGTGGATGGAAGAAAGGTGGGGAGTTCTATTGGCAACAAGAACAGCAAGAACAGTGCAACGTAGACATTTGGGCAATGAAGCGGGGTCATGCCATATCTTTAGCAGAGTCTTCTGGTTGCGGCTCAGGCCTGGTGTTCTCTCGTGGCACAGTTTGTCTGGGGTTGGATGTTATCAATAATAAATGGGGTGTCTTTTGAAAGAAGGGGCTCAGCCAAAGCTGGGATATGGTCAAAAGGGTGTTGTGAAATTAGGAATTAGGAATACCTGTCCCCAGGTGGGACCTAGGGACCTCCTGGAATTATAGCTCATTTCCAGGCTAAAGAAATCAGTTCCCTTGGAGAAAATGGCTGTTTTGGTGGGCTATAATCCATGGAAGGCTCTCCCCATCCTGAATCCTGCCTATTCCTGGCTCCATCCCCAGTCTCCAGGTATTTCCCAACCCAGAGCCGGCACCCCTAAGTGAAATAATATGGGAATGGGATGTCCGCAAGGGCCACTGGCTCACTGCAGCAATTTCTATGAGGGCTAACCCAAAAGGAGGTGGGGGCCAACCCTTCCTTGGGGCAGGGGTGGCTCTGGTGGGAAGTGGGGGGGAGGGGCCCTCCAGGCCAGCAGCTCACCTGGACTTCTCCTGGCAGCCTTAATGGCCTGAATGGCGAATCCACCCTTGTTTGCCTTGTTTATAAGGTGAGCCCCTGCGTTTTTACTGAGGAGCCTGGAGAGGAGACGACTGAGAGGGGATCTGATAACCGTCTTAAAGTATTTAAAAGGGTGCCATAGAGAGGATGGAGCAGAGGGACGGACCAGAGGGACGGACCAGAACCAATGTGATGAAATTAATTTAAAAGAAATTCCATCTAAACATCAGGAAGAAGTTCCTGACAGTCAGAGCGGTTTCTCAGTGGAACAGGCTTCCTCGGGAGATAATGGATTCTCCATCTTTGGACATTTTTAAACAGAGGCTGGATAGCCATCTGACTGAGAGGCTGATTCTGTGAAGGTTCAAGGGGGTGGCAGGTTAAAGGGGATGAGCAATAGGGTTGTGAGTGTCCTGAATAGTGCAGGGAGTTGGACTAGATTTAGGATGCTTTGGGCTGATCCTGCGTTGAGCAGGGGGTTGGACTAGATGGCCTGTATGGCCCCTTCCAACTCTATGATTCTATGATTCTATGATTCTAGATGACCCAGGAGGTTCCTTCTATGATTCTATGAATCTATGAGTCTATGATTCTAGCAGATCCCTCCTAATACAATGACACAGATTCCCGAATATGAGTGTCGGTGATCACAGCCTTTGTCCATCACAAAAGGGGCTCGCTTCTCCCTGAATTGTCCACAGGCTCTCCTTCCAAAACGAGTGACACCAGCCTGGATGCTTCCACACCAACTCTCTTGTGTTGTTGTCATCTCTGCCACCAAATGAATGACAAGATATCTTTCCTTCTGCAAGGCTGCCTGCCCCAGCTTTCTCACCGGCAGGCTCGTCATATTCTGAAAAGGAATTTGTTTAATCCCGTCACTCGGCTGTAAATCTGAACACATATCTTAAGAGGCTCTGAGAAATGAAATTAGGTGTATAAATGTTTTGGCTGGTGGGCTGTCTGAAGCGCTCTTGCTGGGCATTTGACTGGCGTGTTAGTCGGTCAGGTTCTCCTCGGGTGCGAGCGGAGAGGCTCTGAAAGGGAGACGGCACCTGTCTCACCCGTAATGAAAATGGAAGGCCTTTGACGTGCCCAGGCAGCTGTGTGGAGCAAAATGTCAACATATTCTTAACAAAATGAAAGGAAATCGTTCGGATATGAATATCCACTCTGTTTCCAACACAATCCCTCCCTTATGCTGAAGAAGGAAGCACTTAGGGGTTTAATTTGGGGAGGAGGGGAGGCGCAGGAGGCTTCTTGGCTGAGGGGATCGGTCCATCATTTAATTAAACGTGGGCTTCTGAGGTAGAGCTGAGATTGGCCGTGAGCTCTCTGCAGCGGGCCGAGAATAGTCGGCTGTAGCGTTCTTTCCATCCATGAAAACAGGGACGTGTTTATAACTCCCCATTCTCATATGAGCAATTGTTGTCCAGGCTTCCTCTTCCTCCTCCTCCTCTGCTATTATGCTTGGCTGAAGAACCTAACTGCTTCATGGGTTTATTCTACGATACCTTATTCTTCTCTGGTTTAAAAACCAAGAAGGCAGCTGTTCTTCCTGGTAAACCAATTTCGCTTGCAGTTTGTCATTAATCTTTCCAAGTGCATTTCAGGAACTGCAGTGCCCGAGATGTCAAAGAAAACGCTAAGGCTGAGCACTGCATATTGCATTAGTGTGCATGCGCATGTGTTTGCGTGGACGTATGCGAGGATCACATCACCATTTTATCCTCACAGCAACCCTGTGAGGTAGGCTAGGGTGAATGTGTGGAACTGGCCCAAGCAAGCTTCCATGGCAGAGTTGTGGCCTTGATCCTGGATCTCTTTAGTCCTCATCTAACCTTCTAACTCTTACACTGCAGTGGCTCTCAGTTTGGTGAGCTGACTCCCCTTCAGCCGTTGCTTCCTGCTTTCCTGCCATTTATTTGGATTTTCCTTCCCCCTTTTTCAGTGCAGCAAAGCCTGATGGAGGGGAAAAACTTCACCAGTCTAGCCATCCTTCTCTCTCTCTTTTTTAAAGATTATAAAACATTCATTCCTGTACCAGCCTTGTTGCGCATAAGACTGTTTGGAAAGGGGGGGGACCCACCTTGAGCTCCACCTGCCCTACCTCTAGCAGTAGTAGCAATGACAGAACCAAGGAGACAGATCAGAGGTTTCCCCGGGCAACTCTTGGCATCCTTGTTGCTCTGGCAGAGGGCAGACCAGGCATTGGGAGATCTTTAAAGAGGCAGCTTTCTTCTCTTCCCAGGTTTTGCATCCTGTCCCTGGCAGTCAATGTGTCGGCTCTGCTGCCTTGCCCTCCTTCGGATTGCTTTCCCTTACCTTGGCCTTGGCTCCTGCATGCTGTTTTACATGGATACTGGCTCTTTACATAGGGAAAAACCTTTGCAGCCTCAGGCCCATTTCATTACCTTGGATGAAGTGGATTCCAGTCCCCGCCGAAATGCTGTGATCTGAAATGCTGTGCAGCTCCTGTTCTTTTCCTGTTGCTAACACAAAGGCTCCTCTGCCGTTATTGCCATGGAAGGCTGTTTAAACAAACTGCATTTCTCTCCAAGAACAGGGTATTTAACACTATGTAATTCTATTGTTCTCTGCGTGGATTCGGGAACTCCCCTGTGTCTATATGTCTTCCGCAGTAAAATATATTAAAAGTTTTTCTCTCAGTGTGATTAACTGGGGCTGGGCAACAGAACCCTAATTGGGCTGTTTGGCTATCAATTCTGCATTGAGCAGGGAGTTGGACTATAAGGCTTGTATGGCCCCTTCCAATTCCATGATTCTATCCAAGTAGTTCTTCCAAACAAATGGATCTGCAAGACTTTTGCTAATCCTCCAGGTCAGTCTCCCAGGAGGCTGGAAGAACCCCAAAGTCATCTGTAGTCACTTCTTGGCACACCCCTTCTCCTCGCTTCCCCAGGACACAAGCTGGCTAATTACCAACAACCACCACTGAGTAGTATCTCCTGCGAGATGGAGTCGTAGGTCTGACGTTCTGTTACTGCATTGCTGCTTAGAATCATAGAATCATAGAGTTGGAAGGGGCCATACAGGCCATCTAGTCCAACCCCCTGCTCAACGCAGGATCAGCCCAAAGCATCCTAAAGCATCCAAGAAAAGTGTGTATCCAACCTTTGCTTGAAGACTGCCAGTGAGGGGGAGCTCACCACCTCCTTAGGCAGCCTCTTCCACTGCTGAACTACTCTGACTGTGAAAATTTTTTTCCTGATATCTAGCCTCTATCGTTGTACTTGTAGTTTAAACCCACTACTGCGTGTCCTCTCCTCTGCAGCCAACAGAAACAGCATCCTGCCCTCCTCCAAGTGACAACCTTTCAAATCCCATGTAGTTGCTGCTCCTCAGGCAACGCTTCTCAAACCATTGTGGGGGGTGATGTATTCCAGTTTTGCCATTTCAAGATATAACGTTCCTGGGACGGCAAGTTTCTCTATGGCCCCCCTCTGCCAGCAAGACTGACCAGCATGGGTGCGCTTCCAGAGATCAGACTCGGTGGTGGAAAGGGCAGCTGATTTATGGTGACTCTGTAGGGTTTTCAAGGCAAGAGGCATCCACGGGAGGTTTGCCATTGCCTGCCCTGTGTTGCGACCCTGGATTTCCTTGGTGGTCTCCCATCCAAATATAAACCAGGGCCAGCCCTGCTTAGCTTCTGAGATCTGACAAGGCTGAGCTAAGCCTGAGCCATCCAGGTCAGAGCATACAAAATATGAACAAGCGAACACACGTGTTCTGTTCAAGCATTCACGCGGAGGAAGGAGCTGGCATTCTGTGAAGGGAGGGGGCAGTTAAAATGGCCTACCCATGCAGTTCTTGGATCCTACTGGATGTCAGAATGCTCTCAGAGATTTCGGGACTCCAGACTAGGCATGGCTGATTCAATGCTGATTAGGTACTTTTCAGATATATATGAGTGGAGCCACCCAGTCCCTTCATTTAAACGGTAAGAATTCCGCCACGATTTGGGTAGAATTTAAAGGGAGTGGGTGGCGTACCTGTCATTATCAGCTGTTATCCCACTCCCTATAAATGCTCCCTCCTACCTTCCTAGGCAAGAGCCTCTTGTGCCGCAGAGTGGTAAGGCAGCCGTCTGAAAGCTTTGCCCATGAGGCTGGGAGTTCAATCCCAGCAGCCGGCTCAAGGTTGACTCAGCCTTCCATCCTTCCGAGGTCGGTAAAATGAGTACCCAGCTTGCTGGGGGGTAAACGGTGATGACTGGGGAAGGCACTGGCAAACCACCCCGTATTGAGTCTGCCATGAAAACGCTAGAGGGCGTCACCCCAAGGGTCAGACATGACTCAGTGCTTGCACAGGGGATACCTTTACCTTTACCTTCTTAGGCAAAGCTCATGGAAAGTGAGAGTGATGTGCTCAACAGCTGATAATGACAGGTGAGCCGCCTGCTCCCTTTAAATCCCTCCCAAGCTTGGGGCAGGATGGAAAGGGAGCGACACACCTGTCATTATCCCCCCTTTCAAGCAGCGGAGATGCTCTCTGCAGCCTGGAAAGGATGGGAAGCATGTGCACCCCCCCTACACACCCCTAACATCTTGGATTTGGCTGAATTGAACTGGCCACATTCCAAAAGATAAAGGGGTATGCGTGTGGTTCGGACTGAGCCCAAATTGTTTTGGGCCGAATCCAAAATGGTATGAATTTTTTCTTTGTGCACATGCCTACTCCAGACCCTTGCTGTGTAGAAGCTGCAGTGTGATTGTGGAACATGAAGCTACCTGATTCAAATGGGTAGCCATGTTGGTCTGAAGTAGCTCAATAAAATCAGAGTCCAGTGGCACCTTTAAGACCAACAAGGATTTATTCAGGGCGTGAGCTTTCGAATGCAAGCACTCTTTGTCAGACTAAGAACTCCTCACATGACCTTACATGAAAGGAATGCTGACGAAGAGTGCTTGCACTTGAAAGCTCACACCCTGAATAAATCTTTGTTGGTCTTAAAGGTGCCACTGGACTCTGATTTTATGAAGCTACCTGAAGTTATTGACAGATTGCTTCTGATCAACCTATCCCACCTTGGGGCAGGAGACAGCCCCAGGGCTTATAACAGAGCTGGGTGGCTGAAGAGTCCACAATTGTTTTTGCCAATCACCCCATTAACTATGTACCTTTCACCAGCTCTTCTTGGCAATTAAAGCCCCCTTCCCATATGCAAGGGTTAAGTAAATTCTGTTTCTCTGTGTCTGATGAAGTGTGCAAGCACGTGAAAGCTTATACCTTGAATAAAACTTAGTTGGTTTTAAAGTTACTGCAGGACTCTAACTTTGTTCAGTTAGAGGCAGTTAGTTCGGACAGGCCTGGATGTCCTGTTCATTTTGTAGAAGAGGCTATGCACTTCATAAAGCTTCAGCTATCCCTTTCCATGCTTCAAACCTGTATTAAAGAGACAGGATATTTTGCCAGTCCCAGGCTCATGCAAGGAACCCAAATTCCCGCTTTCAGAAATCTATGCCGTAAATTCAGTTTGATGTGGTTTCTGAACTGGGACCTGTCAAAAATTTCCCCTTTTCAAACCCCACACAATAGTGGTGCTAGCCCCAGCTTGGGCCTGGAGCAGGTGGCATTTGAGGAGAGAGCCCTATAGAGATTTGGTTTTCCGATGACACCAAATCAAGAATACCATTGAATGTTACAACATCTGTCCACTAGGGGTCGCTCTGATTATATATAAATCTGCCTTTTGTCTTGTTGGAAGTAAAACCTTCTATGAAGAAGTGGGTGGCATTCAGCATGCCTGGAGTTTTCCAGCCATTCTGCTTTCTGTCTGTAAACACAAGCAGGATTTGCCAACTGCATAGAGAAAAGGAGCCCTGTCCCCTTGAAAGAGATTTACCGGATGTTTATCAAATGATGCAATTTACCTCCATGCTCACTGATGGGTTATAAGGCAGCTCTACAGAGTTCAAGAATTTAGAGCAGAGCATTATGGTGCATGGTGGTACCTTTGTTCTGTCGAATTTTTGTTTATTTATTTTGTTTCTACCTCCATCTTTCTCTCCAATGAATACCCAAAGCTGCTTACATTGTTCTCCTCCATCATATACTCACAACAACCCTGTGGGGTGGGTTAGGCTGAGAATGTGTGATTAGTTCAAGGTCACCTACCAAGCACTCATGGCAGACTGGAGTTTCAAATGTGGGCCTCCCCCAGATCCTATGTTGACACACTAACAGTTATACTATATTGGTCTATAAAAGGTAAAGGTAAAGGTATCCCCTGTGCAAGCACCGAGTCATGTCTGACCCTTGGGGTGACGCCCTCTAGCGTTTTCTTGGCAGACTCAATACAGGGTGGTTTGCCAGTGCCTTCCCCAGTCATTACCGTTTACCCCCCAGCAAGCTGGGTACTCATTTTACCGACCTCGGAAGGATGGAAGGCTGAGTCAACCTTGAGCCGGCTGCTGGGTTCAAACTCCCAGGCTCATGATCAGAGCTTCAGACAGCATGTTGGTTGCCTTACCACTCTGTGCCACAAGAGGCTCTATATTGGTCTATAGCCTACACCAATTATAGCCTCGATGTATTTATGTATTTATTTATTTATTATTTCATGCTATGCTCATTTTTGGGGTGTGTGGAGCAAGGCCAGTTCAGCCCAGCAGGCAGATGAGGTGGAGATGGAGGGAATTTCCCAAATCAAACTGGAGACCAAGGGGGTGAGCATGACTTTAATGTCCCTCTCCTTGCGTTTGTTCCTGCTTTTTGTCTCAACCTCGGGCCTAAATCTCAAAGCCGCCTCTGATTGGTGATAGCCAAGTCCACAGGCATGGATGCTGGCACTTTCTCGAAGGAACAACCTTCTCCCATTTGCTGCTTGGATGGTGTGATGTGGGGCTGTGAATCCCCCAGTTGGCTACTGCGGTTGCCTGCTCCTGCTCTGATTGGCAGTGGGAGAAAAAAAAAAGTAGCAACACCACTGACATCCCCATGGATACACACCATAGAGTTGCTGGGGATTCCTAGAGCTACTCCGAAGTGATGTAGTGATGTTGGCAACATCATGTCCAACCCCCATATCTGCATCTCCTGCCCTCCTACCAGTTGCCAGGTACCACAAACCCAGAAGTGGAGTCATCTTGGTGGAACAACTTTCTAGGATTCCACCAGAAACCTAGAATGCCACCTTGATGCCATCATGTGGGTTCCAGATGTGCACTGAAAGGGATGTCACATGATCAGAGCTATGACTATTTGCATATCCCAGTCCCGTCAAGCCTTCAGCCTATATGGGAAACACCTTTCTCTTCTTGAGATTCTGGAGAGCTGACGCCGGTCAGCGATACGGACCTTGATAGACTCAGGATAACGTGGCTTAATATGCTCCACATCTCAGATCTCCTGTTAAACGGAACAGTGTCTATGCAGATGGTGCAGCACAGAGAGCGCAGCAGTGAGGTAATTGGATAAATCTAGCTGAAGGTCAATAATGACAGATGGAACACCCCATGCAAAGCTAGTATCCCAAACCAATGCTGAAAATAAAAGACTGCAGAAATTCAAAGCGTGCATTCAAAATACTTGGAGAGATCCAGCACATTTCATGAATCCTGTACATTTTACCTGGGGATCCTGGTTCTCTTTCAAAATGTAGCTCTATATTGTTCTGAAATGCCATGCCCCCATTGTAAAAATCCCAAAGCCACTTGAATTTTTTAAATGTAACATCTGGGTTTTTTTCTTTGCAAAAATGTCATGGTTGCATTTGCAAGTCCGTATGAGATCTGGAACATTTGTCTTGTCAGTCACAAAAACTGGGCAGTGAAATATCGGTCACTTTTAGCCGTGGTAGCAAAAGGGGACCTCCTTGTGTGGAAACACCATATCTTTGAAGGCCATGCCAGTGGCCGAGTGTCAGTAACAGGGAGAGGCTTTGGCTTCGGTGCCCACAATGTGGGCATTCTGGGACCTCTGCTTGACCGTGGTGGGAGACAGGATGGTGGGCCACTGGGTGAACCGAATGCTGGATTAGATGGGCCTTTGGTCTGATCCAGCAGGGCTCTTCTTCTGTTCTTATGGAGTTTGACTCTGCACAGTAATGGAGATGCAGGCCATGAAATTTGTGAAGTGTGTAGTCTTATCAGGAAATTATCACCTCTTCCTTTTGCATCTGGAACTTTTAGCCCAGATGTTTCTTTCTGCAGCACATATCAAGGAGGAGCAGCCATGGTGTCCCATTAGCAGCCTCTCGTGATTGTTTGGGGAAATGCTGGCACTTAAGCAAGTGAGTTCTGAATGTTGCTCCAGGAAGATCGAGAGCACCTTAAAGACCAATGAGATTTCTATAGTATAAGTTGTCAAGAGATAAAACTCTCCTTGGCAGATATCTGATGGCTTTTTATTTATTTATTTATCGATTGTATTTATATACTGCCTTCTCCAAAGGCTCAGGCACAATAACACAATAACAACAATAACATCAAAGAATGGTGGAAACTGGAAAGAACATCAGTTCAACTCATACTGAGGCCCAGTGGGTTGGGCGGATTTAGAATCATAAAATCATAGAATCATAGAATCATAGAGTTGGAAGGGGCCATACAGGCCATCGAGTCCAACCCCCTGCTCAATGCAAGATCAGCCCAAAGCATCCTAAAGCATCCAAGAAAAGTGTGTATCCAACCTTTGTTTGAAGACTGCCAGTGAGGGGGAGCTCACCACCTCCTTAGGCAGCCTATTCCACTGCTGAACTACTCTGACTGTGCAAAATTTTTTTCCTGATATCTAGCCTATATCGTTGTACTTGTACTTTAAAGTTTAAATTTGTAGGTAGGGAAACTGTGGTTCTCCAAGGTTTCCGAGAAGGTTTTCTCAAGATCTGCTTCCCTTCATCCACAGAAACCAGAGTTTGAACTTAGCACCTTCAGCATACACATTTATTTAAATATCTTCCTATCTTGCTTTCCTCCCAGAAGGGAACCAAATCTCACAACAGCAAATAAGTAAGCAAATAAAGAAATGAAACTATGTTCTGGCCCGGCCTTGGATTCAGTAGATAGCTCACCCAAAGGCCAAGAACCTGAGTTCCTGGGATGACACCTCTTCTTCTTCTTCCCACCAAGGTTTCTACCCACCGAGATCTACCCCATGTTCTAGCCCTGCCTCATCTTTGGGCCCTGCCTGAGTCTGGAGCATACTTTCCCTCTTCCTTGACATTATGTTCTTAAACAGGTTTTCACTGTAATAACACTCGTAGGAACGAAATCACTCAACGGCTCAGGCTTCTTTAACTGCCACTCCCCCCCTCCCGGTCGACTACAAAGAAAGATTTAAATGTCACAGGGAAGGCGCTGCAAACGTCCATCAGGAGATAAGCTTTCTCTTTGTCACGGATGGAGCAGAGCAGTTACCGCGGCTGTCAGGGCTTTGGGGAATAAAGGCTCCGCACAGCCGCGCCAAAGGGGGAAACAAATGGCACCGTTTGGGGAAGGATATTCACGGGATTATTCTGATAGCACCTGAAGGCTGCCAATCCAGCATCATGCTGGGCCATACAGGCGCTGCTGAAATGCGTGGGAACTGCATGAGAGCACAGCTCTTTTGGACGGCAGCCACACGAGTGCCGGGCAGGCCGAGGAGAATGCTCTTTTCTTGGATCATGGCCACAGACTTCATTGTGCAACTGCACAAGCCAAGAGAAAGAACAGCTGCCTGCAAAGAGCTGGGGGGGGGTGGCCCCCAAAGGAGGCAGAGAGGACCTTGACCCCCTCTGGAGTATTCAAGGAAATTTGCTTGAATTTTCAGCTTTAGTTTTTTGTACATAGTTTCTAATCCCGGTGAGGATTTCAGGAAAAGCTTGCAGGCCATCTTCTTTCCTATGGCTTCTTCCTGTTGCCTCAGACCCTTGGTTTGTCAAGGAATGTATGGTCTGATTGGCAGGGTCTTTCTAGGGTGGCCAGTCCCCATTGCGAGTCCCCGTCCCCTGCTGGTGATCAGCTGGATGTTGGGGGAATTTACCAGGAGAAAGAGGAAGGCCTAGTTGATGTTGCCAGAGATGCTGAGATGTTACTTTCAGTGCACGAAGAAAGTTATGTCACCGCATTGGTGCCATCTGGGTGCTACTCTTGTATTTGGGCAAAATCTCTGTGGTAGAAGCCATTTCTACCGTAGAGTTTTTGGCCAAATGCCAGAATGTCACTGTGATGTTGCAATGTGACAGTGAACACTGGAAGTGATGTAGACATGTCACTGGCGATATTGCCTGGGCCTCTCTCCCACTTCTGGTAAGTCTTCCCCACCCCCCTCCAGTTGACCAAGGAACCTGGGACCCCTAGGTCTTTCCCATTACCTACTCTCTGATTATTTTATCTGAAGATGGCATAGATCAGACCTGGTACCGTCTGCGTATAAAGCAGATTATTTACCACTGACAAGTTGAGATGTATCATATTTCTAAACACACCTGCCTTACAAATAAGGCATTGAGGCATCCATGGCTCTACTCTGTGTTATCCATGTGAGGTGCATTAAGCTGAGCATATATGACAGGCCTAAAGTTATCCAGTGTGCTTTGTGGCTGATTGTGGATTTAGACCTCAATCCTAGTTGAGCACTCAAACTACTGTCCCACAGTGCACAACTCTGACCACTAAACTACACGTTGTGACATTTATTCAATAACTATTTTTTTATCCTGTCCTTCCTGGGAACCTCTCCTCATCCTGTCATCCTCCCCTCATCAGTTGTACATTCGTACTGATTGCAATAAGATGATGCTACAAAGTTCTTAGGCATCTAAAGTTATGAAATTCTAAGAAGACAAAAATAATTAAGAACATCAGTTTCGATTTAAGGGTAGATCTCCAAAACTGTACAAAAGCTTCCCCAAAGAATAACAAACGTAGATCTAGACTCTCTTCTATCCTTCAAAGTACACACACTCAAACAATTTCACAGTTTGCCAAATCTTGCAACAACCCTGTGAGTTAAAGTAGACAAACAGAGAGAGAGAGAGAGAGAGAGAGAAAGAGAGAGAGACACAGAAAGAGAGAGAGAGAGAGAGAGAGGGAGAGAGAGAGAGCTCACTCTGTCAGAATAGCCAGTCTAGATAAGAATGAACCTGTCTCCCTAACTCTAGCGTTAGAACAAACTGCTGGGCAACTCTCGCCAGATGTTAAGAAGGAATGAGCAACCCTTCCCCCCTCAGCATCGTCAAAGATTTCAGGAGGATCAATATATATCTAAACTAAAGGAAAACAAATGGGAGCTGATAATTGAGTCTAAGAAAGGGCACAGCCACTCAGCAGATGTCACACGATCTGCCTCCCAGAGCTTTAACCTTTCCAAAGAGGAAACCGAGCCCAGGTGGAAGAACGCGCTCCCCTTCCCATCAATGGCTTTTCTGAGTTGGTGACTTTTAGTTCAGAGCACAGAAAGTCACGGAGGGCAAATCATTGAACCAGCATGGGTGTGCACGCATATGTATGTGCGTGCGTGTGCCTATGTGTAGGGGTCCGTGTGCGTGAAAGCCTAGATAGAAAGAAGCAGGCAGGGAATGAGGAATGGGATCTGACCTCTCTGCGGTTGTGACTGTTGCTGACTTCAAATGAAATCAAGTAAAATAATTGTGGTCCAAAGGGTTCTTCTTATCAGCCTTGCCGTGAGCCGGGTTTTACGGCCAAACTACCTGCGAGGTGGGAGATCCGTGACTGGATCTCCTAAATGCTAGTTCAATTGGGTTTACGCCTGAAAGTCAAGGGAAAAAGGAACGGTTGGAGCAACCCTTAGCAGCTCTCCTCAGAATTCTGCTCAGCAGTTATTCACTGGACTTACTCCCAGGAAAAAGTTCTTAGTTGTAGTGGAAATGGCGCATTGACAACCAACCACTGGAAGTTCTACTGGCTTCTCCCTGACTTTGGATATTTCATCAGACATTGCTGACACCCCTGCTAGCTGAACAACAATAGCTAGAAATCTGCTTTGGCTTTAAAAAACATGTTAATGCTCTTAGGATGGCGAACTGTGCATCTCTTGTGATTCTGCAGTTGCACCATACACTTGCAGAATTTGCAGGCGTGTATGAAATGCTAGAGCCTCTTGTGGTGCAGGGTGGTAAGGCAACCAACATGCTGTCTGAAAGCTCTGATCATGAGCCTGGGAGTTTGAACCCAGCAGCCGGCTCAAGGTTGACTCAGCCTTCCATCCTTCCAAGGTCGGTAAAATGAGTACCCAGCTTGCTGGGGGGTAAATGGTAATGACTGGGGAAGGGAATGGCAAACCACCTTGTATTGAGTCTGCTGGAGGGCGTCACCCCAAGGGCCAGACATGACGGTGCTTGCACAGGGGATACCTTTACCTTTGCCTTTATGAAATGCTAACTTCTTCATTGCCATGGTACAATCAAACAGCTCCTACAGTCAGTGCTGCAAGCCGACACTGCAAGGTCCAATCAGCTGAGACCCAGCCACACAGCTCAGGTGAATGGTTCTTAGGTAGGGTGGCCAGCTCCAGGCCCAGCTATGCCAGAACAGCCTGGTTTCCTTTCAAAGGTTAACGTGAATATCGGTGTGCCTGCTCCAGCTTGCAGGTGTCCGTAACTGGGCCTCCCTTCCTTCAACATCCTTATCTATTTCAAGGCCGGATTAAAGAACGTGGTAATTGGCTCATCAGAGAAACCTGTGCTTAGTTTTGTAACTAGATGGGAGATGGGAGAAAGGAGCTGTTGGGGTTTCAACAAGTGCCCTCATTGCATCGGAAAGCCCACCATTTACCCAATGGCAAGTGACTATTGTTAAGCCACAGACAAAAGGGAAGTCATGCTAAATTTGTGATTTGACAGGACGGTGGCTCTTTCCCCTCATTTCCCAAGCTGAAATTGACCATATGTTTTCTGCATCTGCCAGAAGGAGGCAGGCTCCCATCATGCTTTGCTCTCTTCCCCTTTTCAAAACACTTCTTTTGGGGGGCAAAATGATGTCTGCTTGCATCTAATTCCACTATTCTGTGCCCTCAATTGCCTCCCCCATTCCCCTCCAAGTATATTTGATGCGATTTTTTAAAAGGTAGGCTATTGCATTACAACGCTGCTGCAGCGTAATGTCCAAGTCTGCCGCTATTTTTTATACTTACAGTGTTATAACACGATAACTCCCTTTTTAAAAAGTCACATGTTTTGGGGTGGAGGGAGGGAGGAGGAGGGAGGAAGAAGGGAGGGAAGATGGTGGCAAGGAAGGGGGCATGCACAAATGACTCAAAGTGGTGCCGAATGAAAGCATTTCGCCATTGGGCAGCCCCTAATTAGATTTAGAAAATGAAATTGCTGAAATTGGGAATTCCTTAATCACTTGGTATGAAAGGGCGATTAGGGGATGCACCCGGAAAGGCAGATTTGAGTGCAGAAATGGAGAAAAAAGCTGTCCCATCAAAAAGGCAATGCCAAATGATATTGCTAGTGTGGAAATGGTCTGAGTTAGATAGGGGTTGCCAATTCTGGATTGGGAAATGCCTGGAGATTTGGGGAGTGGAGCCTGGGGAGGGTGGAAGGGCTTCAGTAGAGTCTATATAGTGCTCTTTTGGGGGTATAGGCAGAGAGACAGTCTCTCGGGTACACTGAGCCCAGACCACATATGGCCTTGCTTCGAAGCCACAGCCCCTCAAAATGACTCCAAGGATCAGAGAGAGAATGGATAGAAAGGTGAGTCACAAATTACCAGATGCCCAGGAGACGCAGGAGGCTTAAATTATGCACCAATTGGAAATAACCAGCCTCTAGTCTCAAAGCAAGGGATGAGCGATGTCTCTGAAATTCTAAGTGGGAAAAGGAAGTCTTTTATTCTACCCATTGCTCCCCTTGCTTTCCCCATCTTTCTTCATAAGTTCCCTGGAAGTGACAAGGGCAATTTATTATGGGCATGCAAGGCCTCTGGAATCTCCCGGAGACGTATCATTCCTGCGATTACCCTCCTTGCACAAGGAGCGGTTGTTCTTGTCAAGCTCTCTTGCTTCCTCTTCTGCAGAGACGAGAATGGATGGTGGGGGGGACTTCCATTAATCACTTCCCCGCCAAGTGCTGAGGCTCCAGCCTGCCTCCTGATCACTTCTGATCTCTATCACCATTTTTCAGATGGGCCCTTCAGGAAGCTTGTTTTATGCCACCGAGCCAAGGAGCAGTAATGACCAGATATTAAGAGCCAGGACTGAAAACTTCACGCCAGCAGGGGAAAATCAGATCTTCGAACCATACATTTTTTTTACCTTCTTGGATTCCTTGGGAAGAAGGGAAGCTGCTCTGTCTGAGAAGGAGCAGGGATCCTTACCCAGTACAAGGGCTTGGACCTGCAGGTTGGTCTTGGAGAAACCCCAGAAGACAGTCCCCTTCTTACCAGAGTTATACTCTTCTAAAGCCATAGGTAGATATGGGAAATTACAGTCCCAGGACCAAAGATTCAGTGATGAATTCCTGTATGAGTTATTAAAACGACATGTTACAGAACTGTACTCTTTGCACATTCTTTTCGCCATGATCCACAAGGAAAATTGTATTGGCAATACAACTGGATGACTCAGAATTTTTCAGTGTGTCTTGTGTGTATGTGCTGTATAGCCCCTTAATATAGAAACTTCCAGTTTAATATCTGACTAGTTATTTTGTGAGTTTCTCCAAGGGAACAATCTACCTAGATGTTGGTGGAGATCCCAGTTACCTGCCTCTTGCAACATCTCCTTTAAAAGCTAATTTCCCCAATAAAGTTAGGAGACCTCCTCTTTGGGTAACAAGGTATACTGTTTTCTCACTGTGATTTCCTCAATGGAATATTAGGAAGTGAGTTTGCTAAATCAAAAGACAGCCTTATGGTTTTATCAGTTCCTAGAGAGGCCTGACATCACTTCTGGGTTTGCCTGAAAGTGATGTCATGCCATTGGCCAACTGTGCCTCATCTCCCACTGGTTTCTAGACCAGACTTGGCAGCTATGATCAGGCCTTGTATGGTGCAAAGGAACCATTTTATAAAGCAGAACTGCTCAGAGCAAGGCAAAGCTCCAACCTAGTGGAACAAGCTCCCTGAAGAGCGAAGGGCCTCTTCGGAGTTGTCAGCTTTCCGCAGGGCCTGCAAGATGGAGCTCTTCCGCCAGGCATACGGTTGAGGCCAGCATGGTGCCCTTGGTATTACCATCTGAAATCTCCATCTGAGACCAACGAAGATCAGGTGGGATCCTCGCTCCCAGTTTCTTGACCTACATGCCGAACGGAGGGGGGAAGGCTGATGTTTTATGGCTTGCCTTGTTAGTGTGATGTTATATTGTTATTTTAAAGGTATTGTTGAGGATTTTATTGTATTTTATCAATTCTTGTAAACTGCCGCGAGACATCTGTGAGCCGCCGCTGTATTCGCTGGCAGGGGCTTCTGGGAATTGTAGTCCATGGACATCTGGAGGGCCGCAGTTTGACTACCCCTGGCTTACAGGAAAAAGCGCTTCAGGGCAATCTGTCTGGATCCTACCCAAATGAGGAGATAGGTCAAGAAGTGGTACTATCCAACTTTATGGAGGAAGGTCTGTGTTATGGGGTAGAATAATGTTCTCTCTCCAAAGTTCTGATTCAATTGCCCGCCTCGAATTGTAATAGAGTGGAAGAATGCCTCCATTGCAATTCCCGAGTCCTGAAAATGGAAATGCCGTATCTGACCAGCAAGATCCATCTGCTCTAAAATCCATCCTTCAGGGTGTCATCATGTTTCCAGTGCACCTGACAGCTAGCTGCATGGTGGAGATCCACTGTGCATCCCAAAGGCTGCTTGGCAAGCAACTGTTGGATTTTGATAGCTCACCGTATCATGTGTCGAATAGCTATCTGTCTGCGCGACTGAGCACTCAGATGCCTACTTGGCTGTGTTCGCAAAGGGTAATTGTAACAATTAATTTAACATGGATGGGTAAACAGCCTCTTAGAAGTGCCCCATTCTCTGCTTTTTTGTTTAGGAAGAGCTGGATGGGAATGACGCAGAGAAGAAAACCCATCCTCCAAGGTCTGCTATTTGCAAATAGCTCTTGGGTCCCTCTGGGGACAAGCCAACCCGTCTGGCTTTCGTGCTGGACACACTTGTTATAGTCAATATGAGGGAACTGAGCTAAGCTTTGTTGTCACCTAATGATTCCTTTGCTGTTTACGGTAAATTTATTCTTTTGATTTTCTCTCCCCCCCCCCCTTCTCCTCACTCCTCATTTCATGTTTCTCCCTCTTTTATTTAATGTTCCTCGTCTGGCAGCATCTTCGGTTGTTTGTCTCCGATTTAAAACACAGTTTTAAAAGCTGCAGTTGATTTCAATTAAATGCCCGCTTTGAGATCATTGCAACAAACATACGCAGAGACACAGAAGACCCCTTTGATGGTTTCCATGGCAAAGTATCCAATGCCTAATTGGGAAGAGCTGAAAGCCTTGTGGCACGTTTGTCTGCTCTACCTTTTATTTCCTGAATTACTCCCTGTTCCTAGGAGTGCTGATTGGAAAAGCAGTGTCTTGTTTACTTCCCTCTGAATGCCAGGCACTGACAGGTTCCAATTCTGAGTGGTAAGGTTCAGCCTACCTTCATCGAGGTGTTTCTATCCCCTGGAAGGAGGAATGATCCTAAAGATGTGTGGTTGCATTGCATGTCAAAGTCCAGGTGGTTTCTTGCATTTCTATCATAGATTAACCACTTTCCCCACAATGATGTAAGCACCCTTATGCAAGTCTGGAGAGACCAAAGAGCATAGGATATGTATCTCTATGCATAAAGGTAAAGGTAAAGGTATCCTCTGTGCAAGCACCGAGTCATGTCTGACCCTTGGGGTGACGCCCTCTAGCTCATCTCTATGCACAAGACAGTAGTATTTTTATTTATTAATTCGGTACATTTTTTTAAAATTCCAGCATTTATTCTTCCCTCCTCCATTTTGTGCTCACAACAACCTTGTGAGGTAGGTTACGCTGAGGGACAGGGACAGTGACAGACCCAAGGTCAGCCGGTGAGCTTCATGGCAAGCAAGGATTCAGAAGGCAGCATGAAGGGCACTGCGATTGCACGAGAGATGAATTTTGATAAGTCTGCGAGCACCAGGCTATTGAAGGCATGTAAGGTATTGATCAGCACTTAGGAATAGAGTCCAGAAGCAGGGAAGGTGCAACTGACACAGCATTGGAGTTACATATCCCAAACATCTCAAGTCTTGCTGCTACGTTTTGTACCAATTGAAACTTCCAAGATGCCTTCGAAACTGTTGGCAGAGTATGAACATGAACATCCAGGCTACTTAAAGAATAAAACTGTTTGTATTCAGAAGAAAAACTAGTATATAGTATATGGAACTAGTATATATAGAAAGAAGAGAGTCATTCTTCTGCTCAACTTCTGCTCAACTGATGTTCCAGAGGAAAGCAGGGAGGAAGTGTGCTCAATCAAGCAGGAAGTCCCCTATTGGGCCAATAAGGATATGGGAAGAGATAATTTGAATAGCACAACTAGAGAATTCCTATTCTAGCTATGCTAAATACACATCTCCGCTATCCCCTGGGGGATATTATATTCTGCTCAGTCATGCTCATGGCAGATCTTGTGTATTCCAGGGAGGGGCTCTGGGTGGGCGTGTCCACAGCTAGGCTTCCCAATCATATTCTGCACAATCATATCTCTTCTGCAGTTTCCTGAATCCTGACGAATGTTTCAGGGGTTTCTCAATGGTAAGAAAGTTGAGAAAGGCGAATCCGGTCTAAAAAGCCCCAACCAAACAACCACCAACAAGAGACCTGGGAAAGCCGACCTGGGTTGACATCTGTTACGGAAGAGCTTTCCCATGTGCTCCCATGCTTCTGATGCCACGGGTGCAATCATCCAGGGGCTCTTGGGACTGCTGATAATTGACAGCTTCTTTCCCACCTGTTCTATTCCTGCTATATTGAGCTATTGCAAACACTCTTGTCTCCGGAGAAATCGTGAAAAGAGGAGGCGGACATCGGAAGCAAACAATTCCAGTCGCTCGGTGCACCCACGGCTCGGCTGCAGTCGGCCTGCTTTGCGTGGCATAATAAAGTGGTGTCTGAAAGGCGGCACGGGGGTTTAATTTTCTCATTGTCAATGGAGGCAATCTCGTCATTAACAAAGCGCTGGGGACAGTCATTTAAAGCAAACGGCAAGAGCTGGCACAGGGCAGTCGGGGAGGGTAGCTGGCACTGGGAGGAACAGAAAGGCCTCCAGTTTGCTTGACCATGAAAACATATTTCTGGGTGCCGGGCTGCTGGCCTGTCTCTCTCTGGCATTGTCAATGGTTTGGATCCAGCCACCTTTTTTTTGCGAGTGAAAAGAAGAAAGAGGCATTGTCTTTGACCGCTCAGAAAGGCTAGACTGAGAATCAGGAGACCTGCATGTACGAAAGCCATGTAGGATGGCTACATGATCAGCAATTGGTAGAATTGCCCTTTTGGCAACTGGTGAGGATGGGGAGAGTTAACTATTGGAAGAGAAGGGCCCAGGCCTTGTTGCCAATGTCACACAGGAAGTGACATCATTACATTAGTAACATTAGTAACATTAGTGACGATTTGGTATTTGGACAAAAACTTTATGGTAAAACTGCTACCATACAGTTTTTGCCCAAATACCAGAGCTCCCTCTAGATGAAGCAGGTTTGATGACATCACTTCCTGTGTGATGCTGGGGATGAGGCCTAGGCCTTTCTCCAGATAAGCCCCCCTGCCAGCCTGCTGATCAGTAGCAATTCTACCAATGGACCCTTTCCCCTTGACAATTTCCTTACTTTGTCCATCCCCTTTTCTAATAATCTGGCACAAAGAGCCTTCTCGTGACACGAAGGGCCTCTACTACCAGCGGGAAGGCTCCTTGTCCCAGTGGATTCAGCTAACGGGACATGTCTGTGGGGGCCTATCCCATATCTTGTTGTCATCTTTATGGCTGTCCTGTTTGGCAGCGGTAGTCAACCTGTGGTCCTCCAGATGTCCATGGATTACAATTCCCATGAGCCCCTGCCAGCATTTGCTGGCAGGGTCTCATGGGAATTGTAGTCCACGGACATCTGGAGGACCACAGGTTGACTACCCCTGCTGTAAGGGAAGCTGATATGATCAGTCCCATATTGCAGAATGGGGAGTGAGTCTGAGAGAAAGTGATTTGCATATGGCGAATTTGTGTCGGAAGTGAGATTTGGACTGGGGACCTCCATGACCACAGCTCATTCTCTTAGTGGCCACGCCACGCAATGTTAAGGTGCAGGATCTGTTTGGAAAAATGGACTGAGAGAGGCTGAGCAATGGCCCCCTGGCTCTCTTCTGTGCTCTATGCACAAGATCGTCCTCCACAGTATGTGGGTTACCTCTGGGCAAACAGCAGCCCTGTTGCTATAGCAATGCAGCACCCTCACACAAGCCTGACAGGGCTATATCAGCATAATCAGCAATCTTCTGGCAGAAAGAGCAAGCGGTGATATGAAACCAATAACTTTTTGGGTTCAGTGAGCTGCGGTAGGCAGTTGATGGCTTTCTCAGAGTAACTGTAATTGCCCCGTGCAGAGGCTGTGAGCATCCACACAGCCAGCGCCTGGCTTTCAAACAAATTCCCCATCTCCACCTTCTTCATAGGGGAACTAGTTTCGACAATCTCTAGCGCTCTCCCGTAATTTTTTGCACAAATCTCAGCTGCCATCTCATTCCCCAGCCATCCCTGATTCTCATGCTCTACCGGAAGCCAATTCCTCCATCGTCCGCCGAGGTGGCACAAGACCTTTCATTGGCAGCAGAAGAAGGTCTAGAGAAAGAGATTGTGGAGTTATTTTTTCTCGGTCTCCCTTCAGCAAGTCCATCTCCTGGCCGTGATGCGTTTGCTTATTTTGGCTCCATGGCTGACGGATCACACCTCTCTCATGCACTGGGCACCCTCGGAGGAGCTGGGCTGGGTAATCCTTGCAGACTCAACTGCAGATGAGCTGCAGGGCTCTGGTGGTCAAGACTCTATGGAAGCCATGGGGACCAAGCGCTAGGAGGAAAGGCTGAGGGACTTTGGGTGGGAGTTAATTATATATATATATATATAAATCCTGCAGGAAAGTATGTGTCTCATCCTTCCATTCTTTGGAACCAATTTCATATCATTATTATTATTTTTTTTTTACTATTGACCCCACAGTGTTTTCAAAGTAAGAGTTGTTCAGATGTGGCTGGCCATTGCCTGCTTCTGTTGGTAACCCTGGATATCCTTGGTGACCTCCTGTCCAAATACTAATCAAGGCTGACCCTGTTTAGCTTCTGAGATGTGGTTGGGCTAGTTTGGGCTACCCCGATCTGGGTCACTGGCTTCTGCTATTACTAATGTATTTGCACAATGGTGAGCTTAAGGATGCCACCCTCCAGGTGGAGCTTGGGAATCCCCCGGAATTAAAGCTCACCTCCAGACTACAGAGATCAGACCCCCCCAAAGAAAATGGATGCTTTGGATGGTGGACTCTTTGGCAGCTTGGTGTAGTGGTTGTTAGGAGCACAGACTTCTAATCAGGCGATCCGGGTTTAATTCCCCGCTCCTCCATTGTATGCCTCACCTCCCTCACAGGGTGTCTGTTGTGGGGAGTAGAAAGGGAAGGTGATTGTAAGCCGCTTTGAGACTCCTTCGGGTAGAGAAAAGCTACATATAAGAACCAATTCTTCTTCTTCTTCTTCTTCTTCTTCTTCTTCTTCTTCTTCTTCTTCTTCTTCTTCTTCTTCTTCTTCTTCTTCTTCTTCTTCTTCTTCGTACCCTTCTGAGGTCCTTGTTTTCCCCAGGCTCTAACTTTAAACTTCCAGGAGTTTCCTAACATGGATCTGCTAACTCTACTCCCAAATCCCCTGCCAGTGGCCTGGGGGACCTGACAACCCTACGTGAACCCATTATATCTTCTGCTGTATCTGGGAGTGATGTGGCAGTGAAGGAAACAGCAGATGCTAGGTGGTTCAGCAGAAAAGGGCCTGTAGGCCATGGTCGATCTTCTACCCTCTCCAGTAATACTGTTTAGATTTCACTATGATTCAAACTCTAAAATCTTCATATCCGATCCATTTACTTCCTGAGGCTTTTGAGTTAAGGAAGAAATATTTGCAGGGTGAGACAGAAGTACATTTTGTATGGCAACCCCCTCTTGTCTGAGAACCTGGTAAACACTGAAAGCAATTGAATTATCCCAGAACTTTCATACCCTAAGAGCATCGAAAAGACTAAGTTCTGACCATTTATCTTTCAGACCCCTTCTGGCATGTTCAGCTGCAACTCATAGCTCCTCTTCAAATTGAATTGGGGAGGACTGAAGGAAGGCGTCTGACTTTTAAATTTCATGTCCTGTGGAACCAAAGGGCCTTACTAAACAAAGATCTACCCTTCGGCTCTCGGGTGACGTATGAGATATTCACAATTGCACTGGGAAATGTTTGCTTAATGGATGTTAGAAGGCCAGTTGCTGACTTTAATTGGGAAGTGATGGAGGCTTGAAGGATGCAGGTACTATATGTGCAAGATGGAAGTTTAAGATTGAACTGTGCTCAGGAGAACACAGATATCACCAGAGGATGTCACGGGCTTTAAGATTTGGCTGAAAGGAAATGGTATAACGTTCATTCTGTGACTGCATTCACACATCATGAGAAGCTGTGTTATCTGAACCATGGTTTTGTCTGGGCCCCCTAGGATTGGCAACATCCAGGTGGGGCCTTGAGATATCCCAACACTACGACTGATCTCTAGACTGCATTGGTTCTCTGCAGAAAATGGAAGTTTTGGAGGGTGGAATCTATGAGTCCGCTTTGGTGGAGAGGGAAGTCTCCTCCTCCTCTCTGTCTCTCTGGGTCCACTCTGGGTAGTGATGATGTGGCCAGAATTGTTTGTTTTACCACCAGAGATGCCTTTGTGCAATTTTTCTGATGGATGGCAGAGATACTTGCAGGTCTGAGGGTTGAACTTAATTAGTGTCTTCTCCAGAAGACCCATTCCAAAGTCTTAGAACTGAACTGTGATAACATAAAGGACTGATGTATCCAGATGGCAGTGATTGCTCAATACTCCCATTCCATTGAGATCCACTAAGACTGTGGCATGGATTGACCTTGTTTTTGTTTATATCCTGAATGAGTCAGCCTTAATCCTTACCCTCCAAGTGAGAAAACGTCTTGGCTACCTGTCAAACAGGGACATCTGGAAGAGATGCTTCTGTAGGGTACAGTTTCAGCGCACAAACAGTGAGGAACCAAGCTCTGGGTCTAAGGAAACATGACTGAATGGCTTCTCTCCAAGAAACCAATGTCTGGGAGTCCCCAAAGCTCAGAGATCTGGCAATATGCCCAAAACAGATTTGACAAACAGAAGCCATGCCGAAAAGGGAATATTATAGCAAGTGTGAATGTTTCATCTCCGCACATTGATAGCTAACATTAAAAAAAAAAAGGAACTTTACCTCAGGAAGCTTTACCTCTGTTATTTTATACACATGGCTGGTAATGTGAAGGCAGAATTTACAAGCATGTAATCTGAGGTGTCTAAAGTTCCATCTAAAAGGGAACAATATCACGCAAAATAATGATAATGGCCTTGAGGGCATTAAATGCATGGCCCAGAACTCTCACCTTGAAGAGTCCAGGGACTCACTGGGAAAGATAATGGACCGATTTTTTTCTGACCCATTAAACAATCCAACTCATTTCATGTGAGATAAACTGCCAGCCGCAGAAAGACCTTTTCCCTCACTGGGAAGGGAATGGAGGAATGGGCAGAGGCCTACCTGCCAGGCCTTTTTCACTTGGGATTTCTGCTCTTTACTACTTCCCTTTTTGCTCTTGAGCCCAGCTGAACTGGAAGGATTTCTAACACTAACTCAGGATGGAGGATCATGCCCTGTTTGATGCAGTTCCTTTTGTCCATTTCTGTCTTCCTGCCTCCTTGCTATTTTTTTTTAATTACAAAATTAATAATAGTTACAGGGCACCAAGGAAAGTGGTCAGTTTTTACAAGAATTCATAAAATGAGAAGGGCAACATTGTATGGCGTGTCTTGTCATTCCAGAACGTAATGCATAATATCCACTGTTGGTTGCATTGCTTTAAGGGCCATTTCCCACGGCTTAAAAATAGCACAATGGTTGCTAATTGAAAATGCTACTAATTTGGCATTACCCACGACGTCGTAGACAATCTGCAACACTCCTGAAACCGATCAGCAATAAGCGCTTCGTTTTAGCGCTTTCAGGGGAATCCAGAAAAGTGGATTCACCCTCCGGATAGCGATACACTCCTGCAACCAATCTGCAACACTAGCGCTAAAGACCTGTGCGTTACCATTGTTGCTGGTTCTTCAAAGTCCCTCCCCCTGGCTCTCTCCTCCAAACTTCCGGCGAAGCGATCGCCATTTTTTTTTCTCGGAGCGAGCGGGGATAAACGCACCGGCGAGCCTCTTTCTGTTTAGAGGCTTCCCTGGCTTCAGTCCTTCACCTTTAGTCACTAAGCACAAACCACTTAAAAGCCCGTTTGCTGAAATAAAGTCCCTTTATTTTTTACACATAAATTCAGCCGAAAATCGAGCCCGTGAGAAGGGGGGGGGATTTTTTTTTATCACTCGAGGCAGCGTGCAAACGATCATACAATCAAACGACAGCTCACATTAGGCAGCTGGATGGGTCTCTCCGTAGCAACGAATCTACACAGATTCGTTGCTATGGGTCTGTTTTTTTTAAAAAAAACCTTTCTTAAAGGGAAAGCGGCTGTTTGGGAGCATGCTAACGGCTGCCCATTGGCTGCTTGACGGCCAGGGGCGGGACGAGCTTGGCAATAGTGCTTCCTTTCTAGCGATTTCTGCCGAGACCGGAAGCCTGTGGGAAACGCTAAAAAACGCAACTGATTCCACTACAAAGCCAGGTGTGCAAAACGACGAATTCCACTATTTTAAATGGCGATTTTTCATTCCGCAAACAATTTGCAACAAAGATCCCCGTGCGAAATGGCCCTAAGTTTTGCCAGTTCTTTCTTTTGGAGCTCTAATCATCTGTCAGTTTTGTAAGCGGTGCTGTCATGAGGTGGGCGGGATTTCCTTCTTTCTCAAATTAGCAGCTAGAACCGTTTTGGCAGCAGGAAGGAAGCTCAAGGCCAGTTCTGTATCTAAAGATGAGACATTGCCTTTAAGATAACCTGATGGTTTTAAAGGGATGTGACCTAACGAAATCTGTTTAATATGCTGAATGACATCCTGTTAAAAGAGTTGAAGTGTTGGACATTTAATTTATTTCATTTATACCCTCCCTTGCTTTCCATTGGGGTCCCAAGACAGAATACATCCTTTTCTTCTCCTCCATTTTATTCTAACCATGGCCATGTGGGAGGGTATGGTCGGCCGTGGTCAATCCACAAGCTTCCGTGGCAGACTGGGGTTTCGAACCTGGGTCTCCCAGACCTTAATCCCACCATCTAACCCAGGGGTAGTCAAACTGCGGCCCTCCAGATGTCCGTGGACTACAATTCCCAGGAGTCCCTGCCAGCATTTGCTGGCAGGGGCTCCTGGGAATTGTAGTCCACGGACATCTGGAGGGCCGCAGTTTGACTACCCCTGATCTAACCACTAACCTGTGTTAGTAATGCATTATGATCACATTGAAAAGCACCCTGCAGCACATACCCATTGTGTGACTGTGTAAAAAACTGTTTTCAAGAGTTTTATGGAAATATACTCACACTTCTGTACACTGAGAAAATCCACACAAATTGAATCTCAGTACAGCTGTGCAGATGTTCACACCAACACTGTGGTTTTGCAGCCTGTTCTCATTTTGCATGTGCCATTTTGCATGAGATACATGTGTATGTTGGGAAGTGAACTTGATCCTTAGGAACTGAAACCAAATCATGCAAAATTCAGTTTTTTAGCAAATGGAACAATGGCAAACACCCACTTAGAACATGGCTGCTTTTGAAGATGGATTTTTTTTTGGCATTATATTCTGCTGAGGTCCTTTGCCTTCCTAAACCCTCCTCTCTTCAGGCACCAGTCACCAAAATCTCAGGGCATTTTCCAACCCAGAGCTGGTGACCTTAGTTATTAGACTCTACTATGATGACATTTGGCTGAGGGACTTGGGAATGTTCAGCGTGGAGAAGAGGAGGCTAAGAGAGAACATGATTACTCTCTGTAAGGTTGTTACTTTGAGGAGGGCAATGAGTCGCTCCTATTGGCAGCAGAGGATAGGACGTGCAACAATGGCTTTAAATTACATGTTGGATGGTATCGGCTAGCTGGCAGGAAAAAAATTTCACAGTCAGAGTAGTTCAGCAGTGGAATCGACTGGCTAAGGAGGTGGTGAGCTCCCCCTCACTGCCAGTCTTAAAGCAGCAGCTGGACAGATACTTTTCATGGCTACTTTAGGCTGATCCTGCACTGAGCAGGGGGTTGGAGTAGATGATCTGTATGGCTCCTTCTAATTTTAGAATTCTATGATGATTCTGTTTAGTGTTCGAGAAATCCCAGTTAGAATTAAAGAATCAGAGAAACATTATGACTCTCCATAATGTTCAGGCTCAGCAACTCTCCTGGAAACTTCCCTAATTTATAAGAGTCCTTAATATGGCCTGCCTGTGTGGGATTGCTTATGTTCATCCTGCGCCCTGGGTCAGTGTGTGGTGCAGCCATGCAAGGAATTGTCAGGCATTCCAGATGTTGCCCATTAATAACATAGGCGGCCTACACAGGGTTGCAACCTTTTCATTGGGTTAAGTGGGATTACACTCATTTGGAAATCAGATTGCAGGTACTTGCATAAAATGTAAACATGCTAAGCTGGAAAGATAGCGCCGCGCACCTGCTGGCAGCCCACCCACAGCGAATGTGTAAAGAGAAGATATTGTAGGCTTGTCAGGTTGTTACCCAGATGGGATGTTTGCATCTTTAAACTTGTTAAATAGCCTGGAAATTTAGTCACTTCTCTGGTTTGAGAGCCTTCGCTCTGCTCTCCCCCACCTTCTCTGACTATTTTTAAAGCCATTGGCTGCCTTTCATTAGTCTGAACTTTTAATTTCTCTGGGATGTTCAAGCAAATAAAGACCATCTTAATTACCATCTGTTTTCTTTTTTACTGGGAATGCATGTTTTTATGCTGGGCTATGATTTGCTTTCCTAAGTGCCCCGGGTTGCTTCCACATGGAAGTTTCACTCGGATTGGCTTTCCAGTTCTTTTTTGGAGAAGAGTTTGAGATTCGTGTGTAGGGTTCTTTCACATTGCCTAATGGATGGTTCTTTTGCCTTGAGATACCAGGGATTAATCCTGGGACCTTCTGCGCTGCAAGAAGATGCCCTGTGATGAGCCACAGCCCTTTCCCCAGCCCAGATTTTTGATGATCTTCTTGCAGGTTTCAAAGCATAGTGTGCATGGATGGCATTGTCTTTCAAATTTTTATGCCATCCTTCCTTCAGGTTCTTCACTCATCTACTGGGCATCAACAAGTAGTAGTAGAAGAAGAAGAGTTGGTTCTTATTTGCCACTTCTCTCTACCTGAAGGTGTCTCAAAGCAGCTTACAGTCGCCTTCCCTTTCTTCTCCCCTTTCCTTCCCTTCCCTTTCCTCTCCCCCCAACGGACACCCTGTGAGGTAGGGGTGGCTGAAAGAGCCCTGATATCACTGCTCGGTGAGCCCAAGGTGAGCCCAAGCTGGCTGCATGTGGGGGAGTGCAGAATTGAACCTGGCTTGCCAGATTAGAAGTCCGCACTCCTAACCACTTCATCAAGCTGGCTCCCTTTGAGCATAATCTACCACAAAGTACCCTTTGTGGTAGATTATGCTCAAAGATGCCCCCCCCCAATGAGGACCAAGGGTGAGTGGTGATATGAATCTGGATCTAACAGAACCAAGCATGACGCTGAACCCTACTATCCTCCTTAATATTCTTTCCTTAAGCATGAAGCTCCTTTCCCTCCTTTTCCCTCTTTTTTCTCCCTCCTCCCTAGAAGACCCATCACTCGTGACACAATGGCTTTGAGTGTTCGTCCTGTTGCCTTTTCAATGATATTAAGAATCAGTTCAATCAGCTCAAAAGTCCCATTAACGGGCACTGCTACCCCCTCTTCCGGGTTGATTGATGCAAACAGGAATATTAAACATCAGGCAAACCTCCTCTGAGCCTATAATTCCTCCTTCTCTGAAGGCAACCTACACTACCTCTGCCCCTCTTAAGATTTGTGAGTGGGGAATAGGGGGTTGTTACCCTTCCGGGGCACTTAATTACCTTCACATTTCTTTAGGAATAAAGCTGACACGCAATTATTTTCGTGATTAACACTCTTGTTCAAGCTAATTGTAATTATACCTTATAATCACAGTTATGATCACCAATTACTCATCCTGGTCTCATTTAGATGTTTTTCTTTATCTGAGATGCAGGCAGTTGCCTCGAACTGATAACACACACATGCACACACACACACACACACACACACACAGGCACTCTAAATGTGACAACTTCTGTTTTCTTCTGCAGTGGAAATAATACATGCAAGTATGAAGTACAGCCTCTAGGTGGCAGTGTAGGGAAACATAGCCATGTAGGGAAACAGCCCAGGCTGAGTTTTATAATGAGGTTAAATGAGTCCATCCGGACTGTGGTGATTTGTTCCCTTTAATCCCACTGTATGCCACTAAGCAATCCATCCCCTTTGCAGAGATTGAAATCTGTCAAGTTTCACATCTTGGCAGAGCAGAACGCACAAGAGGCCCAACTCTGAAATCTATTGACTTACAGAAAAGAGCAACCCAGACGATCAAGCTGTTAGAATACAAGGAAAGCATGCGGCAGGCTTGCGGGTTGTAGAATTTGGTGGAAAAATCAGAGAGGCGTTTTCTTCCATAAGTCTAGGATCCAGGGGGGGGAGGAGGAGGTCTCCGGATCCAAGAGAGACCAAAGAAAGTGCTGCATCACGAAAGGCTTAACGAACATGCGGAAAGCATGTCCATAATCGGCAGTGAGGGCATTCAAAGGAGATGAGTTACATTGGTGATGGTTAGGTCCATCAACAACTATTGGATAGCTATGGTTGCTTCCATGTCAAGGTGGTTTCCCTTCCTGTTCTCATTGCTGGAGAAAGGGGTGTGCTGCAAAGAGGATTCTCCTGCCAGAGATATGATACTTGGTAGTTGGTTGAAAGTGAAAGCCCTTCATGGCCCCGGGCTCTCATATTTGCAAGACCAACTCTCCCCCCCAGATGGCACCATGACGGCTTTGCTCATTTGGGCAAGGTCTTCTGCAGGGCCTGACCTCGAAATGGGCAAAGCTGCCTACACATTGCCTTCCCTGTGGTGGCCCCTACCTTATGGAATGGCCTGCCTGAGGAGGTCAGGAAGGCACCCATGTTCCGGCATTCTGCAAAACTGAATGGGGTTGATTTTCTGCACAAAATTACTTAGGTATTATTATTAGGAACCACGTTCAATGCTACTGTGTTTAGCTTACTAAAACAAAGGTCTTATTGTGTACTTTCGGCGTTGTTTAATGTATCACGTTAAGGATTATGCTTCTCTTTTGCTTCTGATTGGTTCCAAAGTTCAAAGACATTTTATTTATTTATTTGAACTGGTAAACCGCCCTCTCCGCCGGATCAGTCTCAGGATTGTGAACAATATGTACTCAGTAATATGAAATCTCATATTTTGCAACAGGGCTTATTCACAGATATGTGTCTTTGGGAATGCAGACATGGTCTACAGCAGGCGTTTGCTGGCAGGGGCTCATGGGAATTGTAGTCCATGAACATCTGGAGGACCACAGGTTGACTACCCCTGGTCTACAGCCTCATAGATCAAAGAAAGCCAGACTTGATCTAACAGCAGGCAAGAAGGAAAGGGGCAGGGGAAGCAAGCCAAACACCTACTAAGAAAAAAGCAGGGGTTGGTTATAGACATTATATCACCCTTGTCCTGAAAGACGTGTCCAAAACTCTGAAAGAGCATCCTGTATTTACCATAGATCTAATTACAAATGAATGCCAAATAACACTTTTTGCAGAATTTGTTCTCCTTGCTAAGACTGAGACAATTTACTAAACCTAATCAATGCATTTAGGTACTTCTCAGGGAAAAAAAATACCTGAACTGATCTAAATATAAAAAGCTTTGACCGCAATGAACCAGCCAGTTTTTTTCCTGCTGAGAGGGATTTTTAGGCAGGAGTTTGAAGCAATTAAAGGTTTCAGCACATCCATTCTGAAAACTATGGATTCCCTTGTGGAAATTAACATGTAAGCAATTATTCTTGCAACTCTTCTGGGTCTTGGCTGTTTGAAATCCTTAGGTTGAGCACTTGGAAAATATATAGCACAATCAAACGGAATATATTTTTACAAAGAGTGAGATATTTCTTATGGTCCTCTCAGTTCTGTGTTCTTAAACACTGGTCTCTCAAAGATAGTTTTGGGGTGGGAGAGACAGATATGTCTGTCATGGCAAAGTGCGTGGTTCTCTTTCTTCCTGGTTTGACATCTTTAACGGCTTGAGTTGCTGGAAAACATACATCTGGGAACTCGCTGTTATGCAGTTCCAAAGTAAGTGCCTACAAGAGATTATATGTGGGATAAATTATTTTGCAAATCCTTTTCCTAGGGCTGCCAAGCCAGTGGGAGCAAAAATGGAGTGGGGGGCTGAGTGACATTGCATGATGCATTACATTGTTCCATTTAGAAGTGATATCACTACGCAGTCTAGGAATTTCCTGATCTGTTCCACTTAATATTTCTGGTAAGGTCTTGGAGGAGGAGCATATCTCATGGCTTAAGTGCCACTCAGCGCTTAACACCCACTCAGGGCGGCTGTCCTGTCCCTGAGTGCTTCCTCCTCCTCCAACCGGCTTGCCTGTCTGTCCAGCGGCCAGCCAATCGCTTTCTGTCCTCCACCCCTGACCACCCCCTCCTCCTTCCACTTCCCTCCGAGGCTCAGAGGCTGCAGATCCCTGCCGCTTGAGAACTGCCCCTGCCAGTGAGTTCCCTAACAGTTGTCTGCAGCTTTTGCAGGTCCTGGGGGGAGGGGGAGGTGGTCCACAGAGTTCTTCCACCTCCACTGTAATCTAGTACCTATTCTATTCCTGAATGCAATGGACCCTAGTTTCTATATAAAAATCACATAGATGTGGAGACTTCTTAGAGTGTCATGGTACAACTTGAAGTGATGTCACAAAGTCACTCCCTGCTTCTGCTGGGTTGAATGGGTTTTTGCTTCTGCTGGGTTGAATGGCTTGCACAGGGGATCTTGATAAAGAGCCTTGGAGGCCGAGGTTAGAATCTGCCTCCTGCCTCTAGGCAGATAGCCTCCCTACTTTCCCTACACCTAAATTTTCTCTGTCCAGCATTCTATTAGCTCTCAGGAGTTTGAACGGGCCAGTGTCCCTATCTTTGTCTCTCCCTTCAAAATGATTCTCAACTGTGTTCACAATTCCCTGCTTCCTGAAACATGTTCAGACTATTTTGGATTCCCCCCATTAATCTGCAGAGTCAAATATGGACCACTCCCGAACATGGAAAAAAACGGTACTTTGTGGTTAATCTGGTTTTGCTGCTTTTGTAACTAGCATGAGTCAGTTAGATGCGATCCATTCTAAGGGCCTGCAGAGAATCTTGGCTAAACAAATTGAACATTCCTCCCTAAATGCCAGAGTCTCCTCCTCCGGAGTTCTGCATGCTTTTATTGTCTTGAGCAGGTCAGTTTCCTCCCCTCCCTCTCTTCCCTTCAATCCACCTATGCAAATAGCAATGTGCATCTACATACAACCTGGCTCTGCTCTACGACAGTCCCTGTAGGGTCCCACAGCATCCTGACTATGCATCACTTTTGCTGATAAGCCATGCTTAGCTCTATTATTTATCCTCCCCCTAAGTCAAATGTTTTGCTGTCATGTGTGTGGACACTGGTTTTGCAAAGGAAAATATATTTTCATTAGAATCATCGCTTGCTATATTTCCTTCCAGCATGCTTGGAGGCACATATTTTTTCTTTTCTTTTCCTATATATTTATGGGCTATTTTGGGTTTGTTTTTAGAAATATGCACCTGCTCGATCGTACATTATCCGGTGCTCTAAAATGTACTGGAAACATGGGGGGGGGGGGCAGAGCTATGTGCATGTGGGTAGAATTCTGTCAGGTTAAATTGCTACCAAGTTGAGCCTCTCAGTATTTTCTGGATGGTGGCTCTCCCCTCTTAACCCCTGGCAAGGACTGCCAAGTTCCAGTCCTCCCCCAAATGCTCTAAACAGCCACTGACGGTGAAAACGTCCACCCTGTTCCTTTCCACTAGCCCATTCACCCATGCGCCTACCACTCCCTCCCAAATAGCAAAGGTCTTTTAAATAACGGCACGCAATGGGCACAGCAGTGGGAGTAGGAGGATGGGGAAGAGGACCCGAAGATGAATGGGATTAGAGTTATAATAGGAAACTCAGGAAATTTTAAGCTCTAGGCAGCATCTTTAGTTGAGAAGCCTGCAAGAATACAAACAGCAGCTGTGCTGAATCAGACGAATGCCCCACTTAGTCCCGTATCCTGTTCCTCTGAGTGGCCAACCAGCAGTCCTCAGAAGGCCTCCAAGTGGGGCCACAGCCCCTGAGCATGGAGGTTCTGTCGAGGGCTCATTCGGCTTGCCGTTTGCTCGCCTGTGAGGAATAAACTCTGCCCTTGGGCTCAATACCCTGCCCTTGCGAAACTGAGGAGTGGGATTTTAAAAGGACAGGAAAAGAGCCCCAACACCACTGCTCTGAGAATTTCTCCATGTGAAGACCACTTATAATTTAGACTAGGGGTTTCCAATGTGGCCATATGACACTCCAAAATGTGGTGAAAGGATGAGAACGGGCTTTGAAAGCCCCCTCCCCCTGCCATGGCTGCTCAGCAGACACATAGAGGTGGCATTGCCCCCCGGGTGTGGCGTTTCTGGGCCTGGTAGGAAGACCTGTTTTCCCCCCTCTCCCCTGGCAGCGGCATGGCCTTCCCCTCGGGCCTAGTGCTTCTAGGCCCGAGGGGAAGGCCTTCTTCGTTACTCATGCCACTTCCCTGCCACCTTCTGGCCAGTCCTGGTGAAGGCCTAGAATCCTTTCTGGCCTGTCCTGGTGTGGGCCTAGATTGTGTCCTCACCTGATTGGCTAGAATTGTTGTCTGTCCTGGTGAGGGTCCAATCGGAAGGTGCTTCACACCTTCTGATTGGCCCCTCACCCAGACTGGTCCCGCCCACTCTCCGTCCACTTAGCCCTTAACGAAATACGAAGGGAAAGATCCTATCTTTCCTTGTGACCCTTCTTTCTTGCATTTTTCTCTGTTTGGGGATTTGAATCCTGATCTCCAGTCTGAAACATAACCTAATTACTTCTCCATAGTGGTCCTTTTATACAATCTACAGGTACTATGATTAATAGGAACCTGAGGACAATGCTGCTGTTAGTAGTACCAAAACAATGACAATGTTGAAACTAAAATACCTTTTAGACTCAAGAAAGAGGCAAAATTGTATAGCACTAGAGGCGATTTATAAGTGCCTGCATGGTGTTCAATATATATTTCTAGGGCTGAGCTCTGGAAAAGCCATTTGGGTATGTTTGCAGTAAATAGGGCGATGGGCAGGGCTGACTGGCTAGTTCTCGTGCTGATATTAAGGCACCTTCCCCTTCAATCCTTGGAACAGTTTGGTAATTGTTTTTAAAACGAATATATATGGTGGTTGCACATATAAGCAGACACATGTATGAACAATGCCTACAAACTGAACAAGCTAGTCATCTGTGCCATGAACAATGGTTGACCTAGCATTCAACTCGGTAGAATGTAGGGCTGTCATGTCAAGTACAAATCCAGGCTTACCCTGCAGGGGAAGGACCTGCTGTGACTTCCCTTGACATGTTATGTCTGTCTTTACCTTCACTCTCTCAATACTCCTTTCTGGCTAGGAATTTTTCCCGAGGACAACAAGAGAACGCAACCTCAATAGGTACAAAAAATAAGCCCTACACAAGAAAGGAACAGGAACTGACTTAAGGGATGCCAAATAGGTACAACAAATGGGATGTCTTCTGTTTAAAATGAGCAAATTCCTCCAGCCCTGTTTCATCATTACCGTTTGGGCCAACCGACTGCTAAAGGAAGATGATGCTGTTTGCAATCCTTTCCAATATATGTGGCCACTATTTTCTGTGAATAAGGCAGCACATGTTTTCTGCAGCTTTGGCAAGTGGGATAGGAAACCCAGAATTTTGAGGAACAAAACTTGAGTTTTGTTTATTGGGGGGGGGGGGAGGGGGAGGAAATCAGTTGCAATTTCCAGAGATCTCCTGCTCCTACGTGGAGCTTGGCAACCCAAGCTGTAATTAATTAACAATTTTAAATCTTTAATTAAATCACATTGTTTTATTTCGAAAGCTGCCTTGGGCAAGTTCCCTGAAGAAGTGGCAAAAAAAAAAAATCCCCCTAAATAATCAATATACACATGTGTGCACCCTGTTCATACAAAGTGTTAATGGTACACATGGGAAGGCCTACAGGTCTCATCTCCCCCTGCTAGGCCTGGTCGGAACACCAGCCTCCTAAGTGTGGGGCAGGGCCAGAGAAATGCATCTGGAGCCGATAAGAGAGAGAGAGAGCGAGAGTCACAGGCAGGCGAGGCTTCTCCTAATTTCATTAGGCTGGGAATCGCAGCTGATTGAGCCGCACCGTGGGCGCAGGCCTTAGTTTTTACACTGCAAATGAAGATGGAGAGACTCGGCCTGCAGCGAGGCAGCCCTGTCCAAGGGCCGGCTAAAGCAAGGCTTGGAAGGAGCCTCTAGATTTGTGCACAATTAGCCCAGAGATCCAAGCCCTGCATGCTCCTTGGGTTCTCCCCCAGGCTACTCTGATGAAACTCCCAGCTGGAGTGATGGGCTTGGGCTGATGGGGCTATTATAGCTGCCGCTTTTCATTTATTAGTGTGACAGGCGATTCATATTAATAACACAAGCCTTTGCGTCTGCGCTGGAGAGAGAGAGAGAAAGAGAGAGAGAGAGAGAGAGAGAGGGAGAGAGAAATTTTTGCAGTGTTTCTTTTAGAATGTGCTCAGGATAGGTTGTAAACTGCAGAGTCACTTAGCCAGCCTTATAACTGCTTATCCCAGGGGTAGTCAAACTGCGGCCCCTCCAGATGTCCATGGACTACAATTCCCAAGAGCCCCCTGCCAGCGAATGCTGGCAGGGGGCTCTTGGGAATTGTAGTCCATGGACATCTGGAGGGCCGCAGTTTGACTACCCCTGTGGGACTCACTTCCAAAGACGTGCTTGTAGGAATCACAGCCGACCTATTACCATGTTATGTCACCTTTCCTCCGTGAAGCTCTGGTGTTTCTCACCTCCACCATTTTAGGTATATGACAGCCCTGTGAATCACTTGGGTGGAGAGAGTGAAACTCTTCTAAAATTAGGCTTGCCAACCTCCAGGTGAGTGCTGGGGATCTCCAGGAATTACAACTGATGACGGAGATCACTTCCCTGGAGGAAACGACAGCTGTGGAAGGTGGACTTTATGGCATCACGTACTCATGACACTCCTTTCCCACCTCAAACCCTGCCCTCCCAAGGCTCTGGCCTCAACTATCAGCAAACTTCATTTTTGAGGCGTCATTCGAACCCAGGTCTCTCTGGCTCTGGTCCAGCACTCGAACTGCCACTAGCGTGGTATAGTGTTTAAGACTGACAGCTTCTAATCTGGTGAGCTGGGATTGATTTCATGCTCCTCCACATGCAGTGACTTTGGGCTCGATATAGCCCTGATAGTGCTGTTCTGACCAAGCAGTCCTGTCATAGCTCTCTCAGCTTCACCTCCCGTACAGGGTGTCTGTTGTGAGTGTCCTGCATAGTGATTGTAAACTGCTTGGAGACTCCGTCAGGTAGTGAAAAGTGGGGTATAAGAACTAACTCCTTCTTCTTCTTCTTCTTCTTCTTCTTCTTCTTCTTCTTCTTCTTCTTCTTCTTCTTCTTCTTCCCCACACTGGCTTTGGCTTGAGCATTATTGATAATCCAGCTCTGGCTCCTCCCTCCCTCTCTTTCCCCCATCCAGGGAGGGTTTTTTGGCAACAGGATGCAATCTTCTCACAGCCCATGCTTGCCGGCATGAGGAGCTCAGCTGGTCTTTAGATGGGGAAATGGGGTTGAGTTTGTGTGTGTGGATGCAAGGAGAATGTCATCCTGCCCAGTGTTTCAAAAGGAACATGGACTGCCTCTTGTTTTGCTGTAGTTGGTGCATAGGTTTGGGCTGCCTTCAGGTTATTTAAGTCTCTCTGCCACCCCAGGGGCCTGGTCAGAGTCACAGAGTATTACCATCTTTGCCTTTTTGCAGGAAACCCTCTTACTGCCAGCACAGGTCACAATCAGCACAACATTTGATCTGCCCTACAGTCCACAAAAAGGCCTTGGCCTTACTTATTGCCGGGATTTGCGGCCCAGATGTATGAAAACTAGCAATTCCCCCCTCCCAAACTCCATATTATCACTGTCTTCTCTCCCAGCTTCCATAAGAGGCTGTTCTCAGATCCCCCCCCAGTTGTTTTTATTTCAGCCCCTGTTCACACTGCAAAAGGAAATCGCTGTGGTCTTTCTGTAACTGTTCCCAGTGCAGCAAACTGCCAAGATGAAAACTGTGCATCTTTGTGTGGAAACATATCTACAAGCTGAGAAGTTCTGGCTTTATCTCCGTACGACGCTTGCCAGCTCTGGGTTGGAAAATGTCTGAGTTGGTGATGTCTGTACAGGGCAGGGTTTGGGCAAGAGGAAGACCTCAGTGGGGTATAGTGTAGGGTTGCCAGATCTGGGTTGGGGAATATCTGGAGAATTTAGAGGTGGAGCTGAGAGTAGGCCAAATTTGGGGCAGGGAGGGGCCTCAGTGGAGTATAATGCTTTGGAGTCCACTCTTCAAAGCAGCCACTGTCTCCAGGGGAAGTGATTTCTATCATGTGGAGATGAGATCTAATTCTAGGGGATCCCCAGGGCCCACCTGGATACTGGCATGCCTAGATAGTGCCATAGGTTCCACCTTCCAAAGAGAACTGTGTCTCTTAGTGCTCCAGCAGCCAGGTCTGCAGACGTATCCACTCACCTTTTGCAGTCTTTTTTCAAAGTACTATTACTCACCTATGTATCCCGAACATCCCCTCCGGGAACTGAAGAATGGACTTTTCGAGGAGACAGCACTGGGTGCTATTTAAATAAATAAATAAACACACACACACTTTCCTCTCCTCAGCAAACCTAAGGTTGTGTGAAGGTTCAAGGGGGTGGCAGGCTACAGTGGATGAGCGATAGGGTTGTGAGTGTCCTGCATAGTGCAGGGGGTTGGACTAGATGACCCAGGAGGTCCCCTCCAACTCTATGATTCTGTGATTCTAAGAGTTAAATTAATGACAGTGGTCATAGTGATGGAAAGTGGGGTTGTTGTAGTTTTCTTAGCACCCTCCCCTTGCCCCCGGCCATGATGGTGATCTGGCTTCGTTTTTGTGCGTTTCTACTCATCAATGACCAACAATGAATTTGCTCCCAACTCTGAGTTTGAGCAGCATCTAGAATCCCTGGGGAGGATGAACTCTGAAGAACAGCAAGTCTGGAACTAAAACAGTTAACAAGACAGCTCCAAAATGGAGAAGGGGAGGGGGGAAGATATAAAGTAAGAATAGCAATTTACTAGGGCCAGGGATTGGGAGGCATGAAGATTTATTCTTGAAGAAGTATAAAAGCATAAAAAAGACTTCCTCAGGCCAATAAATAATGATGAACTTTTCTTACTGAGGGGGAAAACCCCCTTTTAAACACCATTTTACAGGCTCCTCAGTGTGCACGTGGGGGGGGGGGCGGGAAAGAGGCAGCGGCCCCCTTGCCCTTGTAATATAATGACCTGATTACAATGAAATCAGAAGCATCTTCACAAAATCCTGAAATGCATTAAGTGTCTTGATCCCTAATCCTTGAGATTTAGGTTTATTGATAAACGAGGCGCTCATATTCCCAAGCTGACGGGCAGCCAGAGGCTAATGAGACTGCATAACCACTTTAATTTAACATGCACACATATTAACTGGTTATGACTTTATCACTTGCGAACAGCGATGCCGCTTAAGCCATCTGTTAGGATTACTCTGGCCGGGGAAGTGTCCCCTGGGCAACAGCGGAAAAAAAAAAGTTTTGACCTCCACTTCTTTTAGCAACATCCAGATGATATCTACCCATGTGATGCTCCCCCCTATAAAACTTGGAGAATAGAATGGGTGTGAAGGCCTGGTTCTCACCCATCCTTGAAGAAGCCCTATGGGGCAACCTCCATCAATGCACAGCCGTTCCGCAGAAGAAGAAAGAAGAAGACGGAGAAGATGAGTTGGTTCTTATATGCCGGTTTTCTCTACCCGAAGGAGCCTCAAACCGGCTAACAGTCGCCTTCCCTTCCCTCTCCCTGTGAGGTGGGTGAAGCTGAGAGAGCCCTGATATCACTGCTTGGTCAGAAGAGCTTTATCAGCACCATGGCGAGCCCAAGGTCATAGAATCATAGAATCATAGAATCATAAAGTTGGAAGGGGCCATACAGGCCATCTAGTCCAACCCCCTGCTCAACGCAGGATTAGCCCTAAGCACCCTAAAGCAAGTCACCCAGCTGGCTGCATGTGAGAGAGCATAGATTCAAACCTGGCTCGCCCGATTAGCAGACCGCACTCCTAACCACTACACCCAACAGCAAGCCCCATGGCCAGACCACACAACTGGCTCCGTACCCAAGCTAAGAGAGTGAGTCCAGAATTTACCTGCCTGGAAGAGGAAGACCAAACAAAACCAACTGATTGCTTGCTGTAGCTGTCCAGAACCTCACCCGTGGGACTCCTGCTTGAAGTCTATGCCTCTTAGCTGGAGTCTGCCACCGAGACGGTGGTTACTGCTCAAGAGGCAGGATTGCACCGTCTTCTTTCTCAGGGCTTCTGGGATAAAGTCTGGATTCCCATGGGGGTGGGGGAAGCGGGATTTCCACCAAAGGGGCAACTCCAAATGGGGTTGCTACTTTGGGGGAACCACTTGGGCTGGGACATGAAGGCGAGGGTGTACATGGCTCTATTTTACTTTTAAAAAATCCTTGTATTTTCCATGCGACTGATACAACAACAGGAGTGGATCTGAAGAGGGCTGTTTGGATTACATGGGGCTCATACGGACGAGGGGAAAGGATGGCGCAGTTTTGTTTTCCGTGTGGAAAAGAGAACCGAGAACTTTCAAAACGAACCGGAAATCCCATAAATTTCAATCCCAGGGTTTGGGCAAAGTGGAAGGGACCTTGTGGCATCTCTGCCTTGGCTGTTTCCATTTCAAACCTCTCTTTTTATGCCCGGAAATCACATACAACACCAGTCACATTTTCACTGGATTTGAAGCATAAATGTTCTGGCCTTTAGCAGTCATCTCCTTAAATTCTTAGTCCATTCATCTGACAGGAGTGCTGAGGTGCATCATAAAATACTTGCTTTACTGTGCATGGGGAAAGGAGACTGCTTGTGACTAGCTTAAGGTGATGCGTGGGTCCAAGTCATATATTTCATTTCAGGCAGGTACAAATTACAGGTCTCCATTAGGTACTCTTTTACCTGGCGAGGCTTGAATCTGCTGTACATCCTCTGGCACACACATTCCGACATTATCTCAAATGTAGGAGCCTTCATTTTAAAGAATTGTGGAGTCTATCACACGATTCAGCCCATTGCAAACCCCGCAAGGTAGAACGGTGTTATTAACTCTCTACTGGAGAAGGCGACAGAGAGAAAACAGCAGTGAGTTTACAATAGAGGTCAGAGTCATACAAGGGCCATCCTGCCTTTTTTAGCCTGCTGGTTTCTTAGCCGTTTTACTGCACTAGCTCTACAACTTTATAGCCCTTCAGTTCCAAAGGAGTGCCCACCGTTAACCAAGTAGTAGATTTCAAAAGAATGGTTAGGCTTTTAATACTGGTACATAGAAAGCCTGTGGATTGCAGGTATGACCATAGAAGAGGCGTTCCCTGTAAGAGGAACTGCTCCTTTGGATATGATATCTGTTACTTCATCGAAACTCCAAGCAAGGTTACCCTTTCCTTCTAAATTATTATTTTATTCGTATGAAACCGTCTGCAGATTTAATTAAAGCTCACAGGGCTGAGATTTCTTTACTCAGGTGATAACCTTGCAGTTGCAAAACCAAGATTTAATGAGAAGTGTAGTATCGGGGATGTCACGGATGCTAGCCAATACATACCTTGCATAGCTGAACTTGTCTGGTTTAAGCTAAACCACTAGACAGAAAACCACCGAGATCCATAGCTTATCCCAGAACAGGGAAAATTTTCTTTACAGAGCCAAAAAGATATTATCAGATCATCTCTGCTACTCTTACATGTCGTGTCTGTCTTTATTACAGGCCTCCCGGGTTGACGCCTAAGACGTTATCCGCTTATTCCAAGGCATATTTAAATGAGCCTTCTGACACTTTACCCTCCAACAAAGGCATTGTGACATCCTGTCTACATCTTCATCCTTGCCTTTATTCTTCTCAAGCCGTGTTTACAGTGAACAATATTTCCCCTCCAAAAACAGTTCCAAAACCAGTCTGGATAAGGCTTTCTCTATCTATCACTGCACATTTAATGAAGTGATACGAAAGATTTGCCAGTGAAGGTGAAGTTGTGTACTCCATGGAGATGTAAGGAGAATGCATCTTCTTCAGATACATGATTCAGAAGTTACCCTTATGGCATCCACGCGCTCTTTAACCTGCACAGCATAAGGGATAAGTGGATGCAGGGTTTCTACAGGGACTGACAGATGAATATAGAGGTGAAACTGGACCCAGAACTGGGGTGTGGCATTAGAAGTCTATATGACATCAAATACAAATATGCTGTTAGCCTCAGAAAAGTAGAAGCTGAAAAGAAGGGATTTTTTTTAACACTCACCAATGTCTGCCGCTTCTGGAGAGCCATTTCCTTAAATAAGAACTTCCTTAAAGGTGTTCCTGAGATCTTTCATGTTCACAGACATTGTTAGTAAAGGAAGTTTCTAAATAGAAGCCTGAGTCAAGGAGAAGGTCAGATTTGCAGCCCCAGTTCTTTCGGCACTGGCCAACAAGGATTTATTTGAAGCAAGGATTTCCCTCTTCTAAAAACAAAGGCCTTCATAGCTGTTAAGGGTGTTCCAGAAGTTTCAGTAACGTAATGAGGAACAAGGCATGATTGGCAGGGCTTGTAATTGTCCAGTCCAGGATTTCTCAACCAGGGTTTCGAAAAACCCTGGTCTTTATAGACCAAAAGTTGTGGCTTCCTTTATAGAGTCCATCCGTCTCATGTTGGGTCTCCCTCTTTTTCTGCTTCTTTCACCTTTTCCTAGCATGACTGTCTTTCCCAGGGAGTCTTGTGTTCTCAATAATGTGACCAAAGTACAATGGCCTTGGTTTGGTCATTTTAATTTCTAGGGAGAGTACAGTCTAGAAACCATATATTTGTATTTTTAGCACAGACCAGCCATTTAAATCAATACATTAAATGCCTGTATGGTTGTCTTGGGTCTTCATTGCGGGGAGGGGAACTGAGGACAAGCACTCATTTGCCATTTAAGTGCCTTTTGTGGGGATTCTTAGACGGGGCAAATCATGCTTCAGGTGGGGTCAGCTCTTGCTATTAGAAATGGCCTCATCACCATAAAGAGTGGGGTAGGGATGACATTGCTCAGCCATTTATAGCGCACTCTGAAGTGAATTCACACTCTTCTAAGCACTAAGCACACTGTGGAATCTAAAGGGCGACATTTATTTTGGAGGGTTATTACATTCTTAGAAGGATACCGATCTTCTATTTTTAATTTTTTAACTTTAATGTAATTCTTGGCTTTTAAAATTTAATCACATACTAATCTGAGCTTTGCAAAATAGTTAGCCATGATCCAGCCAAAAGTAAGCCCTACTAAATATAATTTATTTCCCCAAGAGAAATGTAAGCACCTTCTTAATTCTTCCACTGAAATCAGTGAAATGTAAAACAGCTTCCCTCTGACTGGCTTATGCATTACATCTTCTATATTTATCTATGTTGTTAAGTGCTTATATTTACATTTAAGTTACATTATTGTTGGTGTATAAAATCTGAAAATATTAAATGTGAAATGTGACAGTTGTTTAAATCAAACACCAAGGTATCAATTAACCCCGGTGCAATCAGCTGTGATTCCCATCTCTCTTCCCCCTTTTCCTTTTTAATAAGCATAATTATCTAAATACACAAATACATGAAAATAATTTCACATCTAAGATAAAATGGGGAAAGAAGTTTCATCATAGGTTTGGAAAGGATGGGAGGTACAGAACGCCAAGCCAGGAGATAGTCCTGGCGGTAACAGAGTCAATACAAAACTGTATTTGCACAAACGTGGTCCTCACTAGATGCTATGAAATAATCTAGTAAGAGTTTGTATGACTGAAAAGGTCCACAGATTCATGATAGTGTGGCATGCTTTTGGCTAAGCGGCTCGTGGCATTATAAAAACCCCATGCAATAAAACTCCCATTAAAAACCACGACAAAACCAGTAAATAACAGCATGGTGGTAAAAATAACATCACCTCTAGTCCAGCGAACTCTCTGGCGGGCGCCATAGACATATGCGGGCTGCCACCCTTGAGGATGGATCAACATGGAGGTATGTCTTCCTTGGGGGGGGCATCTTCTGCTCTACAGCAGTGGTTCTCAACCTTCCTAATGCCGCGATCCTTAATACAGTTCATCATGTTGTGGTGACCCCCAACCATGGAGCGTCCTTAGAATGTTCTTTCACAGAAATTGAACCAAAACTGAGTAATGGCGTGAAGATCCATTGTTCGTGATTGTATATGAATTGGTTTTTTTCTGTTTTTTTCCCCCTGGGGATTGTATATGAATTGTTTTTTTCTGGGGGTTTTCAGTTGAGCTCTGCCTCCCAATCTCACTCTTTTCCGCTGCTCCAGACAGACGAACCCTCTACTTCGATCTACCCCGCAAGGCTGTTGTGTAGATGGTGATCACCCACTGGCCAAGCTGCTTGCCCTGCTGCGGCCCCTGGGAAAGGGTCGTTCGACCTCCAAAGTGTTTTCATCCGCTTTGATAAGAACCTGCCCATTCTTTGAGGAGATCACAAGAGCCCGGGTTCCAAAAACAGGCTCTGACTTCTGAGCTGCAGACAGGGTTTTCGCACCGGGATCTTTGTTGCAAATTGGTCACTGAATGAAAAATCGCCATTTAAAATAGTGGAATTCGTCATTATGCATACCTGCCTTTGTAGTGGAATCCAGTTGCGTTTTGTAGCGTTTCTCGCAGCTTCCGGTCTCGGCAGAAAAGGAAGCGCTATTTCCAAGCTCGTCCCGCCCCTGGCCGTCAAGCAGCCAATGGGCAGCCGTTAGCATGCTCCCAAACAGCCCCTTTCCCTTTAAGAAAGGTTTTTTCTTTTAAAAAAACAGACCCATTGTAACGAATCTGTGTAGATTCGTTGCAACGGAGAGACCCATCCAGCTGCCTAATGTGAGCTGTCGTTTGATTGTATGATCGTTGCCACGCTGCCTCGAGTGATAAAAAAAAATCCCCCCCCCTCTCACGGGCCCGATTTTCGGCTGAATTAATGTGTAAAAAATAAAGGGACTTTATTTCAGCAAAAGGGCTTTTATGTGGTTTGTGCTTAGTGACTAAAGGTGAAGGACTGAAGCCAGGGAAGCCTCTAAACAGAAAGAGGCTCGCTGGTGCGTTTATCCCCGCTCGCTCGGAGAAAAAAAAATGGCGATCGCTTCGCCGGAAGTTTGGAAGACAGGCTCAGGAGGAGGGACTTTGAAGAAACCGCAACAATGTTAACGCACAGGTCTTTATCGCTAGTGTTGCAGATTGTTTGCAAGAGTGTAGCGCTTTCCGGAGGGTGAATCCACTTTTTGGGATTCCCCTGAAAGCGCTACAACGAAGCGCTTTTTGCGGATCGGTTTCAGGAGTGTTGCAGATTGTCTACGACGTCGTGCGTTATGGCAAATCAATAGCGTTTCCAATTGGCAACCATTGTGCGATTTTGAAGCCGTGCAAAAAGCCCCTTGGTGATGCTTTGCTGTTTGTGGAATCCCCTCCTCCCTCAGAGACAGTGTGTTGTTCCAATCTCCCCCTCCCCTTAAGGTACCAGATTAAAACATTGTTGTTCTCCTCTTCCCGATGAATTTTGATGAAGTTCTTCCATTCCTGGCCTATATCTGCAGGGGCATCCTAGCAAGGCAAATGAACAGTCATACTCTCGGATGGGAGGTGTTTAAATTTTAAAGGGGCAGCACTGTATTTCAGAGATGTGTGCAGTACAGATGGACTGTCTTTTTTCCGTTCTTGGGCTCAGATCAGGATGGGTAGACGTGTTAGTCTGTCTGCAGGAATAGATAAGAGCAAGAGTTCATTAGCACATAGAATTATAGAATCATAGAGTTGGAAGGGGGCCATACAGGCCATCTAGTCCAACCCCTTGCTCAACGCAGGATCAGCCCAAAGCATCCTAAAGCATCCAAGAAAAGTGTGTATCCAGCCTTTGCTTGAAGACTGCCAGTGAGGGGGAGCTCACCACCTCCTTATCACCTTGCAGACTAATAAAATTTGCAGCTGGGCAAGGGCTTTTGTGAGTTACTGCTCACTTCTTCTTAGGCTCCGCCATGTTTTCCTATGCTGCAGGGGGTGAATCTGCAGTCAGAAGATTTGGGCAGAGTAAATTCATTAGGGGCAGATGATTCCTGGGGTTCTTTTTGGTAGTCGCTTCTGGGGCAGTTTCCTCCTAAGGGGGTTCCTGTAAACCAATTTTCCCTTTCTGTTTCCACAGCTCCTTCTCTGATAACTTACAATTGGGGCACTGAAAAGTGACCCAGCCATTCCTTGTCTCTCACTTTAAGGTCTTCTATTTTTATTAAAAGAGCCTCTTGTGGCGCAGAGTGGTAAGGCAGCCGTCTGAAAGCTTTGCCCATGAGGCTGGGAGTTCAATCCCAGCAGCCGGCTCAAGGTTGACTCAGCCTTCCATCCTTCCGAAGTCGGTAAAATGAGTACCCAGCTTGCTCGGGGGTAAACGGTGATGACTGGGGAAGGCACTGGCAAACCACCCCGTATTGAGTCTGCCAAGGAAACGCTAGAGGGCATCACCCCAAGGGTCAGACATAACCCAGTGCTTTTACAGGGGATACCTTTACCTTTACCTTGTATTATTTTATTTTGTTTATTTCCTTTTAAAATTCAGTGACTACGGTCTTGCTTGCATTTTTATGTTTGAAAGTTTTATTTTTGGGAAGCTCCTCCTTAGTAAATGTGAAAAGCTAGGTCATAAATATGTATAAATTGAGTGGTGGGGGAAGGAGTGGCAGGAGGGTTTTCTCTTCAGGAATATTTCTGGAGATAACCCCGTCATAGCTATTTGGATGGTGCAGAGACTCGACTAAGCTTTCAGCGTCAGCTTAAGTCACACTTTTAGATGAATTCGTTCAACACTGACTCTGTTTGACAGGGATTTTCAATTTTTTATTCAATCATTTTCTTCCTTATATTTTTTTCCCCCGAGGGTGGTGCACAGTTTGGTGTAGTGCACGGGTAGTCAAACTGCGGCCCTCCAGATGTCCATGGACTACAATTCCCAGAAGCCCCTGCCAGCATTCGCTGGCAGGGGCTTCTGGGAACTGTGGTCCATGGACATCTGGAGGGCCGCAGTTTGACTACCCCTGGTGTAGTGGTTAGGAGTGCGGACTTCTAATCTGGCGAGCCGGGTTTGATTCTCTGCTCCCCCATGTGCAGCCAGCTGGTTGACCCTGGGCTCTCCACAGCACTGATAAAGCTGTTCTGACCGAGCAGGAATATCAGAGTTCTCTCAGCCTCACCCCCCTCACAGGGTGTCTGTTGTGGGGAAAGGAAAGGGAAGGCGAGTGTAAGCCGCTCTGAGACTCCTTCGGGTAGAAAAAAGCAGCATATAAGAACCAACTCTTCTTCTTCTACAGTGATGGAGTCATTCGCCTCATGACATCTCTGTGTAGTGGGCTAGGTTAGACAAAATGTAGCTGGCTCAGGATCACCCAGTGAGCTCAAGAACCCAAACAGGGATTCAAACTCTGGCTTCGTAAGGTGATCCGATAGGGTTTTTTGAGGCAAGAGATATTCAGAGGTGGTTTGCCTTTGCCTGTCTTCATGCCATGAGCTTGCTATTCGTTAGATATCTCCTATTCAAATATTAGCCAGAGGTGGCCCTTTTGTACCAAAATCGGATGAGATCATACCTGCTTGGGCCATCCAGCTCAGGGCAAGGCCAAATTACAGTGCTCTAACCATTAGACCACACTCCCTCCTGAAACCTATATTAAGTCATGTTGGTGGATTTTAGCATCCTGTTATGTTTCTTAAAGTTTTAGACTGCTGTTGCTTCCAGGCAGAATTTTAACACTGCTATTCAATTCCTTATTTATTAAGCATTTCTGAGGAATGTCCTGTTGCTGGTTTCACAGACAACGATGCTTTTGTTGCTGCTGATGTTGTTTTCTGAATTAACCGGTAATAAAATTGACTAACATCTGCTATTAGTGTTTTTAATTGTTCTGTAAAGACTTCCTTGAGAGCCTTCAGGCTAGAAGGGCGACTGAGATACGGATTGGGGGAGAAGCAAATCTTTTCATTTTGCTCCCTCGGTGCAAACATCCCAGAGTACATTTAATAGACCTATTCAAAAATACGTTCTTCACACAGAAGAATGTACTTTCCTTTCTGCCTGGCTATGAAATTAAAATATTCCAATTACCTCTAAGTGGTTTCCAATTTCCTATGCCTCCCATGTTCAACCGTCACTCCGTTTGAATGACACCATTGATGCTCATCAGCTTGTCAGGGAATTTCTCCCCGTGGTAGTGCTGTCTGGTTTGGAGGAAATATTTTCTGTTTCCTTGAAACTCCTATAATTGGTGACACCGGATCTTTAAATATAAGCTGTAAGTAATGGCAAGAAACACGATGCGTTCTACTTGGTAGAGCTGTGCAAGACAAATTCCTGGTGGATTTCCCCTTTGATTTAGCTGAATTCTATTCTGTCAGATTCAATGCCCGATAGTCAAGGAATCATTGCAGTGGAATTAATGTGCTGATAAGGAAGCTTGACTAGAATGCGCCAACAAATGAGAAATATTGATTATACGCTACCTCCATTTCTCTCCCAAAGGACTTGGAAACTGCCATTCCCTGGATGAAAACTTGGAACTTTCTGTGGAATTGCAATGTGGGGAACACATGTGGCATGTGCACTGTTTACCTGTTGTTTTGTAGGCACAACCAGAAGAACAGATTTTTGAAAACCACAAAGGGTGTAATAGCTTGGGCCTTATATTCCTCACATGTTGTCTTTTCTGCATAGCTCCATGATGACCTATGCAACCAAGAAAGAGTGCCTTCTTGAGGGTCAAAGCCCTGGTGCTGGATGGGCAAAGCACTCATAAGAACATAAGAAGAGCCTTGCTAGATCAGGCCAAAGTTCTACTCCAGTGTGATGTTTCTCACAGGGGCCAACCAGGAAATCCTGAAGCAGGGTTCAAAGGTCACAGTGCTTTACTACCATCATGCCTCCAACAACTGCCTCTCGCAGTCATATAGCTTCCAAGCATGGAGGCTTGGTCTAACCTTCATGGTTAACAGCGGTTGTGGACTCATTCTCTGTGAGTATGCTTTGTCAAAGCCCTAGTGGTTAATCATAGAATCATAGAGTTGGAAGGGGCCACACAGGCCATCTAGTCCAACCCCCTGCTCAATGCAGGATCAGCCCAAAGCATCCTAAAGCATCCAAGAAAAGTGTGTATCCAACCTTTGCTTGAAGACTGCCAGTGAGGGGGAGCTCACCACCTCCTTAGGCAGCCTATTCCACTGCTGAACTACTGTGACTGTGAAAAACTTTTTCCTGATATCTAGCCTCTATCATTGTACTTGTAGTTTAAACCCATTACAGCGTGTCCTCTCCTCTGCAGCCAATGGGAACAGCCTCCTGCCCTCCTCCATGTGACAACCTTTCAAATACTTAAAGAGGGCTATCATGTCCCCTCTCAACCTCCTTTTCTCCAGGCTGAACATTCCTTTTCTCCAGGCGAATGCTGGCAGGGGCTCATGGGAATTGTAGTCCATGGACATCTGGAGGGCCGCAGTTTGACCCCTGCTATAGGGTTTTAAAATGGCAGGGCAGCATCTGTTCTCACTGTTCCTGTTGCAGAAGATCAAAAAATGCTTCTCATCCTGCTTCGAATGCTTCACAGGAGAAAGGGGAAACACTGAAAGCAACTACCTGATCGCTCGGCACATGGCCCGCATTGCCGGCTGCTGAAGCATATTTGATGTGCGGGACTCCGGAATCGTGATATTAAAGCACCACATTCGCAAAAAATAGCATCATTAGGCCAAATGTCACACGGGATATATATTATAAGAATGGGATGAATCAGCGGAGGATGACATTCAGCTCTGTGCTTAACCCAAATGAGCTGTTATTCCACTATAAGGCCTCGATCAGTCCCGCATCTTGCTGTCTTCTCTCTTTGCAGGAGAACAACCACAGATATATCGGGACGGAAGCATCCGGTTGGCTTTGTCAGGCACAGGAAAGCCTCGTTTCTGAAAAGGGATCCATGATTAAAGATCTGTCAAATGCTGAAAATATTTAAAGCTTCCGCTACAAAACAACACACGAGAGATGGCAGGACGTGTTGACGTGATGCTGGGGGGGAAAAAATCAAATGACAAAACAGCATCAGGCTCTGCAAAGCCGCTTCCCCCCTCCTCTTTTCCATCTTTTTTTTTTGGGGGGGGGAGGTTGTGGTTGTTTATGCATCTCAGATGGACTCCAGCTAATTGTATAAGTCCTTCACTTCTGTTTGTAATTTCTCCCAGATGATGCCCCTCCCCTGACATTTTTTTTAAAATACACCCTCTCCTTTGAAATAAAGAAACATGCTGGAGGGGAAAGATGGTTCCAATGGCATAGCTGCAGTCTTGGTTCCCTCCTCTTTGGATATGGGTTTTTGCTTTTGGGAAGACCAATGAGGTTGGAAGGGAAGTGGAGGTTTGGAGGGACAATATCGCAAGGGCTACTTTGGCAAAGGGAGGTGAAGGGACCCAAGCTTGACGGGAGGCTGCCTCTGTAGGGCTCAGATGTGGAAAGCATGTCATGAATCTCAGCCTTGGAGATGACGGGAGGAGAGCCCAAATGCGGAAAGGCTAGAGTCAACTCGCAGCATCCAAAGGAAATCCAAAGCGAGGCTAAAACAAGGTATGTCTTCTCATGGAGAAACGGTCTCTGCTCCCTCCCCATATTCGACCTGGGTCAAAGGAGCCACATGCATTGCACTCTGAATAAGCATGATACCGTATGGATGCTCAAGGCACTCAGAGAGCACAGAGAGAGTGATAGAAGAACAGGCTTCCTTTCCAAGAGGGCAAGAAAATGGTCAGTGGAAGAGCCTCTGCTTTGCATGCAGAAGGTCCCAGGTTCAGCCTGCAGCACATGGCATCTTCCATTCAAAGGATCAGGGAGTAGGTGGCACGAAAGACTTCCGCCTGAGACCCCAGAGAGCCACTGCCAGTCTGAGTAAGCAGTGCCGACTGTGATGCCCCCACAGTTTGATTAATTCTAAGGCCTCTCCATGCGTTAAATACAAATGGGTCGCCGTGTTGGCCTGAAGTACCACAATAAAATCAGAGTCCAGTAGCACCTTTAAGACCAACAAAGATTTATTCAGGGCGTGAGCTTTCGAGTGCAAGCACTCTTCCTCAGACTGTTATCTTCTTACATGACAGGAAATATATAGCAAAAATCAATTCTGTTTTGTCAAAACAGCCAATCGATCCCCTAGAACAGTGGTCCCCAACCTTTTCGAGGCTGGGAACTGGCAGGGCAACTGCCCGCCCGCGCATGCCATGCATGCGTGCCCGCGCCCATGCGCAATGCGCAACTGAAATTGCGCATGTGCAGCACTTCCGCACATGTGCGCATGTGCGGCAGTGCCACACATGCACGATTTTGGCCTCGCATGCGCAATGCGTGGGCGCGGCCCTGATTTCCTCTCCCCCCCTCCCGCAGTAAGAAGTTTCCCAGGCCGCAAGCTTGTGGCCTGGGAAGTTTTTTACTACGGGGGGGGGCAGGGAGAGGGAGCACTGGGCCGCGGCCTGCGGGTTGGGGACCACTGCCCTAGAATTCAGTGCACTTTACAAAGAGAAACCAAAATGCTTTTATCCGAGATCAAAGGCTATCATCTACCCATATGTTACAAGCATACAACCATGTGTTAAAGTGGCAGCAAGCTGGAGCCCGCTTGAGAGGGGGATAAACCGGCTCACCTGCAGACCTGTCCATAGACGGTCCCTAACAAAGACTTGGGCGGGTTAGAGAGAGCAGCCAGGATCCGCGGCCACAGATGGACTTGAGCCAAGTCTAATCTCCTCCACCAGGTCTAATGAGACCCGAGGCCCAGGCGCTCAGTGGCTTTGGAAGTGCGCGACCCCTCAAGCTTCAAGAGAATTCCAGGCAGCCGTCAGGCCGCCTGGTGTCAGTCGGAGGCCTTGTTAGCAACACTTCCCTGGCTTAATTCTCTCTGATTAGCAAGGTTGCTGTCTGCCAGAGCAAACGGGGAGGGGGGGGGAGGGAGCTTTAACAAGGCACTGATTGTCTCTCCTGCTTAGCAGGGAGAAGTTCTTGCTTTTTGCACTGAGAAGGGTCTGGCTGTCTTTGGCATGGTTTTACTTGTTGGTCATTCGGCTGTGGCGTTTCCAGGGCAATGTGGCAGAAGAAGCAGCCAACAAAACCTAGGCTCACCATCATCGTCCACAGACCTATCCCTCCTTCCAGGCATTCAGAATCAGGCCTCTGGCTCCTACATTCTCCATCTCCTCTTCCTTAACCACTAGGGATGCCAGCCTCCAGGTGGGATCACCTGGAATTACAGCACATTTTCAGACTATGGAGATCAATTCCCCTGGAGAACATGGATGCTTTGGAGAGTGGAGTCTAAGGCATTGTACCCCACTGAGGTCCCTGTCCTCTCCTCCTGGCCCCCTCCCCAAATGTCCAGGAGTTCCCAACCCGAATCTGTCAATTCTCCATACCCATCCCCTGCTGGTGGTTTATCCTAGTAGGATATGGGGCATGTGCTATGGGCCCCGCGGTTCTCAAGTTATGGTTAGGGGGTCTTCATGCTGTGATTTTAGGGGGATCTTCATAATTAAGCGGCTTGTGGGCTGCAAGGACAACAATGACAAAAGCTGCCAGCTGTTTCCAAAATTCCAACTATCCCCAGTAAGCGTGTCCTGCTGTCACAGCCCAAGTAACAGTGCCAGTTGTGCTGTGCTAGGGCCCCACAAATCCTTAAACTGGTGACCTTTTTAACATCCCTAGCCTGAAAAGCCTCAGCTCTTTGTCTAGTATCCAAAGTAAAACCAAAACCAAAAAAGGAACACAACCCAACCTTTACAAGTGGGAACTCAGAAGTTGAGCTGTACAATAAAATATTAAAAAGACAGTTATTATTTATTGTGGTGCACAATTTAAAAACAGAATAAAAATGACATAAAAACTATACAGAACTAACTGCACATAAGACCAAACGCGTTTCGACCCTACTGGGTCTTCTTCAGTGGTATCCAAAGTACAACCCTGCAGTGGATGCCAGGATTTCCTGCCACATCCCAAAGTGTCTTCTTTTTCCTATTATTTTTGCAAGGGTAATGTTGTGTATGCGAGGCAACCGAGGGCTGAGTTTGGGGTCTGGAGCAGGATCCAAGCAGCCCCGAAGGAGAGCCAGTGAACTGCCGGATCCCAACCACAGGACCTAATGAACTTGAGCCGTAGACAGCCAATGAGCTGCCAGGTTCCCAACCGCGGGGTCCAATGAGTTTAAATCAATCAGGCTCCAGTGATCCAATCAGGACTCAGCTAAGGGCGTATCCACCTCTGCCATGTGTATATATTGGGGGCTTGCCCAGGCAAGTTCCCAGTCTGCGTGGTTACTTCCAACCTGGAATCACTATAAGAAATAATAAAGAGCTGAAATGCACGACTGTGTCTTGCTTATTCCCTATCGAACCCACAGGTATACAACAGGTAACATCCATCCCGAAGAAGACTTCTGAAGAATCTGAAGCCGTGCACGGTGTGAAGTGTCCTGCAGACGGTCCTAATAAAAGGTGTTATTCATCTATTCATTACCTAATAAAATGAACAGAATTCATTATTCGTACCTAATAAAAGGTATTAAAATCAGAGAGACACTCTTCTAAGTCCGCGGAAGGTAAAAGGCCTTCGCAAGGTTTCGCTTTGCTGAAGACGGCGGTGCAGACTTAGCTCCCTTGTGTGCGGACATGTTGCGTACGGCCAGGAGCAGGCACTGGAAGGAGAAATAGTCCTTTAGCATGACTAATACCATTTTATAATGCTGCTTGCTCTGCTCCCTTAGGAAGGAGCTCTCTGGCCCTGGGAGCCGGCAAAATAGCTGGAAGCCGTTTCGAACGGCTAAGCACAGCATCTTATCACTAGATAAGACTGCAAGGACATGGGAGAATATTCTTAGGCATGTTCACTGTGGCTCTGTGTAGTGGTTAGGAGCGGCAGCTTCTAATCTGGCGAGCTCAGTTTGATTCCCCATTCCTCCACGTGCAGCCAGCTGGGTGACCTTGGGCTAGTCACAGTCCTGTTAGAGCTTCTGTTGGAGAACAGTCCTATCAAAGCTCTCTCAGCCTCCCCCACCTCACAGGTTGTTTATTGTGGGGAGAGGAAGGGAAGGCCACTGTCAGCTTCCTTGAGACTCTTTTGGATAGTGAAGATCAGGGTATAGAAACCAACTCTTCTTCTTCTACTACTAGCTACGCTAACAAACTTCTGCAGGTGATGAGATGTTCCGAAGCTGGCGGGAATGGAGACAATGCACAGATGGCCTAAACTGGAGCAGAAAGGTGAGGTATTGTGGAGAGGAAGCCAGAAGAATGTTTCTGTAACATCTGTACTCTGTATATTGTTATCTCTATACATATATTCCACTGTTTTACCATTGAATTTAGTAATTATGCCAATATGACCTGATTTTACAACATCTGTAGTTAGGAAGGCTTCTTTGGCCTTGGCCTTGGCACTATAAAGTTAAAGTGATAAAATCATAGAGTTAGAAGGGGCCATCTAGTCTAACCCCCTGCTCAATGCAGGATCAGCGTAAAGCAGGGGTAGTCAACCTGTGGTCCTCCAGATGTCCATGGACTTCAATTCCCATGAGCCCCTGCCAGCAAATGCTGGCATGGGCCCATGTGAATTGTAGTCCATGGACATCTGGAGGACCACAGGTTGACTACCCCTGGTGTAAAGCATCCAGGAAAAATCTATCCAGTTGCTGCTTGAAGACCACCAATGAGAAGGAGCCAACCTCCTCCTTAGGCAGCCAATTCCATTGCTGAACTACTCTGATTGTGAATCCCCCCCCCGATATTTAGCTAATACCATTCTGCACACAGTTTCAACCCATTACTGCGGGTCCAAGCCTCTGCTCCCAACAGGAACCTTTCCCTGCCCTCCTCTATGTGACCACCGTTCACATACTTAAAAGACAGCCATCATGTCCCCTCTCAGCCTCCTCTTCTCCAGGCGGAACATTCCCAAGTCCCTCAGCCCTCCCTCAGAAGGCTTGGTCCCCAGGCCCCGGATCATCCCCGCCGCTCTCCTCTGCACCCTCTCCATTTTGTCCACAACATCCTTGTTGAAGTGAGGCCTAGTTGCCTCAGAAACGTTTCACTGCCTCGGTGTGACTATTGGTTTAAGAACCCCTCATTTGGGACTCAAATATTTTGCCACCTGGGATGCACTCAGGAGCTGCAAAGGGCTCAAACTACCCCACCCCCACCCCTTTTGTGCTTTCTCACTCAATATACTTTCCTTTAACCAACCTCTAGGTTTCAACAAACGAAGCACCCACAATCGGGGGGGGGGGGGGTGAGAAGATAGGAGAGAGGTTTTCTGGAAAAAGACGATTCATTCCACACTTTAATTTTTTTTTGTCCTTTCTGCAATAGCTACAGATTTGGCAGCATCAGGCATTTTCCAAAATCTCCAGATGCGGCAGCAATGGCTAAATTGCATTTCATTTTTAATGTAGAAGCAGAATGGAAAGAAGGACAGAGCGTTTCTTTTTCTAAAGTTTCAAGTATCCCTTTCTTTCTTTCTTTCTTTCTTTCTTTCTTTCTTTCTTTCTTTCTTTCTTTCTTTCTTTCTTTCTTTCTTTCTTTCTTTCTTTCTTTCTTTCTTTCTTTCTTTCTAAAGAAAGAACTGATGTTGACATCATTCGAAAGAGTCTCTCTTCTGCCCTTCTGAGCCAGCTGCTCTTAACATGACCGTGATCTAAATGGTGCCGGCCGCTTGTCAAATTAATTAGCCTTTGACACAGGTACCCACAAACCTGCAGGCTGCATGACAGAATGACCTCATGTGGCGGTGAGAGAGACCTGAACGATGGAAAGTGAAAGGCATGGGAAGTTCTTTGTTTAGTTCATTCACAGTTCCCCAAGCCTGTTGAATAAAGATATTGAGATCTTGCCATTTTTGTGGACAAGAGGGAGGGTCTCTACACAGCACCCTTCTGCTATGTGAGGGATGAAACCCAATTGTTCAGCTTGGCTCAGTTTGCCAGGGAGCCTGGATTCCTCATCTCCTTTTAACAGAGCTTTGATATTCAGTTGCCAAAAGGCGTTGCTTTTCTTGAGCTAAACAGGGTCACCTGATCATTTCTGCAGGTCCCATGACTGTTTAGAGCTTTTGATGGTTGGTCCCCAAACTGGCAACTCTACCAAGGCAAGCCAAAGGGTATTTTTCATCTGCAGGCTGGAGTTAACTGGGGCAACAACAGACACCCATCTCCTACAAAAGGATGATCAGTTGCTCTTCTTCTTCTTCTTCTTCTTCTTCTTCTTCTTCTTCTTCTTCTTCTTCTTCTTCTTCTTCTTCTTCTTCTTCTTCTTCTTCTTCTTCTTCTTCTTCTTCTTCTTCTTCTTCTTCTTCTTCCCCTCCTCCTCCTCCTCCCTAGGTGGCAATTCTTTTCTGATTCTGCGGAATAAGTAGATGAACATCATTTACAGTTATGGCACAATGGCAGGAGGCTCAACTGTTGCCTCCTCGTCTCTCTCCTCGCATTGGTTAATAAGCATCTCTGGACAGGCTTGATCAGATACAGGGAACAGGGATGGGTTTTGTGCTTTTGTGCTGAGTTTAGTTAGGTGTTGTCAAAGATTCTGCGGAATGGTTTGCTGCATACCATCCAAGGTTTGACACTCCGTTGTAAGAACAGATGTACAGATGGATAGCCAATTAAATTTGCCCAAACAGGATCACAGGAAACATGGAATTCACTTTTCTTGGAAGGCCAGTGTCAAGGTAGGGTAGGGCTGCCAGCTCTGGAGATTTTTTTGGGGGGAGGGTGGAGCCTAAGGAAGGGGGAAATTGGTAAGGGGAGGGGGCTCAGCAAGGTACAATGCAAGGTCCACCTTCCAAAACAGCCACTTTCTCCAGGGGAACTGATCTTTGTTGCCTGGAGATTAGTTGTAATTCTGGGGAGTAGGGGCTTCAGGCATCATATTTACCACCAGAAATGGCTACGGGAGGCTGTGGAACTTGACGGAGGAGAAAACAGACCCCTCCCATGGCCATTCTCACTGGGGAAAGCAGTGAGGGAGGGGGAACCTGAAGCCCCCTTCCTCTTTACAGCATCCCCAGCCTGAACAGAGCCATGAAACACTTTGAAGGAGAATCCCTCTAATTGTACATATGACGACAAGTCATGTGGGTTACCTGTGACTCGACTGAGATCACAAAGCTGAAGAGACGTCAGATTTCCTTAGACAAAATCATTTGGCTAAATTATTCAGCTTGGCTTGGCTAAATCAGCTTGGAGGTTTGTTGCCCCGATGGAAATAGGTGAGTCACCTACTCTCGTCAACTGGGTAAGATGGAGATGGAGGGACGACTGCTGTAAACTCCGGAAAAAAAGCCAATCTGCCCTCCTGCCACTGTGGGCAGATCTCAGCTGGTTCCTCAGTCTCACACATGTATTCCGGCCCTCAGCTTCCAGATCCCACTTTCCTTCAGATAGCTTAGAGTGGTATGCACCGAGAGAATGGCTGAATTGTTATAACAACCCTGTTAGGTAGGTCAGCCTGAAGAAAAAAAAAAAAGCATAACTGGCCAAAGTCATTCCCTGAGCTTCAGGGCTGAGTGAGGATTTCAACTCACACATCCCAGGTCTAAATCTAACTGACCGCCACACTGCATGGGCTTTCCAATGCATGATCTGATTTGGAAGTTTGAATCTTGGTGTATTCAGGGGATGAAGTGCTAAAATGCTAAGGCGGGACCATGGAATGAATGTCTCCAGAAGGCAGCGGGCAGGTGCCGTTTTCAAATTTTCCTGCAAAAACGTTACCAGCAGGAGCTCCTTTCTAGCCCAACTTCTTCTTTCTGTTCTAGTTTTGTACCAGTGATTCCTTTGTATATAGGTGACCATTAAGAACTGTACTCTCTTCTCTTGTGTCTGAAGATCAGGTACCAGATTGGGAGATCTTGACGGAAGAGGATTCTTCTTTGTGTATCAAGTCCCGTAGTGGTCGAAGACCCACAAGTGTGGATAAATGAATGAAATGAATCCCTCTACTTGCTGGAGAGTGTGCGTACGTGTCTATGTGTGTGTGTGTGTGGTGGAGGGGGGGCGATTGGAAACGGGAGGAAAATATATTCTGCTTCTCGGTCCATAGGTGGCGCTATTGCACTTGCTGTCACAGGGAAGCTGCTCAGGTGGGCGATATGCCTAATTTCATTAAAAACAAACCCTGCCATAAATCACACAGGCTGGTAGATTAAATCTGTTTACTGTTTAAACCCTTCAGTCATCTTTTGATTATTCGTTTGTTTAATTCTTTAGATTTTTAACAGGCACACATCCTAATTAATAACCACCTTAAAAAATGAATAAAAGTCACATAAAATTATCGCCCAGATCACCTGCACTGAAACCATCCCTCCAGGGAGGTGCAGAGCCGGCTGTGGGAGGTGAGCGCTTCATGCACCAGACTCTCCTCTGCACATGGACACATGAAGCTGCCTTGTCCTGAATCAGATCATTGTCTCCTTTGACTGGCAGCAGCTTTCCAAGGCTCCAGGTTGAAATATTTCACACTGTCTACTACCTGATCCTTTTTATCTGGGCCAATGACAACCTGAGTCCTTCTACAGGCCAAGCAGGGGCTCTGGCACTGAGACATACCCCCTTCCCCAAATGCCACTTGGCACGTCGCTTTTGAAACAGCCAATTATGTTGCCTGCGATGCAGGGATCTACCATCTCGGGAGACCAGCCTCTAGGAGAGACCTGGGGATCCCAGGCAATTATTGATTGATTGATTGTATTTATATACCGCCCTCCCCAAAGGCTCAGGGCGGTTTACAAGAAACAAGAAAATGATACAGGTAACATCATTTATAGTAACAACAAGGTGATAACAACATTAACATAATAACAACAACAATAACACTAAAGAATGGTGGAAACGGTAAGGAGCCTCAGCTCAACTCTTATCGAGACCCAGAGGGTTGGGCAGATTTGTAGCAGTCGTAGTAGGAGGGGGGGGAGGCTTGGGGGCCAATTGGAAGCAATGGTTTAGGTTGACCAAATGCCTGATGGAGGAGCTCCTTTTTGCAGGATCTGTGGAACAGCTCCTCTCCAGACTACAGAGCTCATCTTTCCTGGAGAAAGTGGCTGCTTTGGAGGGTGGATTCTATGACATTGCACCCCACTAAGGTCCCCGTCCTCCCAGGCCCCATCCCTAAATCTTTGGCAGTTTCCCAACCCAGATCTGACAACCCTGTCCCCCCAGCTCCCTAATGGCTGCGGAGAACCAAGTAGCTTCACTCCCCCTACATATTCAGACCTGTGAATCAACTGCAGAAAGTCAACCCATAGATTGGGGGTGCTGCTGATGGAATACTGCTGTAGTACCAGGGAAAGGCGGGGGGTGAACTATGGTCCTGCATCTCTTTCCTTATCTAAACTGTCCCTGAATCAGATGCTTTATATTCTAGTGGAGGGTGGGGCACAGACACATGCTGGTATCTGGATTTTGTTTTCTACAAAGGTTTAAAGCAGCCAGGAAGGACATTTCTGACGCTGCAGAGAAAATAGTAAATCCCTCTTCTCTATCACCACATCCTGATCCATGCTAAGCTGCTTTGAGGAATTTTTCAAATAAGGAGACATACAAGTGGTTGAAAGCTGATGTCCTGTCTTTTGCCAACTCAGCTGGTTGTTCCTTCCCTTCCCCACAAGCTGAAGAAAATGCCCTGGCTTTGGTAGCCCTATCATTGATCCAGGTAGGCTCATGATGAAAAGACTGTCAGTGTCTCAGATCTTAACTGGAAGATGGTGCCCTGGATTGGCCTTAACTGGAAGATGGTGCCCTGGATGGGCCCTTTGTGACATTAGCATATAACCCGACTGGGTTGCCCACATGGTGCCATGAGATCATCATACCCCCTACATGATACCCCCTACATGGAACTGGGGTCACTGTGGGTGGGCAGGTAGTTGTGAGTTTCTGGAAGTCTGCAGGAGGCTGGACTAGATGACCTGGAGGTGCCTTCCAACTCTATGATTCTATGATTCCTGATTGGCTAGGATCACTTGAGGAAGAAGAAAACTCAGGGCGAAATGGTACCAAAGCAGATGAGTGGGATGGAACAGCAGTGAATTGCTTTCAACAACAGTGAAATAGAGACTCATTTGGCTTTTGGGGGGGGAGGGCTGAAAGCCCCCCGCAGCTCCTTTTCACTATCAAAAATGCTCTCATCCCCTCTCGCCTTTGCTTTGGACCGATGCCGCAGTGCTTTAAAGCCATTGTTGTACTTAAACCAAGGAAGTTAAAAAAGCGCTAAATGATGGTCATTTCCCCACTCTTTCAATTAATGTTAAGAGAGTCTAGTTTATGTTGGGCATCAGTACTGAAGCAGCAGCCGATAATTATTCTGGATTAATTAACATTGATTATGAGTTTGGTCCTGTGCAGCGGATGGTGTTAGGATGAATTGACACAATACATTGTTCACATGATGCCAACTATCATTCTGTCACCTGAAAGTGCAAAACAGCTATAATTATGGACTGATTCATTATGAATCACTGCCTCATTGCGTGCGGAAATTGGGAGACAAGCCAGCCCGTGACTGGCATTGCGTGTGATGGATTTGCTCTCACAATTCACGCCATGGCTGCTGGGCAGATGAAATATCAGCGTCCACTTCCTGATGTTGATGTAGGTTAAGGAGTGCACCAGAAAAGAAAGGGCTGGGATAAGCCCCTCCCCTTTTCCTTTTTATACCTCTTCCCCCACGCCCCCGTCCGTTGCAGTCTTGTATTTGTTTAGAAGACTGTTCAAAATAACATACCTGTAAATTGGGTTTGTCCCACTTTGCATGACCATGGGGAAGCGTAAGGTGATGTAGCCAAGGGTCTTCTTAAGGAAAGAGATAATGCCAAGGGTGTTCTTAAGGAAACACAATATACATTTATTCAGAAATAAAAAAGAAAGGAACACCAAATCTTTCATAGCAGGTTGCCTAGAACCGGCTCATCCAGAGCCATGAGCAGAGACAGCCTGGGAGGGAAACTGGCTGCCTCTGGCCTGCTTCAGGCGCCCCACACCCAGGAGGGAAGGAGAAAGTCTCCTGCCCAGGAAACCTACTCTACCTTGACTTGCCTGAGTGACATCTTCCTTATGACATATGCAGCTCAGCTGGGCAGGGTATTGGTATAATAAGTACCCAGAGATAACATCATGGTGTCTAGTGACATTCTAGCAATTCCATAAATCTCTATGGTAAAAACCATGGAGATCTGGGAATTTCCTAGACTGTCATGTGACACCAGTTTCTGGTCTCTCTGCCCCCCCCCCAAAAAAAAAGCTTGAGGGGAGGGGCCTTGCCTGGCAGCCCTTAAATAACTATAAACTTAGCATTCTGAATCTGTGGGTTTAGTCTAAAAGTGATGCAATTTAGCTGAGTCTCTGAGATTGAGAAGATCATTATGGACATCATAGAAAAGATAGCCCCTTTGGTATGCAAGTTTCAAATATCCCATTGGAAACATATGCAAGATCTGGTCACGTGGGTTACTTTGATCCCTTTATCTGTCCCCACTCCAGCATCACTCTGCCACTGGGACTGAGAACACCAGGTGGGGTAATACTAGTGTGAACAGGGTCATTGTGCAGTCAAAGATACTTTATGGGTTCACCAGATGGACAAGGAAACTGTTTTTCAGTTGCTACCATGTTGTCTTAAGAACTTAAGAACTGAGCTTTAGACTTGTAAAAACTGGGAGGGGGGGGGAAAGGATTTTGAATGTTGCCCAGGAGGTAAGGAATTAATTGGTAGTCTGGAACACTGTAGACAGCAGAACTAAGCCCAAATTAGGGTGTGTTTTTAAACAATTTAAAAAATTCTCATAAATTCATGAACCCATCTTAGTCCTAGTTCATCCACCCACCTATCCATGGAGTTAAAGTGCTCCAAACCAGGTCTCCCAACCAGCTAATGTATGTTAACACACAATAAAAGACTTCCATGAAAAATTAGAACAACTGAACTATTTTCAAACTCTGGACGATTTCAGCGAAAGATTACATAGCACAGGAATTCCACATTTCCCACACTGCTTCAAAAACAACAGACAGTTAAATGACCGTTTTCCCTACTTTGCCTAAAATTTTCTGTCATTCTTGGCAGTTTTCATCAACTTAGAGAAAACCCTGCAAATTACTTCTTTTCTTTAGCACTACATTAGTCATTAGAAAGAAGCTCCAAAGATCCTGAAATTCAGAAACTCAACCATTGCAAAATATGTATTTAAAACATCCAAAGTTTGTTGGGAAAATAAGCACCAAGAAGTTTGGTTCCTGTCACACTGACTTTATTTTATTTTTTGCCATCAGATCACAGACTTACGGTCACCTGGTCAGGTTTTTCAAGGCAAGAATCATTTAGAGGTGGTTTGCCTTCACTAGCCACTAGAGGTGGTTTGCCTTCACTTCTGCAGTGATCCCAGTATACCTGGAAGGCCTTCCATCCAAATACTAGCCAGGACAAATCTTGCTTAGCTTCAGAGATCTGATGTGTTCTGGCTATTCTGGGCTTTTGTGTACTGGTTAGGAGTGCGGACTTCTAATCTGGCTTGCCAGGTTCAATTCTGCACTCCCCCACATGCAGCCAGCTGGGTGACCTTGGGCTCGCCACAGCACTGAGAAAACTGCTCTGACTGAGCAGAGATATCAGGGCTCTCTCAGCCGCACCTACCCCACGAGGTATCTGTTGTGGGGAGAGGAAAGGGAAGGTGACTATAAGCCGCTTTGAGCCTCCTTCAGGGAGAGAAAAGCAGCATATAAGAACCAACTCTCTTCTTCTTCTTCTTCTTCTTCTTCTTCTTCTTCTTCTTCTTCTTCTTCTTCTAGTGCTCACATCTAAATATTTCATTGCTTTGCTTCCTCGGCTATCACTCCCTGTGATTTAGGTAACCGCTGAAGAATAGCTAAAACTTCCCTTAATAGCTCCACTAGCCAAATGTGCCTGTAAATTGTTCTTTCAACAGTGCATCCCTCCTTAATGAATTTGGGATGATCTCTCACCATTGTTAGCAAAGCAATGAAAATCTACTTAGTCTTTTTTTTTTGCACTTATAAGGACTTAATGAGCCAAAATTGGGAGCCCACGACAAGGATTTCCCCTCCCCTTTCCTGTCTTTGGGTCTTATTTACAAAAGGTTTATTACAAGCAAAGGACTGGGAGTGCCACAGCCAGAGATTATTGCTTAATTTTAACAATGTCTTTCGGGTGGCACTAAAGAGACGGAGGCAGATGTATGTCAAATGACCAATAAATGCTCCGTTTAGGGGAATACACATTTGGATCATGCCCGCCTCCCTTGAAAGCCCATTGGGGGAGTCTACGAGAGCAATCCTAGCAGGTCTACTCAATTTTATTCATTCTGGCTTACTCCCAGGAAGAATTCCTAGGAATTGCAGCCTGTGTGGGATACCACTCCGCCTGCACATGTGCTCAGCCAAAATGCCCACCAGGATTACTAAATAAAAGGGTCAGATGAAAGATTCTAAAAAGGAGGTGAGGCTAATTTTGTACTTTCCGCTCCCTACATTCTATTGAAAGCTACAGGTCGAAAGCCACTTATATTTCCCACAGAGCAGGAGCAGTATTCCAACCCCACCCCGCAAGGCACTTCCCCCGCAAAGTTTATTCAAAGCAAGAATAATTCCCCCTCACCCGCTGATAAACATAGAATCATAGAGTCATAGAATCATAGAGTGGGAAGGGGCCATAGAGGCCATCTAGTCCAACCCCCTGCTCAACGCAGGATCAGCCCTAAGCATCCTAAAGCATCCTAAACATGACTTCCAGGTCTTTCCCCACAATGAGCCGAAGAAGTTGAGTTGCCAACTTCCCAGTGGGGTCTGGCAATCTCCTCCCTCTATTACAATTGATCTTCATAGTACAGAGATCGATCCCCCAGGGCAAAAAAATGCCTACTTTGCAGGGTGAAAATGATAAATTAAGAGTGGTAGGACCCAGTGAAGGATCAAATACAAATCAAGTATAGAGGCACTGGGATGCCAAGGTGGCAAACACAATATCCAAAATAGACTTCTGGAATGCCAGAAGCTAAGAGTAGCTGTTGTTATAATGACCATATACTCTGTTTAATAAGCATATATTTACTAACCTGAAGTTTGTCTGAAGACAATAAATCTAATATCCCTGACAAAGCCAGTGGGCGAAACGCATTGGAACTGCTTTGTACAATAAAGCAGGGGTAGTCAACCTGTGGTCCTCCAGATGTCCATGGAATACAATTCCTATGAGCCCCTGCCAGCTGGCAGGGGCTCATAGGAATTGTAGTCCATGGACATCTGGAGGACCACAGGCTGACTACCCCTGTAATAAAGAATAAAGAAGAAAAAAATAATAGAAGATTGAAGACTCTACAGAAGTCTATTTTGGATACTGTGTTTGCCACCTTGGTATCCCAATGCCTCTATACTTGATTTGTACTTTGCAGGGTGGCCCTCCCTTGGCTTCATCCCCCTCTCATGCTTCTCCAGCTATTCCCCACCCCACCAGAGCTGGCCAATCGACTGTCAGCTGTTTCTCGGTGTGCATTCCTCTTTCCTGGGGGATAGATTTCCAGAGAGCAGCCTTTGAAGGCTGCACTCTGATGTTTTAGAGATTAAGCCCCACTGAAGGGAGGGAGTCTTACATCTGAGTAAACACCCTTAGGCCTATTTGAACGGTGGAGCTCCCCGAAGCCCTTAAGTGCAGAGCAATGTCATGAGTCTCAGGTCGCCTTCTTAGCTGGCTGTTCTTTATTGACGATATTTCTGTCTTGCTTTTTAGCCAAACAGCTCCCAGGAAATACAAATGGCAATTAAAGTTTAATATAAAATATTTATTAGGAGGGGAGGGAGGGTTCGTTCTTCTGGAGCCGGCACGGAAGTGTAGGCCACATCTTATGGCCATTGCAAGTCTCAGTAGATTCAATTAGCCCTGACTTGGATAGCTCAGGCTCACCTGATCTTGTCGGACCTCAGGAATTAAGCAGGATTGACCCAGGTCAGAAGTTGGATGGGAGACCACCAAGGAATAGCTGGGTTACTATGCCGAGCCAAGGAACGGCAACCTCCCTCAATGTTTCTTGCTTTGAAAGCCCCGTGGGGTGGCTATAGATTGTCTGTGGTGATGGGGGGGGGGGGAAATCTGCTATGAGCATTAGAATCTTTTTCAACGTCTCATCTGACTGCAGGCCCTCAAACTCTGCCTCTTTCTTCTGGATGCTTTCTTTTCTTTCTTTCTTTAAAATATTTCTGTGCTGCCTTTCCACTGAAATAGGGGTGGCCGTATAGGTCTGCAGGAAGGGCAGCGATTGGCCGCGGAAGTGAGCAATGGAAAGAGCCTACTCGGCCCCCAGACTCAGGATCTCCAGGTATTTCCCAATCCAGAGCTGGTGACCCTCTGCAGCAGCCGTCAATACTGAGCAGTATAGCTTCCTAGCCTGTAGGATGTTCCATCATGTGCATGGAGTGCCACGGGGTGCTTCAGGGCTAACTATGCCTGCCAAGCCTTAGATTTCACACATCTCCTTTAGCCACTCAGGGATGCCAGCCCCCAGATAGGACCTGGGGATCTCCCTGTTTTCCAGCTCATCTCCAGGGGACAAAAATCATTCCCCCCCCCAGAGAGAATGGCTGCTTTAAAGGGTGGACTCCTTAGCATTATACTCCATGGAGGTCTCTTCTTGTCCCAATCCCCCCTCCCCCTCCCATCTCCACTTGCCAAAGTCTCCAGGCGTTTCCCAACCCAAAGCTGGCAACCCTAAGCCACACTGGCATTTGCCAAGCTTTGCAGACAGTTGTTATTACTATTATTATTTTTATTATTATTGTTCTTTTCCAAAAGCTTGCTTTACAAACAGCTTCTCATCCTCTCTCTCCAATCTCATGCTGCAGTTTCATCTTGATAAATGGGGGAAAAAAAAAAGAGAGTCAGTGTATCACAGGAAGCAATCACGCAATGCACAAAACAAGCCGTCTGGGTAATTAAACAAACTCCACCCCCTTTCCTGTGTTCCCTTTCAGCAGCGAGCTGATGAGTTCTTTATCTTTGGCACAACAGAGGAGAATGATGCCAGACAACAATCGTGGGGAGATTGAGGTACAGAGACGGGTGAGGAGAGAGACAGAAGAGTCCATGGAATAATTTTCCTTCTTGCTCTTGCTACTGTTGTCTAGATCAGGGGTAGTCAAACTGCGGCCCTCCAGATGTCCATGGACTACAATTCCCATGAGCCCCTGCCAGCATTTGCTCATGGGAATTGTAGTCCATGGACATCTGGAGGGCCGCAGTTTGACTACCCCTGGTCTAGATCCCTAAAGTCCTCCAGGATAGCTTTGCTGGCTGCTAGTAGCACCTCAAGATTCTTGCTCCTTCCGGATTGTCTTAAACAGAATAGGTCGCTGTACTCCAGATGTGCTGTTCCTGCACAGGCAGATGTGCTGGAGAAGAAGAATGTTCTGCGGCTGAGTTCTTGAAAAGGGGATTAGATTGGATCATGGGGGACTGGCCTATCAGAAGCAACCAGTCATGGTGCCTAAAGGGAACATCTATATAGAGGCAGCATTCCCTCTGAGTACCAGTGCTGGAAATCAACACTGATTCCTTGGCCTCTGTGGAATCGGCTGCCTAAGGAGGTGGTGAGCTCCCTCTCACTGGCCATCTTCAAGCAGCAGCTGGATAGATCCTTATCCTGGATGCTTTGGGCTGATCTTGCACTGAGCAGGAGGTTGGCTTAGATGGCCTACGTGGCTCCTTCCAACTCTATGCTTCTCAGTGGTGTGAATGTTTTCAGAGGAGAAATAATAAATAAGCGGTTCATGAAGTCCGGAGATCAGTTGTGATTCCAGGAGATCTCTCACTGCTGCCTGGAAGTTGGCAACCCCAGCACTTGCTGCATCAGTCTGCTCTTCCGTTTTGCTTCTTCAGCCTAAAACAGGGGTATGCAAACTGTGGCCCTCCAGATGTCTGCAGAATACCATTCCCATGAGCCCCTGCCAGCATTTGGGAATTGTAGTCCACGGACATCTGGAGAGCCACAGTTTGCCTACCCCAAGAAGCTGTGCTGTTGGCTGGGCCACTCTTTGTCACACTTTAACCGTTTATGCACTGGGAACTTCACTGCCCTAGCTTCCATGCAGGAGCACAAATTGGGGTCAGATGAGATACACCAAGCCAAATGCTCCCCCATGTAAGTGCAGGAAAAGGTGAGGCAACCTGCCACGACTAAAACTCCAACCTGCAGTCCAGCATGAAACCTCCAGTGCATAAACGGTCTTTCCCATGATTAAACAGCTCGCTTCAAAAAGGGGGAGCTTCATTCTCTCTGCCTCAACTTTTGTCCAATGAGGATGGAAAGCTATGCAGCGACCGTCCAAAGAGAGGGGATGTGTGTGTCTCCCACTGAGACTAGCGGAGATAATAATAATGAAATAGAATTAGGGGGGTGGGCGGGGAGGAAACAACAATAATGAAAGGAACAATAATGAAACAAAACCATATGAAAAACTCAATAATGAAACGGTCCCTCATGGAATTAATAACAAAAACAAAAGAAATGAGGCAAACTCCCCCGCACCAGGCTTAGTACCTGTTGCTCCCGTCTTGTACCCTCCTGGTAATCAGATGGCCACGGAGGAGATTGGAGAGCGAATTTTCATTTCAATAAGTGTCCCTTATTTGGTTTCACACGCGAAGATGCTTTGAGGTGACATATTACCATACAACACGGATGCAGGGAGAATTAGATTTGGAGCGGCAGAAATAATGAAAGAATGTGTGTGCCCCAGGGTGGCTGGTCGCCAGGTTGGGGCTGGAGAACTCTCCGAATTACAATGGATCTCCAGGTTACCGAGATCGGTTCTCCTGAGGAAAATGGCGGCTTTGGTAGGGGAACGGCATGCCATTACATCTCACTCATTACAGCTCCCTCTCCTCTCCAAACCCTGGCCCATTCCACACATGGTAGATAATGCACTTTCAATGCACTTTGGAAGTCGGTTTTCCTGGTCTGCACCGGAAAATCCAGCTGCAAAAGCACATTGAAAGGGCGTTATCCAGTGTGTGCGGAATGGACCCCTGTTCTCCCCAGGATCCACCTCCCTAATACCCAGGAGGGAGTTCCATACGTTTCTTTGCCGCAATCTTGCTTCCACCACAGTTTACCCTGGCTCATAGACATGTCAGCATTAAGGGCCAGCATAAAACCTCTTTTTTTTTTCCACTCAGCCTTTTAACTTTTCACTCAGCCTTTTAACTTTTTACAGCCGTCTTGACTGGCAAGGTTTTAAATTTTCCTTTTTGTAAAGGGTTATGTTGGTGTCTTTCCTCTCTTCCCCAGGGTTGAGAGGATGGGAGAGAAATTCCTGAAGTAATTAGAGAAAGAAGAAAGGCTGAAACAAAATGGACACAATGGGGCTGTACAAACCCACTGCTTGCTCTGTGGCCTCCACAGAAGGGGCCCTATGAAATAACGAAAAGACTAAGGTTGCCAGGTTCCCTCTGGCTACTGACAGGTGGGGTGGGGGCAGAGCTGCCTGCTCCAGGTTGGGAAACTCCTGGAGGTTTTGGGGGTGGAGGCTTGGTCGGGACAGGGGTCTGAATGGGGTACAATGCCACAGATTCCACCCTCCAAAGATTCCATTTTCTCAAGGGGATCTGATCACTGTAGTCCAGAGATTAGCTAGAATGTCAGGAGATCCCCAGGCAATGAAACAATAATAGAGGGAAGAAACTTGTGCACGCAAGCTAGGAACCTAAAAGGCTGAGCGGCAGCAGAATATATATAAAATATTAAAATGCAAATATTTATGTCTGTGCACATATTATATGTCTGTGCACATATAAAACTTAAAAACATCAACATCTGTCAAGCACTATTGCACAAACCCAAAACATAGCCGCGTGTCAAAATGTTTTGGATTTGTGCAATAGTGTTTGATAGGTGTTGATGTTTTTAAGTGTTATATGCACACATGTATTGAAATAAACATCTGCATTTTAATATTTAATACATATTCTGCGGCTGCTCCACCTTTTAGATTCCTAGGAGATCCCCAGGCCCCATCTGGAGGCTGGCATCCTTGCTTCAAAGGGAGGAGTAGACACCCTCCTTTATTGTAGGGACTGGGGGAGAAAATGGCTCTTCGTTTCTATAACATATTTTTTACTGATATGGTTTTAATTTTTTACTTTTATAACACTGAATCATTGTATTTCTCCTTTCTTAAACAGCCTTGTGCATCTTGAAGGGTTGAGAACGTGGGATAGACACCCTTTAAAACGTGAAACTAACGAACCAACAGAAATAAGAAGGCATCAGAAATAAGAAGGCATCAGAACCAAAATGGCATCAGAGGTGCTGTAGAAATCCAACGCATTCAATAAGGTCTTTGTCGTAGGGACCATATAAAACAACCAACTACTTCAAGGGAAGGGGGACATGGCCTCCTTTAATGCATGGGCTGGGGGGAGGGAAATGACAAAACAAAGCTGTAGTATTAGGGCTGGCAATATCCAGGTGGGGCCTGGAGTTCCCTTGAGATTACAACTGTTCTCCAGATGACAGAGATCAGCTCCCTGGGAGGGGAGAGGGCAGGCTCTATAACGATGAACCCTGCTGAGCTCTTTCCACCCCACCCCAAACTCTGCCCTCTCCAGCCACTACACCCATAGATCCAGGACTTTCTCAAGACATAGTTGGCGACCCTGGCATACTTTTCGAGAGGGGTCAGAAAGAAGAAAACACCCAATGCAGACAAATCTAGTGTCTTGGACTTCCTAGTCAGCCTGAAAGCTCATTCCGTTAGAGACATTCTCCCATTCCGTTGGTGTTCAGAGCCACTCTGCTAAATGCAAAGAATTCTCTCCATATGGCAAGAAGGGCCTGAGATACGATCGACCGGAGACACAGCTATCATCTCCCTTTTGTGAAGCGATGAATGAATGCAAGACGTCGGGCGTGTTGCAAATCAGGACGGGGACCCCTGTCATTTTCCTAATGGGGCTCATCTTTGATCTAATAGAACCATCTGAGCAGTTCAGCTCTTCACTGGCACTGTTGAAAATCTGGGTCTGTGGCGTCATGCCAGTTCCCCATTGACAAATGAACTGTTTGAGAGCTTTTAATTTGCATCTGTCATTATCTTTTGTGTGTGCTGAGGTTTAATGTGCAATAAATGTAAATGGGTGATGTATATCCCATGTTTTATTAGCTCTCCTTGCTGTTCGGCATCCGGCGGGCCTGGTTTGCATCTGAGGGCATTTAATGCTTTTCCTGCTCTGACTCCTGATCATCTTTCCAAATGCCACCACCCCTTTTAGCAACTGGAATTGTGTTAATCGGAAGGTGAGAAGGTCCAAAGGCGGATAACAACCACTAGAATTCGAGAATAAGCATCACCGGAAAGAATAGCATCGCCAGGACACTCCCCCCATCTCGGCCACTGGTGGGAGATGGGGGGGGGGAAGGGTTGTTGTCTCCAGATTGGGAAACTCCTGGAGATTTGGGGATGGAGCTGGGGAAGGCCAAGGACCTGAGCAGAATTCCATGTCATAGCATCCATCTTCCAAAGTAGCTATTTTCTCCAAGGGAATGGATCGCTGTAGTCTGGAGATGAGCTATAATTCCGGAGATAAGTTATAATAGTTCCAAATAACTTTCTGATTGTTTTCCAACTTCCTGGCTCATGGCAGATCTCCAGATATCCCAGGAAGTGGTTTTCCTAGCCTTTCTGGCTTAGATCACTTTTTAAAACTATGGCGACAGTATAGTACAGCACTTAGAGTGCTTAGGGAGATCCCCACTTGGTCATAAAACATGCTTAGTGATCTATGTCTAGTCACTTCCTCTCTGCCTAACCTACCTTTCAGAGTAGTTGTAAAGGTATTGATTGATTTACTGTATTTCCATACTGCTTTCCCTTTGTTGCTCAAAACGATTTGGAACAAAACAAGCCAGTTAAAACGGACATATTGAAATAATTATGCAATTAAAGGAAAAAGCCCACCTAAACTGAATCACCTTGGGCTGCCATCTAAATTGGATGAGAGAAGAGGCAGCCTGTACTTCAATCCAGACTATTCCATAAAGACACCTTTGCCCTGGCTGAAACAAAGCTTGAAGGAGGGGAAGGGTCCTTATAAATTGCTATTACAAAGGGGGGGGGGGGGAGGGGATGTGCCCTCATTGTTGATGCAATCGGTGGGCCCTCCTAAGACCATGAAACCTTGCTAGCTGCCCAGTCATGGCCCTGCTGTAGGCCTGGCAGCCTTGAAGTTGTTTCAAAATCTTGACTTTCTCAAGAGAGAATTGGCATAAAAACATAAGAGGGTAAGTCCACCTTTGCTGGTATAGCGATAATCATCTAATCTAATTTGAGACCTGTTGACTTTAGCTTCCAAACCCTGGCTCTGCATGGTAGTTCAGTCATTTCCTAGTTCCTGACTGTTCTGGGGAACTTTGCCACTTACCCCATTGCTTAAAATAATTGCTGCAAATTAAGTTGGGCTGATTATGTTTCACCTCCGTGAATATGGTGAGAATGAGTTCACAGAGACGGGCTGCAGACTTGCCGTCCCAGGAATGACCGGAGGACGAAAATGGTGGGGGAACTTAAGAGATGAAGAGCACCCAACTGGAAAGACCGTGCAAGAGTTGGCAACAAGAAAGGGGCTTTTGGATTTGAAAAAGGATAACAAAGGGGAAGAGTGAAAGAAAACAGGATTTGTATTGGCCTCTTGAGACATCAATGTTATGCTTGAGGATTTGGACAAATACTGTGCTTTTACATTAGTTTTGTTCAAATTCTAGAGCATGATGTCCCACTGGCAATATTATTTGTGGTTCTGCATATTTGCCAGAAGTGTTCCTCATCTGTCCCCACTCTTCTTCTCCCTCCCCTCTGGGAGAGTCAGTGTGGTGTACTGGTTAAAGGATGGCAGACTAATCTGGAGAACTGAGTTTGATTATCCACTCCTCTATATGAAGCCAGCTGAGTGACCTTGGGCTGGTCACAGTCCTGTTAGAGCTGTTCTTGCAGAGCAGTTCTGTTAGAGCACTGTCAGCCCCACCTAACACCAAGATTTTATCATGCCAAAACTGGCTCCCAACGTGGATCACAAGAATTCTTTGCCACCCATTACAAATAGCATTAAAAATGAATGAGCAGAGCAGATTCTCAGTTATGCTTCATGGAGGAATGATGGGGAAGTGTCTGATTGTTTCTTCGCCTGATGGTCCCATCACTGTCAACTGGAAGCTGGAGACAGGGAGCTCAGAGGTCAAGTACTTTGCACACAGAAGATCCCAGGTTCCTTCTGTGGTGTCTGTGATTAAGGACTCTTCGTTCACAGCTACTATTTAAAAACAACCTGACTCCCCCTAAGACTCTGGAGAGTCACTTCCAGGCAGAGTAGACAATTTGGAACCAGATGGTCCATTACTTGGACTCTGTAGAAAGCAGCATGTGTTTTGGCACAATGGATTCCTGCCCTTGTCCTGGTGGTCTCATCAAAAAGCATCTGGGAGACAGAGAGATGGGGGTCTCATCTAGAGCTAGATCATGGTACAAGAATGTGAAGAGGTCAGAGCACTAGGTTGCCCTCAGCATTTGCCCCTCATTAGCCTTTGGTGGCCAAACATAAGATTTAGACTTTCATTACCTATGCTAAGAAACCCTAGGTGAGATTGCTTATACTTTATTTTTCATGCTGTATTCGGCTAACTAAATAAAAAAATGGGAGAAACTGGAACTTGCTCTCAATTATAATCTCCCTCAAAGGCAGCAGAAATAGATGCACATATAGCTCTGTGCCTGATGGGTAGATGCCACATTTGTGCATAGTGTACATACTCTTATGTCTGGTTCATATTGTGGTTCAGCAACTTTTATGAGCTATAAACCACATGGACTACATTTCCAACTGTTGGGGGTTTCATCACTTTTATTTTCTCTTTCTCCCCTCCCCCCCCTTTATTATATTTGAGATCTATCCTTTGCAATATCTGCACTTGGAGCAAACATAAGGCTTCTTATTAAATTTGGAAGCAGGAAAACGTTATTAATCTGATCTTTCCTTATTGCTTTCCTAATCACCTTGATATTAAACAATGACAATCTGTTAGCGAAAGTTAGCTCGCTATTAAAAAGCTTTGCTGCTGTTGGAGTAAAGTAGCAAGCCTCCCCAAAACTACTTTCGGTGTCTCTGCACAAGGTGTGCTGTCATGTTTAAATAGCTTTTGGAAACCAAACCAATAACGACATGTTTGGTTTAGCACGGCAGCAGATCTGAGTTGGTTGGTCGGGCAAGAGTTGCAATTAATTCCTTGATCATGTCCATTCAGATATGCCTAGACCTTATAAGGAAGAATGATGTAATGGTTGCCAAGTGGCCATTTCCAGTTATACCGGCCATCAAGTTAGCCTAGAAATCCCTAACATTGCTTCTGTGATTGCCATGGAATCCACAGGTTTTTCTCCTGGTGCCCACTTGCTTCTCCTCTAAAACATCTCCTTCCCAAACTAAATAGCCAATTCTGGCTTCCTGCGCCCCTCACTGGTATAGGATTTGCTTCAGAAGCTGCTGGGATGCATTATACAGGCCGGAAGCTCCCATTTAGAAATATTGGACTTCCTCTTTGAAGGATTCTTGGTTTTGAACTTCCCAGATCTGTCAATTTGGCTTCTCGTAGTGTCCATTTTGTGACTGGATGTGTCTCCCATGGCAACAGTTTTGGGGTGTTGCTACCTACCCTTTACTCAAATTTCAGCGGTGCCCATAAGTTCAACCAGGGCCCCCAAAGATAGGTGGTTGTTAAGGTCTGGTGGTGAGAGTGCAGATCACATGTGGGAATTGTCTACAGTGCTCATGTCCTATTTTAGGGAAGTGTATGGGACAATCTGGATTCTCCCGTTGCATGTTTGTTATGTGTGTGGTGGAATCCTGTGCCATTGCTGACTTCAGTTAAAGGATTATGATACCGCATTTGAATGCTCACTCATGTTAAAAACATCTCTGCATGTTAAATACTAGCTTAGTCAGTAGAGCATGGGACTCTTAATCCCAAGGTCGAGGGTATATTGTACCTGTTTTATGGCTTCCATGTTTTCTGTAAACTGCCCTGAGCCACAAGGGCAATATACCAAGCCTCAAGGTGGTATATTAGCAAGCAAGCAGGCAAGCAAGCAAGCAAGCAAGCAAGCAAGCAAGCAAGCAAGCAAGCAAACAAACAAACAAACAAACAAACAAGCAAACAAGCAAACAAACCAACATTTTGTAAGAATCTTCCTAGCCTAGTGTGCTCTCTAAATGTGAGTTTTTATTTGTAAGCTTTCCCTTTGCTTTCCTTTGCTTAGCTTTCCTTTGCCTTCCTTTCCTTCAAAGGAGTTCAGTCTAGCCTTCTCTCTTAAAACTGTATCTCATTATTTCTGCCTCATTCTGTTGCTCTTGTATACACTTAACTCAAAGTTCTACACTGTACTAAAAATAACCAGAAATAAATATCTAATTTTTAAATGTATTCATTTGCAGTATTTTGCTGAGGTACCCAGCTTGGCTGTTATGGTAGGATTTTTATTTATTTCATTTATGCCCTACATTTTTCCTCGAGTAGCTGACATTGTCCTTTTCTGCTCCGCTTTATGTTCAGAAGAATCCTGAGAGGAAGGTTAGGCTGAAAGTGTATGACTGGCCCAGGGCAGAGTGGGGATTTGAACCTGAGTCTTCTGCAGCCTTGCCTGACACACTAGCCATGACCACCACAACGGGTGTTCTGTAGAAATAGGAGCATTGCACTACTCCACCAGGGACAAAATGAGAGAATGAATTAAAAAATGAGCAAGTTTTCTGAAAAATGAATGAGTGATCAGGGAACTGAAAATGGCAGGGCTTAGGTCAGGGGTAGTCAAACTGCGGCCCTCCAGATGTCTATGGATATCTGGAGGGCCGCAGTTTGACTACCCCTGGCTTAGGTAATGGGGAGATCTGAAAAGAAAAAGAAATCATGTGGATTATTTTTTAAAAAGATAGCACCAAGATCTCTAGTTTGAGAAGGAGAAAAGATAGCATCAATGGTAGTTAGAAAATCAATCAAAGGAACTGGAAAAGAGGGACTTGTAGGGGGAAAATAACTTTGATTCTGAAATCCTAAGCAGAGTTTAGGACTCTACTGTGAACAATTTAACTAGAAAGAGCAAGCTGATAGCCATGAAGATATAACAAGAAGATAAGATGAATGATTAACTGTAGAAGAACAGAACAGATCAGTGACAGCAAAGAACAAAGCTTGCTATTACCTAAATTTTACACAAGAGAATTGAAAGCAGGAAGACAATGCATAAAAAGTAAAAACAGAATTTTGCGGATCCATGACCAATTGAGGAAAAGAATACCGAAGAGGCGGTACGAAGAGAAATATGGTAAGCACAGTGATGATGTGAGGCAAACTAAGTTTAACGCAGCCAGGAAAACCAGCGCTGCACAAAGAAGGAATGATTGGTAGTATCAAATGTAGAAGACCAATCAAAAAAAGAAAGAACAGAATATTGGCCCTGCTGTTTAGACAAAGGAAATCAGAAGAAATAGGAAATCATCTCCGTTCAGTGGTGAGCCCCAAAGCTATGGTGGAAAGTATAAAAATAATGAGAGTGGAATAAAAAGGAACAACAACAACAACATGTGCAAGCCGTTCAGGCGCAAAGGAAGGGAATGAAAATGGGTGATTGTTAGCCAACAAAGAAGAATCAACGGTGGGATTTTTTTTCCCACAAGGACTAATTGGAGAAAATAAGGCAGATTTAATTCAAAGGCAACTTGCCAGAAACCAATGAAAGAGTACAAATTAACACAAAGGAAGGTAAGGGAGTGAAGAAAACACACCAAAAAGAAATAGGATCAGTGGCTCAAATAGAATATTTGAAGGTAAAAAGAATCAGTAGTTCATATAGCAAATCTTCACCAGGGTGAATTCACCTCTATCCTTTGGCTTTGAAGGAATTATAGGACTAAGAAGTTGGTCACCTTGGACTTGCCAGTTAAGGGGATTCTGATGAAGGCTTGCAGGTTGCTCTGGCAGTCTCTAGGAGGTTCTGTTGCCCTTCTGAGGCCTATTATGCACCAGTGGTTTCCCTTGCTTTCCCTGCCTGTGTCCATCCGTTTTTTGTTTTTGGTCATTCTGCATTGATTCTCTTTTTAGTCAGTTCTCTTTTTAGTCACTATTTCTTCACATTTTCTGAGAGTGCTTTTGTGCTAATTTTATTCCAAGCTGAAGGTCATCGAAAAGCACACAGATTTCCCTGGTATCCACTCTGCCCTTTTGCTGAACCTCAAAGGTCACTCCCCTGCAAACATCAGCCACCCACTCTGCGCCTCCCACCAACCAACCGTCTTCATTGGTATACAAGCTCCATTTTCTTCTTCTTTTTTTTACATGCAGCATGAATCTATCAATCCCTTCCCATCCGTTCCCTCCCATTCCCTTCCCTTCTCTTGCCAAATTGTGTTTATAAAACAGAGTGCCTTCAAAATGGTGACATCCATCATATTTCCACAATATTTTCAGTTACAGCCTTAACATTAACACACACAATACTCTGCTCTGTTATATCTGCATGTTTGCTCTGCCTGACACATACCTCTGTGAAAAGAGCCATCCACATGCTGCCATGAGGCTCACTGGATGATCTTGGCTCATCACCTTCTCTCAACCTAACTAACCACACCGGGGGTTGTTGTGAGGGAAAAAAATGAAGGGGAGAACAACAGACCTTGACTCTGTGCTTCTAATTCTTCCTCCAAAAAAGGAAGTCTTTCTTTCCCCACAAAAGTCTTTCCTCATTGGAAGAAGACATGGCAGAAAGGACTTGTAGGATTCAACACAATGGGTGCCATCATCAGCTTTTTTGGAAAAAGGACCTAAAATAGGAAAGGTTTGTATTGTCTCGACCTGTCCAATTAGCCACACATTCTATATACAGGAACTTTACTTGAGAATATTGTTTTGCTAGTCAGCTCTATGACAAAAATGCACAAGAAAATTTATTCAATATTCCTGTGTCAGTTTAGCAAGGCTTTGGGAAGTCTGACACCTAGATTTCGAGCCTGACAACTTGAGCTGATTTACAGCCCAACAAAACATTAAAAACACTTTCCTAAAAGTCATAGATTTGAAATAACCCAAATTCAGATGTTAATTTCTATGGGATTTGGGCCAAATAAAATAAAAACCCCAAACAGTACACAATAGCCAGTTTTTCTTGGCAATGTTCAAAGGTCACATTGCTGGCAGAACTGGAGAGGGGAATTAAAAGGTGGTTTCTCCAGCAACACTGTTTTACAATATTTCCTTTGCTTACAGCTTGTTAATTTTCACAGCAGATTTGCCTGGGGAGGAGAACCTAAGAACCAAAAATGAAAAAGAGGCTTGTGCCTCTAACTGTACCAAAGGCCTCACACATATTCTGAAGCCTTTGATGAGAAACATTAAACATTTTTAATTTAGCATGCCAATTTGAAAATCTAATTTTTTTTAATGCTTTGTAGCAACAGACGCTTTTCACGGTCCTGTCACTCCCCTCGAAGAATTATGAGAAACTTGAACCGCAAAAAGTAAATTAGAAAAAAAAAATCTCATTTCAGTAACTCTAAGAAGAGAGGAAATTAGATTTTGATTAAAATCACTCACACATACAATTTTAGGTAAACTAATTTAGCAATACTGCCTATATAATTCCCCCCCCCCCCCGTGTTCTTTTAATAGCACTTTGGAAGGATTTGTTCTGTCGCCCTTCTCAGCAGCCCACTGTGGGGGGACAGAGCTGCTAACCACCAAGCTTTCCCCCAACCAACCATGTTCCTAAACTGCTTGACTATCAAGAACTGATTGGCTTATTAAGCTGTCAGTTTAAAAGACTCCTTTCTGAATCCTTCTAGTTGACATGAGCACATCTGAAGGGCACATCTGAAGGGAGATCAAATTTCAGGATGGGAGAAGATGACAGTGCCCTTAACTTTGAATCTGAATGGGTGAATTGGTCAGGAAGCAGCAGGTAGGAGAGAGTTTTGTGGGGGGGAAACATCCCATAATAATGAAAGGCAAAGTTAAGCCTCCAAGTACTATTGGGTATGCACATCTGGTATTCATAGAACACGTGGGGCTTCCTGCAGAGTGAACACTCATCAGGGATGCTTTAGGCCAAGGGTGGCCAAACCTTCTCTTCAGATGTCCATGGCCTGTAATTCCCATGAACGTCTGGAGAGCCACAGTTTGGCTGCTTTAGACTGATTCTGCATTGAGCAGGGAGTTGGACTAGATAACCTGTATGGCCCTTTCCAGTTCTATGATTCTAAGTAATCCCTAAGTGAACATTGTTCTACCATTCTGCATTATAAAGCTCATCAAAAACTAGCCTTCCCACCCACAACCTGTATAGATGAAAATGCTGGTAGTCAATGTTGTATAGTGATTCCATTCGTGAACTAGGATCTGGGAGGCTCAAGTCCAAATTTCCATCCTGCTTCCCAGGGAAGCTTGCCGAATGTTCTTGGTCCAGCCACATTGTCCTGGCCTAACCTACCTCACAGGATTGTTGTCACAAGGACTGAGTGGGCAAGGGGCAATTGATGCTGTCAGGTCCTTTGGGTCCCCATTGGCGAGAAAAGAGGGATATAAATACCTACACAATCGTAACTGATACCAGCAGACCTCATGGTTACAAATCCTTCCCAGTGTTTTTCATTTTAGTTTAGTAACCAACACATTTAACCGTGATCCTTTCCTCTTCATTAAGTGTCCAGAAGACCTGTTTTCATTGTGTACCGTTGAGCTTCTCAGGATCATGAAGTCAACCTTGGAGCTCAGCTGTTTTGTCAGCATGGAATAGACTCCCCCTCCCCCCCACCACAATGGACTGCTGTCTGATCACAGAGGAGCTATGAAGGACATTTCAGAGGCAGCTATATATAGTTTTGACTTTGGGGAGCAAAGAGAAGCCGAATTTTTAACGCTAAAGGCTCTGGAACGAGCCTCCATGATTACATTCTAAGCACCACCTGACGATAATTTGAAAGGTGTAGTTGCAGAAAATTAAGTGCTGGAAAATGCTGTCTGGCAAATTAAAAGACGTAATTGATTACACCAGCTCATCTTCAAAGATTAAATACTGCTAATTGCCAGAGACGGTGTTTATTTGGTGCGGCTTTCACCAGCCAATATGAGTTTACCAAACTGACAGCTGAGAACACCAAGGCTGCTACATGTTGATGCTTCCCTCTTGTGTTCTAATGGAGGAATGCTGGCAGTTGCTCATGGGAATTGTAGTCCATGGACATCTGGAGGGCCACAGTTTGACCACCTCTGTTCTAATGTCACTTGACTCTGTAGTTGAAAAAAAATAATATTTATGGGAGTGCCAACCTGGAAAGGGTTAAGGATGGGGGGCAAAGAATTCTACTAGCACCATTTCATAGATACACATAACTATCTTAGGCCATCCCAGCAAGGGGATCTCAGGGGAAGTTGAAAAGCAGAGATGCCTTTCTATCACCTTACTCTGCAGCATCTTTCTTACTGGTCTCTTGTCCAAGCACTAACACTACTTAGTTTTCCATATTGGTGGACATCAGGCTATGCCATACTGTTCCACATCCCATATGACTGATTCAGAGTCCTTGATGGGTCTGTACAGGGCTGCATTTTACCCATAGTCAAATATTCAGGTACACTTGCAGACAATTGTAAGAAAAGTTCTGTGCTCTTTGAAGGGGATTTAAGATCCTCGCTCACTGTTTTCACTGCCAGAGTGTATAAAAACAAATGGATGGAAACATATCCTTGGACAAGTTACTTCTCCTTGTTTCCTAATGGGGCTGCAGAAAAACAAACAGTGCCATTCCAAGAACACTTTCCTGGCTTTAAAAACCAATTAAGAGACTTGAGCAGGATTTCATGAAGACCGCCTTAGGACTGCTTTCCAGATCTTTCTTTCCAGTCTTTCTGTACTGGGCTTTTACAGTCTGTAGATCAGGGAACTCAAGATGCTACAGTAAACCTTGGCAAATGACTGCAAGCCATGGTTTATCTTCAGTGTGGCATTCTTGCTTTTGTAGCTGGTGGAACTGAAGAGGAGCTGCCCTCTCGATTAATATTTTAACTAGGAAAGATTTTGGACTTCTCGTTGCTGTTTCTTTCAGGCCCGGCCCATTTACAGAAAGAATAATTAAGATATTTCAAAGATAGGAGAAAGGTCCAAATGTTTGTTAACGCTGATAAGGTTGTAAGGCTCAGGCATATTAGTGACATTTCTATATTATTAGGAGCAATCCTAAATTTGATATTTCAGGAACCAACCAGTATTTCCTAACCCAACAATGGATTCTGATTGTCTTATGCAAAAATGGTAGCCCATGATCTATACAGGATTTTTAGCATTGGATTGTACAACTGGTATTAAAAGCCTCGGATAAGAGAAATATTTGCAGAAAATATGTGCCACCTTCTAATTTGGAATATATTATTTTATAAAGGAATAAATTGGGGGGGGGGGTTGGGAGTGGGGGTGGAATCTGCCAGAGCTATCACCTAAATCTCAGACAGTTCCTGAAGTAGGTCAGATCTCTGGCATCTCTAGTTAAATGACCTCAGATGGTAAATATTAGAAAACATGCCTCTGTAAATTACACAGTTCTTCTAATAAACATATGTCTAATAATAAACAAATGTCTGCAAAGGACAGACATTTGTGGAATAAACTGTACTGAAAATCCAGGTGAAAAACAGAAAAGGCAAGGAAAATAAATCCCAAATGAGAAATTAGTAACAAGACATTTTATAAATGATCTTCATCCTTATTTTGTTTTCTTCTTCCATATGAATCATTTAAAAAATGCAAATGAATAGATTATATTCAAGAAACTGGTATTAAAATAAACCATCTCAGTTACACAAAGTAATCTATGCTTACTCTTCATTAGAATTTCATTGCACACTCCATATATATGTTGCCTGGGGACATTCATGTGGGAGTATACTTCCCTTTTATCACATGATATAAGATGCATCCTCCATGTGGATCCCAGATCATGGAAATCCATGCATGTAATATTTGTTCCCCAGTTGTGTGTTAAGCGAAATCACATGAATGGGATCTCCAGGCCACCAGACAGTGACATGGAGGACCATGGTCCATCCTTTGAATGCTGGAGAAGAAGTGTGAAGCACTTCAGAAGTCCTCCAGCAGATGAGGATTCAAGGGAATTTAAACTGGAGATATTTAATTAGTGCTAAGTTCCTATCACCCAATCTGCATTTGTCTCGGCAATATTCTTCATGGGTTCTCTTCATTTCCCACTTCTCAGAAGGCTTTTCCGCAGTCATTTTCACGGTGATCTACTGATGAGCCAGTGATGTTTACATGACATGGTGGTCATTCATATTTTTACAACTAATTTCTTCTTCTATTTCCAAGATAACAGCAACTCTTTCCCCATTAGGCCTAATTCTCAAGTGGTATTCATCGCATCTCCTGATGTGTAGGATTTAGGAAGAAGAAAACACATAACTAAGCATCCCTTGGTGGTCCATCTGGTCTCATCTCTCCTCAAAAGGATAATGGGATAAACTCTACTAGGCAACAACTCAGGGATGTCAGCTGGTATGAGCATTGTTACAAAGGGCCTCACCATGAGGAGATGGCATGAAATAGCTTCGGACAGGTTCTCTTTGGTAGCAATCTGTGACATTGGCTTCCCAGACATTCATCGTCTTAACTTATGGCTCTCCAAGCTTCTCCCTTCCATCTTTATCACCTAAACTGAACAAAAGGAAAGCCAAGAAAACAAGTGGTCCTCATGTGCCAGCATTCATCATTAGTACAGGGGCTACATGGTAGCTTGGCTCCATGCCCTGGTGCATTGTCTAAATGAAGGTGCTGAGGGATATTGAATCGCTTAATCATGGCGGAGCCCTAGTGCCTGAGTAAGCACGCTTTCCCTTCATTAGATTTAATATATTTCTCATTATACAAATCTGCCACTGTGACAATAAGCCTTGTTCATAAATCAGGGTGCCCTTTTGCTTCGTAGTCTGCAAGAACTTTCATCAAACAAGACATAAATGGAACCTGTAAGACAGGAGGTCAGAGCTGCCCTAACAGATATTAATTTCTATTCATTAAGCTTATTTTAATAGTGCATTTTAATAGCTTCTGTAAAACAATTATGAGGGCTTCCTGTCATCGCCTCATCCGTGTTTTAACTAAGTAAGGATATAAATAATAGAAAAAAAGAGGGAGAAAGATGGAAATTATTGTCACATTGCAGTGCTGGGATTAATGGCTATAGCCCAATGGGATCCTAATTAACCTAGTCAGGGCTTCCCCAAAGGGGCCATGGTTTAGATGTAGAGCATCTGCTTTACATGCAGAAAGTTCCCGCTTCAATCCTAGGCACCTCCAGTTATAGGACTTCACCTATCAGGGGCTGGGAAAGTCCTTCCTTAGCCTGCGTTCCTGAAAATACACTGTCAGCAACACAATGGGTGAATGATGTGACCCAGGATAAGGCACTGTTCAAATCAGGGGGTCCAGGTCTCCTGCTATAGACATTTGCATCCCCTGTTCCCTGCTTCCACTTGACAGGCTGGCAGGGTTAAAGTAGGTCTCTTTAGTGTCATGCCAATGTGCAATATCACTTCCAGCACAAAATCTGTATTGAGGCAACCCTCTAGAATTCACCTAGAACTTAACCATAGAATTTTGGGTGAAACCTAGAGCATCACCCTGATGATGTCATTTCCAGTGCATGCTGAAGACATTGTCCCTGTCTCCCAAATCCTGCCTCTGGGCTGCCAGCTATACTGGCATATGCTTTCAGTTCCTCAGAATAGCAACAAGCTTTGGAATTAATGTCCATGAAGAGCAAATGATTGCTTCCATATTTCCCCCTGGAAGAGGGTCCTTGCTGACCTATAGCCTCTGCCACCCTTGCTTGCCTATGGTGTTTATAACCAAGGGCTGTTGTAGTATAGTATAAAGGTAAAGGTGAAGGTATCCCCTGTGCAAGCACCGGGTCATGTCTGACCCTTGGGGTGACGCCCTCTAGCGTTTTCATGGCAGACTCAATACGGGGTGGTTTGCCAGTGCCTTCCCCAGTCATTACCGTTTACCCCCCAGCAAGTTGGGTACTCATTTTATTGACCTCGGAAGGATGGGACGCTGAGTCAACCTTGAGCTGGCTGCTGGGATCGAGCTCCCATGCTCATGGTCAGAGCTTCAGACAGCATGTCTGCTGCCTTACCACTCTGTGCCACAAGAGGCTCATGTAGTATAGTATATGATACCATTATTGAGGGCTACCCCTTTCCCCCCTTTTCTGGGCCACGTTGACATGTTTCACTGTTTGGGAAGATGCAGAGATGCCTAGCTGGGCTTTGAACTTATTACCCTTGCCTGCTGCTAAGGCAAGAGACTCATCGTCTCTCCAGCCAGTAGGGAGAGAGAAGCGACTGCCTCGAAACTGTGACGAAAAGACGGCACAAGATTCCAGCTGGATGCTGTGGAGCAGGGAGCAGAATATAACGACTGCTTCTCACCTTTTGGATACAACTTCGTTGATTTCTTCTTCAACTTCCCCCTCTCCCCTATGGCTTGTGGTTAGACATCCATATTAATCCCTGTTTTGCTACGTCATGCCAAGAGCTGCACCCTCGTCTTGATCAGTTTCCTTCCTTTCCCCCAAAGGATGTGCATCGCATTATTTATCTCCCACCTTCCTCTGTTATGCACGGGCAAAGATCTCAGCTGCCTCCTGTTCACGAGTCATTTATCTTTAGATTTGCTGCCTGGCGCCATCCACTTTCTCTACCGCTCACTCCGTACAGAACATGTTGGCTCCCCGAGAGAGCTACATACTAAACTTGCCCAGCGTTAGTAATAAGCTTGACAAATTGCTCTGTCTCTCTGACCTGCTTCTCCTGTGTTATATTGTTAGCCAATTAAGATGTAAAGGCCCGGAAAGCTCACTGCTGCACAGTTTGTAGGTGAACGCTCTCCTTCTGGAAGTCTCTTGAGAAGACTTCGGCAAAGTTAATGTACGGCTCTGCCACGTATTTCCTCATTTGCCCCTTCCTGCCACTGCACATGCAGAGACAACGAAGCACATAGAGATATTTCCTCATCTTTTTGGTGGGCAGGAGAACTTTTGTGGCCTACTGGGGAGGAGAGGAGAGTTACCAACCTTAGGTAGGCCTGGAGTTCTGCAGGAATTATTGTAACAAAGCTTCAGGTGACGTAAGAGTGGTAGCAAACATAAGAATGGTATGTGATATAAAAGATGCAGTGAAAGAACAAAACAGCTAGCGTTTGATTTTCATTAATTAATGTCTTCCTCATGCCTTCTCCTTCATTGTGAAGCCAAGGGGGCTTACAACATTGTCTCCTCTTTCACTTTATCCCACTGAACCCTCTAGGGCTAAGAGACTAGACCATGTTCACCTGACAAGCTTCTGGGATGGGAAGGTGGGTTTCAGCCTGGGCTCTGGCAGATCCTATTCTGTCAGAAGAAGAAGAATTGTTTTTATACTCTGCTTTTTGCTGCCGGATAGAGTCTCAAAGTGGTTTTGATTGTAAGCCACTTTGAGATTCCTGGTAGAGAAAAGTGGCATATAAAAACCGACTCTCTTCGTTCCTCTTCCCACAATGGACACCCAGTGAAGTTGGTGAGGCTGAAAGAGCCCTGATATTGCTGCTGAGTCAGAATAGCACTATCAGGGCTGTGACAAGGCCAAGGTCAACCAGCTAGCTGCATGAGGGGGAGCAGGGAATCAAACCCAGCTTGCTAGATTCGAAGCCACCATTCCTAACCACTACACCACGCTGGGTCTTTCAGCAGGTGCCAAGCAGAAATTGTCAGGAGGCCGTTTTGATAAGGGGATCTGAAATGCAGTATAAAGTAAGGGAACAGGATCGTAATGTTTAGTGTATGTATCATCTTGCTTTCATTGCACTGACTTGTAGCTTTGCAATCATTCCTCAGATAGCCTGCAATTTGCGTTGCTTCCTGATTTCTGCACATCTAGACCTATTGCATGGTCTTGAACCATTTGGTTGCATTGTTTTCTATATTTCACAATCTGTCTTGAGTCTCAGTGAGAAAGGTAGGCTAAAAGGTAATTTAAAACACACGGACACACATGTACTTCTAACCACTACACACACTGATTGTCTGGAGCTGACATGTCACAGAAACAGAGGCCTACCTTGCAGCAGGCTTGAGCAGGGAACGGACGCACGAGAGCAATGTGCCACTTTTCCACTGGTTACTTTAGCTGGGCCCATTAGCGCTATTGGGCCTGCAAAAGATCCACAGGGGATAACATTTATCTACATGCTGTGAAAGGTATCAGAAGCTACTCTCTACTTATAAAACACCTGGTAAAAAGACAAGAAAAAAAAACCCATTTATTTTCACTAGCTACAGAAGTAATAGAAAGTCCAAATTTAGCAGCAGGGCTGTAGGCAGTCTCTTATCTCCCCCCACCCCTGGACTCTCTATGGGCCTTCCCTCGCAGAACCCGGTCCCAACTCAAACATATTCTAGATACATAATTCTAGTAATTCAAGATACCTCTGCAATGGCAACATTAACTCCAATAACACCTTAAAAACTAGCAAAATTCATCCCAGTATGTGCTTTTGTGAGTTAATGCTCCACTCGTGGTATACTCTCATGAGATTGTTGTTATTATTATTATTATTTATAATAAAAATTACATCTACTGGCCATCTCTAGAACCCTCATCATAAATGCCCAATGAGAACATCTAGAGAGTTGGAATTAAAGACCGGACAGCTGTCTTTTATAGACCTCCCCTCTTTGCGAACAGTTTACAACATATGAAAATTAAGTTTAAAACAATACAAATAAACACCCTATGTTGTTTTCTTGTTTTTTTCTCCATGTATTCAGTGGTGGGATGTTCTTTAGAAGGAAGGAGGGAGGTCTATCTAATTTTATTTACTGGTTCTGACCACAACCACAAGCCTGGTGGAAGAATGCCATTTTACAGGCACTGCAGAATTTAGGTAGTATTGTCAGGGTCCAGATTTCGGCGGGCAACAGATTCCACCAGTTTGGAGCCAAGGTCAGATGCACTTCTTTTGGACCAAGGACCACCACATGTTGGTATTTGAAGATTGTAGTGATCTTCTGGGGTCATATTGGGAAAGGCAGTCCCTCGGATACTCAGGGCCCAGACCACGTAAGACCCTTGGAGTTAGAACCAAGACTTTAAACTTGATCTGGAAATCCAGTGGCCATCCATGAAACTGCTAGACAGGTCACATATGCGTCCTCCATAGTGGAAGGGCCCATGCTCCTGCATTTTGTACCAGTTGCAGTTTCTGGGTCAAAGTTAAGGGCAGACCCACATAGAGCAAATTACAGTAACCTAACCTAGAGTTGCACGGATATGTGATGCACACAGCTGGCATAAATTCTCAATTCTTTCCCCTGCCAGTTCTGTTCAGCTTACAGCATCTGTTCAAGGTCAACAGTAACCTCTGATCTACATTTTGTTTTTATGATTATGTTTTATGATTTTAACCTTGTATGGATTTTATGCTGTCAGCTGCCTTGAGGCCACTGCGGAGGGAGGGGCAGCCTAGAAATTAATTAAATCAAATCAAATAAATAAACTCAAATAAACCCATGAGAAAAGGAATAAGCAAACAAATAAGCATCTGGATCTAACCTTCCCCGAGCAGTAAGTTTGCCTGTTCTGGATTGGGAAATTTCTGGAGATTTAGGGGCAGAGCCAGGAGAGATGGAAACTGGAGAAGGAACTCTGCAAGGATATAATACCATAAGTAGCCATTTTCTCTAGGGGAGCTGATATCTGTGGTCTGGAACTCAGCTGTAATCCTGGGAGACTGCCAGGCCCCAATTGGGAGGTTCACAACCCTACTAGTTGTTTGAAGAACACTTGGTCCATCAGCCAAGGCATCCCCAAGATGCCCTGACACCATGCATTGTCTTCCTTAATGACTATCAGCCATTTTGCCATTGCTTGACTTCTCTTTCTCTGCCCACCCAGTCTCTATTTTTTAAAAACTGCTATGTTGTGGGAACGTCATTCAAATCCCCTCTCCGATAAACTGTAATCTGTTTACTTTCCAAAGGACTATAATTTAAGCTGTAACCTCTGCAGAAATCCATTCACCGCCAGCTCTTCATAAAGTGCCATTTAGGCTGGAGATGGAATCTCCTGTGCTACCGTTCTCGTGCGGTAGTGTGTTTGCAGAATAATCATCGTGGCTTTGCTCAAAGCATGCAGGCTTTCTTTCGAATCTCTCTCCCCCTCCTTTTCTCTCTGCAACATACAAATGTTGCCACAGTAAACAAGCCCTCCTTTGGAAACGCTTTACTGATATGTAGTTTTCTTTGAAAACGTCATAATAAAGGGTTGCTCTTTGATGGCAAGAAGAACATGCAGTGAGGATGATTAAAAAAAAACAGGAAATGTGATAAAATAAAACATCAGAAGCAATTTTGGGTGCGTGCAGGTAGGAATATGCAGTGTTAGGAATTACAATGCTCAATGCACTAGATTCTTTCTTCTAAGAGTGGCTAACAAATTTGCTCTCAATATTAAAACTCAAAAACTTCCACGCCTGAACATATGCTATAGCCCTCCGCATATGTTGCTTCAAATCTCATTAAATGTAGAACTGCCAGTGTGAGTCAGTACTCAGATGTAATGCCACTGGATTGGGACCTGCTCTTTGTTATATTGTTTTATAAGAGCAGGCTTAGGCAGCATTCAGATATCCCAGTAAACTGTGGCCTCCACATGCAAATGTTTTATTTCATTTATTTAGTATACTAGCAGTAAAGTCCGTTACATCAGGGATCCTCAACCTGTGGTCCTCCAGATGTTCATGGACCACAGGTTGAGGATCCCTGCGTTACATGATGGAATATAGCAGGTGCTAGTTAGGGATTTGGGGGATGGAGGGATTTAAAGGGACTGCCTAATCATTGTAGGCAGCCACCCACTCCCTTAAACCCCCCAGGTTGCCTCTGAAAGTTATTACACTGAGCAGGGTTTTTTTGCCATCTGGAAGTATGGAATCTCAATCTGGGTTTTAATGGGTTTATAAGTGTTTTATTGTATTATGATGATATACTGGATTTTATGTAACCCGTCGTGAGCCAGTTTTGGAAATGGCAGGCTAAAAATTGAAATAATAAAATAAATACATACATAAATGCTCCCCCACCTTCACAAGCATCTTTAGCTGTGAAGGTGCTGTTGGGGAACATGCTTCGGTCAGCATGCTGAACATTCCACCCTTTGCATGGGTGTGGCTTTGCCTGGAGGCTTTGGAATATACAGCATATCATCAGAAGTACACACACTCCTTTATATGTTAAATGCCTGCACAAACTCCCATTTCCTGCAGGAGCATGACTAATCTGACCACTCAGTGAAAGTATCTGGCATTTGGCCACTAGGCGGCAGTGTGACATGAGCATAATTAGAACAAAGGGGCATTCTGAAAGCCTGAGAGTCAGCTGACTGGCCGCAATAAAGGCCCACCTAAAAAGTACCCTTTTAATGGAACTTTGTTTTCTGTGGAGGATTAGCTCCTCTCCAGCCGCCATGTATAGAGCCACTGCCAGCAAATTGGAGACATTTTTCATTTACAAAAGCACTGCCAGATTCCGCTGAGCTATCGGTTTTTGTTTTTGCAGCTCCGTCTTGGTTTACATTGTTTGATAGTTTTTCGACGGTTCTTTGTAGAGGGCTTGTATATCACCTTGAAGACTGTCTTGCAGGAAGGGCAGCTCTGGAATTTGATTCACAACTACCTGCTCAAGCAGAAATCTAAAATATGGATGAGGGACTGGCTTGGCCTTTACATGGTGATTTGATGTCCTGTGCAAGCCACGTCGAGGGTCCTGTTGGAATTGCAACATTTAATAACCATCTAACATACTTTTAAAGAAAAGTGCTCATCTGTAAGTGCAGAGGCACTGAATCTGAATGTGGTCCAAAGTAACACAAATTAAAACATTCAGAAAACTGTAGGCTGGAGATTTGTTGGAATTCTGGGAGAACTCCAGGCCCCACCTTGAAATTGTTTACCCTACTTAGATCCCACTTCCTCAAAGAAATTCGGAAGATGCTGGGATTAGATAGAGCCCCTCCCACAGTAGATGGTTGGATAAACCAAAGAGAACAGAAAAATATTCCTGTTCTAGCCTCATAATCCCCATGTGTAGCAAAGTATATGAAATTTTGCACAGATATTTAGATTGCTTTTTTATATGTAAATTGCAATCGTTATTAGTTGTTGTGACTATAGAATAGTCCTGTGTTCAAAAATGGAAGCAGGCAGGGAAAGAAGGATGCGGCAACATAGTCGTTCTCCCCCCCCTCCCCACCCCCGCAATCCATGAAGAACAAATGAGGGAACAGTGAGCCTAATAAAATAACATGGGGAAATTACAGCCCACCTGAGCAACAGAGGTAATAAATCAGCATAACTGCTTGTTAAAATAAGTTTTAAAGAAAAAGGAGTAAAAGCAGCATTGATGACTTTATAATTGGAATAATGGAGTAGATGCAGATTTCCAAGGCAACATCAAAAGCCACTTTAGCACGATGGAAAATAAGATACCAATATAAGGAAAAGGTGAACATCCTCTCTTTTTGCAGAGCTCTGAGGTGTTGTGCATTATGCACTAAAATAACAATATACCTTCCAGAATTATTCAGAAGTTGATATGATTGTGGTAATACCAGATTCACCATCCCATTGAGCAATGTGAAAGGATAGGATATAAATTTAAAAATATTATAATTATATTATAATTATAAATATAATAATAATAATAATAATAATAATAATAATAATAATAATAATTATTATTATTATTATTATTATTAGTAGTAGTAGGCATATTTGAATATGGATTTCCTATAGTCATGACATGTTAAACGTTTTGTTAAATTTGTTATATTTTTTGTTTAAAAACATGCAAAATATGTTTCTGGATTTCCCATGTCGAAGAAGTTTGAAAGATTCACATAAACTGTTAGCTTCTGACGTTTTAAGGTTTGCATCACCAAACTGAGTGTTCAGTTTAATGGTGTTGCTGTAAAAAAAAAAAAGAACATTTGTTAAAATAGACAGATGAGCTTTCACTTCAGTATGAAACAGAAGGACAAATGAAAACATGTTTTATTAAAGGGTTCAGAATATCAGAGCGCAAATGCCCATGCAACAAAGGGAACAATTATGGGAAAACGAAATTAACTTACAGCCAGGATGTTGAATAGGATGCTGGGGAGAATTTTGTATTTAGGCTGCAATCCTAAAGATACTTTTCTTGAAGTAAGCCCCTCGTAATATGGAACTTACTTCTGAGTAGATTGCTCAGGAGTGATCTCTCTGTGATTGTTTCATATGTGACATGATATTTTGTGTTATGGCTGGTTCTTTATTTAAATATGTTTTAAAATACTAAATTATGCCTATTTTGTCCAGATTATGTATCCATTTCAAACTATTTCACCTTTCTATACGTTATGCGCTAGGCATTTTAAAGACTCCCACAGCTTTTATTTTTGGTCTTCTCTAATTAGGTCAATGTCCATGGTTAAATGTCAAGGACTTGAGGTAATTATGTAAAATAGAAATGTAATCAAGAACCAATTCCAGTAACATTAACCGACAATGGCACAGAGAGCCAGCTTGGTGTAGTGGTTAAGACCAGCGGCCAACTACAGAGGGAGCCTGACTCAGTGGCAGAGCATACACTAAGCATGCAGGCCATCCCAGGAACAACCAATGGTATTTTGGATGGAAAAGGAAGATGTCTACCTGAACCCCTGGAGAGCTGCCGCAACCGTCATAAACCTATGGCATGACTCAGCATATGGCAGCTTCATATGCCCAACTATTATGTTTTCTTTTTGCCAAACAAAATTCTAAGAGGAAAAGCAAGGTGGTGAACCGAAGGAGCCATGGAGGGTCGGTTCCCCCCTCCTCCCAGTACATTGCCTCTCTGAAGGCTTCTGTTCCCACAAATCACTTTTGGCTGCTAGTGAGTTACTATAGATTGGACTGTTAAGAGCCCAACCTTAATTCAATCCTTGTTTTATCAACTGAAAAGTGCAAAATATAAAGATGTCAGAGGGACGCAGTAAATATCCCACCGGACTGCATTATAATTAGATCAACAATGGAAAATCAATAGCATAGCTAAGGAATGGGAAAGCTCACGCCAGAAGGGAGGGGCTGAGGGCTTCCATCCAGGATCAGGTCTCGTCTATGAGTAATTACTGGAGTGCATCACTAAAGCTACAGGAAATAGGAAATGTCATATGCAATGTCAATGCAATGAATTAATAGATCACTTCAGCACAAGTTGCCCTACTTGCCAGCTATTGATCCTTTGGTATGAGACAGACTCCAATGGCAATAATAATCCATAATGAATTGGTGGTAGCAATACTATGAATGCTTTTGTAACGCATTAGAGTCTACTTGGGAAATGATTTAGATTTACTCCTTTGATTAGTGAGAAGGCAAGGAGCTGCCAAAAACTAGATACAGTGAAAACAAGTGGGAAATACAAAGTCAGAATTGAACATACGGGGCTCCCTTATGCCTATGGAGATCATTTGGACATGTGTATTAAGATCATCAGAATGTAAGAGGAGCCTTGCTGGATCAACCAGTGGTCCATCTAGTCCAACATCCTGTTTTGTCCATCCTGAATCTAATGCCCATGAACTTCATTGGATGCCCTTGAGTTCTGCATTATGGGGAGATTTGGATTGGGAACGGCTCGCCAAGATTTCAAGCAGAAAAAGGTCACCTGGCATATCTTGACTCAATGCCAAGCATGTCTTATCGACGGAGCCAATGCCCCTCCTGCAGAAGAAACAGTTTATATCAAATTAGATTATTAAGTCCATCTACTTACCTGTATTGATTCTGACTGGTTGCGAATCTCTAGGGTTTTAGGCATAGAATGGTTTTCTCTAGATGTTAATCTGCTTTCTGAGATCCTTTATCTAGAGTTGCCAGGAACTGAATGTAGGACACCATGCATGCAAAACATTTTATTTATTTATTTTGTGGCTTTTAGGCCATCCCTACAACACCTGTACCACTGAGTTGCTGGACTTCTCATTCCATGCACTTCCAGACCTCAAGACATGCTCAGTTGCATAACTGAGGGCTCCAAAGGTCCACATGCACTCCATTCACTAGAGAAATGGAAAATGGGCTTTGCATCTCTGCATGTATCCCCGTGGTACACACAAAACATTTTGCAATGCTTATGGGAATGTGGGCCTCCTGCTCTCTGCCTATTGCATCTTAAGGACAAAATCTGCAACCCAAACTAAAAGATCTAGCAAAGACGATTCTAGGCCAGTGGCTGCACATTGCATAGCTTTGGCTGTGAACACAGAGATCATCTCACAGCTTCAACTTTGCATTCATAACTGAAAGAGACAGCAATGCTCGAAGGCTCACTAATTATCTCTCCACTGAAACGTAATGATGGAGCTCAATTCATCTCCGTTGCCGAGCCAAGACCTGTTTGCAGATTCGAAGAATTAAAGATCTTCTCTTCCATAGCTCTTAGCGGAAAAGGAACAGAAAGAAACAGATGCCCTGCAAATCTATGCCATAAGATAAAGATGCAGCCACTGTAAAATCTTTCAAATGACAATAACGGATTCGGAGGAGTACTCTAATACAACAGCTGCTGTATGACAACAGGCCCATGAGTATCTGGGGTGGCCAACCTGATCTCCAGGCTACAGTGATCAGTTCCCCTGGAGATATTAGCTGCTCTGGGCGATGGAGTATATGGCATTATACCCTGCTTAGGTCCCTCCCCTCCATCCTTCCAAGGTTCCACCCACAAAATCTCCAGAAATGTCTCAATCCAGACCTATTGCCCTTATCAATATCCTTCCTCAAGACTATGTGGCTGATCCAAATGGCAATGTTAAGTTTGTAGAACAGTTCTTATGATATCAAATTTTTCAAGGAAGCTGGGGGGAGGGGGGTGTTTGGAAATGGGAGGAACCTCTACAGGGTATAGTGCCCTAGAGTCTTCCCTCCAAAGTAGCCATATTTTCCCCAGGGGAACTGATCTCTGTAGCTTAGAGATGTAATTCTGCATGACCTCAATTCACCATCTGGAGGCTGTCAAAGCTAAACGGTCTAACCTGCTTAGAAAGATGGCAGTGTTATCCTTATCCATTGTTGTTCCTCTATATATTTATGAAACAGCCTAGGCGGTGGAACGTGTCCGGCTGTCCAAGTTAGAATAGGGCCAATCAGGATGCAGCTAGCTTTGTCCTGATTGGCCCTGCCCCTGCAGCTCCCGCCTTCTGTCCCTGGACTCTAGCCTCTTTGCTCTCAGATGCCTCAGTGCCTGGAGCCAGCAGCAGGTAAGGGGAGAGGGCCCTGGGCAAAGGGTCGTGGTGGAGGGCTTGCTAACGAGGGCCTCTTGGCCTGCTAGAGGGCCTCTAGGCCTGCTGACTGCTCGTTAAGGACTGCTGACTAGCTGACTGCTAAGGAGCTCTGTTCCAGCCCTGCTAATGAGCTGCCTAGCCCCCGCTTGCCCCACTTGATCTGGCTGCGAACTGCAGCCCAAAGCCACTTTAAGCTGCCTGGCCGAGGCTGGGGGAGGGGGCCCTTTCAAGGCCCATTCTTAGGAACGGGCTTTGAAGCTAGTAAGCAAATAAAACTGAATGAGAACCTCTCAGTGCAATGTGGACTGCCTTTCGTCATCTTGTACCCTTTCTTCCTCTCTGTCCATGATCTGCCACACTTCCATAGGTAGGGCGCAGGAGCTTTGCACCACCTCCGAGCAAGAACATCCATGACAGCTGATGAACACAGGAACGCTCAGCCTTATACTGAGTTAAACCATTGTTCTGTCAAGGTTGGTATTGTTCACCCTGCATGGCAACAGCTCTCTAGGGTCTCAGGTAGGAGACTTCCACATCCCATGCGTCCCTTTTTCAAACGGAGGTACCTGGGATTGAACCTGGAAATCTCGCCATGCAAAGCTGATGTTCTCCCACTGAGCCATGACACCTTACCCCAGATCAGTCTGCCTTTGAATATCAGTTCTTTCTACCTGCCAAATGAATCTTGGCCTTGCGTCTTTCGTCTTTTTCAGTTTGTAAGCCTGTGGGGGTGCAGTCTGTCTCTCTTGATTGATGAGAGTGACTTTGGGAGGCCATTGACAGAAAAACCAGACATAAAGATCCTAACAGGCCCGCTGGATTCCATTCTACCTCCACCACTGGGCCAGCACGGAAGACGGGATTTTTTTTGAAAACAAATGTTATAGAAATCATTTTCGTGATATGGTTGCATTATCGATTGCAGAAAACTGAGCAAGCCATTTTCGCCAAGGGGAATTACCTCAATTGTCAGGACACCTGCTGTAAATCTGGGAGATCTCCAGGCCCCACCCAGAGAAGGCCACCGTAAGAGGCCCCCTAGACCCATTTGAGGCCTAAATGCCTAAGGCAGGTGAGGTTTTTAAATTCCTACATGAGGTCAACATTGAGTTTATTTTCCAACCTCTTAGCATGACACTTCGCTGCACAGTGTCAGCAGGAGAACATCACGCCTCAACAGACCCAATTCGTACTCGCTAACAGTGATCTGGTTCTGCTCGAAAGACATCCATAAGTAGGCTGTTCCCTCAAACAAGCTGTTTGTGTGAAGCGTTTCCCTGTGCAATTTCCAGCCATGTCACAACAAAACATGAAAAAGGAGATAGCTGGAGGCATCTTATTAGCTGTTACAGAAACGCTTTGGCAGAAAATATTAACCCCTTCATCAGAAAGCATTCATGAGGGTGTCAGAAGAAAAGCTTGTGAATAACAAATTTTCACCTCAAAATCGCATTTCTCATTTCTTATAGGAGGCTTATAGGGTTGCCAACAAGCCTGGATAAAATGGCCTGTTTTTGAACAGAGACATAATGTGTGGGAATGGGGTTAGTGGTATGGCGATAAATAAATAACACCCCATTAAGCAACTATTAAAGAGACTAGGCATTTTCTTCTTGGGAAGTTGGGAACCTTACACTCATAGGGCAGTTCATGTGTAGGTGAGTTACAAATGTGGCATGTGACATGTACTCAGTTTTCAAACAATGAAGACATGTTGGCTCTTCGTACAGGAAATACCAAGTTAGTCTCTATGACTGGGTCTTGCCCTGGTTTCATTCAACGCAGATAATGGGATAATGGGATACATTTGTAAATTTTCCAGCAATGGTTTCTCAAGGTTGAATTACAACTTGTGGCCACACAGTGAAGTTGCTGGAAAATACTTCAGAACAAACAATAGAAAACACTTTTTAACCCAGTGAGTAATTCAACAGTGGAATTTACTGTCTTTTGTTGCAGTGATGGCCATTAGCATTGGTGAGGGTTGAAGGAGGATGACAGAGCATTGGTACTTCAATGTCTACCAACTACAAGGACATTGGAACCTCTACACGCAGAGAAGGCACCACTCCTGACTGTGATTTGGCTACCATGGTTACTGCCTGGTGAGTTTGGGTAAAGGGATCTGTGTGGCGAGAAGGTCTATGGGAAGGAAGCTGTGACTGAATAAGCAACTGGGGCCAGTTTGGGCCTTTGTACAAGTGATCTATTGAATCCAGCAGCTATAGTGAGCTAGATTTGAATTCATATGAACCTGATATAGGGAAAACATATGTGAATGCTATGAGTCCAGATTTCCAACTCTAATCAAGTGGATATGGACCACACCACTACTTCTGATGGGCTGTATTGTGGATAACCCAACGTAGCATGCATATCACCTTGCATTTATCGCCTTCACTGTTGCCTATTGTTCAGTCTTCTCTACAGTCCTAGAGTCCAAGCCAGATGGGTCTGCGGTTCCCAGTGGGGTTAAATTGGCTTATAGCTCATGGATTTGGCTCCAGTGCTGACCTTACAAGAAATGGAACAGCTTCCACGAAACCCCATCTTGATCAATACGGTTCCTTCTTTAGCGCCTCACCTGCAAGGGTGTGCATTAAGGTAATTGGCTACAGAAATCTCTGATTAAACTTCCCTCCATTGAAAGTTCAGCCGACACTCTTAAAAAAAAACAACACTAGGGGCCTAGACGAAGTTCATAAAGAGCTTTCAGCACACGCGGCAAGAAAAAGAAAAAGTTCATCATCTGGTGATTGTTGGCTGGATTTCATCAGCGTAGCCATCCCAAAGCTGCTTCTGCATTTCTTGAAGAATCACTTTTTTTTTCCTGCTGACAAAGAGAGGAAAGTCAATACGAGAGAATCGCATGCCTATGTTTGACACCAAGCTGTGTTTAGAGAGGAGTGCTCAGCGGATGCAAAACAACAGCTCCCAGCTGGGTTTGAAGATTATAGCACCTTTCTACAATGGGCTTTCTTGGCTGGGGTCACCCTCGCCATTTTTGACTAGGATAGATTGAACATGATTGGGTAGAATTTTTAATAGTCTTTGTTTGGTGTTAGAGAACGGGAATGGATGGCGAATGGATGCCTGCCATTGGGCTCTTGCGCTGAAGATGGGGGAGGGTGGATTCTTCTGCTTTCCACCGGTTAGATCAGGGGTAGTCAAACTGCGGCCCTCCAGATGTCCATGGACAACAATTCCCAGGAGCCCCTGCCAGCGAATGCTGGCAGGGGGCTCCTGGGAATTGTAGTCCATGGACATCTGGAGGGCCGCAGTTTGACTACCCCTGGGTTAGATGAAGGCATAGTGGGAGATCCATAATACATTTGCAGGGTGCCAGGTTTTGGAGATGGATCCTCCCCAAACACGGTCACTTTCCAATTCAATGAAATTAACTTACTTAAAACATTTATTAGCCACCTTTCATCCTTATGGAGGGCAAAGTGGCTTACAATAGACTTATGGAACCATGCAACAAGCTTTTGTGCTCGCTAGGTTCGATGTCCCCTTGCCATTTGTCAATATTCCTTTGCCACTTTGGCAACGGACATGCGCCGTGCGTATCCCTGCATTCCAGATCACGTTCCCAGTTGCCACAGGCATGCAAGCTGAAGCATGAGTGGCCTTTCCACAGTGGTGAGATATTGTAATTGGTGCACCTTGGGAGGAGACGGTTGGCTCTTCAGGCATGATGGTACATTTGTGGCACTCTAAATGCGTTGTCTGGAAAGGCCTGTTGTGCTGCAAACACCAGTGAGGCTGGGATTTACATCTAGGAAGGAGGGAGGGAGGGAGGGAGAGAGAGAGAGCGAGAGAGAGAGAGAGAGAGAGAGAGAGAGAGAGAGAGAGAGAGAGAGAGAGCGAAGTTACTTTGATCCTCTTTGCAGCTGAGCCCACCCCCTACTCCTATTTGGCTGCCAGGGATGACGGCACCTGTCTCTTTTCTGCTTTGACGGTGGGGGATGCAATTTTGGGATAACATCTTCCTAATGCCACTGCTCTCTGAAATTGTTCTAGAGAGAGAAGAGCAAATTTACAGGGGGCCTTTTGTTGTCTTGTTAATAGATCTATTAGCACTGATTGCTGCCTCTAAGGAGTTCATTGTGTTGGGGTGAGATCTGCCTGTATGTCTCTCTTCTCCTCTGCTGAGCCCATGTGTCATTTCTCTCCCTCTCCCTCATCTCCATCCACTTGCCCTAGAAGTTACAGCTGCTTTTGCTCTCGCTAGGGTAGCTTCCTAGCAACACTGCTGAATTTCTCCATGGCCACTGATTACCAGAAACTTTTCATGTAATGCTGATGGAGTTAACTCTTCTGACGCTCGCTCCTCTTTTCTTGGGAATACAGAACCTCAAGGGTCTCCAAATATACTGATTTTACTCTTTAGTCTACTTGCCATTGCTTCTGGAATGAGGTTATATAAGCCCCTACATTTCCTCTTTATTGTTGACAAACAAATTATTTTATGGACCTGGGGTTGCAGAGGCAGCACCCCTGCACATGCCATTAATTTCCCAGTGGCCGTCTATGGTCGAACATGCTCAGCACTGCAAACTGCACTGCACCAAGGGAATTCCCTTTTGCCGTTCTCCCATGAACTTACCCAGTGAAAGGATGCATGAGTTCCCCCCCCCCTCAGTTTTTAATTCAATTTCATTCCCATTCTCATTTCAAAAGCTTTATTTGTTCTCATTGTTATGGACTAACAACAACAACAACAACAACAACTATAATAAATCCTCATGGTAATTAATAGATAATAAGTAACTAACCATTCCTTTTAATGGAATAGCAAAGCAATATAGTCATGTGGGTCATCGGTGCAGACAGAGTGTTGGATTAGGTTTTGAGAGGCTCATGTTTGAATCCCTGCTCTGACAGTGACAATGGCAGGTCGACCTTAAGCCAGTCACAAGTTCATACCTTAAGCCAGTGGTCCCCAACCTTTTTATCACTGGGGACCGGTCAACACTTGAGAATTTTACTGAGGCCCGGGGGGGGGGGGGTAGTATTTTGGCAAGGGACATCGCCGCCGCCACCTGAGCCCCTGCTCCGCTTGCTTTCCCACTGGCGCCCCTGACATCCCACCACCCACTGGGGGCGCTGCCAGCAGCAGCTGCGCAGTGCCACGCCAAGGGAGAGCCCCAGACATGGTGGCCACTGGAGAGCACCAAAGGTGAGCCAATGGCAGAGTGGCAGGGCAGCCCCCGAGGCAGCAGTTGAGGAGGACGAGGAGGAGCTGCGGCCCGGTACCGACTGATCAACGAACCGGTACCGGTCTCCAGACCGGGGGTTGGGGACCACTGCCTTAAGATACCTCAAAGGGTTGTTGTGAGAGGAATGGCAAAAAATTGGCTTTGAGTCCCTATTTGGGAGAAAGAGAGGACATAAATTAAATAAATGAATGCATAATAATATATATTTGCATAAATCCTGAACTTTCCCCCTCCTTGCCCTCTTACACTTATTGTACTGCAGTTTAGTTATTCTACCATGTATCTTGATAGAAATACCTACACAGTCCCTACAACTATGACAAAATGCTTGTAGCCCCTTCCTTGCATTTGGAACCAAACCAGTTATATTTTTGACACTTCTGGCTCAACACTGCCTCTTCCGTGGATTTATACATTTATCCTTATGCATATATTTATTTTTATGCATATATTGGCCAATAGGAAACCTGCCATTGTGACTTGATGTCGGATTTCACACCAAACCATGACAATCATCCGGAAGCTAAACTAAGAAATGAAGCAGACCGCTTTAGACTCCCCTGAAGATGCGTTAGCTGGTTGCGCTGCCCATAATCAGAACGACCGTGAGAATAATGGGGCCTCATGAATATGTTGCTTTTGCCTTAAAGCAGTAATTGGAGGAGAAATTGGGGACAGGGTGGAGGCAGGGCTTTATTTAGGACTGTTTATAATTCGTATCGAACAGACCCGGTACTGCATACATTGTATTGAAAGTTGATGCAAATCAGTCAAAATGCACCTAAAATATGCTTGTTTTGCATTAACAAGCTTGGATTGTCGCCCTGATATTTGAACTCTCGCAAAAAAGCGAGCGGATTTGAAGAAGTGACGGTGGAGGGGCAGGAAGCAAAATATGGGCAGGCTAATAGGAAGCAGGTGGCAATGAATATGCATGGAATCGCTTTATACGGCATTGGTGTATGGCCCTTCAGAGGGTCTTATTTATTAAAAAATGTATATGCAACTTAAAAAAAATGCAAAGTGCTGTACACAATCATCAGATATTTGGGGAGGAGCCATGGTAGAGAATCAGGTGGGCTTGCAGGAGCCCTTGGGCTCTAATCCTATTTTCCTTATTCCCCCCCTTTTTTCCCCCTGTGTCTGGATGTCATCACTTAGACCATTTACGCACTGGAGGTTTCATGCTGGGCTGCAGGCTGGAGTTTTAGTCATGGCAGGTTGCCCCACCTCTTCCTGAGCCCGCATGGGGGGGCACTTGGCCCGGTGCACCTCATCTGCCCCTGATTTGTGTTCCTGCATGGAAGATGGGGCAGTGAAGTTCCCAGTGCGTAAACGGCCTTACAAACACACTGTGGTCTGTTCCCAGGAAATTGAAGATGTGCTTCTCAATATTATCTCTTGGTCCAGCAAGTAATTCTGGCTTCCATTGAGCCACTAGGTGTAAAATTGTAGATTAGACTTTGTCCTAGCTGTTCTTTGAAGACGATAACCCTTCTGCCATGGGAGTAGCTAATGGAGGGGGAATTGTGTCCTGGTGGGGAAAGGGGTATGTGTGTCTATATGTACCTCAAGATTGGCCAAGCCATTTGTTCTTAGCAATAGACTTTTATCGTGATACTTCCAGATGTACCCTCTTGGATTTAATAAAACAACTCCAAACTCTTTTCGATAAAGAATGCCTCAGTTATCTTGCATCTTATAAGAGGAGTAGCCTTGGTTCATGGCATAGGCCTGTTTTGGGCCAGGAATCTCTCCTCGGGAGATATGGGAGGATGTGGTCCCAGACCATGTAAGACCTTAAAGGTCAAACCTAACTCTTGACCAATGAGGACTAAAAAAGACACTTTAAAAAAGAAAGTTGAGGTTTCATGCCATGGACTAGAAGACACGGAGGTGTAGCCTGACTGCAAGAGGGTGAAATATATACTGCTCCTGAAACCTCCTTCCCCTTTCCAGCACATCGCTCTGGATTCTAACATCAAAATATGCAATCGTTTTTAAAATGTCGTTGTAGCCGCTCTTTCCGCTTCCCATGCAAGATAAGGGATTCCTTTTGTTGCATGTTGTAATTCAGGAGCTGCGTTAAGGAGGAACAATCCAGGAAATTGATCGGCAACATTAAACATCACAAGACAGTTCATGTTTTACACAATTTCTAGTTACACTGACGTTGCTTTTATGCCCTCTGGTTAATAGCCTCTTCATTACTTGTAACAAGATTTCAATGGCTAATCAATACCCCCAAGGGGCATCAGCACCAGTTCAAAACCTACTGGGGAAACGCGCCGTGGGGCCAAGCCTGGTGTAAGGCTTGCCTAGCTGTGAGCTAGGCTGATTTACACCACTGAAGGCTCTGAGCCCCTCCCCAGTGTACAGAAACATCTATTAAAGTAATAGCCATGTGAGACCCGCGGCACGAAATGAGCACCAGCTAGTTCACAGAGCGTGTGGATAAATGGCACGTCCCGGCCAATAGGTTTGTGCATCAGAATAGATTGTAATGAACAGCAGCGGGCAGGCAGAGTACCAAAAAAAACAAAAAGTACATTATAAATCTGCTCCTTATTGCCAACAGCTTTAGGCTGACTTAAAAATAAACTTTTATTAGCTGTGTATTAGGAGACATTTTTAAAATCATTTGATTATTTTAGGGGGATATGTCAGAAACGCACATTTCCATATAGATAGACCTTCACTGCTTGTACAGCAGTGCTGCATTCTAAAGAGGGGGAAAAGGCGGTTCTCGTCGGGGGCTGCTGCAAGGAAGATTTGCACCGCTGCACTTGCGGCGTACTGTTGAGGCTGTGATCAGCTCACGGGGAAACGCTGCCCAATATTTCCCCAGTTCACAAGCAATTAAATAGGCTGCAGCCTTAAATGGCAGATAACGTCACTCATTAATCTCTAGTTTTGCCTGAATTCAGGCTGCTTCTCTCCACCCTAGAAGGTTTCATGCATCCTCTGTAGGACATGGTTTCAAATTGGCCTTGGTTCTTGTTGGTTAGGCAGGCTGTGCGTGTTTGATTGACTCCTGCGGGCTGAACAAGCAGTGCTATCGCCATTTGGGTTGGCAGTTCAGTCCAGGCCACAGCCAGGTGGTTGCTAGTGGGTGTGCTGACTATCTGTGGCCGAGCTTGCCTGCACCTAAGAATTAGGACTGCTATTATGAGTTGTCACGGTCAGATATTTGACTGGGTTCTGCCGTTCGAGATCTATCCAAGTCCTTGGGAATGGCAGATGTAGCTTTGCAGGATTCCTCCTAAGGTGGCGCTGAGGTGGTGTTTCAATGGCCGGAACGTCTAGGTCTTCTTCGTTTTAGCAAAACTGGCTTGGAATTTTGAGGATTTCTTACTTAAATAGTAAGAATTTGGTTGATTTTGGAGGATTCCAGCTAGCCATTATGGTCAACAGCCATCAATGGACCTATCCGTCATCCGTTTCTCTAATCCCGGTTTGAGGCCAACCAAGCGAAAGACTGTCACCCCTTCCTTAACCAGTGGATCCCACAAGTTAACAAGACATTGCACCGTTAAGTCTGCCTTGGATCTGTTGCTTGTCCAATAGGGATTCCAGGCTTCTTGCTATGGTGGGAGGCTTTCCAGCAATGGATGCCATGGGAGGTGGAAGGGAGGTGAGTGGGAGGAACGGAACGGGCAGAAAGGCCGGGCATTACACCTGTGCCTGTGTCCCTTCTGGTTAAACCAAAACAGGGCACCCCGTCATTCTGCAAAAATAAATTCTGCAAAAACCATAGAGTTTTTTGTGTGCAAAATCCCTAGAGGCCCCCCCCCTGCATCATTTCCAGTTTAAACCAGAAGTGACACGAGAGCTGCAGAGTGATGCCTACGAACCAGGTCCTGCTCTCTCTCCATTGCTCTTGAAGGATGCAAGCTGCAGTCTGGCACCCCCTACTTGTCAAAGAGGCTGGCCTAAGGACAAGCTGGTGATCTGCTCCTGAATTCGAATGTGGGCATCCTTCTCCCTGCCTTGACAGCATTCAGAACACCCCAACATGAGCCTTTCTCTGGCAACCTTTTCAGGCTCCCTGCCCAGTATAATGTGAGGCACAGGTCTCGCAACGCAGGGCAAGGAAGCTAACAGGCTCCAGACCCGAATGAGGGAGCAGAGGAGAGCATGCCATTTTCTCCAAATCACCCCGCCCCCCCCCCGGTAACTGTGAGCCTTCCCTGCCTCGAGATTTTCAGAGTGACAAGTGGAAAATTGCTCCATTAGCAGAACAAGGGGAAATTAATCCCTCCCAGCACTGATTTCTTTCTTTCTTTCTTTCTTTTTTACGGCCATGAAAACTTGGTATTGAATGAGCAATAATGAGGGGAAAAAATTGATTTATAAGTAAAAAAAAAACCCCTCCACCATACAGGACTCTTATTCCAAATTGACCGCCTCCCACCCCCCACATCTACACTCGACTCCGGGACTAATTTTTGCACCTATTTGATGCTGCCGAAAAGAGGTGATTTTGAATAGAGGTTAATTCCCAGGGGAAAAAATATGCCTGCAGGGCCTGACTGAGGGAAAGGGCAACTAGCACCGGACCCACTGAAAGGGTATCCAGGATTGGAAACTTGCTTTGAGTTGATTTCCATTGTTCGGAACCTAAATTCTCTCCACAGGGCCATGTAATAACCAATGGCCACAATCCATCGTGGCGTTAAGTAGCTTTATGCCCTCTGAAAGCAACGACCTCAGGTTGGGTGGAACTTTGGGTGGCCTTGAGAGACTTATTGTAAGGGTGGGCCCAAGCCTGCTGAATTATTATTATCTCGGTGGGATTCTTACTGAACCTGTCACTTAGGTGAGGTTCTTTTTACTGGTTTCCGGTGAACAGGAAACAATGGAAAGGTTAAGAGAGTTAAATTTCAGGGCTTGAAATTGGTTTCCGGTCTTAATCAAGAGATTATACCCACATACCGTTAAAGAGACTGCATAGTTATCGGCGCAGCATGCGTTTCTAGTTCTTGGGTTGGGTCCAACCAACTTTTCTCCTGGAGAAAAAGGGGAAAGGAACCCTTCTGACTGTCCAAAAAGGCTATGCTGTGGAATCCTTGGACCTACATGAAGAAAAGCCCTATGGGATAGGGACTGGGACAAAGAAACTGAGTGAGACTACATTGAAAAGCAGGCTGAGTGAAAGTTCTTGATATGGTCCTGTGATTATACTAGTATGGAGATAGATTCAGGTGGGGAGCCAGATTGGTCTGAAGGAGCAGAACACATTTTGAGTCCAGGGGCACCTTTCAGACCAACAAACTTTTATTCAAGGCATGAACTTTTGTGCCCATCCACCTTGAATAAAACAATAAATCCATGCTATTATAACAGATAGTGCTTTCAGATCATTGGTGGGGGTTGATTTGAACGAGAATTCTGCCCTCGGTTTGAGCAAACTTAACAGAGGGGAAAGGACCTTGAAATCAAATTATGTAAGGAAATAGAGGACCATCAAAATAACCACTCTACTGAATAATATTGTAGTGGAACACAATGAAGAGTCGTATGTAATGTAATTTAGACCGAAGAAGAAGAGTTGGTTCTTATATGCCACTTTTCTCAACCCGAAGGGGTCTCAAAGCATTTTACAATCACCTTCCCTTTCTTCTTCCCACAACAGAGACCCATTGAAGCAGGTGAGGCTGAGAGAGCCCTGATATCACTGGTCGAACAGCTTTACCAGTGGCGAGCCCAAGGTCACCCAGCTGGTTACATGTGGAGGAGGAGTGGGGAATCGAACCTGACTCGCCAGATTAGAAGTCTACACTCCTAACCATTACACCAAGCTGGCTGTTCCTGTAAGATAGGATCTAACTCTCTGGTCTTAGGACAGGCGTCCTAACTCAGCATGGCCTGCCACTTATGGGGATGATTCCATCCTTGGTTGGTGACAGATGGGACTAGTAGCAGATCTCTTTTAATTACTCTGCTCTACAACTGAGAATGCATTTGCCATTAATCACTAATTTTGACATTTTTATTCCCTCTGCTATGTTTTCAAACTGGACTGATAACCTGATAGCCTTATAAACTCAGCTTTCCATTCCAGAAAGGCTCGTGAAGCAGCTAAATACCTTCATTATACTGCATATTTTCACAATGCTGCTTGCTAATTTACTCTCTCCATATATATGCAGTCTAGTAATTTCCATTTTATTGTCTGAGGAAATATGCCTGCACGCAAAAGCTCAAACCTTACATAAAACTTTGTTAGTCTTAAAGGTGTCAATGGATTCAAACTTTGTTCTGCTACTGCAGACCAACCCACCTGAATCAATCTTTTGAATGTAATAGACAAGTGATTACACACAGGTAAATAAATGGACAGAAATGTACCAAAACACGGTTATCAATTTACTGAGAACAATCAAGCCATGTAAGCAAAATCATACAATTGGAAAGATGATACTAAGAAGGAAAATTCCATCTGCATTTAGATAACTGAGGCTGAGCTCTGGCTTCCACGTGTAAAAAACACATTTTGGATTCCAGCTCCTATAGCGGAATCTCACCTTAATTGACATGGCGGAGACTGAGCAAAGAAAAGAAATTGCACGCCCATAGTCACCACCCATTTGGCTTCAGAGGGCAGGGGCAACCAAAGCAGATCCTCTAAAAATGATTGGAGTGCTCAATTAGGGAAAAGTGGCCCCTAAGGTATGCTGATCCCATGCCATGCAGGGCTTTACAGGTCAAGAGAAGCACCTTGGATTGAGCCTGGAAGCCAATTGGAAGCCAGTGTAGATGGAACAAGACTGGAATGATATTATCCAGATCATCTACTGCCATCAACATTCTGGCCACAGCCTTCTGCACCAACTGTAGCTTCTGGGATAGTCTTCAAGGGTAGCCCCATTTAGAGTGCATTGCGATAATCTGATCAAGAGGTAACAGGTTTATGCTACCAGGATCTGATGTATTCATGATATCAAAAGCTCAGTGCATATACACCACACTTGTATGAAATAGCCAGAGCTGAACTGTATAATGAGAGAGGGAGAGACAGCGAGAGAGAGAGAGAGAGTGGGGGGAGGATTATTTCAACTGTCAAATCACATTTAATATCAGGAAAAAACATTTTCCTCCAGGTCAAATGATTTAATTTGTTGGGGAGTTCCTTTTCTTGTTGCTGTCCATCAGAACGCTTCTTCCTTTCTTCCTGAATTACAAATCGTACCCCAAATTCCCCACACCCCTTCTTTGATCTGCAAAATCAGGCATGAGGTACCAGCCCTTAATGAGGGTTAAAGGACTTGCGGTCAGAAAACATGCCTCGTGGCTGGGATTTCCCTCCCTCAGAAGTGCAGTTCTTGCAATGGTTCTGGAGTTTTGCTGCCTGTTGGTGTCTCATATTCATTCACTGTCTGCTTTTGATTGAGATTCAGACTGATATAAGGCGATGTTCTGTTGCTATAACCAGCATGACTAAGGGCATGGTTGAGGAGGAGACCACAGTGAGGTAGGGTGTGCTGTGGCCTCCAGTAGCACAGGCTGGTTCATCTGGAATGGAGGAAATCTTGCAGGCAGTAAAAATAAAGCAGGGAGGATGTTTATTTGAGTGAACAAGGAGGGATTTAGCTTTCATACACAAATTGCCAGGGTCTTTTTCTCTGTGTGTACAAAAGTGGTTTACAGTATATTCTTAAACAGCATTTCACCCTGCTAAGCTCATTTGGGAAGGTGTAATCCTGCTCAGGATTGCACTGCCAATTTGTAATGTAACAGAAGGCATAATAAACAGGCACAAGTACATAGCCTATTAGCCCTGGGTGCTCAGCTGTGCTACAGGCTGCATCATAAAACAACAGGCATATGTCAGCCTGAAGTCATCCTTGGGTAACAGTCATGTGATGCTCCTCTTTGACTTGAACAGAAGGCCATTCATGGTTTCTGACAGCCAGCTTGGTCCTTCGGCAGTGGTCCCATTATCAATACACATGTTTCTCTCAGAGCACGTCCAGGCAGGAGCGCTCCGTTCTCCTCGTTTGCTGTTTCAGAGCTAAGCTAGAAGTAAGAGAAAAAATTGTTCACAGTCAGAGTAGTTCAGCGGTGGAATAGGCTGCCTAAGGAGGTGGTGAGCTCCCCCTCACTGGCAGTCTTCAAGCAAAGGTTGGATACACACTTTTCTTGGATGCTTTAGGATGCTTTAGGCTGATCCTGCATTGAGCAGGGGGTGGGACTAGATGGCCTGTATGGCCCCTTCCAACTCTATGATTCTGTGATTCTATGATTCTAAGAGAAGCAGTAAAGCATCTGGCATTTGGTTTCAAGAAAGGAGGGATAAAAATATTATACAAGAGAAGCCTATCCCAGTCTATCTAACCGGGATTACTCCGAGGAAACTGTTCTAAAGATGGTACTGCAAAGAAAATAGGTACATTTAAAATCTGCCTCCTGTAGGTGGCATTTTGTAGAGATTTGCAGGAGATTCCTGCATGTGGCTAATTTATGCTTAGGACGTCTTTATTTATTTATTTGATTTACATGCTGCCCTATCCAGCAAGCTGGCCCAGAGCGGTATACATTATCTGGAACAACACGGACAGGTAGAATGGCTCATTTAAGTTAATTTAAAATCTAAAAGATAAGTTTAACGTTTCAAATGATATCAGTATCTAAATGAGTAGCAGCATCAGCAGTCTCAGTGAGTCTTGTGTCCTTTGGGAGTCAGAATATGGTCTGGGGGCATCTTTTTAACAGGGAGAGTCCGGAAGATGTTACTACTTCCCTGGCCCCAACCAAATGCCTGGCGGAAGAGCTCTGCCTTGTAGGCCCTGTGAAATTGTGCCAGTTCTGGCAGGGCTTGCATGTGCTCCAGAGGCTCATTCCACCAGGTGGGGGCCAGGTTGGAAAATGTCCTGGCCCTGGTTATGGCCAGACATTCCTCCCGGGGGTCAGGGACCACCAGCTGGTTAAAATTAGTCGAGTGAAGTGCTCTTTGGGGGATGTAGATAGAAAGGTGTAGATATCAAACTTCTTGATAGGAAGTCTTCCAGGAATCTGCTTTTTCAGTCTGCGTTGCTCACTAGTTGAATGCTATGGTACTGCTCCCTGCAGGCTTGACACAAATCCCATTTTCCCTGGTGAAAATAAAACTCTGTGAATTTCATATTTGCATCCTACTCTGTTTCCTTGGGTTGGATCCTAAACTAAATTTTCCAGTAGTAGAATAGAATGTTCATTCCTCTCTCTCCCCCTGCCACTTCAGCCAACTGATCTTCATGAGATACCGCTTCTGGGGGAGAACAGCCTCCAAGAAGAAGAAGAGTTGGTTCTTATATGCCACTTTTCTCTACCCGAAGGATTCTCAAAGCGGTTTACATTCACCTTCCCTTTCCTCTCCCCACAACAGACACCCTGTGAGGGAGGTGAGGCCGAGAGAGCCCTGATATTACTGCTCAGTCAGACCTTGGCGAGCCCAAGGCCACCCAGCTGGTTGCATGTGGGGGAGTGCAGAATCGAACCCAGCTTGCCAGATTAGAAGTCCACACTCCTAATCACTACACCAAGCTGATGCAAAAGGAGTTTGCAGCAGGGAGGAGGAATCAGCAGGAACTGACAACTGAGTCCAGATCCGACCTCTAATGCCAGCAATTTCCCACAAAAATTTGCACTCCCCCGTTTGTATTTTGCATCAATTGCATATAAATGGCGCCTAATGTATCGACAGCATAAGGCAGCATGCTATCGCATAAAATAAAACAATGAATTAGGAACCACAGTAGAATGGAAAGGTTCATATTGCTGGAGTAAGAAAGCCCCAGGACATATTCACTCAACGTACTGCTGAACTGAACTGCATGCATATTCCACTTACAATTTCTCTGTTGGTGTGTTCTGGATTTAGCATATTTGTATGGATAGACATTTGTTAATATGCAATAGCATGGAAATATGGACTGCACTGTCCATCCTCAGCACCTTCAACCTCTCCCTCTGGAGGAAACAGTCTGGAACCTGAGCTATAACATAAACACATGGAATATAATAGATTTACGATTAAAATAAGTTAACCTATTGGACTATTGTGTCAGTATTGGTCTAGTGAGTCAGTATTGTCTACTGTGACTGGGAAAGGCTTTCCAGAGTTTCAAACAGAGGCCTTTCACGTTAACTACTTCCTGATTCTTCATATGTGAGATGCTAGGGGTTGAATTGAATATCTTCTGAGCCACTGCTCTGCAGCTGCCAGGGGCTAGAAGAAGCTGTCATCTAGACAGATACTCATCCTGCACTAAGCAGGGGGTTGGACTAGATGGCCTGTATGGCCCCTTCCAACTCTATGATTCTATAATCTCAACCTGCAGTGCAGGAGCAGTGGGAAAACTGTTAGTCAAGGTCTGCCTCCAGTGAATAACAAGTGGATCCAAGACTGTGGAATGAGATACTTCCCTGCCTCCCTCCTCAGTACTCTTAGTTCCCCAAATTGTGTTCCTGTGAGTTAAGGGATCTTCATAAACAGTACAAGAGAACAAAATGGGGGGAAGAAGAATAAGTGAAAACAGAAGAACACCGCTGCTGGTGGAAAACAGTGGTTGAGTACAGCCATCTGAATGTAGTCCTGCTTTCTATGCTTCCCTTCTGTAACCCAGCAACAGTTGCTCAACCTGCCCATTTGCAAAGAAATTGGATTATTAGAAAGGCATCCAAAGTCTCAAATCCTCTCTTCTCCAAAGAAAGACTGACCCTGGAAAAGTTGCCCTGAACTCCCCAAACCCCAGGGAAGAGAAAGCATGAAATACATTAAACCAATGCATTTTGAGTCTTGACAAAAAATCTTGTGCAAACATGTCTTCAGTGGCATTTGCTTTTTCAGTGAGCTATAATATATTTTCCTTCAGGTCAAATGTTTCTTCATGAATAAAAATGTAGCCCTTTCAAATAAATGCAGTGCAGCATCATTTCCTTCCCTGCAGAGTTCTGAGCACAAAAAAAGAAGACGCAACGAGACTGTTAGAACTGATCATGAGTTTACAGGCAGGTATGAAAGGCGGGTAAGTAAAAAGGTGTTTCAGCAGAGGCTATAGGAACAGACCTGCCTACTACATTAACCCTGTGATCCAGAGAGACTTTCCCAGGCAAGTGGGAAATTACATTCAATTATGTTCCATGCGATGGAAGAGGGTTGTTTAAGCTATGAAAGCAGGGGCAGAACAGATGCTCAATGTCAGAGGATCCCAACCTTGTGAAAAGAGTTGGCTCTTGTAGAATAGGCAACAGATGCCACAAGAAAATGGCAGCCTTGGGAGAAGGATCCACTAACATGATTTTTGCCACAGGGTCTAGGTGAAGGCAGGGGATCCCCCATCTGTAGCTTTCATTGCTCACACCATAAAAGCAAGGAAAGTAACAGAATGGAATGGAAGGAAAATAAAAGAAGGCAGAATTGTGTGCAGCTTTACCACTGAGTTTCGGGTGATTCCTTGAACTGCCTGTCATCACTTCGGTTGTTGTCACGAGAAATGATGTAGTCATCCCTACGATGTCTCTCCCCATCATTTAGATCCTGAAGTTTTCAGCAGTTGCTTGAACTAAAAAATCTAACTTGGTCCAATCTCAGCGTGTTTGGAGGTTCTACAACAGGGGTAGTCAAACTGCGGCCCTCCAGATGTCCATGGACTACAATTCCCAGGAGCCCCCTGCCAGCGAATGCTGGCAGGGGGCTCCTGGGAATTGTAGTCCATGGACATCTGGAGGGCCGCAGTTTGACTACCCCTGTTCTACAACATGCTTGGGGCACCAAGCATAACATCCTCCTAGGATGGATGAAGCTGTTTCCAAATGTTTGCCCTCTGCAAATGCAAAGCTGTTGCCTCCCAGGCACCTCTGAAGTATATCTGGCTTCAGTACAGTGGAAGACAGCCAGGAATGGTCCTTTGCCTTGGGGGAGAGATGCTCTGGGGAAGAAGCAAGTGTGTCCCTTGAAACACATTGGCAGATGCCATGGAGGCCATGGGCACCATCTCTGAGGATCACTGCTCTATGCACTTCAGGAAAATAATTCCTTATCAACTCTAACGTGGATAGTCCTCACAAGCTATTGTCATCTCCATTTCTTGGGTTCTCACTGGTTCAGGCTTTGCCAGTTGATTGTGTTACATCTCTAAGACAATTCACACAACCAGGCCGGTTTTTCAGTCTGTTTTGTTTCGTTTTCCCAGACCCAGCAAGTTGCTCCCAATGGCTTCAAATTGCCATCCTGTGCATCAGTGGTCCCCAACCTGCGGGCCGCGGCCTGGCGCCGGGCCGCAAAGGCCATGGCGCCGGGCCGCGGCTCCCTCTCCCCGCCCCCCCCCCCGCAGTAAAAAACTTCCCAGGCCGCAAGCTTGCGGCCCGGGAAGCTTCTTACTGCGGGAGGCGGGGAGAGGGAATCAGGGCCGGGCCGCGCCCGTGCAGGCCGCGCCCACGCAGCCTGATCCGCGGGCATGGCCCGCGGGTGCGGCCCGATCCGCGGGCGTGGCTCGCGGGCGCGGCCCACGGGCGTGGCTCGATCCGCGGGCGCGGCTCGATGCGTGGGCGTGGCCCGCGCGGGCGCGGCCCAATGCCCTGCCGGTCCCCAGCCTAATAAAGGTTGGGGACCACTGCTGTGCATGATGGAGCTTTCTATATAACAATGGATTTCCTGTGCAAACATTTTCAATTCTTTACATGGCCTAACCAGCTAGTTATGGCCCTGTAGACAACAGGCAGGAACAGTTAAAGGCTGACAGTACAACTTGAAATACAGAAGTGAAACTCAACAAGACCCTCTCCCTGCTCCTGCTGATCCTCTGGGAGTCTATATGATTTCAATAAAGCCATATATGAAAAAACATAATTTAGAGTCTTCAAAATGGCAGCCTCTTCCTCCCCTGGTTCTGGTCCCTCATCCCTGCTTACTACCATCATGAAATCTCGGTGGCTTTGTTCACAAATTAAGCCGTGCATTCCTTTAGAGTGTGATAGTCTCCCGAGGTGTGCAGGGAGCACCACTGGATGCTTTTTGAAGACACCGCAAATCACATTTCAATGGCTGCAGGGATTTGGTGACCTTAGCATGTGTGAAACTTGAGGGGACAAATGTCGCTTAACAGACTCACTGATGCAGTAACTGGAAGACTTTTTGGCTTCACCTTCCAGGTTAAAACATCTTGTATTTTGTGCTCGTTCTGCAGCTGGGAAGAGCAGGAAGGTGCCTTGAGGTAAACATAAGCACAGAGAACTGTAGGTACTTCCCCTTCCTCCTTAGAAGAACGGTGCTGCTTTGTATAGTTCTGCAGCCCATTTCTGTGTGCTTTCACAGGGTGTGTTGCTTCAATTGTATTTCTCTTCTCCTGGTTCTCATCTTCCAGTGTTGCTTCCATCCTTCCAATTAAAAACATCAGTAATTCTACGGTAGCAAGAAATCGAGCCTTTTGGCAGCTTTGGATTCAATTGATCACGGTATCCTTCCAGATTGCCTTTCAGGGCCAGAAGTGGGAGGTGATGTTTTGTGATTGTTTTGCTCATACCTCAAAGGTAAGTTTCACAATACAGTGCTAGGAGACTGCTGCTTGAGTCCTTGGCCTCTGGCCTGTGGGGTCCTGCAGGTGTCCTTTTTGTCCCGGACACTCAGCTGGATCTTGCATATCTAGCAGATCCTAAAGAGGGTGTGGAAACCATGCACTGGTGCCTGGAAGCAGTTTTGGGATCAACGGAGGCTTACAAGCTGAAACCTGTTTGATCCGGAGATTTATATATTCTTCCATTTCAACCCAGTTTTTAACATTCTGAAATGATTTGAACGTTTGAAATGTTTTTTTTAAAGAAGAAATAAAAATGTCCTCCATCGTGTGGGCCGTCTACTGGGTGGGAAGCTGGCACAGAAACGTTTTAAATGAATACAAAAGCACAGAAATAACTTCTGTTGTGGCCAGATTTGCTTGGAGAGCTATCAAAACAAGGAAGACCTGGGTGGATTCAGAGCAATTTAGGTAGAGATAGTCTCAACTGCTTGAGATAATGCTTGTGAGTTTTAAAACCAGAATGATTCTTATAGCTTGAATGTTTTTATCTTTTATAATATTTTAGTTATAAATGATTCTTTTATCTTGTTAATGCCAGATGTTTTTATGTATCTTGTAATTTGACTACTGGTCTAGTACCGTAATAATAAAGACTTGACTTGAATGAATAAATGGCAACATGATGTGTCTGAGATCTCTGGAACTCCACCCCCACCCAAAGGTTTAGAAAAATCACTCCTATGCTATAATTACACCCTGCCTGGACGTTCGGCGATAGCACCTCATCCTTTAGATCAGGGGTAGTCAAACTTCGGCCCTCCAGATGTCCATGGACTACAATTCCCAGGATTGCTGGCAGGGGGCTCATGGGAATTGTAGTCCATGGACATCTGGAGGGCCGCAGTTTGACTACCCCTGCTTTAGATTAACAAGTGTTGATCATATTTAGTTCTCTTACAAACAAGTGGAGTTGGCATGGAGCAACGCATGTGCCAGGCCCTTGAAGACATAAATGAAAGATTCTGCTCTTGAGGGTTGTCAGTCTGATGTGTCTTGTCAGCAACAGATTCACTGGAGAGGAAAGGGAGTAGATATCCGAGGGCAAACCTGCTCGTCACATGTACTTAAACTTCTATTTTTCTCACTGCAGTGGCTACCGGAGCGGCACATTGATGCCTCTTCCACTTTCTCACCATAGTGCATCCCCATTCTCATTTGCACTGGCTTCAGTTAATGCATAGAGTGACATCTAACCATCAGGATTCTCCTCGACTGAGGTCTTTGGACTGATGCTAGATTTGTTCACTGCTGGATGGCTTGAAAAAGGAGCGTATGAAAAGGCTGGGTAACTTCTTCTCCAGGCTGAACATTCCTGATCCTGGTCCTCGCAATCCCTTGTTTTAATTAAGATCCAAACTCAGGTAATCCCACTGCACAGCCTCTCTAGTAAGAGCAGGTCTGGACAGCAAATAATAAAGGCCCCAAATAAAGGATTTCTCCTCCAAAATGAATGACCTGATTGGCTTAACACCAGGCAGAGCAGGAAAGGGGGTGTGTGATTATGACAAAACTGATAAACCCCTGAAGATAAGCACATTTCTTTCTCTGTTTCCTCCAAAGAAAGTTTAAACTTGTTGTTTTAAGAGAGCCAGTTGCCCAGGTACAGAAAGAATAGTTCATGGGGCGGCCAGCTCTGAAGTGAGACAGGCAGTATGTTTTGCTGGCTAAGGAGTGTGTGTGTGTGTGTGTGTGTGAGACAGGGAGTGAGTGAGTGAGAGAGATGTACGTCTGTCACATTCTGCTTCAGGCCTTTAAGTGACAGCCGGTGGCAGCTACCAGGTGAGAGAGTGTGGACTATTGTTTCAGGGGCAAACAATAGCCTGAAGGCTTCAGGGAAGCAGGGTCCTCCATCTCTGGCTTTACTTTCATAAGCTATTTTTATCTGAAAAATCGCCATTCCGATTTCACCCTTCCCTTGTGGAAGTCAAACCCAGATTCTATCTTTTTGCATCTCTTGCTGTTTTGTCAGTCTGGATTTTTCTCGTAATGTTGCACATTTTCCGGCATGACTTGCAGATTAATAAATCAGCAGCATTCAAGTGGCTTTAGCTGTTTCCTTCTCTAAGGCTCTTCCTGCTAGAAATACGGACAGATTCACAGGTTAGTCAGGATGTGGGAAGTGGCACTTCCTTTCTTGTGTTTCTTCTTATCCTTGCAGAATGAGTCACCGGTGTGAGGATATTCACCGTGGAGAGATTTAGATGAAGGATTTGGAAAGTTTTATTGGCTTCATTGGTCACAAATATATATATTCCGAGAGCAGTATGGTAAAGCCAGTTTGGTGTAGTGGTTAAAAGCACCTACTTCTAATCTGGCAAGCAGGGTTTGATTCCCCTTTCCTCCACATGCAGCCAGCTGGGTGACCTTGGGCCGGTCGCAGCACTGATAAAAATGTTCTGACCGAGCAGGAATATCAGGGATCTCTCAGCCTTGCATATTTCACAGGGCATCTGTTGTGGGGAGAAGAAATGGCTTGGTCAGAACAGCTTTGTCAGTGTTGTGGCGAGCCCAAGGTCACCCAGCTGGCTGCATGTGGAGGAGGAGTGGGGAATCAAACCCAGCTCACCAGATTAGAAGGTGGTGCTCCTAAACACTACACCAAGCTGGGTCTCTTGTGTGGCTGCAGGTCTTGGATTCCAAAGAATCCTCTGGGCATCAAGGTGGATTTCAAGATGGTCCATAAAGTGAGATGGCATATACCCCCTAGATTACCCCCTAAGCAGTGACTGAGCAGGGATAATGCTTCATGGCCTTATGGTAGGTGTGTCCAAACTATGGCTGTTCAGATGTCCATGGACTACAATTTCCATAAGCCCCTCCCTGCATGTGCTGTCAGGAGCTCATGGGAACTGTAGTCCATGGACATCTGGAGAGCCACAGTTTGGCCACCCTTGCTGAAGGGCAACATGTGACACTGAACAAAAATGGATGGGATGCTGAGTCAGCAGCATGCAAGCAAGCAGCTGCTGACTGAGTAGCAGCACTGTACATGGGCACAGCCTGATGATGTCATTGGGCTGTGCCATCATTACATCATTGGATGCTGAGAATTTGCATGGCTCTGCCCTGTTCATTCTTGGCTTTGTTGCTGTTGCCAACAAGTAGGGCTCCTATCTTCCGGGTTGGACCCAGAGAGCTCCCAGGATAACAACCAGTCACTTGACCACAGAGAGATCAGATCTCAGGAATAAAGGGCTGCTTTGGAGGGTAGACTTGATGAGATTATATCCTGCTGAGGTCCTTCCACTCCCAAGATGTGTCCCGAAATCTCCAGGGATGGCAAAATCCCCAATCCCCAAAATCCCCAATCCAGAGATAGCAATCCTAAATGTTGTGATTCACCTCATCTATTGTAGTCAGATGCTACATGGCACCTTAGTTTGGCAGTGGCTACAAGCCACATCAGGAGCCTCTTGTGGCGCAGAGTGGTAAGGCAGCTGTCTGAAAGCTTTGCCCATGAGGCTGGGAGTTCCATCCCAGCAGCCGGCTCAAGGTTGACTCAGCCTTCCATCCTTCCGAGGTCGGTAAAATGAGTACCCAGCTTGCTGGGGGGTAAATGGTAATGACTGGGGAAGGCACTGGCAAACCACCCTGTATTGAGTCTGCCATGAAAACGCTAGAGGGCATCACCCCAAGGGTCAGACATGGCCTGGTGCTTGCACAGGGGATACCTTTACAAGCCACATGCCAAATAAAAACAGGCCTCCAGATAGTGTGATGGTTAAGAGCAGTAGACATTCATCTGGAGAACCAGGTTTGATTCAAACCCCCCCCCCCCACTCCTCCACATGCAGCCAGCTGGGTAACCCTGGGCTGGTCACAGTTCTCTTAGGGCTATTCTTGCACAGCAGTTCTTTTAGAGCTCTCTCAGCCCCACCTACCTCACAGGGTGTCTATTATGCAGAGAGGAAAGAAAAAGTGTTTGTAACCTGCTCTAGGAGGACTCCTTTGGGGAATGGAAAGTGGGGTATAAAAAACCCATGTCTTCTTCTTTTAAAAGCTAATTCTTGCTTCTCAGAATTTTCTGGGTTTTTTTCCTGATCCTTTTGCTTTCCGAGGGAGAAATAGTAATTGAAATTCATGCTCTTGGGTTCTACAAACTATTCAGAAGAATAAAAGCACTTAATCGTTTAATGAAATTATTGTCTCCACAAGCGTGAAAAGGGAAAAGGGAAGAACATAAAGTATTTTATAGGAAACCCTTTGAAAACACATTTCACTGATGTTTCCATCCCTTTGTGGACTGTGTAACTCAATACGTCCCTTTCTTCCACGCTTCTTTATACAAAGAGTGATTGCTAATGGTATTGATATATTTATCAGCTGTGCTATTCAGCAAGCTTATACTCCCCTAGGGCTACAATCTTGCATGCTAAGGAACTTAGCTCCAGCAGACTATTCAAGCTTGGAAAATAAAAAGGGATGTTCATTTGACATTTGGCAACTTCTTTCAAAATTCACAACTTGGATGTTGCAATGTGAATTTTTATCGGTAATGTGGAAGCGAATGTGGAGGCAGAGTTCTACACACCCAAATGAATGTCAGCTTTCATTAGAATCCTGTGGGCAACACAATCATACTCCAAGTTTTTTTTTTACCATTTATATGCTGCTTTTCTTCCCGATGGGGACTCAAAGTAGCTGACAATATAAAGCTACAATGTAAACAAACAAAGGGGTGGGGTGGGGGCTATTCTCTCTTTGTCTCTCTGACAGCAGATCCTTGGGAACTTTTTGTGGTTTTGACCTCCGCAGAATGTCATGGCCACCTCTTGGGTGTTTAAAGAACAAGAGTCTGTGTTAGAATAGGAGAACATCTAATCAGAGTTTAGTGCACATTCCTCACTCTCCTGACCCTTCCAGTTCTGTGCAGCTAAGATCTCCCTGAGTAGAGTAAGACAGAGCTGTTTGGCTAGGCCTCTGGTTGAGGCCAGGAATTAAGTGTGATTTCTGTGGACATTTCCCTATTTCGTTTTTTTAACCATTCATTGATGTTTACCTCTGCTTTCCCATCAGCTTCTTGCTATAGGTTTTCTCTATTTGTTTGTACCACATGTGCAGGTCATACCATTTTCACGTGCAAATGATACAAATGCCATAGGCGTGATGCGCCTAATGCCGATTTATTACGGCACAGATAAAATTGGAAAATGTGTGCCATTTATAGGAGAAAAGGTGATGTGAAAATGAAGAATCACAGCTTCAAGGCTGAAGTGAGACCAGAACTAGGGATGCTCAACTCCCCACTGGTTTAGCTCACATCCTGTCTGCAGGGTGTAATCAATGATTTTTCGCTGACTGATTCGACTGTTTGCCCAACCTTTCATGACAGTTCAGCAGTTATTCCACTGCATTCCCTCCTAACTACGCAGTACTTTATAAGTGGATTTTCATACATGGGTATTCTCATATAACCTACTACTCCCCCCCCCCCATTCTTTGCTGTGTAACTGCTCCAATCATAAATAAATGTCATGTTTTAATAACACCCTTCAGTGTTCATGTAAGTAGCGCCTAGGGATGCTAATGGCTGTTGATCGGTTTGAATGGGCAGTGTCTTTGTGCATACACAATTTTGCAAAAACCCGATGCCAACTAATTTGGTAGGTGTTTGTAGCTGCTTAGCATGAATCGAACAGCTGGGGTGATTGTCCCACAGCTGATTAATAACTTTGAGGACTGTAAATTTGACTTGCAAACACATTCATGGTGAAACTTATGGCATCTTTGCAAATCGGAACCGGAATTTTGGGGATAATTTCCCCCCTGCATCATTACCTCTAAGCATGACGGGATCGCTGGGAAGGGGCAAGTGAAAACCACATTCCAATGGTGAGTTCTTTAATTCCTGCTGGAATGGTCAGAAGAGTTTGCTGTGCAGATGGGAGCTTCTTCATGTTCCCAGTCCATGAATCTGGCAGCATGGAGCCTAACAATGGCCTGATGTGCTGTAGGTGCACAGGACCTCTGGTCGTCACCATTTTCTTGTGTCTACGGATCACGGTATGGGAAGAATAAAAATCTGCAAGCACAATGCATGGCTATCAACCATTCCTGTGACAGCAGAGGCATAATGTCTTTCAACAAATGGTGCTGTTTGGACAGCTCTTTCCCCTTGCTATAAAACTTTGAATGATGCTAACTGTTCTGTGATAAGATCCCAAAGGGCAGTTAAGCTAACAAGGCTGAGATTGGCACACGCTTTCAAGTGATGCTGTTATTAATGCTGGAGCGTCTGGATCAAGGCGGAAGATGAGCTAGCAAAGAGATTGCTTCTCGCTGGTGTCTAAGAGCTCGGTGCTTAAAGAAGAGCCTGTCCTTATCTGATGGCCCAAGGCCAGAGGAAACATATTACAAATCCTCCAGGTATTGACGCTTTCCCTGCGAGCCCCTTTCATGTAACATTAAGCAGAAATTCTAATCTGCTGCAAAGTAGCTTTGATAAGGGGACAAGACCATTGAGAAAGATCATTGAGGAAGAAAAGGAAACGGGTAGGTTTTATTTATTTGTTGTGTCTGTTGGATTCAATTTGTACGCTGGCTTTCAGTCCCAAAGGGCATTCAACACAGCTCACAAAACATAGAGGAAATAATTACCATGTGAACAAGTACAGCGTACCATCTGTCAGGCCCGGATGCTGAAGCATCGCTGAAGCGAAGCTAGCTTGAACCTGATCCGTTGCTTGAATGAGAGACCGCTGGGAACTCGAGAAAGAATGAGATGCAACCGTTACCATCATCAATATCAATAAAGATACAAAATGTGCAAACTGCAGAGGGGTGTGTCTTGCAGACGGTGGCTCGGATTGTCCATTTTACTTACCTGTGTAAGATGCCAGGGGCTCAAACCTAGCTACAGCAGCATTCTGCAATTGGACCCTATGGAGATTGCAGCCTAGACCAACCAGGCAGAGTCAGGTGACTGAGAGAGCCAATCAGAGCAAAGCTGGGCCTATATAAATTCTGCCACTAATTTCCTTCAGTTCCTGCAAGTTGTTTATTAGACCTTGATCTGCTGCTTACTACAGCTATACTTCCTGCCCCAGGCACCACTGACTACCTGTGAGTTCCTGGGACTGATCCTACACCTTAGAGGATGATGGGACTGCAGTGGGTGACAAATTGGCCTAGCTCTAATTCTAGCACTTACAGTTGTTTATGTGATATTTTAGGAAAGAAAGAGAAAAATAACATTTGCAGAGTAAAGGTGGAAGGCTAAGGATATACCTGGAAGGCAGGTGGATAGCTTAGTGTGTTTAGAAGGAGAGTTGCCTTTTACTCTGCTTTTAGTGTATTTTTAATGCATACATTCACCACATGCTTCTTCACTGAATTCTTATAGTTACAGATATGTTCCACATTGGTCACTATGCTCTGCAGAGGCTGATCGACTGGGCCGCACAAAGTCTACCTGGCCTCATCCAGGGCCAGGGCCTTTTAAGTCCTGGTCCCAGCCTGGTGGAATGAGCTCCTGGAACAGCTAAGGGCCTTGCAGGGGCTGACTAAGTTTTGCAGGGCCTGTAAGACAGGACCTGCAAATATTTCCCTGCAAATATTTCCACCAGGCTTTTTATTGAGCCTGGGCGGGGCAGAGGGAAGGACGATTTAGCCCCTCCTTCAGAATGGGTATACAGTGCAGGGGTATGCGGTGGGTGAGCCAAGGGCTGGTGTGGGGAGGGGCTTAAAGGGAGGTGGGAGGTGGGCCACGCAGGCACTTGTCCCTGCAAAGGGGATGAAGTGCATTAAGACAGATGAGTAGAAAAGCATTCTGGGTGTTCAAAAGGCTGGGGATCCTCTGACAAGGACAACTTACACAAAAATACTTGGGGGAGTGAGAGGTCCCGGGGAATTGTAAAGCATGTTGGGGACATGGCTGGAAAGTTACGGTAGTGACTCCTTAGGATAGGTTACATCTCTCGAACTAATAAATGTGTTATTTATTTATTTATTTATTTATTTATTTATTTATTTATTTATTTATTTATTTATTATTAATTAGCTGCACATGGCTCTTTCTTTTTTCTTTGGCAGGTGCAAGGTCAAGCTAGCGGAGCCAGGGCTAGCCACCGTGGAACTTCCAGCGGACATGATTAATGTCGCACAGCATATCTTGATGGCTTAAAAAAACAACACGCCTGCGCTGATGTTTTAACCAGGTGTGCCCAAGCATCTGAGACACACACTGTTTGTTGAAGTCTTTGGGCACCGAATCAGAGCTATCGCAGCTGGATGTGTCGGGGGCTGCTTTGGAGGCTCTTACCTTCCCCTCCCTCCATGAAAGTGGAGAGCGCCATCTGCCCGTTATGCTCATTAGCTGTGCAAGTGTGACTGCCATTGCCTTGAAGGAAACAACAAAGCCCCTTTCATCATCCTTCACTGGCAACAGCGAGTCAGGGATTCGGGCAAAGCCAGAAAACAGCAGCTGGGTCTGCGACGATGGTCATACTTGTGGAAGCAATGGCGGTCCACGCCTTCCCAGGGGGTCTTCAAAGTTTTGTTTTCTGGACCGGATCTGCTTGGCAAAAGACAATCTTTCTAAAGAAGTACGTGAACGGGAGTTTAATTACGGAAACCGGATTGAAGAAGAAAATTCTCAAGCAAATGCTTCTATAAGATGTTCTTTTTTGGGGGTAAGATGATTTTGTTCCCAGTGTTCTTCACTTAGACCATTTATGCACTGGAGGTTTCATGCTGGGCTGCAGGCTGGAGTTTTAGCCGTGGCAGGTTGCCCCACCTCTTCTTGCAACCACATGGGGGAGCATTTGGCCCGGTGCACCTCATCTGCCCCCAATCTGTGCTCGTGCATGGGAGCTGGGGCAGTGAAGTTCCCAGTGCGTAAACAGTCTCATGCATTCATTTGGATTTAGGCTGGGGGGCATGCAAAGGACTGAAGGTCATTTGTTTAACACAAGACTATTTCAAAAGAATCATCAAGTCCAGTTTTTGGACGTTCGATCTTGATTTTTGTAGCCTCCCCTCAAAATTGCATTTCAGGTGCAACTTCTTGTGACAGGTGAGTAAGCAAACATGCACATTCTTAAAAGCAGCCACATTTGGAATTTGGGCGCCGTTCTATAGGTGAGCTGATGAAATATACCAACCCCAGACTGGGATGGCTCAAGCTAGCTGGATCTCATCAGATCTTGGAAGCAAGGGTCAGCCATGGTTAGTATTTGGATGGGTGACCACCAAGGAAGTCCAGGGGCATGATGCAGAGGAAGTCAATGACAACCCCCATTTGAAAACCTCTTCCCTTGAAAACCCTACAGGGTTGTCATGAGTTGGCTGTGACTTGACAACACTTTAAACACCCATGCATGCTGCATGCCAGACTCTGAGACTGAGCTGCAATTCCAAAGCTTCCTAACATATATCTCACCTCCGCTGCAACCATTTTTTGCTCTTGAAAATGTCACAGGGAGACTCTCTCACCTCCTGCACCCCAATCCTTGCAGGACTGGAGCCCCAAAATGACTATAATTAAAATGGAACCATGTTTCCAGTGCTCACACAGGGCTGCTAGGTGGCAAGGCACTCAGGCAAGCCACTCACTCTCAGCCTCAGATGGCCCCTCTGGGTGGAGGATAATATCCTAAATCTCCGATAAAAACAAGATAAATTATAACACTGTACTAGGTTTCAGCCAATTGCTTTCAACAAGAAAATCCCATTTGCAAGAGAATCTCTTTACTGAAAAGAACAGCAATGCTAACTACCAGGAAACTTTGCTAAGACTAACTTCCACTGTCCACTGCCCTGCTTTAACCTCCAACATTCCCTTGCTCCCCTTACCAGTCCATTTGGGTGTGAATATTCCAGATGCCATCCTTCAGTTCACTGGAGAGACACAACCACCCTTCAAGGCCTGGGGCGCCAGGCAGTAGAACAGGACAAGAAATTCCCCTGCTAACTTGCTAACCCACTACTGCTATAATTCACACCTAAGACATCTAAGGTAATCAATTATATGGACAGAAAACAGAGCAAAGCAATAAAAGAACAAGTGGCAAGATCAGGCATGGTTTTGACACACTGTTCGGGAGGCAAGAGAAAAAGTCAAACGGAGACCAACAAATTAAAATCAAGCATGCACAACAAATGAACTGAAAGGCTGGAGGAATAAGAATGTCATTTCCTGGCAAGTGATCAGCCTAAGGATAAAGAAGAAATGGACCACACCCTGAAATGTGTCAATGAAACAAAAAGGAAATAATGCCAGGCGATGGATTTGTTATATGAAGTCCCTATGCGTTTCACCATGTGGGCTTCATCAGAGGGTATCTGTAGAAACGCAGTTTTATATTTAATATGGATAACAGAAAGACCCCTTAATAAGAGTTATTATAGATCCCCCCTGATGAAGCTGGCATGTCAAAACATGTAGGGACTTTGTGTAATAGCCATCCTTTCCCTGGCCTTTTTTCCATTTTTATTTTTGTTGACACATGTATAATAAAACAGTCCTCCATCATCTGGCATTTTTTCAGAAGTGTCACTTACATTATGGAGGTTCCTTGCCCCACGGGAGGGGCTGTGGTTCAGTAGTGGAGTATCTCCTTGGCATGTGGATGGTCTCAGATGCAACCCCAGCCACCTCTGGGGCAAAAACGGATCTTGTTGTAGATGATGTGAACAGTCTTTAGCAGAGATCCTTGAGAGCTGCTTGCCAGCCTAAGTAGACAGTACTGACTATGATGGATGGAGAGGCGGATTTATTACATAGCAACTCTATGTGTTCAACACCTGTTCAATTGGTGCTTAGACTGATCATGTAACAAAAAAGGTGACACCCACATACATAGTCTTTGAATATTGGGCACATGGAGAGAGATTAACTGGTAGGCAGAGTTGTATGAGATCAATAAATCCCTAAGCGGTGATGCACTCTTCTAACCCCATTGAGTGGAAACATGCATGATGATGATGATGTTATCCGTTCAGTCGTGTCCGACCCTCGGCGATTCTATAGGAAAGTTTTCGCCACATGCCTCTGTCAATGACTGCTTCTTTCAGTTAATTCGTGGTCATCCCTGTATTAGTATTGATCGTGTCAAGCCAGCAGATTCTTTGGTGACCACGTTTCCTTTTGCCGCTGACCATGCCGAGCATTAATGATTTCTCCAACGAGTTTGATCGCATGATGTGTCCAAAATAAGTGAGCTTTAGCCATAATATCTTGCCTTCTAATGACATAGTTTGTTTGCTCTTCTCTAAAAGTATCTTCTTGGTAACTTTGGTTGTCCATGGTATTTGCAGAATTCGTCTCCAACACCATAATTCATAGGATTTCACTATCCCTCTTTCCCTCCATGCCCCAACCTAGATGAGCCAGGCTAGCCTGATCTCATCAGACTTTGGAAGCTAAGAAGCTTCCTGGAAGCTATTTGGATGGGAGACCCTCAAGGAATACAGAGCCAGGCAGTGTCAAACCACCTCTGAATGCCCCTTGCCTTGGAAACCCTACAGGATCACCATAAATCAGCTGCAACTTGATGGCACTTCCTGCTTCCATCCATCCAGAGTGACCAACCAAGAAGTAGAAACAACAAAACCAGAACCACACTTTGATGGCAGAAGTTCTGAAGATAGCATAAATACTCAAATCTGAATTGGCTCAATAACTTTCTGAATTCAAGGAACTGTTCATGGGCTTTGTTTAGCCTCTGAGAAATACAATCAGCTTTCTTCAGAAGCCACTTCCTTTCTTTAACTGTCCTTTGAAACACATCTTTTTAAGTACATTGACCCTAAGGTCAGAGTGAGAATTTCCAGGGAGACTGAAATGTTCCTTCTCTGGGAGCAAACCTCTGTAGCTTTCTCGAGAGGATATGTCTCACTTTTTATCCTTGAGAGCCTTGTACAAACAGTCATTTGAAAGATGTGTAAATGAAAAAAATATATATACGTAGGACATGATATCTCCTGGCTGATGCTTGACCTTTATAGGGTCAATGTCCCACTTGCCAAGGGGCCTGCATGCAGACAGCCTAAGGTATAGAACAAAGCTTGATCTGGTGGTACCTTGAAGACCAACTGAGTTTTATTCAAGGTATAAGCCTTGAAGCATGCACACTTCTTCAGATTCTTCAGCCTAAGGTGTGATTATTGTTAGAAATATATGATTTTGTTTTATTTCTCTACATTTTTAGGCATGGCTACCAAGCTTTTAATATAAACGTCTCTGCCTAAAAGGGCAGAGCAACAAACTTCATGCATCTGTTGAAGTGAGTTATGGCTCTTGAAACCTTACACCAAAATAAATTTTGTTACTCCGTAAGGTGCCATTGGACTTTTATTTTCCATTTTTGTTGGCTTCTTTTATTGCATTTGATGCTCCTCAAACAAATAAGATGCTGAGCATGGCTTGAATGTCAGAGTGAGAACAGATATGTTATCTGTATGCGTTTTATTGCATTGCATACATTTGTTACTTTCCGTAGTTTGGATCCTGTAGACCAGTGGTCCCCAATCTGCGGGCCGCGGCACGATGCCGGGCCACGTAGGCCATGGCGCCGGGCCGCGGCTCCCTCTCCCTGCCCCCCCCCGCAGTAAAAAACTTCCCAGGCCGCAAGCTTGCGGCCCGGGAAGCTTCTTACTGCAGGAGGGCGGGGAGAGGGAATCAGGGCCGGCCGCGCCCATGTGGGCGCGGCCAGATGCGTGGGCGCGGCCCGCTGGAGGGGCCCGATGCGTGGGCGCGGCCTGCGGGCACAGCCCGCGAGTGCAGCCCGACGCGTGGGCGCGGCCCGCAAGTGTGGCCCGATGCGTGGGCGCGGCCCGCAGGTGCGGCCCGATGCGCGGCCGCGGCCGATGCATGGGCGTGGCCCGCACAGGCCGCGGGTCGTGCCCCGATGCCCTGCCGGTCCCCAACCTCAGAAAGGTTGGGGACCACTGCTGTAGACTAGTGATCCCCAACCTGTGGGCCGCAGACCACATGTGGTCCGTCGACTAATTGGAGGTGGGCCGCGAAGGACACCTTCCCTCCCCCCCGGCCCTTTACTTCATCCCCCCCCCCCGGCCCTTTACAACACACTTCGGGTGTCATTGTCTCCCATCACTCCCAGATGGGACTATCTCGTTGCAGAGAAACAAGCTCAGGGTTCCCATTGATTTGTCATTGTCATGAGTTAAAATTTCCATGAAAATAAAATGTTCCTTATGTTCATTGTTGTGGCATGTCTGTATCTTATTTTGAAGGGATGTTTAGACATTACCATAGCGATCAGCGAGCGTTAGGGCAGTGGTTGAGAATAGAGGAGTAAACTACCCCCCCCCCCACCGGGCCTCAGTAAAATTGTCAAGCGTTGAGTGGTCCCTGGTGATAAAAAGGTTGGGGACCACTGCTGTAGACCACCAGCAGAAAGATCGGGTAGTCTGGGATTTCCCCCATCCTCCCATTACTGTGGCTTTTCATTTATTAATTTGAAGCCATTCCCAACACTCTAGCTACCCACCTACCATGGAAGGTTGACTACAGTCCACCTCTCTCGCTGCTGCCATATGTTTCTTCCAAGCTACTAAACATCACCGGTCTGCGATGCCAATCTAGACTCATTACTATGAACTCCCTATGGAGATGCCTGAAGTGAGGCATCTGCTCTGCTGAGATCTGCCTTATCAGCATTTCATTATTGTCTGGGTTTCCCTCTGTCTGTGTGGCACATCCACCTGTAACCTCTCATGGCGACTTGGGCAAAGAGATGACAAGGAATTGTGCCTATGATTTAACACATCACACATGGTGTCGCAAGATGCGTCTTGGTTCATATATATATAAATTATTTGTGCTTCGTTTGTGCCCCCCCTTTCTTGCTGAGACTGAAGGAGAAGACAACGAAACATAAAAAAAAAATTCCAACAGAGTGGTAAGGCTGAAATGACAGAACGAGAGAACACTGCAGAGCAACAAGCAAGCGGAAGATCACCCCAAGGCGTAATGCAGCAAGGGTAAAATACAATGCGGTGAAAGAAACATTGCAACCGACTTCATAAAAGCAGCCTCTTGGGCTATTCTATCATTCGACATCTTTTATCCCTTTATCAAAAATGGCCTCCTGAACAGTTCTGCTTTGCACATTCTGGGAAATGACTGATGTGTGCCTAACTTCCAAAGGTGGGTCACACCACCAGGTGGAAGCCATCGCCAAGGACACGTGTGAATGGGCATTTGTTGATCTTGACCCGATTGCCAGGTGGCACCTTCAGAAGGCCTTGCTTGGGCGGGTAGAGCCGTCAAGCTGGAGTTCTTGCAGGTATGCATGTCCAAGGCCTGGATTTCAGAGTACTGGAGCAATGGACCTCCTAGTGTTGCCAGCCTCCAGGGGGCCAAACCGAGGAAAAACCCCACTGATTTAAGGCTTCTGAATAAACTGTGATAACCGTTTATTCAAAGCAATGGCTGAAAACCACACCGGTTGAATTGGTTTATTGATGGACTTCCACAGCAACCAGCCTCTGTGTTAAATTGATAACATGTAGAATATGTCCAATACATACAAAATCAAAAATCAAAAACAAAATAAAAAAAAACGAAGACACTACATTCTGGCATTGCATTTAGAGGGAGCATAAATATAGCCTCCTATAAAAAGCTACAAAAACAGTCGAGAAAACATAGCATGCATGACAAATTCAGTAACGACTACAGTCAAGAGTCGAACAAAGTAAACTGTTTCTTATACAGAGAGAGAGACTTACCCAAAAGCAATAGAAACAAATCCCAGAGTAAACTACCATTCTGTAGCATTGTGGGGGGACCTGGCCTACTAACAGCATTCTCTATGAAGTGACTTTCGGTCTACCCAAATTGCTGGTATTGGTTATGGATGAATATACTCTGTGAGTCATCCAATTAACATTGTGTAACATCCTACCACTGAGTGGTCATCTGTTTGTTCTGCAACCTCCAGGTGGCACCTGGCAATCTCCTGCTATTACGGCCCATCTCTAGACAACCAAGATGAGTTCCCTGGGAGAAAATGGCTGCTTTGAAGGGTGAGCTGTCTGGCAATATGTCCTGCTGAGTCCCCTCCCCTCCTTAAGGCCCACCCTCACAAGGCTCCACCCCCTAAATCTCCAGGTATTTCTCAGCTCTAGAGCCACCTCAAAACCCCCATCTTGATGTCTTCATATGTGACAAGTGCACTGAGGCCATTTCAGGGATCATGTTTTTTCTGTGCTCCTGCACTTTGTTTCCCCCCTGCAACCTCTTGTGCTATGTGGCCATTGGTAATGGATACGACCCAACAGAGTAAGAGGGACTGGAAACAGCGCTATGAGCAGATATTTTATACAAGACAGAGACAAAACAGGAGAGAATCCCCGATTTGCTGGTTCTACTTTGTAAAAAAGAAAAACAAAGTTTGGTCTTTTGGAACATCTACCTGGGAAGAAATTGGGATGAGGAAGCATTCCTAACACAGATCTAGGCCTGGTGATTTTTTTAAAAAACGCCGCTAGCCAACTGCAGCCTTCCAGCTTGTGCAGCATTTCTTGACGCACAAATCAAACGGTCAGAGCAGATATTCAGAACTCCCGAAGAAAAATACAAAGAGGTGGACCATGTCCGCACGGTACCCAGTGGTGAGCTGATTAGCATTTCAAAGGCTTGGCTAAACAAAGGATGTTAGTTCAGGGAGAAATTTGGATGGCGATCCTTGTTAGGAATTATAATCTCGTGGCATGGCACATTGTATTGCTTTCCCTCTGTTCAAGCAGCGGGTTCTTTGTTCTGGGCACAGAATGGGGGAAAAGAGCAAGACGGAGCCCCATGTAAGTGGCTTGCGAATTGCCCCCTAAGAGCCGCCATCAAAAATGTGCTGGACTGCAGCCTAGGTAACCAGCTCTCCATTGAGATTCTATCACTGCAGGGGAAGGGAGCTCTGTTTTGTAAACCTTGGACTAATGCTTTGCGCATACCTGCTTTCCCATTCAGCCCCGAGTAATTGGAGGGTGGATGCATAAAGGCCTGCGAAGACGGGAACATTTGGCGGAGCTTTAGCAACACTTCAGCAAGGAACTGCTTCTCAGCATTCTTATTATGCAAACTGTGTGCCGCTCGCAGTGAAAGAGAAATGTCAAGTGGATTCAAATCCATAAAAGCACAGGCGTTATTTGACAGGGGGAAAAAAAAATATTTTCTTGCTTCACCTTTAGACACCTTTAATGGAAGGACCTCAATAGCATCAAATGGAAAGTAGATCAAAATTTAAAGAACTCGCACCCCAGTCCTGCGGATCGGCTGAAGTAGCGGAGGTGCGATTATCGATTTGAACTGTTGCAGCTCCAGCACTGTCAAAATCAGCTGAAGGGCCTGCTTCTTGGAGGTGTTTACCTTCAGCACATGTCGCAGGGCTGGGGCCACAAAATAGGAGAATGAATGGGAACCCCACCGGGAGAGCACATTATACTATTGTGTCATTCTCAGTGCATTGGGGAGGGGCCATCAAGTACATTCTTTGCATGGAGAAGATCCCAGGTTCAATTTCTGGCATTTCCTGTTAAAAAGGACCAAGTAGGAGGCAATGCGAAAGACCCCTGCTTGAGATCCCCCCAAACCGCTGCCAGTCAGAATAAACATCTAGATCGCCCGGCCATGTCTTGACTCCGCTTCCTATATTTTCATTTTGAGCCAATTAGTTGAGCTGGGGACTACAGTGTGATATATATTTAAGGCCTCGATTCAAAAAAAGTAAGTGGATGCTGGGACATAACCCATGACAACATGGATGCCTTCTGAAAATCCTCGTTACTTAAGCCATGTGAAGAAGAAAATAAATGGACTCCCCACCTGCAAAAATGCGCAGAGAGAGCAAACATGTACAAGAACCCTTCCCAAACGGATTCCAGTGCTTGTGGATCAACATCCAAGAAAGTCAAGAGTAGCTCCAGCGTGCGGAAAAGATCTACAGGTGGTACAACTCCACCTTCCTGAATTTTTAGTATTTCTTTTGCTGGGTCTTAGCAGGCTGACATATACAGTGGCACAAAGCAGATCACTGTCTCATGCAAAGGCATATTAGGAAATAAGGGGGTCATAAAATATTTGAGGAGATCCAGTTTGACAAAGCCTGCTCTCTCTCTCTCCTGTTGTATATATACATATATATACATTGCATGCTATACGTTAAGCCACCAAGATAGTTTCCTGTTGTGAATGGTATGCTTCATCTAGGACCTGACACTGATTTTCTGGCATGCCCTGAAAAACATCAAAGCAGGTGGACACTCTAAAGGGAGGTGCAAATGGCGTGACATCCATTATGTTCCGACGAGTGGCCATAGGGCTGCTAGTAATTAAAGGAGAGACTGTCTCCAGATCTCTAGGAGGCAGGCAAGCATCACTGCAAGAGCCTTCTAACGTTTTCAGAGTTGTTTTACTGAGCAATCAATATTACTATGAAAAACATTTCCCACCCAATTCTTGTATCGACCTTATTGGAAGAAGAAGGGTGGAAAAAAAAAAAAACACTTGGTACCTTTTGCAGAATCCTTTTGCTTTTTCCTCCCATTCAGTTTTTAGCACTTGAAGGTTTAGCATATTTTGCTTTCTAAATACTAAATCAAAAGACTACTATCTCTGAAATACAAAGCAAGGAGAATGTATTATTAGTTCCCCCCCACACCAAGTTTTTTAAGCAATGATATAGAGAGATTGGGTTAGACAGCACTAGGGGTGCATATTTAGATATACTTGGTCCAATACCTTATTGCTATTTTATGGATATATTCATGTTTCTGAACGTTATCTGCGATTTATTGGTATTTTTCAGGTATTTTTTCCAGCTCAGAATGGCCAAATACACACTCTTATTCCAAGACTTAGCATCAGCTTGCTAGGTTGATTTGGCCATTTGAAATTAATTTTGTTCTTTGTATAAAACAGCTTGTGTTAGGATTGTCGTTTACAGTAGATTCTTTGCTTTGACTTTCGGTTAGATTATCTGATTTTACATTTGTTTGGCTAGCATCAGCATGTTTATTATGTTTGGTTCAGAGGACTCTCCGGATTCTCAGGTTGTACATTTGTTGTGGAAGGCTTGCCACATTTCCCCTTGTCTTTTGCTGAGATTCTCTGGTTCTGCATTGGTTCTTTAGGCTTGTTGGTTCTGTCTGCTTTGAGAGGCTTTTGGCTAGGGGTTGCTTTGCTTGTTCTTGTGTCTTTCACTATTCTTTGCTCTGGAGATAGCATTGGATTCTTTCTCTGCCCATAGCAAACAATAGAAGATGGCTGGTGGGAACCTTGCTCAATGGCCCATAGAACTGAACCTCTTAGTCCAAGTCCCTTGAACTTTAGTTTTTTGTTTTTTTTACAGAACAGGCACCACCAGCTCCACTGCAATTTGAGCCCTCAGGAAAGATTCCTCATAAGGAAAATTTGAGCCAAATAATATTAGAATCCCCCACTGTCTGAATACTGAAATGGTAATCAGAACCTGGATAACTGGGAATACTGATCTAACATATACAATTTTCACATTACCATTCTAAACCATTCTAGAATTGTGAGGGTCCTGCATAGTGCAGGGGGTTGGACTAGATGACCCAGGAGGCCCCTTCCAACTCTATGATTCTATGATTCTAAACCACATGTTATTTATGTTGGCCCAGTTTTGAGTAAATCAATACAGGGCTGGAGGTTTCATGCAGTGAATTTTCTTCCATTAATGAGCCATCTCCGCAGTGCTATGGTGATTTCAAATGGTGCCACCCCCACCCCACCCCACCCACCCCATCCTAGCCCTTTTTTGCTAAGTGATCTTCCTTAGAGGCTTTTCTTGGAATATCCTAAGTTGAGTGCTATAACATTAAGCCCATATAGTACTTCAGTGCTATAGCAGCACCATTGAGATGGTGGTGGGGGCGGGGGGGGGGAAGAGAAGTGGCATTGTAGGAAGCACTGTGGACATTTTAAATAGCAAACCAGAGTGATTCAGAACTTGAAGCTCAATGTAAGGGTAGAAAATGGAAGAAAGTAGCTTCCTTCAAAAGCAGCTCAACCACACTTTGCTAGCTCAACACAAGTGGGTTTGTATGAACAGGTAAATAAATTCTGCCAGCAGCTGGTGACTAAAATTGGTCTGTCTGAATTGATGGGGGAAAAAAACCCATTAGCAACCAGTTACTAAAACGAAATTCAAAGGCAGTTTGAAAATGGCCATAATGATGTCAGTGATTGGTCTGGGAATTGGTTCTAGTTCAAAGGATCCGTTCTTCCTCTGCCCGGTTGTTCAGAGCTTTCAGATCACAGTGTGAAATCCTAAGGTCATAAATGATAAGGAACATAGACAAAATGTTCTCTTCTGCGGATTAATCAACTAAAGATTTAGTGAATTTGTTTTATTATTTAAGGGTTTCAAAGTCTAGGTTAAATAGTTAGCACAATTTTAATAGGAGATATTTACATTTTAACGGTAGCTGTTCCCATTCCATGTTTATCTTTGCCATCTGGAAAACAGTAGGAACCCTTGCTTGGACAGGGACTATAGCTAAACAGCAGAGCACCTGCATTGCATGCTGAAGGTCCAGGGGCAATCCAGTTAAAGAAAAAGGGCCAGGTAGTAGATGATGTGATAGATCTCAAGACCCCGGAGGGCCAGCTGGTCAGAGGAGACAATACAGACCTCGATAGATGGATTTGGGGCGATTTAAAATTTCCTTCTGCAGCAAAAAGGATTGATCCAGAGTGACCCTACCTTTATTGTGCGATATCTTAGAATGCTTTTAATCCTGAATATATTATCAAATTGCATTGTTTTGAATCGGGGCTCTCCTCCGTGGTAGAGGACCCGTGATTGGCCACAGGTGGTCATGTGATGAATTTGCCTTAAAGGAGAAGCTCCTAATTTCTCTCAACTTCTGTCGGTCCTGGATTTTTTCTCCCTTCTCTGCCTTTTTCAATCTTCTCCCTCTCCCCTACAAGGAAAGAAAGAGGATCCCTGCTTGGCTCCTCTCCCCCTCCCCTTCAAGAAAAGAAAGAAAGAGGCTTGTCTCCCCCCCCTTCTGAACCACCCTAACCACGTGCAGAAGACTTTCCTATTTCAATGGGGGGGGGGGGAGAGGAAGATCCGAGTTCAAAGCAATCTGAATTCAACAGGATTGACAATGGAATAAACAAAGTAAGTGCAGACTCTGCCTTGGTGTTCTCTTGCCAATTGTGCAGTACAACTGGGGGTGCCTCACTTCCTGCAGTGATCAACAGGGAGTAGTACCCTAAAACATAAGGGGTGAAAGTGACAGGCATGGCGATGGCTGCAGCCTGCATTTGAGAAGCTCCCCTGCTGATCCTGCTGCTAATTATTTGATCATGCCCCCATTTTTATATGCTCCATAGAATGCCTGGTGTTGGAAACAGCCCAGCACAACTCCCCAAAGCCAGTGCGTATGAAGCCAATTGGTTTGTTATTGCCTATATTCGAATGATGACTTGAATCTTTGCAACCTATCTACGGTTTCCTTAGAAATAGAAAGGGCTAGACCCCAAACTTAACATGTTGGGATCCGTTCAATGTTTAAGCCAATAAATGTCACCAAACGTAAAGCATGAAGATTGATAATGTAGCTCTTTGGCTTTAGAGTGTAAGCATTTTGAGCAAAGAGCACTGGAAATTCAATTCTTAGCCCCAATTGTTCTTGATGGGAGTTGACATGTTTTCTTGGACAATAGCATCTGTGACACAAGCAAAATAAATGCTTCACCAGTCCCAATTTACATGAGCAGGCCATACCCCTGGAAACAAGATGTTTCCAGTTTGAATGCATCTCCCAGGCTCCTGCAGATGTCAGCGGGCCTAGAAATTCAGCCAGAAAAAGATGAAAAATGTGGAGATCCTTTTTTGGGGGAAAGTGCAAAAACACCCCTACAAGCATTCCACACAAATATTCCTCATTTCCCTAGGCAGAGTAGCCCCACTGGACAGGTGAAGGAATGGAAAGGACTAAGATAGCTTAATGGACAGAACAAATCAAATTACCTTTTTCAAGAATCCTTGGGGTTGGCCAAGGTAAGGGTTGCTGAAAGATATGACTCTCTGTTCAATTTATGCATAGAAAAATTGGGAAGGAGGAAGTATTGGCTTTGAAATATAGGCAACGGATAGGACCGCTACATTCCTCTTTCCCCAGCAGAAACTCTGCCTTTGAAAAGCTGCCTGGATAACTACATATTTAACAATCCGGTATCAGCTTATCTTATTCATCACTGCCCCTCTGGTGCCAGGAAGAGCTTCAGCTAGTGAAACTCCCTCTTTCACCCACCTGTTAAAAGCCCTTGGTCCCAAATACCAAAGAGGCAGTCCCAGCAAGAAAGTGACATAATTCTTGGGGGAAATGGCAGCATGAATAGGTCCAGTGGGGAGGAACAGACCCCTCATGTTAGAAACAAAATGATCTCATGTATTCCTTGTGTGCAATCAACACATCAGGAGTTTGATATTATGTGAATGTCAGGCCTTGGCAGCTGGATTTTCCTGTGCGGAACAGGAAAATCTACTTCTAAAGTGCATTGAAAGTGCATTATCTATTGTGTGCAGAATAGGCCCTAGTCTCTCGAAGACTGGAGTCTCATGGTGTGAACCAACCATTCACAGTTTGGATCCCAGAGGAAGGGACAGTTATTGACAGCCACAATGGGTTCCCAGTAGGGATGAAAAGAGTGCATAAGTGTCTTGATAAATACCTAAAGGAAATACATCTGCTTTTTCAAAACCCATTCTTACTGATGGACAGGCTTATACTGGCATTGTTAAGCTTGGAAATAGGACACATGACGTGTGATGATGTTGGGGGCTACAATTTCTGTGCCAAGGTTATGGGTAGAGACATGGGATTCCCACCGATAAAGAGGGTAAAGGAGGTCCAGCCACTGATATGTTTAAATGACACCTGAGGGTTCAGATGACAACAGATAACAGAGGGGCCTACAGGGTCCTTCTCCAGTGTGTTTTTTCCAGGTTCCCTGAGCAAGAGAGGACACTTGAATTTACTCCTCTTCTGCAGAGATGAAGCTCCAAGCCGTGAGACAGCCATACAAATGGGTTCCAATTTCTTCCCCCCTCCACGAGTTCATATTGCGCATTATGGCCAGGTTATTTTATAGTTCGGGCCCCTGGCAACTCGCCCTTTTATTAGGAAACCTAGGATGGATGTCAAAATGCCGGCACTCAGGAGGAGGAGGACTGGCTTGCGATTCAGCTTTTGCTGTAGCCGCCACACAAACAACAGAGCCTTGGCCTTTGCAAGACCCTGTCTCCTCCAGTGCTGAACGATGTGCAGCTTTATTAAATATAATGGGCACCAATTGTGGGATCTGCCCTTGACAGATAAAGTGCCAATTTTATGAAGAGCTCGACAAGGTTTGAGCCACGGGATAGCAGCCTCCTGCAGCCTCGTCTGCTAGGCTGTCCTTCCCCACTGGCGATGAGATGTCATTTTCTGACAGTCTCTTAACACGTTCATGTCTCAGTTCAAGGGGTGGGAAGGTCGCCTGTTTGGATGATGCGGGTTCCACAAGTATCTGGGACACGCCTCAGCCATGCGCACCTCTGCATCGGGGGGAGGGGGGGAAAGAATTCCGCAAACAGCTCATTAACCATGAAACTTGGAGGACTGTGGTAGCTCAGCAACTCTGCAAAGCTGTGCTTCACATCTCATTTCAGCTGTGAACTCCTGGAGTGACTTTAAGGCTCAAAATCCTGCTTACACGCATCTCGAGGCACTGTTCAGAGAACTAGAACTGGTTTACACAGCCTGAATGGCTTTCCTTTCAGTAGCTTCAGGAGAGCCTGCTTCCGCATGTGCCTCCCCCAAAGATAAGGTCCGCTGGAGAAGCTCCTCTTCCATCAAACAACTCTTTTAGAAGCAAGGGGGGAAAAAGGCTTTTGTATGGAGCATGGGTTTCTGTGTGGCTGCCCCTACAAGCAACGCAAGAGCCCCTTCTTCCTTGGCATTCCACAGTATGGTAAATATTATTATTATTATTATTATTATTATTATATTTATATTTATACCCCGCCCCCCCCCCCGAAGGCTCGAGGCGGCTTACTTTAAACAGGTATTTGGAGATTGACATGTATAACTTTGGTTTTCCAGCTCTTTTGCTGCTCAAGAAGTATCATCCTATTTTATGTTCTACTTGTATTTGGATAGGAAACCACCAAGGAAACTCAGGAACGTCCCACAGAGTCAGACAGTGGCAAGCCACTTCTGAACGTCTCTTGCCTTTAAAATCCTATAGGTTCATCATAAGTGAGCTGCAACTTGATGGCATTTTCCACCCCACCCTGTAGGTTATGTGTTAAGAGATGGGGCCTGAGAACATGAACCATCAAACAAGCACACTGCCTGGTCTTCTCCTGAGCATTGAGGTGACTGTTGTGTTTCTGCACCATGAGGAAATGTGTCTCATGCATTAATTGCAATTCATCATTGCTTGGCTTCTGGCTGTCTTCCATTTGGGTCCCTTCTCTGTTCTATTAAGAATCTCCGGGATTTGACATTGCAGGTTGTTTTTTTGTTGTTGTTATTGTTGTTGTCATCACCTTTGTTTCTTCTCCGCACCCCACATGTTGGACTCCTTGTTCTGTCCTCGAGGGCAAATGCTGCTCATCACACACAGAGAAAGACAGCTACCAAGCAGCAGCCAGCTTGGATGAGAAGAGACTGCAGGCTCTGAATACCCAAAAATGTTTTAGTTGAAGCTACAACCGCTGAAATACCAGGGCGTCTGTCCTACGGGAGGAACAGAAGCCAGGGATCGGAGGTCACGGCAAACCTAATTATGAGGTACCGAAGTTATGCAACTGAAACCTGATTTGGCAGGTTGGAGGTACAATCCGTACTTTCTGCCTTCGGGAAAAAAGTGCAAGCCGGAGACACGGCTTGGAGAGGAGCTGGGGAAAGGAGACGGAAAGAGAAATGCACTTTTTAAAATTTTAAAGAGTACAGGCTGGTTCTGACTGCAGTTCACTCCCTAATGAGAGGACGTTGGCATTCTCGCTTCCCCTTTCTGCAACTAAAGCAAGACAGGAACAAGGAACAAGAGTAAAATAAACCAGCAACAAAGGTGGAAGGTCTAGGCTGGGTGTGAGATTTTCAGTGGCTCTTCTTTGCAAGCACCTCTTTGCAAGGCCACATGGATCTGTCATCTTGAGGGCCTTGCTGAAGAAAGCATCACATGAGAGTGTTTGCACATAGACAAACAGAGGTGGAATTCTGCCCAAGTAACCCATAAAACATTTTCCCCACATTATCGGCACTGTAAAAAAAGCCATGCATGCTGATTCTACATCTTCTGCCAGGCAGCCAAAGAATCATGCCAAATGTAGTATCTATTTAATCGTTAATCTAATTAATAAATCATGTTTAATTGATTTCTGTAATTGACAGATCCTGAAAATCATGTAATTTTAATCTACCAGTGTAGCCATCAAAGGGTTGAATGAGGACCAGGAAGACCTGTATTCAAATCCCCTCTAGCCATGACCCTGACTGGGTGACCTTGGCCCAGTCATTCTCCTTCAGTCTAACGTACTTCAGAGTTGTGAGGGTCAAACTGTTGTATGTGCAGTTGCCCCAGAACAACAGAGCTTGAGATCTGAGCTGGGTCTTGTAAGTACAGCCAATGGGGAACAAGGATTACCACTGTCCTGTAACCAATGAAATCCCAGAGTTAACAGCCAATGAGAGGTCTCTGCTCAGGACCAATGATGTTACTGTGTGGAGAGATCCTTTTGTTCTGTATTTGTATATAAGCTGGGGCTGTACATAAGTTGGGGTGGGTTTTTCTCAGCTCAGTTTTGCCTCTTGTAACATCATGCTGAGATCACAACGAAGAGCTGATTGAACTCCCAGAGGTCCTGGCTTCCTTCAAACCCATGGCTTTAACACAAACAAAGCAATGAAGAACCTTAGAAGAATCACAGGATAAAACTGCACTATAAACGTACTACATAGTCCTAGAAAAATCATATATGTTTAAGCTGCTTCCTTTGTTGGAGATCTGCACACTTTCAGTTTGCTTCCTTTATTGTGGAAAGTCCCTTCCCCCAAACCTTGTGGCTACGTGCTACTCTGATGTTGGCACAGATTCATTTGCGATCCTCACTTTTCCCCCAATGCTACAGCCAAAGCTGTAGCCAAAGAGAAGCCGATGAGCCTGGAGCGCATTTGTGTCCTACTTAAACCCTTATGCAGATCACCATTTTTTAACATTTGTGACATCATGTTTTCCATTTTTAAAATGTGAACTTTTAAACACGATATATATAAATGACCCTGGATGTATAAATTCCAAGGACACTGCTTATCAAAACCATACAAGGTGGACATGCAGCATGAATAAGCTGATAACACCAAGAGAGAAAAACAGAAAGCCAAAGCTATTGAAGAAAAAAAGGTGAATGCTGTGGACCAGCTGGAGCTCAAGAACAATAAGGACTCCTCAGAGGACGAGGGACCCTGTTGTAGCTAGCCCACAGGCAACAGGAGTTGACTAACAGGGAAATGAGGTTCAGGCATTCCCTGACTTGCAGCTGAGAGTTCATGCAAACCCACCTCCACCTTCCAGCTCAGGACCAGCAATGGAAGGCCACCCATTCACCCCTGCTTCCCCAGGTCACCAACACCTTGTGAACATTAAAGAAGAAAAGAGGCTAGGCGCCAGTTACCTGCTGATAGTGAAGATAATAGAATCATAGAATAATAGAGTTAGAAGGCACTTCATGGGTCATCTAGTCCAACCCCTGCACTATGCAGGACACTCACAACCCTATGCTCATGCACTGTAACCCGCCACCCCCTTAAGCCTTCACAGAATCAGCCTCTCCGTCCGACAGCTAGGGTCACCTTGAAGACCAACCAAGTTTTGTTCAAGGTATAAGCTTTTGTGTGTACATGCACTTCCTCAGATATCTGCGCATGCACCCAACGCTTATACCTTGAATGAGACTCTGTTTGCCTTAAAGGTGCCACTGCACTCAAAACTTTGCTATCTTCTGGCCTTGTTTATATTAGAACTTGGAAGGACTCTGTAATTTCACACTGGAAGCCTGTAGTAGTAGCAGCAGCAGCCTGCCTCAGAACAGTAACTCTTTAAATGCGAATATTAGCTCAGCCTTTTCTCTGCAGAACTGTATGCTGTCTGTGAGGGCGTCAAAAGTCACCTTGCAAAGAGCTTTGACATGTGGAAGATCAGCTCAGCTCCATGGCCCCCCGTGGTGTCATCGGCCCTTCCTCTTTCTTCCCACTGTGTCCCCAGTTCTGATGAATATGTCTTCCAGCACTGAAATCAAATCAATACCTTCCTGCAAATCACCCACAAATTAATGATCTAAGGCACTGATATTGTGTCAGTTGAAATCCTATTAATTACGGTGGGTGCCAGATTGCTTCGTATGCATTTGATTCAAAATAGCAGCCGAGTACAATTTTCAGTCCAATGTGACTTCCCTACATTTCCCCCCCTGAAAAAGTTCCCAGTGCCTCTAAGGCCTTTCTAAAATTAATTGCCATTTTCAGAATCTGTTCCATGTAGCTTTGAGGAGTCAGGGGGATGGACAGCTGCAAAGTATTAAGGAATTAATTAGTGCAGAACAAAATTGTTGCTCTCCTTTGGCAGCATCCCGAGCCTCTGCACCATCCGGAGGACCAAACAAAGCTTGGGGTAGAGAATAAACATTTCTTTCTGCTTTCTGGAGACTGGCCATTGCAATTCACCTCCCTCTAAAGTTAGCTGGAAAACCCCCCCTTCACGCAAAGGCAGCTGGAATCCCAATAGCTCTTCTACTTAATTTTGCAAATACGTTGAGGGAAATCCTGTTTCCTTTATTGATTGGTGTCTGTTTTCTCTTCTTGGATGCTTACTCATCAAACGTTCAACATATGCAGCAAGCTCTCCTGAACGGGAAAACAACAGCTCTGGCTCACAAAAAGGACCTGCTAACCATGTGATCACCAAGATTATCCACCAAGAGCCAGCTTGGTGTAGTGGTTAGAAGCGCAGACATCTAATCCGAAGTCAAACTTTATTACAGTTGTTCAGACCAAGTTGTATGAAGTTAATACATAAAAGACCAAAAGAATATGGTCATTTGATATAATGCAATTTTAAACAGATCATAAAATAGAATTTAAAATTGTGCTACTTTAGAGCATCGGATTTTTATGGCGGCGGCTTCTAATCTGATGAGCCAGGTTTGATTCCCCGCTTCTCCTCTACATGCAGCCAGCTCGGTGACCTTGGGCTCGCCATAGCCCTGATAAAGCTGTTCTGACCTAGCAGTAATATCAGGGCTCTCTCAGCCTCACCTCCCTCACTGGGTGTCTGTTGTGGGGAAAGCTGACTACACCAAGCTGACTTTCATCCACATGCCTCCCTACCACTCACTCCTTGTCTAAGATAGCAGAAGTTTCCACGTGCTTTTCCTTCTCGGCTGAAATTAAGAGACATGACAAAATAAATATAGGAGCCCATTTGGGAGTGAGAGGAGTGATAGAGTGTCTCTTGGTGGCAATTGAGCCCAAACAGGCCCATCTGTTCTTGAGACATGTGTGTCTGTGTCCTTTGCATAATAATTAATCTTGGAGGCCAGTGACATATGAGTGGGGGAAAGACACATCCAAGAAAGAATGACCTGCGAATATTGTCTTTGACAAAATGCTTTGCCCTTCCCAACCTGTCTGGCACAAAGCATTCCCATTGCCCCATGCCTTGCTAAATGCCACTAAAAAGCCTCTCTGTGTGTATAAATTCCAGAAGGCTTCAGAGTCTTGATTTCCTAACTGGTAGAAAAGAAACAGTTTCCATTTCTCCTGTTCCTCAAACAGGTATGCTTGGTATGCAGGAACCAGCAGGTGAAGCGTTTTTATGGCTGGCAGAGCAACATTATCACGGCTAACATCTGCCCATCAAGCTGCTGCTAAGAGCATAGGACAGAAGCCAGGCCCCCAAATTGGCAGCTCTAGCTGGTCCTCCTCCCTTTGCATTTTTCCCCATCACCTGTGCTGATTATCAGATGTCAGGAGACCACCCTGCATGCTTGCAGAAAACAAAGGGAGCCCGCATAGAAATCTTTGGGAGTCTATTTATTCATTTGTTTATTTATGATGCAGAGTGGAATTATTCAATGAGGGCTCGTTGCACAGATAGATAAAATTGTGTTGTAATGATATGGTCAGAAAGTTCCACTGGAAAAGGGGCAGTGACCGAGGCCTCCTCTACGGTGTTGCTACCTACCACTGTAGGTGTTCCAGACTAGCTGGTTTCTACACCTCTTAATGCAGCCTTTCTCATTTACTGCTGAGACACCCATGAAACATTCTTCATGCTTTGAGAAAGCCCAGAAGTGGTGTGATAATGCAGAATACGGCTGGGATGTATGTGTACATGCCCATCTGGGACCCTCTCCCTCCCACCCCTCCAGGCCCATCATTAGCCATCTTGGAAGGGGGTTGGGTGGGCTGGCATGGCCACCCAAACATCCAGGAAACCTTTCCAGGGCCATCAAGAAACCCCAGGGTATCATGAAGCCCTGGTTGAGAAAGCCTGATTTGATGTATTGTATTTAAAAGCACATTCTTAGTTTTCAGCTCTGTTTGAGATTTCAGACAGTGGGCTAGAAGGCAAAGAAAGCAAACGATTGAAGCAAATTTAATTTAATTGTTGCTGCAGATTTTGTCAGAGAATGGACCTCTTTGAAAATTAAACTTTGCATTTGTTTAATACCGTTGCATCCTGGTTGCCATCCATAATGCTCTGGACTTAAGAGTGGGAAGGGAAATGAATACTCCTGAGAAGGGTTATGTCACTGCTGGACTGCAGTTTCCTTGTGTTGCAAGATTATTTTGGGCAGATGGGCTTCCTCTGCTCATTTATTGTTTAAATGAGTAATTGCCATATCTGAGGTCCAGGAAGAATATCCTCTCCATTCAGACTGGCAGGTGACTGACCACTTTGTGTAATTTAATTGGCAAAGCCATCTGGATTTGCATTTACTAAACTCAGCCCTTTCTCCGAAACCATTTCGGTAATGGCTCTCTTCATTTGCTCCTGCCCTCTGCTCATTGAATACATATTTATGTTTCCACCGGCTGCCATTTTTTAGAAAACGGGCTAATTTGCAAGGCCTATTTGGCTGTTGATGGCCTCGCCCCGACAGAGAGAGATGGATTGGATGACTTTTAAACTTAATGTCTCCAGATGATGATTGGAAAAGATCATAGGATTCCCATCCTGGGTAGACTTTGGTGTCCTGCCAATCGGTCTGCCTCTGCAGTGGCAGCAGGTTCACATAAAACAAATCAGTGAATAATGCCAATCTAAGCTAATCGTTGAAATGAGGGGGGGGGGAACTATGGGCATTTATATCAAAATGCCAGTGGCAACTGACTCCCTGTGGAGATCTGAGAACTTCAGAACATGGAAGATGAGTGAGAGTATTAAGAGAAAAGGTGAAGACTCAAGTTCTCTGAACATTCCATTCCCAGCCCCACACTTTAACCATTGACAATTTAGGTCATAGGAACATGACTTTGAATTGCCCTTCACTGAGCAGGTTTGTTCAGACGATGAAGTGCAGATTCTGGCAACGCACTGGCCCAGTGCACTGTGATTTCATCTGTGCTCTGCCCTTAAGCATGTTTTCCCTCTTGGTTTCCTGTTTAGCACCCATCATAGTTTGTCATGACATCCAAATGGACCATCTATGATAAGCTTCTGTCCTCCAATTCAGAATCAGAAACCCATGAACTTAACTAACCAGGATGGGCAAAGCACAAATTATATCCCTGACTGTTCCAAGGAGCATGCTGACTTACTTAGATAAAACACACACAATTTATCCCAGCAACAGGGTGTAACAGATACTGCTGCTCCAAATAAGTCTGTAGTGGAATTTAACATCAATTTTGCAGGCAATCTAGTTTCTGTATGACTGACCCTGGGTTTGCTTCCATTGGATTAATATTAACAGGATAGAGCTTCCTTTGGTTCTTAGGAGTGCTTATGAGACTTCCTGTAAAAATCACAAACAGGGTGTTTTTCTTACCGTTTCAGTGTTCTGCATTTAGCCTTGAACAAGATAACCAAGCTAGCCTGAGCGAGCTAGGAGTATTGTTCACTGTTAAAATGAGTTATGAATAGTTTATTCCATAGCCAGATAAAACCCAGGAAAGAACAGTACGCAACTGGCTACTTCTATTAGCTTGTAAGTATCACTGTGGGTATAGAGGAGCACCTTACTTGAGCAGGTCAACATCAAGCAATACAGTCAGGTTACCTAGGTAAGTGCATTCTATGCAAGGCGGTCCCACCCTATGGTATGTTGAATCTCTCAGAACTGGAATTCAGACAGTCAACTGCTTTGGTTTCCCCCCTATACAAGCTCAGGGTAAGAATTTGTCCTTCAATTTGTTCTTAAACCCAATTTTGATAGAGTTGTTTTAGTCTGAATGGAAAGTCCCAGCCAGTAAAAAAAAAACCATGTTAGCCCCATCCCCTTGCACATGCAAGTCAATCACATAAGGGAAATGACTGTCCTGGAACCTTCTCTTAGGTGTGCTTGCTCAGGACATGGAGAGAGTATTTTACATGGGATGGAATATTCAAACCTTGGGCCCCCAACCTAACACCAATAGAATCACAAGGGAGTACACTTATCCAATTCTACTATGAGCACAAACCTGCTGGGGCATTAAGGCATAGAGGGTGAAATCTATTTGTTCACACAGCGGGTGAAAATTCTAAGGACAGGATCCAGAGTAAATTTTTCATTGGAGGAATAGAACTTTCCTACCTCTTCCATTACAGCGCACTAATCTTCACAACAACTTGGGGGGGGGGTAGGGGTGGCAGATGGTGGTGTCTGCAGAGGAAAATCAGTAGAAATTGCCAGTTAATCTAGATCCAACCCAACAACAGGTATTGACAAGACTTGTACCTTTGCAGAGAAACACTTCCACTGACTACAATGGGCCCGGAAGGGTGGGACTTTCCTTAGGGTTGCATTGTTAGCATCAGAAAAGGACCCACATCAGGTTCTTTCACACTTTTCGGGGTTGAAGATACAGAGTCCTTCTTGGCCTTTCAGATCTAAGATTCACATTCTCATCATAAGTTCAAAATGTCTGGAAGTCCTACTGGGGCCATGATTTTGATCTCAGATCTTCTCCCCACCCTGTTTTAAGCATTATTCCCATTCGGTTATAAAATATGCTGGGAGTTTTGTCTTTTCCTCCAATCCACCCTCAACCCCTCTTTCCAGTTGTTAACCGGAGAAATAATTTCTCTATGGAAAAATATCCCAATCATGAACGAATCGGCTTCTGTCGGAAGCTGCAATCATACGCCTTCCTGTTAATTTGAGAAGATTGCACAGGTACAAGGGTAAAATGGACCATGTGCTTGCTTGATAGACACAATGAATCACTAGCCCCTGCTGGAGAGGTCACTTTATTGCCTGCTATGTTAAGGTGAGAGGAGACAGCTCCGGAGTGCAAGAAGAGAACAATTTTCACCCCTATACCCAGAGGACAGTATGTTGATTAAGTTCAATTATTCTTTCTGGGAGAGAGAATCATGCCAGGTAATTATATGTCTCTTGCTTGGCGGTCCCTGAGAGGTCTTTTGACAGATAAGGTGCCAATTATATTGATGGATCAGCTCCTGAAAGTCTGGAGTGGCCAAACTTCTGCTGCCTCACATCCACCTGCCAGGCTAATCCTTTTAAAGCAAGGGGAAGCAAGAGCACCCCTGGAGAGATGAGGCAGAGAAGATGGAGCAAAACAAGGCCCCTTCCTAAACTACAGCAATGGGAGTCTGGTTTTCGCCTGCTCCCAATTAACTGCATGAGACAAAGTGAGAAAGTTTTGAACAGAAAATCTCCGGATAAAGGGTCAGACTGACAAAGAGAGACGATAGTCTTGTTAAAAATAAATAAAATAGGGTCCCTCAGTACCTAAAATAGGGCTGTGTTATGGGGTGTTGAATGGGGACCACCACATGGTCAAGCGTAGGTCGGCAGTCCTGGGGAAAGCTGCACCTGGTGAAATTTCCATTACTTTTGCAAGTACTAAAGGTCCAGGTCCACTTGGCTGCAGCTCCTGCCATGGAGATGGGGTCTGGGGGGTGAGCCAGGTGAGGAGTTGGATACAAAAACCTTCAGTGGTCAGACCTGCCATGTTTAAAGCAGGGGATCAGATGTGAGTCAGCCACTCTGTTTGGTTTTGTCCTGGGCTGCTGCCTGCCCATGCTTGCTGAGCTGTTTTGCATTGAGACTTCTCAAAAACACCCGTATGCAGAGATGACACTGATTCCAACTGATTGGCAGCCTTTTTTTATCACTAAGGGTAGGATTTTATTGAGATTGCATGTATTAATGACTGAGCAATAGACTGAGTGATCTAACTGCCTCTATAAACCACTGTCTATTGAGTGGAGCGCTTAGGCAACAAGATGCAGGGGGAGAGGCGAACGGAAACGGGCTACGTAAGCATGTGCATGTGCAAAAAGCAGCTGGCGTTATGCTGCACGGTTAGGACTACAGTGAAGCAATCTGCCAAAGCTGCAAATGATTGACAAGTGATTGAGCTGACTGCTGAAAAATCAAGTCTCTGGCAAACACGGTGTGAGCAAGAGGTGGGTATCTGGGCATCCCTAGCAGTAGCTATTCCCTCCTGTTGCTCAAAGGAGGCTGAAAAACAGGCAGCAGCTGCCAAGAGGGAAAGCAGCAGGCCCAAGGGGAGGTGGTAGACTGGTCAGTTTCCAGGGGGCTGCTGTCCTGAAGAGCCCCTTGGAAACCAGAAGGAAGCTCAGACAAGAGATAAGAGCTCCACCAGAGCTGCAGGGGTTGTTTGGTCCAGGAACCTAGAGAAGAAGAAGAGCTGGATGTTTAGCCCCAAAGGGGCTTACAAACACCTTTTCCTCCCTCTCCCTAGAACACAGACACCCTGTGAGTTAGCTAAAGTTGAGAGAGCTCTGTGAGAACTGCTCTGCAAGACTGGATCAAAGAGAACTGTGACTAGCCCATGATCACCTGCATGTGGAGGAGTGGGGAATCAAACCTGGTCCTGCAGATTCGAGGCCACCACCCTTGATCACTGCTCCAAACTGGTTTAAGGATTTGTGGGGCTTGTAGCACCAGACCCTGTTCAAGGATTTGTGGGGCCCTAACATAGTACAATTGTGGTGGAAGCTGGCAGAATGGGGGCAGAAGCCCCCCACAGTGAAAAGGGGTGAAACTCCAAGTGTTCTTAAAGGGAGAAAAGAGGGAAGGAGAGAGGCCACGGGCTTGATGCATGGGGGGGGGGAGCAGAGGTCCCACACGTGGCTCCTGGAAGCATAGGGCCAATAGCATGTGATACATGTGCAACATGGACAAACCAGCCTTAACATTTTAGAGTTTTCACTGTAGACAGTTGCTTAGATTTGTCACCCTTCACTGCTTCTTGTCAAATATAGTTTTATTAAAGATTGTTATTAATAAAAGATAGCAGAATGAAACAAATGAAAGAATAAAAAAACCAAACAAGCAAGCAAGCGGACAAAAAAACCAACCAAAATACAAAAACCTTCCTTGCTTCTTCTCCTGCAACTTGATTAGAATACCCCCCTCATTCAGTTCCATTTCTAAAAAAGAGTCTTCACGTGCCTTCAAGCCTGGACTTAAACCCTCCACCAAGGCTCCAGAGCCAGGATTCTTCCCTGAAAGGGAGCAGCAGGGTCAAGGTGAGGCAGCCCCAAAAACCTGCATTAGTCTCACTGAAGTGGGGATTACCTACCCCAGGATTGGCATGAATGTCCCACAGCCAAAAGGAGCTGAAATGAATAAGCCCTGGAGACTAATGAGGCCAAAGATACCAACCTGCAAAGAAAGAAGATCTGCTGAGGAGATGATGTCATAAACCAACACCAGCAAACAAGGGTGCTTGCTTAAGACAGGCTGGAAGCCAGCTGTTTAATGAAGGCCACCTGGCTGAAAGAAAGAAGCAGGACCAGGTGCAAGAGCAGTTGGGTTAATGGAGAGGTGTGGCTGATTGGCTCCTTAAGGGTGGAGGAGGCAGAACAAAGAGAGGAATAAAGGAAGACTCAAGAGGCAGTCCAGGGAAGAAGCATGGTATTGGGAGGTGGGTGCCCCAAAGGAGGATCTTCAGCACATGATGGGTAAGTATTAATCCCCTGTTCTGAGGTCTGGAAGGAAACCGGGTGGAGGATGGAGTTGTTTTGCAAAGACATGTAGTGTATGCCTTTAAAGCTTACAGAAAGCTTACCTGAGGAGAGTTATGAGAGAGAAAGAGGTGAAAATTTTTGCTTGCTCTTCCTGGATGGCAGGCAGTAGGACAGAAAGAGCAGACACTTGAGAGCTATAGCAAGACAAGAGTTGATGTGGGGAGGCATTTTGCTTGAGCATCCTGGAAGACACAATGGCTCCTTTTATTTTTCCTTATTGTTGCCCTTATAAATAGCTATAGCAGCAACAGTAAATTATTTGTATTCTAATCTAACTGATATAAATTCTAGTAATTAAAAAATAAGGCAGAGATGGAACAGCTGGCTTTTGAGAACTGGCCTGTGGAAATTTGAAAGCTTGTAGTGAGAACTATCACAAAATGGCTGCTGCATATATGTGTGTGTGCAGAGAACCACAAAATGGCTGCCATAGATGCTGAGTGAATCAAATATGGCAAGAGTCACTGTGCAAACATCTTAGGATGCTGCTGTTTCCCAATGGATATTCTCTGAAGCTGTAAAGGTGTTATGTATAATACTTACTGAGAAACAGACTTAAATTTGTTGTTCTCCAGCACAGCCTCTAATGCAGATGTTGGAAACAGGTGCTACTGTTAAACAGCCATAGAACACAGAAGAACCAACCCAAACACTCAGGTGTGAACTAGCACCACCTAGTGGTGGGGGTAGTTGTAGATGCCTACTATGCTCTTGTAAAACATCTCTTGCACCACAAACAAACAAACAACAACAACAACCTGCAATTCGATCTTTATTTTGGGGAACAGAAGCATGGGGGGGAAAGGAAGTGGGGGCCAGAAAACACATGGGCAGACATCATGGAGACCTTGGCAACATGCTGAGCTTCACTGTTCTCTGAAGTCCAGGTGCTGGGAATTCCATGGTACAGCAACGTAGTGTCTGGGTGCATGAATGCCTGACCACCTGTTCATGTCACCTTGAATACCTTGATGGCAGCGAGGTGGGATGTAAAGTGAATGAAAGAACAATCTAGGTATATTTGGATTGTTTCCACCTTTCATCTTGAATACCATTGTAGTATTCAACATACCCCAGGGAAACAAACCGGCCTCTTCGATCCTTCCTTTACACTTTTCAAATCATGGCCTTAAAGCATAGCTCACAACATCAGCGGCTATGCCTTTACTGCACATCCCAAATACGAACAACTTCTTAATATGCAGGCACCCGACTGCGTAACCTCAGCAGGACGCTTAGGAAGAGGGAGTGAGTGAGATTAATACGGTGCTGAACCATATGAAATGTCACTCAATTGGTTTAAAGAAGGAGCAAAAGAGTCCTCCAAGAGATTGTCTTTTTATAACATGAATTTATACAATCTGACAGTCACACATTCCAAAATTGAATTAATAAATCATTTGCAGTCCTGGCTGGAATAGTTAATATACTTTTTTTGTGCCCCAGCAGAGAGGAAAAATGCCCTGCTTTCTTTAGCTTTATGACACATTACACCTAAATGGAATTAATGATGAGGCATTCTAACCTTATTTACTACCACACTGCTTTCCATCTCAGGGAAAAGTAAGTTAAAAAAAAAAAAACCAACAGCCCAGTAAATAGAATCTTTCTACCCCCCCCAGCTCATGGGATTTGGGTATCTTCGAATTACATTAGTGATTATCATTGCTCTGTGCAGTTGTGGGACTCTCTGTAGGATGGTTTGGAAGAGATAGATGGCATTGTATGCTATGATTTCAGGATCTCGGCAAGTTTTCATTTTTCCGTCTCTTCATCATAATGGTCTGTCAAGGAGTGCCAAATCTCTGAAGGTAGATATGCTGAGAGAAAATCTCTTTCTGAAAAGCCAGTGTCTTATTTAGGCTGTCTTAGTAGCCAGACCTCTTGCTGCACGTCCCTACAGGTAGTTCCCATAATTGAGGAAGGAGAAAATGATTGATTGGTTGTCGTACGGCTCCAAGCCAGCTACAAAAACCCACGCCACTTTCAAAACCATGATGCAGCAACTCGTGTCGGTGTACAAGTGTCCAGTGATAAAAACATAAATCAAACATTTAAAACATTACAACACTATAAAAGCAGATCAGGATTACCTAAGGCATGTTTTCAATAACACAGTTTTTGACGTCCTTTGCGTGCAACGGCAAAATATTTGACAAAGCTTTTTTCTGACCCACGTGGGAATGCCTGGTGATTGCAAAAGCAGAGAGTGGTAAAGCGCATATTGGGAAGCGCAAATTTTAGACCAGGGGTAGTCAAACTGCGGCCCTCCTGCAGGGGCTCATGGGAATTGTAGTCCATGGACATCTGGAGGGCCACAGTTTGACTACCCCTGTTTTAGACGGTGGGCTTGGAGCAGCACCTGACAGAGTGTTCTTTGCCACCCAGCAAGCCTTTTGATGTTGATTGTATACATCAGTGCATTCCTCACAATAATCTGACCACCAAGGAAGACCCCCCTCGGGATCGAAACGAGTTTGGTACATTCTCTGTTGGTCTATTCCACGTGCAGTTGGAAATGTGAAGTTTTAAATTATGAAGCCTATATGTTTTTAATAGGTTGAATCAGTGCACTTTATGTGATATTTGAAAATGTTAAAAAATTATTTTTGCAGATCAACCATTTGGTTCCTGACTTTTTCGGTTAGCTTGGGTTTTTGTTTCCTTTTTTGGTCTTGCACAGTATTTGCCCTATGCGTAGTTGCCCTAATTGAGGCAGGAGCAAATGGATCCCCTTTTGTTTCTTTTTATATTTGTTTATATCTTCTGTTTATGATTTTTTTTTTGTTCTTGGGCTTCACAGATTCGTTTGTATTATGCATGTATCATGTGGATTTTATATGCGATTTACACCCGTCGATCTCTGTGGTTGATTTATTAATATACAAATACCATTGAACAAATGAGTACATCTTACAGAGGCGGGGGGAATCTGTTGTGAGACAATAATGGAGTGACAATTCAAGAAATAATGATGCTTGGCTTTTATTTGACCAGGGAAAAGCAAAATGGGGATGGGTATTTGAGGGATGAAAGAGCGAGAATGATAAATTCAAAGAGTTCTGAGAATGTACAGTGAGAGACTCCTCGGGAATGCAAGAGACCTGTGGTCCTCCAGATGTCCATGGACTACAATTCCCATGAGCCCCTGCCAGCATTTGCTGGGGAAGCCCTAGAAATGTCTGCCCAGTCATGATGATTCTCTTATAGTCCCCCCATGGCTCTCTGAGGATGGGCAACCAGAATACAGATCAGGCCTGCAGCTATAACTCCCTTTTAGGGCTAGATTGCTCTGGTCTCTGCCTTAGATTTCTACAGCCTGCTGCTGCCTGCCTGAGAAAGTCTTGTTCTGTGGTCCCTGGCCATGGTCATGAATGGTTGTCTCACCAGGGACTATATTTCAGAAACATGAATTCTAATTTTCCTATGCTTTCTGTGCTTTTTCACGTGCATGTCTTTGGTCAGTAGTATAGTTGTGAAGACTTGCTGCAAGGCAGAAATTGGTGAGGTGCACGACAGCAAACTGGAAGTGAGGGTGGGTCCTGCAACAATGGATGCCAACCAGCTAAAGAGATCAGTTCCCCTGGAGAAAATGGCTGCTTGGAAGAGTTGACTTCATAGCATTATACTCCTCTGAGGTCCCTCCGCCCTTCACCCCCAAAGTCTCCAGGTGTTTCCCAATCCAGAGGTGGCAGCGATGTTTAGCATGTTTCAGATTAACTCCAGTGGATAGCCATCTTTTTATGCATTGGGGATTTTATGGGTTGGATTGTTTTATTCTTTTATTGTAAACCACTGAGATACTTTGAGAGCAGCGGTATATAAATTGAAATATAAATAAACTAGGGGCAAAGCCCGTTGTCTCCAAGAATACAACGGGCGCTAGACCTTGGCAGTGGGAAGAGGAAGGGGAGGAGTTGTCCAGTCTGTAAGGGCATGGGGTTGAATGTGTGTGTTGTGTGGGAGGTTGTGGTGGCATGGTGGCAAATGAGGGTATGGGTGTGGAGATATGGGTGTCAAGAACCTGTGGTGTGGAAAGTTGAGTGTGGGAGAGGACTAACCTTTGGGAATTGTGGCATAGTGGTTACAGATGAGCTTTCCGGAGCCATGTCCTCAGATATGTGAAGGGAAAATCAGACTGGAGACTCTTCTTAGGGGAAGATTACATGGCAACCAATTCCCCCCAGTTCTGCGTCATTTCCCAGAATACAAACAGTTGCTGATAAGGGCTGGCCATAACCCATAGGCCAGGAGGGACACTCCTGCACCACTCCCTCCCAACTGCAGGCAAAAATGGCTCATTTGAAGGCTGGACTCTGAGGCATTGTACGATTTTGAAGTCCCACCTCCAAACCTCCAGGAATATTTCCAACCCAGGGGTAGCCAACCTACAGGTGTGGCCTGGAGAGCTCCTGGAATTACAGCAGAGTATAAAGATCAGCTCCCCAGGCAGAAAGGGCTACTTTGGACAGGGTTGTGGTAGAGAAGAAACATTTAAGGCTTCCCACACAGGTTGTTGTTGAATTGAAAGACTTGAGGCCTACTGCACAGGGTTGTTGTGCAGATGAAACAGGAAACAAAAGAGCCAGCTTCCTCTGCAGAATAACGCTGTGCAGTGGCCTCAAATCTGCAGAGAGTTGCAAAGAAGAAAGACACATGGCTTGGCTGTGTCTAACCCCCGGCCAGAGCAGTATTTTAAATGAGAAGGGGCTTTTCTGTGGCCTCCCTGTCAGGCAACTATTTGGCATAAGGGGAAAGTCCCCCCTCCTCAAAAGGAAGCCCCCTAAGGCTCCCCTGCGTTGCTCTTGGAAAGGCCTCCTTCCCTCAGTCAGGGCCTGTCAGAGGCTCCTTCTCAGCAGGCCTGAAGGGAGGGGGGAGGGAGAGCACTCTGCAGCCTCCTGCCAGCTCTGTCAGGGTTCTGAGGCAATTTACAGTTGGACATGGCAGTTAGGACAGCCTTGGGGCAAAAAGGGCTGGCCCAGCCTCTGTTCTCATCCCCCTTCGCAGCCCTGCTGACCTCCTCTCCCTTTGGTGGTCAGGAGCAGACTGGCAGCCAGACTGGGCTGGGTGAATGGACGTTTAGTCTGTCCTGGTGAGGGGCAATAGGAAGGCACTTTGCGCGCCTCCCCATTGGCTGCTTGGCCCTGGATGGACACTCGGAGGGCCCAATCAGGAGCCGCTTTGCGGCTCCTGATTGGGCCCTCTGAGTTTTTATCCTGGACAGAGCCCGCCCTAACTCCTCCCCAGGTGGCCTTACTCTTTTATTTAATAGGACTCTGTCCTATTTAAAGATAAATGAATAATTATATAGGCAGCCATACCAAGCAAGTTGGGAGGAGAAGCACGGAGAAAAGGCATGCAGGCCCTTCTCTTGTACACCCGACTGGGAAAGTCCGATACTGAAGGGACAATCTGTAGCAGTCAAGCCTGGACACCATGAAGCCAGGCAGATTCTAGGTAGTGCAAGATCTCAGGAAAACTTCCCTGAAGGGACAATAGGTATGTTGCAGGTAACTCACAGTGGAGGAAGGCACCCAAGGTTGTAGGTCTTGAGCAAATCCAGAGATCAGTGAAGAATCAGGTATTCTTGGGGCCTAAAATAAACAGCAGGTGGTAGCCAAAAAGCTGGGTTCATGTTTTATGAGGCTGTGGTGAAGATGGAGAGTCACAGGTATCACGGAATTCTGTCCTCCTACTGCCCACCAGCCTAGGCGCTACAGAAGGAGATTACAAACAAGCTAAGAGTGATTTATGAAACTAGTGACATTTATTCCGCGGAAACGGAATTTGGGGAGTGTTATCTCTTTCTGAAACGTTGTGCACTTTGAAAAAAGGGTATAGAAGCTTGATGAAGCTTTCTTTATTGATGTTTTGGTTTTGATGGGCCCCCCCAAAGGTGTTTTATCAACCTTTAGACATGGCTGCAGGCAAATCGAATTGAACAGGAAAACAGGATGAAAGTAATGGACTTTGCACAGATAATGAGGCACAGAGGGACAGATCTGACTCGTGCAGCGTGTCACCACCAGCTGTTTGGGTCCCTTCGATATGCCCCAGGATATACTGAGAACAGCTGGTGGTCCACACCTGGTTCTGGCTCTACTGGTTCCAGGGAATCAGCACTGCTTTTAATGAATACATCATGGTGTGTTCCTCAAGGTGTCCGATCGGATATTGCAGCATTTCCCCTTCAATCTTGCTGCTTAAGGCACCTACTCACAAGGCATCCAGTTTCTGGTTAGCTGCTTTAGCTTGCAGCTTGAATAAGACCAGAGCACCTGCACCTTCCTAAGAGGACATCCGATTATGAGGAAGCCCCAGGCTTGCTGTGTCACTTGTGCACTCATGTGCTCAGACTTGCATGTGGAGGCTGCAGATGTGCAAAGTTTAGAAATAGTATGTGCTGCTACTGAGGGTCAGAACAGAAAGAAATGCAGGGCTTTTCTGCATCAGGTTTTTGCTGCAGCTTGGCTTCTGAACTGCTGGTTTCTTTCCTCTCTTACATGCAATATTGTTTGCCAGCAATGAATTACCTGGTTTTTCTTTGAGCTTTCCCCTTGGGGTTTTTCCCCCAGACCAGTTTGGCAGTAGCCTGAAAAACACAGGTGACATTAAGCACAAGCAAACAAAAACCAAGGCAAGCAATAACCTGTGAATGATACCTTTCTGCAAGGAAGGGGGTGCCAGATATCTGATGTCAGTTCCCAGGAGATTTTGGTGGGTGGAGGCTGAGGATGCCGAATCATCCAGAAAGTGTGATGTCACTTTTGGCTGAGCTGCTGGAAGGGATGTCACCATATCCATGGCACTCTAGACCTCCCCCCCCCCAATCCCTAGGTTAAATATGTCCCATCAGTATCCCCCACCCCACACACACTTCCTGCTGTTCCATAGAATCAGGGCAGGATTTGGGGGCAGTAAGGCAGAGGAAAAATGGATGCAGCTCAGAAGCAAAGCAAACCTGCAGCCAAAACTTAGTATAGAGAAGCTCACAGAGGCCATGCAAACCAAGTCTTGTAGCCTAGTCATATGTAGCCGGGCTTTTCAGTGCAAAACTTATCACTGTCTCATTCTTCTAGATCCATTGAAGTTTATTAGCTTCAGAGGGTAGAACTCTGTAGAGAATGGCAGTTAGTCACAGAGGCGTACGACTACAGACACGTACAGATCTCCTGGACAATTAATATATTATCTCCAGCTACTAGAGAGTTTGTTTAATTTGCTTATGTATTAAATCTGTATGCCCCACCTGTGTATGTAGGTTGCAGCCAATTTATGGTGACCCCAGCAAGGAGCTTTCAAGGCAAGTGATTAAGCAGTGGTGGTTGGCCATTGCCTGCCACAAAAAAACACAATAAGTAATAAAACCACAACTTCCCCCCAACAATCCCATTTGGCTCAACCAGATTAACCTGGTTCCATGCCTCAAGATAGGTGTTAAGATATTTAAGTATTTAGAAGTTTGGAAATTTGGCCATATAGATGTTCCTTGCCCTGGCCTCAACCAAATGCCTGGTTGAAGAGCTCCGTCTTGTGGGCCTTGTGAAATTGTGATACCTCTGCCAGGGCTTTCAGCTCTTCTGGGAGTTCGCTCTACCAGGTAGGGATGCTAAAGGAAGGAGATACATAGCCTGGTCCTATGGTTAAAGATGAAAAGGTGACAAAGTTAAAGTGGGGGAGGTTCTCATTGGTGTTAGGCTGTTTCTGCTGTGGGAGTTCATCCACAGCTGAACAGCTGCAATAGTTGGTTAAACCAGAGGAGGGGGAGAAGAACTTCCACCCTGCCATATATATGTTTGAAACATACCAGAATTATGGTGGAAGGAAATAAAGTAGGAGAGGGTGCTGAGAAATTCACTTTGAGGATCTGGCAGAGGAGCAGATTGAGAAGGAAATGGAAGAACAGCAGGAGTTCCATGTCTAATCTGGGTAGAGACACTGCGGTTATGGTTACTAGTGGTTTTGCATATCCATAGAGAAAGCACACTATGGAAGTCAGCTGTCAGACCTTTCCTTTGCAAGGAGTCCATTCTGGTTCTCTGGCTTCCTACTGTGTTTCCATGGGAAACCAAGTTTCTGATTAAAGAGCAATGGAAAGCAGAGTTCTTTTTTTAACTACGTAAAACAAATTTCAGAGTTTAACTCTTGTCTTTCTCTGGGTCTAGAAATCTGGAGCCAGTCAAAGCCTTCCCTGCACTCACCTGCAGGTTGGCTTTTCAGGTCCCTCCTGACCACCACTGGAGGAGGCTATGAGGAGGGGAGATAGAGTTGCCAGATCCAGGTTGGGGAACTCTTGGTGATTTGAGGATGGAACCTGGGGAAGACAGGAAATTCAAGGGAATACAGTGCCTCCACTCTTCAAAGCACCCATTAACATCCAGGGAACTGATCTCTCTAGTCTGGCAATGAGCTGTAATTCTCAGAAGGAGGCTGGCTGACTTTATCTTTGGCCTATGGCCATAAATAAATTTGATCTGATCCACTTTCAAGGACCGAACTCAACTTCTGAGCAAGCTGTTCTGGTCCTCATTCTTGGAACATCTCTGACTGAAATGTCATGCAAGCTGAATCCATGATACAAGACCCTTGACTCATCTGCTACATGCTCCTCGGCTATTTCTGGAAAATACCAGAGATAAAAAGAACAAGGTGCCTGAGATCCTAAACCAAGAAAAGATGTTCTTGTGGACCCAAAAGCAAACCAAAGCATGCAATATGATGCAAGACCATGTAGGTTACATTCTTGGTGATGACAAATACATTTCACACTCCTCTGTTTCAGTGATAAAGATTCCCAGTGAAATGAATAAGATTTGAAATTTCATATCTTTGGATGGAACTGAGAATGGGCAGCCAGGAGGAGACTGCTTCTCCCCTTTCTAGGGAGTATCTCTAATGGGAGATGCAGGCACTGGCTGCTGTTATTGGCCAGAGGTACCACTAGGAAGTTCTCCTCTAGAAAGAAAGCCAGCAAAGGAAGATAGGGATGAAAGTGCTCCCTTCATTTTGACATTGTCATACTGATCTTCACGTTCTCTTCCCTTCCCATATAAATCTGTAATCTTGAGATCAAGAGATAGGCTTCTTAAATGACGTAAAGTGCTTTGGGAGACAATTGCCTGGTGAGTGGGATACACAAACAGTAATCATTAAATGCAGAAAGTGAAAATACTGCGCAACTAGTTTCCTCTGAAGAGACTGCATTAGTCTGTTGTAAATGAACTGGACTAGCTTATAAAGCTGTACCAAGCCATGTTTAATGGGCTGGCCTCCCCCAGATTCAGTTCACTTTTGTTGACAGGCCTGGTTCCCAAACTTGTATCTGCTTAATGAGTTGGTCTACAACAGAGTGTCAGTCTTTTCCCATTCGGGCAGCTGCTGTAATTGTGAAGTGTACATAAGTGGCGTATGGGGCAAAGATGCTATTTGCAAGATTCAGTGCGATTACTGAATATAGTCCAATACATAAATAATTATAGACACATCAAAATGAAAGCTGGAACAACACATGTCACTTTCCATGAGAATTCAAAATGTAGTAGAACTTGCATTATCCCCAAAGTCTCTCCATAGACAAATATCTGCCAGATGGACATTTTCTTTAAATTATATATTAAAGACTCTGTCCAGCTGACCATCCATCCTGCCGTAGGTATAGATATTAAGGATGCTGTGAAATATTCAAAGTTCAGTGTTCATCAGGCAATCATACCATATTTGACTGCTGCAGCCACTTGTGAGCTGAATCTCAGCTTTCCCAGCCTTGGTGTCATTTCACCCATGGTACTTTGCTAAAGAACTTTGTGACTGTGGTAGAATCTCATTTTGTCCTACCTTGTGAACATTTCTGTGTCCATGCAGTAGGAGAAATGGATTATTTCCCAAAATCATGGATGGCTAAACTGGGTAATTAAAGGACATAGGTGATCTGTGACTTTTTACTATATTATGTGAAAATGCACATTTAAAAAATTACATAGATACCATAGACCTAGATAAATACAAAAGGGTAAGACCTTTTCTTTAAAGCGCTAGCATGGCAGGAGGGCGTATTTGAAGCCTATGAAGAGGATGCACATGCACATCTCAGTTTTAGCATGAAATTAGGCCACAGAACTCCAGAAGAAGCATTGGCACAATATATGACACCTTACCGTCAGAGGACTGCGAAGAAACCCATATCCCAGTGGCAGTTATGGTAGCTACCATAACCCTTGGCTAAAATGGAGCCCAACTCCCTCTCCCAGCTGGGATCCTCTCTAGGGCAGAGGTAGCCAAATTGTGGCTCTCCAAATGTCCATAGACTATATAATTCACATGAACCCCTGCCGGCCACAGTTTGGCCACCACTGCCCTAGGGTGTGACAAGTTGCAGGGGAGCCACTTGGGTGCAAGCCTCTACTTGGCTCCCTCCTGCCATCCGGAAATGCAAGCCCAGCTGGGCCTCCCCAGTGGGGGGGGGGGAGGGACATTGCAGCTCTGCATCCACACAGCCTCTTAAGGAGGCCCCTATGATGGGGAGTCCGGTGTGTAGACTTGGGTTGCCCCCAAAGGATCTGTCCCATGCCCCAAGCTGCCAGCTGGGATGAAGTGAAGAAAGAATGATATTTCGCCAAATTGCAGAAAGTATCAACAAAACTGAACAATCAAACAATACTTGAACCATCTCCCAACAGGCACACAAAACCCACAAAGACCAAAACATTGGGTGGGTGGGTGGGTGGGAGGCTTCCGTGCAGCGGCCGAGGGAGGAAAAAAGGCTTTGGCGCCAAGGCCCCATACTTTATATGGACATGGGTGCCATGGCCCCTCCCAGATATGTGGCACACCAATGTCATAAAAGTGCACTATGGGCTGGCATGCTCCATACCCTTATGTCCTCTCCCTGGCTCCCCAGCGTCCTCTTTTCGTGGCCTTGCTCCCCTGCTGCTGCAATCTCACAGCCAACGGTGAGACAAGGCCACATTTGTTTAAAATGACTTATTCATTGGTTCGCTCATAATTGCAGTGCAGCAATGACAGGTCAGGGAAGGGGGCAGTAGGATCACCATCAGCACATATAAGAATATGGGTGCACAAAATGCAGTTGAATTCGCTACATTGTACATTTGGTAGACTTAGGGGGGAAAGCCACAGGTTCAAACTGCTTACAAACAGTAGTACTGCCCAGTTAAAAAATGGTTCACTGCTTGTGACTGGGGAACAGAACAAGAGGTAGGCCGGTGAGTGTTTAAGCATTTTTAATAAATCTTACTAAAAGGCAAAATGGCGGACTACTGAATTTATTAGATGTGGAATGGTGTGATAAAGCCTGATCTCATCAGATCTCAGAAACTAATTTGAGACCACCAAGTAAGATTCTGCAGAGGGGGGCAATGGTTAACCCCCTCCACTTCTCCCTTGCCTTGGAAGCCCCTTATTAGGGTTACCATAAATTAATTGCAGTTTGACAACATGTACACAGTGATCAATGATGAAGTCCATTTACAAAGTACTCAGAATGGAATAACTCCATAGGGTCTTACTGTCAGTAGCATAGTTACTGTGGTCATAGGCCTCAGCTACACAGATGTTCTAAAGCTAATCAGTTTATAATATCAAACATTCAACTCTTTGCTTAGGTTATTAAAGATTATCTCCCAACCAGAATACCTTTATTTCCAACAAGTGCCCAGATAGGCATAATGACAGGCAGAGTTATAAGATATGCTGATAAGTGCACTTCATTTTTTAAAAATTCACAGTGGTCAATGAACTCACAATGCTCCCAGTATATCTAAAACAAGACACAATGAATGAAGCTTTTTGGTATTCAGTAGCCACTTGCCCCTCAAGATTCAATGAGAACTAGGATGCACTTCTCTTTTGTTTGGAAGAATTTTACTTAGCGTTTCCGCCACACATGATTTCATAAGGCTCAAGGACACGTACAAAAAATCTATCAAATATATAACAGATTAGCTACATTGTCCAAAACAGTGGTGGGCAGATGTTGTTTTAATGTCATCTCTCCCTGTCTCAAGGTCTTCCTGCCTCTGTTGCTTTGACTGAATAAAAACACTCATCCTGATAGATTGAAATCCAGGCATGATGGAGGGAACTTCCTGATTGTCTCAGCAATGGCTATTGAAATGTGCACGGAGTCAGTCTTCACATGGAACCACCATGCTCTTGAGAATCAACCTTCTGTTGAAACATCAGGTGCCCCAGAATTTCTACTGTTCCCCCACAGTAATTGGGTCTATCCTACATAGTTAGACTACAGAGAAAATCAGCTTGGATTTGACTCATCTTTCAGTGACTGAGCAATATAGAGCCTTATAAAAGCAAATGCTATAAGCTTGAAAGGACAAAGACTTCCAAACTCCCAGTCCTGCTAGGAAGGTCCCGTCTAGGAATAGAACCATACCTAAGCTAACTCTAATGCAAAAATTAACATCAATATGAAGCCATAAGTTTTTACAGCTTTTTTTTTTGCATTTTAAATAACGTAGAAAATATTTATACATCACATGGCCTCTCTTAGTCATGTCTCTAGCTCAGGGGTAGTCAAACTGCGGCCCTCCAGATGTCCATGGACTACAATTCCCAGGAGCCCCTGCCAGCATTTGCTGGCAGGGGCTCCTGGGAATTGTAGTCCATGGACATCTGGAGGGCCGCAGTTTGACTACCCCCGCTCTAGCTCTTCCCTAGCCCTAACGCTATCTATAAGCCTAGCCCCTTCCTATCCCAAACAATACCGAAGTCAACCTTAACCCTAATCCTAAAAATAACCCCAATATGAATCCCTAATTTTTACATTTAAAAATCATTTATACATCTCATAATTTCTGTTATTCATGTCTCTAACTTATCTCTAGCCCTAATGCTCCCTCTGAGTGCTCCCCATCAAAATCTAGTTGTTACCTAACCCTAAAACTAATCCAATAATGAATCCCTAATTTCTTCCATATATTTTCATTTTAAATAATTTTAAAAATATCTAAATATATCACAACCTTTTGTAACCATGACTCTCTCTCTTCCCTAGCCTTACCCTCCCTCTAAAACTAACCACTCTCTAACTCAAATCATATCTAAGCTAACCTTACCCTAACGATAACATTAACCCCAAAAAGAATTGCTAAATTTGTCCATATCTTTTACATTTAAAATGTAAAAAATATATACCACTTATGCCATTCATAACCATGACTCTAACTCATCCCTAGCTATTCCTTAGATAACTCTAACCCTAAAAATAACCCACATCTGAATCATCAATTTTTTCCATATTTTTCCATATAAAACAATATAATTTATTTTGCATCTTAATGGCCTTTCCAAACCAAGACTCTAACTCTTCCCATCTAAGACTAACTGCTCCCCATCTTGAACCATCTCTGGAATGGCCTTTCCTAACCATGACTTCCCTATCCCTAAAGCTCACTCTAAGACTAACCACTCCCATCCCAAACCATTCATCAGGTAACTCTAACCCTAAAATTAACCCCAATAAGTATTCCTAATTTTGTCAAATTTTAACACTTAAAATAATGTAAGAAATGTAAACATCTTGTGCCCTTTCTTAACCATGACTCTTACATTTCCCTAACGCTTCTTCTAAGACTAACCAGTCCCAGTCCAAATAATACCCAAGATCAGGGGTAGTCAACCTGTGGTCCTCCAGATGTTCATGAACTACAATTCCCATGAGCCCCTGCCAGCGTTTGCTGGCAGGGGCTCATGGGAATTGTAGTCCATGAACATCTGGAGGGCCACAGGTTAACTCCCCCTGCCTGAGATAATTGTAACCCTAATCCTAATCCTAACCCCAATATGAATCCCTATTTTTTTTTAAACATTTACATTGAATTAACTGATGGGAAAAGGCAGCTGAATTTCACCCAGGGGCCTCCCACAAAGCTCCCGTTCCTTTGTTTTTTTGCAGAACCCTAAGAGAACAAACCACAGTCCTTAAGTGGTCTGCTGGCAGAAAGCCACCACAAAGATCAGAAGGTGTCAGCAACTTCTAATGGCCCCCAAGTTGATTGCAGTTAATTACCACTGTCATTGAACTCTCGGCAGTTTTTAGCACATCAACACTACACATGGGAAGGGCTGGTTTCTTTTAAGACCCACTCATCTTGAAAGCAATCCCCTCTCTGAAGAACTCTATTAAAATCTTGGTTCCGAAGACATATTTGTTGCAAGAGGAGAATGATACATTTAGCCTATGCCATTGTGCAAATACAGTCTCATCCTTCAATATTTCATCCTGCTTTTAATCAGGTTATTTTAAACACACACACACACACACACACACACACACACACACACACACACACACACAATCCCTTGCCAACTTAATTAATCCCTTTGAGGTTTCATCTTGGATCATTTTTTTGTTGTTGTTCCCTAATGATAAACTGAGTGCTAACCTGCAGAGCTTCTCTATTTCTTATCTCACCTCAGAAGAAAAATTATAAAGGGAAAAACAAAACAGAAGAGAGAACCTACTGAGGCCATAAATATTAGTTTAGAGAAATGGAGCGGGGAGAATTCTTAAGCAAATGAAATCGTCAGGTCTTAGGTTGCAAATGTGTGTATCGTTGGTGATCTGCTTTGAAGTATGACAGGGAGGTCTTGTTTTTCTGCAGAGTGGAATGGGGGCATCCATCAGGCCTGCGAAGAAACTGCACCTGAATTAAGAAGGTAAGAGAAGCCGTGCTGCATCAGGCCAATGGTAAGGTCCAGCATCCTGTTTCCAGCAGTGGCTAGTCAAATGCCACAAGGAAGCTGGAGTCCATTTATGAAGAAGATGACGACTTGGTTTCTTATATGCCACTTTCCCCTACCTGAAGGAGTCTCAAAGTGGCTTCTGATAGCCTTCCCTCTCCCCACAACAGACACCCTGTGAGGGAGGAGAGGCTGAGAGAGCCCTGATATCACTGCCCCATCAGAATAGCTTTATCAGTGCTGGGGAGAGCCCAAGGTCACCCAGCTGGCTGCATGTGGGGGAGTGGGAAATCAAACCCAGCTTGCCAGATTAGAAGTCCGCGCTCCTAACTACTACACCAAACTGGATGAAGACTGTGACTTATTGTAGGGTGACCAGATTGCGTTCTATGAAATTTTTTGTTGCTCCATATAGACCAAATTTTTAATCAAGAACTCCCCCCCCCCCCCGATCAATGGTGTCCTGCTTTACCAATGTTAAAATCTGGTCACCTTAACTGATAATTTTGAGATTAAGAAAGATTGAAACAGACAAAGTAAACCTGAGAGGTATGCCATCACATCTTTGGCATCCTGTAAATCTATGATAACAATCTCCATATTTTTGCCTTTGAGTTTACAAGGCAGCAAGATCCAGAGATTTGAAAGAGTTCCTTCAAGGACTTTCCATGTATGCTGCTCAGGCTTCTTGGATAGTGTAATGCAAGTTTCTTTTTGAGATATTTATGTCAACACACTGGTTTGGAAAGCTGTTTGGTAAACATTGTTTAATGGTTGTTCTTTCCCCTATTTACAGCCATTGACTATTGTTATTTTGATTTCTGACTTATTGCTGGTGTTCCCTTTAGTTCTTCTTCCTTCTCCATAATCAGGCTGCAGGGCAGGGGAAGTTCAAAGTGTGGCCCCCCAGGAAGGGGCCTGGGGAATTAGCCTAAGACGATGGCCCTTGTCCTCTGAGAAAAGTTAGGATTGGGAAGAACCTCTCACATGCCCTTGACTGTCATCAAAGAACCTCCTGCACCTGCAGAGAAGCCAAGAGGACTGTGTACAGCCAAGCAACAGACGTGTGAGTGCTTCAGTGTAATGTTAATTGCCAGCGCACAGTTAATAAGAGCCCATAAGTTACCTTCCAGCATAAATTAAAGCACCACTCTTTGATAAACGACACATGTTTAGCAATAGATACAAAGCTCTAATTTTCTCCCTCTAATGCTTTCCATGACAGCTTCCCAATGCTATCAGGGCACAGTACATTGAAGATAATAAATTGCAAAGATGTCACAACATTGAATTATTCATCTTTGCAATTCGTGTCATTATATAATTTGTAATGGCTGCATTGGACCAACTGGTGGGAGCGAGGACGGGTGGGAAGGAACAATTGGCGATGGGTAGAAAGGCCAAGCGGATAGATAGAGATTTGCGATGGGGCATGATGATTTCAACATGTGCTTGTAACAGCTGACTCTATCAGTTGGAAGTCCCTGCGGCCCACCTGGAAATGAATTTCTGTTGTGCTACCAAAATGCTTGCAGATTATCCTATTGCCCACTTCATTTCATACGGATATTTTGGGCACGGGACATTTGCTTTGTTGAGTAGCAGCAGTGATATAGGACACCCCCCCCCCCACTCCGTCACAACTCTATTAATTCAAATTAGATCCACGGAGAATCTTGAGCACATGAACCTTCAGGGGTGGAGAAACCCTTGTACATGCGTCACCAGAGGAGATGGGAAGACTCGCTTTTGACCACTGGAAACAGACGTAGCAATAGGAAGCTTCCTTCTCTTCTGTGCTGCTGTCTTTTTCAGATTAATATTTTCTATTTTTAAAAAATAAGGTAGCCCCATATAAGGGAAAGGAGGGGCTCCATAGCTGATCATATATATCACAGATCATTATAAACTATCATAATTGTCATATCATCCTACCATATATTTGCTTGGCATGCTAGGGGACAACTCACTTCTTAAAAAACGAGGCGATTGGTTCAGAGCCCTGGAAGGGAGGTGGGACTTTGGGGGATGATTGCCACAAGAGTTTTAATGGCTGTCTCTTCTAGTCATTGCTGGGATAACAGCTGTTTGGCTGCTGCATTTTTTTGCACAGTGGGCAGATGGTGCATGGAGAAGATACTACGTGCAATATTTTATTTATGTATTTTCACATTTCTATACCGCCACTCTCAAAAAAGTCTCATGGCGGTTTACAACAATCCAATAAAATACAATACAAACCCTAAAAAAAACCCTTAATGCATTAACCAGATGGTGGTCAATTGGAGTTCCAATCTCCTACCCAGCCCATGGTTCAAAAGCTCTCTCTCACTGGGAGCAAGTGTCCTGATCTAGCCACACATTGAGGGATCCTCTGATGGTAACACCGAGACCCCGCCCTGGCCTCAACCATAGGCCTGGTGGAAGAGCCCTGTGGAAAGCTGACAACTCCAACAGGGCTCTCAGCTCTTCTGGGAGCTCATTCCACCAGGTTGGGGCCAGGGCTGAGAAGGCCTTGGTTGTGGCCAAGTGGATGTCCTGGGACAACCAGTAAATTCATACCCACAGAGCAAAGAGCCCAGCGGGGGGCATAAACAGGGGAGTCTGGCTAGGGAGGGAGGGTGAGGGAAGGCTTGATGGGGCTAGCCTTCATGAGGAATGATGCTGAAGTGTTGATGGGGTTAGAACCAAGCAGAAAAAGCCTTTGGATGAATTAAAAGGAAGCCAGGCGAAACTTATGCCCAGAGCCTTGACTAGATTCATTGAGGGGAGTAAAGTGAAAACTTTTGAAGAACTGAGGCAATTTGACAGGCTTGTAGCAGTTCTACAGGCAAGCTTCCCCACAATTGAGATGGTTCCTGAGGGATAAAAAACTAAAACCAGTGGATCAAGATGTGATTGAGGGGGAGTTTGGGGGGGGGTCTTTTTTTCCAACTCCCATCAAGAAAAATAAAGTTTGGGGCACTTTGGGAAATATTGAGCCATCTAACACCAACCCTGCAAGGCAGAACACTCCTGCGCAAAACAGATAGGGAGAGATAGTGGTGATAATTGTCAGCAAGAAGGGCAGATTCATGCACAATTTTGTCCAGTGATATTGGTCCCCAAATATTTATAGGACCAGTTGTTACTGTGAATTCTGTACTCTTTATAATATTTTTTCTTGTGTTAAAAAGACTGAGTTCTATGTCATCTGCATGACTTTTCATTTTGAATTCTGTGTTGTGCACTTTTATTCCTTTGATCCTTATGTTTTGCCTGATCTTTATAACTAGAATCTGTATTGTTAAAAGAAATAATAGAGGTGATGGGGGGGCATCGTTAGCCTGTTCCTTTTTTGATTGAAATTGTTGCTGTTAATTTTCTATTTATTAAGATCTTAGCTTGTTGTTATGAGCCTCTTGTGGCGCAGAGTGGTAAGGCAGCCGTCTGACAGCTTTGCCCATGAGGCTGGGAGTTCAATCCCAGCAGCCGGCTCAAGGTTGACTCAGCCTTCCATCCTTCCGAGGTCGGTAAAATGAGTACCCAGCTTGCTTGCTGGGGGGTAAACGGTCATGACTGGGGAAGGCACTGGCAAACCACCCCGTATTGAGTCTGCCATGAAAACGCTAGAGGGCGTCACCCCAAGGGTCAGACATGACTCGGTGCTTGCACAGGGGATACCTTTACCTTTACCTAGCTTGTTGTTTCGAATATACCCTTTGCATCCAGCTTCAGAATTCTGAGCTGCAGCCTATGATCTGAAGCACGTTCAGTGGGAAAGGCCGTGCAAAATTGTCAACCGCTTTCTCTGCAGCCAAAAATAAAAGCACCGTTTTCTTTTTTGTTCTAGTGCACAAATTCAATTGCATCTGTTTTTAAAGCCTGTTTTGATCCGCATGCATTAAATTTGGTATGCATTTTCTTAATCTGTCTCCCATTAATGTGGCCAAGAGTTTGTAATCTACGTTTAATAAGGAGATGGGCTTGCATGGCTGTGGTAGTGTTGCAGCGCTGCCTTCTTTATATATTAACATAATATACATCTCTTGCCACGTCGAGGCTACTGTCTTCTTTTATCTTGCTCACAACTTTTGTAGCGATATCATTAAGGCTTCTTCAAAATGTTTGCGGTATGTTGCTGTCAGCCCACCCAGGCCGAGCGCTTTGTCCTTTTTCATATTTTTGTATCACCTGGGAGAGTTCTTGTGCTGCTTTTGCCTTTTTGAGGCCATCCAAAGCCACTTGTAGGCTCAATCCCCCAAGGCAAAGTACGTTGAAATTCAAAGAAAGAAATATTTATTTAAGAAGAAAGAAGCAAAATAGCTCCAAAGAAGGAGGGGGGGAGGGCAGAGAGGAGAGACAATGAATTCTTTATGCGCCTCATAGTGCCTTTGGCAATAGTGTCAGGACTTTAATTTATAGAATTTAAGTTGCAAATCTCTCAGTGCAAATAACTACGCTTGGCATTGACATAGTAATGAGTTGATTAATCATAACTGGGAATCATGACTCTCTCTCTCTACCAACTGTCTGGTCAGGCAGTAGCCTCCCTGGAATAGCTACTATTGGCTTTGAAGTGGAAATAAGATTTACTTTCCCCAACAGCCCAGAGCAGGCCAACAGCAGCCTGAAATCTGAATTTAGCTGGCCAGATATTTTTGTTTCGACCCCGTTAGTCTCCGTCCTTTGTCAGAAACCATCTATTCTGTATACTTTTGAACTTGCGCCTGACACTTCTCCCCAAAGCACTTTGCTGGCTTGACTCTTCTTCTCCTTAGTGGCTACAGTGGTGATGGTCAAGGCTCAGGTCTCTCAAATATGGGACAAGCCATGCCACTGGTTGTCAGTAGTGAACTGGGCAGTGGAGATGCCAGGCATGCAATGGCAGAGGATTTAGCAGTGGTGATGGTGAGGAAATACCTCACCAAGTCCCCTGGGACCACTGATGCTGATCCTCTGGAGCAGGGGTAGTCAACCTGTGGTCCTCCAGATGTTCATGGATTACAATTCCCATGAGCCCCTGCCAGCATTTGCTGGCAGGGGCTCATGGGAATTGTAGTCCATGGACATCTAGAGGACCACAGGTTGACTACCCCTGCTCTGGAGTACTGGTCACACAAGGCTCTCATCTGGCCAAACCTCTCTTGTGTGGCCATGAGTCCACCTGACACCCAGCAGGGGAGAGAAGTTCATAACCTGGAGAGAATAAAAGAATATGCTCCCCTAGTCCTAGTTCCCTGCCTCCTTCTGTCATAGTGAGCAGCCAGCAGGTGAGATGGCATGGAGCTGAGCTGAGTCTGTACATAAAGCTTTGTTATTGGCAGCCAGCAGTGCCTGCAAAGCTTTGGCAGGCTCCTATTGGTGTTTTCAAAGCTACAGAATTCTGCCCTCTTGTTCTCTTGGAGTTTTGTAAACAGAGTGGGGACACTATGTTCAGAAATGTATCCAGCGCAAACACCAGGTGCCACTCCATGAACATTGCTTTGCAAACCACAAGCCTCTCTGAATTTGTGACAAACTTTACTTTGTGAGCTGGTTTGTGCCCTTCCTTGGCTATAGACACTTTCCTTTTTGGCAAGATCCAAACGACTTTTGGGCCATGGCTTTCAGCCCATGGCCTCAAATTGCTGATTCGTCCCCCCCCCCCTTCATTTTTACACTATTGAACAAGTATCAGATTTACTGGTAACATTTCTCTTTGGTTTCATTGGTATGGTTGGGGAAATCATGCATGTAGGCCCAGTGTGGTGTTGTAGTTAAGAGTGCTGGTCTAGAATCTGGGAGACCTGGATTCAAATCCCTGCTCTGGCCAGAAATAGTTAGATCATTCACTCTCTTTATTCGCTTCATCTGCCTTGCAGGATTAAAGGAGGGCTATGTATGCTGCTCTAAGTTCTTATTCATTGGTGCGGGAAGGTCATGCTAACCATGGATGCTACAGAGCACATGACTGGTCCCCAAGCTGACAGCCACTGTATGTCATCTCCTAAGTGCTTTTGAATTTGACTGCTCCTGCTGCTGAATATTTGCAGTCCTGTACCCTCTCAAGCAAGTTGGGGAGGAGAGGCCAGGTCTGGAAATTAAAACATTTTAATTATTGGGCTCATTTTATGTCAGCTGATGATAGGAGCCACCAGATTACATAAAGTCAAGGTGACTAATCCAGGGAAATGTTTAAGCAAATAGTAATTATCTTATGCAAGGTTTTCAGACAGGATGGGCAATTAGCAACAAGCTTTGAGAGGTATCAGATATTGCATGTCAGAGAGAGAGAGAGAGAATATGTTCCCTTAAAAAGGCAGAAATGGAGATTTGCATTCGAAAGGCACAATATACCAGCATGCAACTCCCATTAGATCCCAAGAAGCATTTGAAAAACTATACAGTTTCACCGCTTTGGCGCAGTGAGACATTTAGGTTCACAAAGCTTATTGATCGATTGCTGAGACAAACAGCGGCTGACCACAAAAGGCCTTGTAAGATGGTGACATTTCTTTCTTCCAGTAGCCTATGACTCCCGGGCAGCAAGGAGGAGGTGGATCTGGAGAGAAACGAAGGGATTTGAGAGATGCGTTTGAGGGCCAACCTATACCAGTAACAATCCAGTCTCCCCACCAACTACAAAGAAAGCTGCTCCCTCCTTGTTCAGGAGACACTCAGAATGGGCCAGGACTTGACATTGGATTTGTGTGTGCACTTCACTATCAGAAGCTCTTATTAATCTGTCGAGTAGCCTTGGCTTCATATTTTGAGGCAAAAAGGATGTCTTTTTTATATCACGTTTTTATACGTGCACTTGACATCTTGTCATAAAACTTGGGTCAAACACATTTTCGCCTCATGCCTGATTTCAAAGCTTCTCTTCAAAAACAGCCACCTGTCTGCTCAAAGTGGGGCTAAGGGAGAAATATTGACTAAGTGTCAGAAGGTCTAATTTTGACCTTGCATAAATTGCTGTAATTTTCCTTTTTTCTTCTTTCTGCTGTAATTTCCCTTTTTTTCTTTGCCTCCCTTTGAGAATGGAACATATATTGTTAGAAGTACACTATTTAACACCCCGGTTTTCTTTATATGAATATGAATTCATACCAGGAATACAAGGTAGTGTCTGCTGTTCTTCTCTTGCTTGTCCTCAAAAGAACTCTTTGAGGTAAGTTAGACTTAAAATGCAGAGTTAAACAGAGTTATACCTAGGGATGCCAAGCCTCCAGGTATAGAAGGAAGCCCCCCAGTATTCTGTCTCATTTCCTTATTGGAGGAAATATGGGTGTGTGCTCAAGATGTTGGGCTGGCACATGCTTATATCACTTCCAATGAATACCAGACGTGACATATTGCATGCTCTAGCATTTTGCAACAGCACTATGGTAAACCGTAGTGGTTTTTGCATGCCCATATAAGTTCCAGTTTTCATTTCAATGGTCCTAGAAGGTAATGCTGCTCTGCTAGAGGCTGGCCCAATGTCAACTTTGTAGACTAAGCAAGGATCTGCAGTGAAACCCAAACTATTTACTTTAAGGGGATTTTCAGTATAACTGATAAGCTCTGGAGGTCCTAGTTCCCACCAGAAAGTGAGAACTATGAACTCTATTTTTCTGATGAAGAAAAAGCAGAGAATAATGAAGGCTTTTGATACACAATTTTGTAAATAAGTGAAAATAAGTCCATCCTGCTTCCTTATCTGGTACCCAGTTGCCTACAAACCAAGCCAGCATCAGTTCATATTCCTTGTGATTTTTTTAAATAACAGGAGCATAATAGCAAGAAGAGTTACATAAGATGACAGTACTTTCTCCCTGGAAGAGCAGGCTGCCAACATGTGTAATTCTTTTTACAAGGAACTTGGCTGTTAGAATGCTTTAATGAGCTACAAAGTTTATATGATAAACTTCATTTTAGGACATGCCCTGGGAGTCCTGCAGAAATAGCCATTAATTTTATGAAGACATCCATCTGCTAATATTCATGGTGCGCACAAGTGGGAATATCTTCTAATAGCATCTTCAGTTACTGGATATTCTTGTTCATCAAAGTACCTAGACAATATATTTATTTTCCCATTATTTTCTTGCACCAATCCTCTCTTCCCCCAATGTACCAGTTGTTCAACAATAAATATATCAGTAAATCTAAATAGTATAACTACTGTCTTGGCATGAAGAGGTCAGTGGGAGAAATGGCCAGTGTCTCTGGATAAAGGAGTTGCCTACATGGAAGCAGGCAGCATATATAGGACATGGAAAGAAACACAAAGAGAAAGGGTTTCTAGTGTGTGGCTTAAGGTTGGGCTCTGTAGCCCCTAAAACAATGTACTTGAGGTGGTTAGGTGTTTATGATAAAGAAACCGGAAGGCTTGTTCAGTTTCAGACAGAACCTCAGGTGAAACTCTGGGAATTTCCCAAAGTGGGAACAATATTTGTGATTTCCCTGGGTGGTTCCTCAATGAATTTTCCAGAACAAGAGATAAAGCCATGATTGCATTACCTGTGTGAGACTAAAAGCATAAGTAGCTTCTTGATGGGCCCTAGATTGTGGAACAGGATGCTGAGTAGGTGTGGCAGGCTGTTAGTGATGTCCTAATTGAAGCTTGCCAAGTAAAAGGGAAGGAAGAAGCTTTTAGTCTTGATGGAATTGGTAACACCTTTAGGAGCCCTTTTATCTTGCAGATATACATTGTAATTTTTACCGGGGAAAGAAAGATTCAGCAGTTAACAGCCCCTGGGGCTCACAATGATCTAATCTGAAGAGTCCAAGCAGCTTCTGGGAGCCTGGCATTATAGTCTGGCATGTAGAGTTTTATTTCTGCTTGGGAGAAGACAGCACAATTTGGTCAGTGTGGATGCAGTTGACATCCACCTAGCAAGGTGATCGCGGAGAAATATGAAGGTGATGTGTAGGCTGTCTTGGAGAAGGATGTTTGCAGGCAAAGTTCCTCACAAAGTGAGGAGGGGTCTGGCCACTAACAATTGTGGATTTGATTAGAAAGTGGAGCTCTGTGCGCTCAATCTCCATGCAGTCCCAGCCTATATTTATGTATTGGCTGATGATTTATATATGAGCCTTCTGTGAAAAAAAATCCATGGCTCCTTTGGGCATAGCTACACTGAGCAAGTCATAAAGGGTTAAGGAAATCACAGCTAACAAATAGAACTTGTTGATGCTGCCATTCAGTTAATGGCATCTCTTCATTCTCCAGTGGCTGCATGTGGTAATGTCAAAATAACCTTATAAAGGAGCAACGCTTAACCTGACCTTCAGAGCTCTTGGGCCTTTCCAACGCAATCCTCTTGATTCATGGCTCGACTTGTTGCCCGGAACTCTGCAAATCAGTACAAGCAGTTGCAGCCATGGTGACAATTTTTTTTAAAGAAAACTAAAACTGAATTATATCCCCCAATGAACTTAATTCTATGCATGCTAATGCAGAAGCATCTTTTAGACGGGGAGAAATTGTTCTCTCCATACCACATTTCAGCCGTCACATGATTTATCTACAGGAACACATCATTATGAACTATACAAAGTGCCCACAACAGATATTATTAAGAGTCCTTAGTGTTTTTGCAAATTGATGCTGATCATTCTGAGCTTGCAATGAGTTTTGCCCCACCTTTGCTGGAAGAACAGGTGGACTTTTCTCAATATGTAGCTGACAAACTATTACTGCACATTGAAACTCTGTGAAACATGCTTATCCTACAGTACTGGGCATGTTTCACAGAGAATTTGTAGGGAAATTATATATTCCATTTCTACTTGTTTAATTGGAACTAGTTCCCTTCCCGGGGACATGTACTGCTTGGTGATTTATACAGTATTTTCTGGTGGCAAGCCACTTTAGGATCCTTGAGGAGAAAAGTGAGATACAAAGGTTTAAATAAATGAATGAGTGAAAATGGCCCTCAAACAGTTACTCCGGGGGGGGGGATGGGGTGGGTGGGGAATGGGGGACAGATTAGTTTGGGAGGAAGTTAGAGCCCCGCCATGGGGGAAGGATCAGTGAAAGTCATCCCCTTCCACCTGCAGAAGTTTCAAGCTGGATCCAAACCAATAAAATATAAAAAACCCTTGCTTGTAAATGTAATGTGTATCCATTCCCCTGGTCTAAGATTGTATGGTATATATGATATTTTTTCCAATAATGGCCTATAGGGTTTGTTGTATGTTTTAAACCTTAATTTTTTTTTAAAGCTGCGTATAACGAATGTTTAAATAATTTTATAAGCTATTGTCTAACTTGTACAGACATCCAACCTTTCAGGTCTTAGCTAATTCCAATTAGATCTCCACCCCCTTCCCTGCCCCCAGGACAAATCTGTTTGACAGAGACCATACCTTGCTCACCTAGGAGAATACTGCATGGAGGATCATATGGCAAGGTGGGAAACAAACTGAGCTGAGTGAGCACAGTTATGATTTTCTGATTTGCAGCAAAAAAATATTCTAGATTGATTGGCTCAGCTTGTCCCAGCATTGTTGCCTGAAAAGATGTAACATGTCTTTAAAATTAAATCAATACCTCAAGTTACATAACCTTCAGATTCCAGATAAATTTACCTCCCCACCTCCGAATCAAGGGGGTCCTCATGGGTTAGGAATAATAAATCTATAAATCTCAACCAGATGGTTTAGAATCCAGTTGGATTTGTTTGTAGTCTGTGATTTATATTATTAGTAAGAGAAACCTTGTAGTCTTTGATCTTTTGGGGAGTTTTGTCCCTGTCTCCTTTTTATGAAAATGGACTATGGAAACAGTGGTACACAAATCTACTTATACGGAAGTCATGTGGAGCTTACTTCCAGGAAAGTCTTCTCAGAATTGTAGCCTATTCTAGAAGTTAAGCACTTTGAACCCTAAATGGAAGTTCTACACATGATCAGGATACACTGAGGCTTGTTAACATCTTGCATAATTCCACAGCTATTTAGGTGGATATAGCTGTGTTGATCTACTGGGATAATGTTTTGGACAGGGCTGCATAGTATTTGTTGGAATATGCAAGTTCTGCAGTGTGCATGATTCACACAAGGGCAGAGTCTGTACTTACTTTGTTTATTCCATTGTCAATCCTGATGAATTCAGATCGCTTTGAACTCGGTCTTCCTCTCCCCCCTCCTCCCCATTGAAACAGGAAAGTCTTCTGCACGTGGTTAGGGAGGCTCAGATGGTGTGTGTGTGTGTGTGTGTGGGGCCTCTTTCTTTTCTTGAAGCCTCTTTCTTTATTTTCTTGGGGGGGGTGGGGGAGAGGATCGAAAAAGGCAGAGGAGGGAGGAAAAATCCAGGACCGACAGAAGTTGAGAGAAGTTAGGGGCTTCTCCTTTAAGGCAAGTGTGTCACATGACCAGGTGTAGCCTATCATAGGTTCTCTACTACGGAGCTTTCTTTATTCAGGATTTTCAGCACTCCAAGATATTGCACACTAAAGGTAGGGTCACTCCAGATCAATCCTTCTTGCTGCAGAAGGAAAATTAAAATCGCCCCAAATCCAAACGGAAATCGCATTCTGTGTCGAGGGCAGGGACTGAATCGATCTGGGGCTGGAATAAAAACTCCGTGCAGTTTACAGCAAGAACACAAAAAGAATATCCTACATTGGAGGAGACACATAGTTAATATAGTTAGATTAGGAACGTCCTGATTTTTTCAAATGATTTTCACCTGTGTCCTGATAGGAGACTTCCTACTCTTTTCAGTATACTGCCTGCCTGCCTTTCTTCCTGAATGTTAGTCAATTAGACACTTAGGACTTTCTCTCCTCTTACTTACAAAATTATTTATCTCCTTAATACAACTATTTTATTCTTTAAGTAGCTGGTGCTTCACCCTTTGACTTTCCCCACAATGCTGTCATTCTTATGGAATGTGTAAACAACACCCTACTGTGCCAGTGTTAAAGATGCTACTGGACTCAAAATGTGTTAATAGAACATGCTGACAGTAGGCAGGAGCCAAACCATGAGATTAAATCCAAATGTGCTCTTATGCTCATGGAAGGAAACCATCTATGAGTTGAAGGACTCCTTTGATGAGCTGAAGGGAAACTTCAGACCCAACCCAATGCTTTTTGATTTTGCAGGAGGATGGAGGCTGGCCGCCCCCCTCTGTAGGAGCCCCCCTGCCAGCTGGGAAGAGGGAGGGGGGAGGGCGTCTGGCCATACTCCGTGGCGCCACGGCAGCCTGGGCGGCCTGGCTTGCTGACTGGGCCATCCCATCATCAGAAGCCCTCCTGCCCCTTTTAGAGCCCCCCCCCTTAAAAACAGGTTTTGATAGAAGTTGAAAATATTTATAGACCTACCTTCCTTTCATCACAGGAGCCAAAGTATCCCCTGCACCTGAAAAAATCCAAGTTTCAGCTGGAAACTCCCAATGTACATGTGCTCCACAGCAGGGGTAGTCAACCTGTGGTCCTCCAGATGTCCATGTACTACAATTCCCAGGAGCCCCTGCCAGCAACGCTGGCATCTGGAGGGCCACAGGTTGACTACCCCTGCTCCACGAGTTCTAAAGTTGGCCCTGAGAACAGCTTGTGCTGGAGGAGAATTAATGCCTTTTAGAAGTGAGAAATATAGGGGTTTTTTTGTTCAGGGGGGTGGTGAGAAAAAAATCAACGAACTGCACTTAAAAGGTTTCCAGATTGTAAAGACACAGGCTACAGATGAACTGAGCATTTGCCTCAAAGTTTGTTTTTGACCGGTCTTATTGATTTGCATTAGATACGAGTCTTTCACTTTGTGTGTGATGCTTGACCTTGAAACGTACAAAGGAGGAAAAGTAAAGCAGACGCACCCTGTGAACCTTCAGCAAAGGCAGTGCAATAAGCAGGGGCGACTCAAAAGTAGATGAACATCCTTCCCCCCCCCCATCCCATAAACCTCTCAACATTAGCATTTTCTTCTTTAAAAGGGAGAAGTGAGTGAGATAAGCGGTCAGTAAGAGCAAAGGAACTGCAAAGGAATGGAAAGAGTTGAAATAGTGCAGAAAGAACAGAGGTGCAGGCAAAAATAAACAGACGGAATTAAAAGAGAGAGCTCAGAGCCTGACTGGGACTTCTGACTTTTCCATCGACCTGCAGGCTGCACCATACCCTCTACAACAGGGGTAGTCAACCTGTGGTCCTCCAGATGTCCATGGACTGCAATTCCCAGGAGCCCCTGCCAGCGTTTGCTGGCAGGGGCTCATGGCAATTGTAGTCCATGGACATCTGGAGGACCACAGGTTGACTACCCCTGCTCTACAAGGCACACCTGTGCAATTCATTTTCACTGTATGCAGACTGAGTAATAGATGTGTATTGATAGATTCAGGTGGGTAGCCATGTTGGTCTGAAGCAGCAAGTGGCACTACCTTTAAGACCAATAAAGCTGGTCCAGTGGCAACTTTAAGAACAATGAAGTTTTATTCAAAGTATAAGCTTTTGGGTGCATATATGCTTATCAGCTGTCTGAAGAGCTATCCAGATTGCAATGTTTCATAGTGAGGAAGGACTCAGATGGCACCTCTCGCAAAGTATTGTGTGGGTAAACTGCCATCCAGTTCCAGATGACTTATGGTGACCCATAAGTTGTCTTCAACTGATCCTGCATGGAATAGGGGGTTGGACTAGATGGCCTGTGTGGGCCATTCCAACTCCATGTTTCTATGACTTCATATGGTTTCCAAGCCAAGAGAGAAGCAGAGGGGGGGGGGGGGTTGCCTCTGTGTAATTAACCCTGCACTTCCTTGGAGGTCTCCCTAATCAGGGCTGACCCTGGTTAGCTTCCAAGATCTGATGAGTTCGGGCTAGTTTATAACATGGTGTGATCTGGGCAAAAATCCAAAGGGAACAAGACAACATACAGCCTTAAGGCCTCATGAGATGCAGCTCCAGGGCTACAAGCAGCAAAGCAGGACTGGATGGAGGACAGCTTGTTTAGCTCCTGCAGTACCTCTGTTCTTCCACCTCACAAGTTCCTCCGCAAAATAAAGATTCAAACAAGCTCGATGCATTGATTTTTCCATTTCGTCGTGCAACCGCTAAGAATCTCATTGAGTTTCTCTTAATGAGGAAGGCTCATTAGGATAATGCCTAAATGGCTGGTTCCTTTCTGATGCTTGAGTTGCTGTAGGGAGGTGGGGAAAAAAATCTGGACGATGGAAAGCCCACGTAATGCAAGACCCCATGCTTCCTGAACCATGAGGATTTCAAGGATTGCCACAGCAGCCTGTGGTGCAGGATGCAGCAGTCCTTCAGGAGACAAGGGTAGAGACATGATGCCCTAAGTGTGGTGGTAAAACTTGGCAGAGGCAGTGGCTGCAGGAAGACCGGGAGCATCTAGTGAGCATTTCAGGGGAACAGTAGGAATCACAAGGTATCCACAGGCAGGACATTGGGGACTCCTGCCTTAAGAACCCCTACCTTGGTGTGCACCGAAGTTGCCTCTGTTGCATCCTCATAGGTACGGGTTTCCTGGCACCCATTTCTAACTTCCTTTTGAGTGGCAATGGGTAACTGGAAGGAGAGGGGCCATTAGCTGGGGCTTGTTCCGGGCATGATGGAAGGATAGCTAGCTGCAGTTTCTTCCCCCTGTAGCCTCATGGGTGGAAGATGGTAGCTAGAAGGAAGAGGGTATGTCACCTGGAGCTGGCTCCAGACTTGATGGAAAGCTTCTTGGACACTGCCTTTTCTCCCTCTTGTCAGATCAATGGCAGCTGTGTAGTGAATCCTTCCTGCAGACATCTGATATTCACCATCAGTATTTGATATTCATTTTCAGAATTTGACATGCAAGATTGACACTTGGAGTCTGGCAGCTGGCACATAGCAGCCGTTGGCATTTGACTGAGGAATGAAATAAAATGCTTACCGGGGGGGGGGGGTATTCATTTCACATTGACATAACCAGTACCCTTTGGATTATAGAACAAAACACTCTTGAAGTCAGGCCTCTAGTTAAAAACTCAAGTTTTCTAGATGTGTCAAAAATAGCTTTGGCATAATAGCTGTGGCCGTTCCTCTCTAAGTTAAATAAAATGTTTTGCTATTTTTTAATTTCAAAACACCTCAAGTGCCATTTAAGTTGTTTAAGCTAAAGAGTGCTCCTGATCCTTCCCTCAGGTTCCGGGGCTGAGCCAACAGCCAAGGTATCATACTATGGCAGGGTCGGAAAGCCAGAGTTCTTCAGTAATGAAGAAAACATATTACTAGGGTGGCTAGTAGGGTGTCTCATAGGAAAGAAAGTGGATGGGGCCATAATAGTGTCAGAACCAAAGCAAGTCACAAGTGGCATGGAAAAGCAGAGGATATGGAAAGGAGCAGGAACAAGGTTGTGCAATCCCTCTCCAGTCTGAGGTCCAGTAGGCCCTCCTTAGAAAGGAAGGTCACAGAAGAGCTGTGGCAACATAGCTTTGAATGGGGGAGCATCACAAGCAGAAGTGGTCAGGGCTGGTTTTCTGGCCAAGTCTCCCAAGTGACAGCTGGGGAGAGGCAAGGATCAGGGCATAGATGCACTGCAGGGACTTGGCTTACTCCCATCTACCTATGGCATAGTAACTGACTTCCATCCTATGCTGTCTCTATAGATTTCTCCCTGGTCAGCCAATAGCAGGTAACCCCACATCCTTGGCCCTGATTCATGGCTTTCAAGAAATTGAAGAGTAGAAGAAAAATGGCCAGAAAAGCAATGATACTGCTCTAGGAATTTGCCCATGTCTCTATGGTCTTTACAACAGTGATATCACAGACCCAAAGTCCTCCTATTTCAGGCAGCGCTCTAAAAATCATTTGCCAAGGCAGTGTTGGCAAACTAATGTCACTGCCAAACCTGGCTGGCAGTGGCACAGGCCTCACTGGAGTTGGCTGTACCTTGCCTGGGATGACAGAATACCTGAATTGTCCTTGAAAAGAAACTGGGGTGACAAAGATGGTATCTATAGAAAAAGGGAAGAGCTGTTTTTTGTACCCCACTGTTTACTACCTGAAATAGTTGCAAAGCAACCTACAGTCGCCTACCCTTCCTCTCATAACAGACCCCCTTTGAGGTAGGTGAGACAGAGAGAGCTCTGAGAGAACTGTAATTGGGCCAAGGTCACCCAGCTGGCTGCATGTGGAGGTGTTGAGAGTCAAACCTGATTCTCCTGATTAAAGGCCACCACTCTTAACCAGTACACTCTCCCCACCAAACCATGAATCCAGTAACATTATGAGGTTGTCTAGGGGGGAATGGATGGACCAACATTCTTTTATTAGTTTTTTAAGCTTCTGACGGTAGACAAGATAACTGGATAGAACTACTGCAATATTAAACACCCTGCAATTAAACAAAGGACTGTTAAAGCATGACATGTTGCTGAAATGTCAAAACTCCCAGAAATGGCTAAACCTAGAGGGAACACACAAAAGGCAAGTGAACTAGGTAAAAATACAGTATCCACTGATTAGAGTTTGGAAGTCCAATTATGATGTCAATATAAATCCTTGCTTAAGCGCCCCCTTCTGTTTTGCAGCTTCTGGTGGTAGACAAGATAAGAACTATGTAGAACTAATACAATATTAAACACCCTGCAATTAAGCAAAGGACTGTTAAAGTACAGCATGTTCCTGAAATGTCAAAACTCCCAGAAATGGCTACACTTACAGCGAACAGACAAAGTGAACTAGGTAAATATAAAGCATCCACTTATCAGAGTTTGGAAGCCCAATTATAGATGTCAGTGTAAATACTTGTATAAGTCCCCCTCTTAACCAATAAGTCTTTATTATGGTCATAGACCGGCACAGCTCTTAGGAGAATTTGTCATCTACTGGTGCCTGAAGATTATTTCCATAATGTAGTATTTTAATGTTCTTTTGTTTACTGTCAAGGCATAGTCCCTTCTGAATGCGTGTCTCTCACTGAATTTTATGTTATGCATGGGGTTAATTTATATTATATTCTGATGGAATCTGGTAAGAAGGACCTCATTTCTGCTGTTTTGCTTTCCTCAGGCCTCAGAACAGAGGAATGCAGGATGTTGGCTGAGCACTGAAGGGGCCTCCTTCCCTTTCTTGGAGCAGTTCTCTGCCTTCCTGTCTGGCATTATGCTGCTTCCTTCCTCCCTGGCCTGACAGTGAAGCCCACCTTTGATTTTTCTCTCTGGTTTTATTCCATCTCCTCTGTCCTGAGGATCCATTTGTCCACCACAATCCTCATTCACCCGGTAGCTGCTACACCTGTTTTCTTGGCCCATGGTCCCTCTTCAGTCTCTTGTAAACTATCTTACAAGTTACTCTTGTACTCTTGTAAATGATCTTGTCTTCCTTAGGCAGGTAGCCTGTTCCCTGGCACCCTTCCTTCCCTCCAATGGGCATGGACCAGGTAAGTATCCTGGCTCTGGAGCCTTGGTGTGGACCAGAGTGAGTCTGGGTGCAGGTTCACATCCGTTCAACTTGTAATTGTTGGAGAAGCTTATCTGTACTGATAGCTATTGTAGCCATTAATAGGTCATCACAACATCTGATTGGGCCATCAATGGTTCAGTCATGAATGAGGACTATACTGCAAATGAAAGTACCTCATTTTTGTTTATTTAGGCATCTACACATCACTTTTATCCTAATGGCACACCCAGTGAGCATCCATGGCAGAATGAGGATTTGAGCTTGGGTCTCCCAGATCTTAGTCCAACACTTAGACCATTCTTCTTTACTCATAGCACTCTGAACCTCTGTCAGCAATACTTTACTGGGAAGGCCCATTTGAAAAGGGTGGTCAGCCAAGTGTCTACACCATCTCATTATGAGGCCTGCCAGTTAGTATGCCTGCTGCTTCCACTGAACATCTCTCTAGGGCAGGCTGGTGTTCCTTAGAAGCCATCAGTAGCTGATCTCTTCCTTCAAGTGAATGAGCTTTTCTTCTGGGAACAGTTACACAAGGAAACTAATCCATCTTCCCTGGGGAGACGCCTGAGCCTCAGACATCTGCTTACGGGGAGATACACAAATCCCTTGCCGGGCACGTTATAAGAGACAGCAGAATGCAAAATTAGAGTGCATTCATGTACCTGCTTGCTTCTGGTTCCCATAGCATTCATTCATTAATTCATTCATTCGTTCGTTCATTTGATTTTTATTCCACCTCTCCAACCATACAGTGGGCTCGGGACACCTTACAAAATGGACCTGGGAAGGATCATGGAGAAAATACAAAATATTTCAGATTTCTCATTCCTGCAGTTTCAACCTGTCAAACAAAAATCCTCATTTTGAATTTGCTCCAACTTTGGTGAATCAAACCCATGATTTTGATTCTGATTTCATTATTTTTTTTCATACTGAGCTTTTGCCATAAAGTGTATGTCTTCATTATTATGTGTGCATTATTAAATCAAAATAATACATACATAATACATTTTTAAATATGACACATAACATATGCACATAAATTCCGTTTAAAAACTGTACAAGAGGTAGACATAATTCGCCGAAATCTAGGAAAGCAATACTGAAACAGAGAGAAACAAGTTGACACAAATATACCTGAAGATAACAAGGAAGCTAATCAGAACTCCTGGTTCAACTTTAAATGAGGTACACCCTGAAGATAATTTAGTATGAATTTATTCCTTCTCGTTTAAGTCACTTGTTTTGGGCTCCCATCTAGGATGCTTTAATGAATAGTGGGAAAATTGATTATTTTGTCACTCTTTCAACACATGGTCATGTGTAGTATCTTGTGAATATGGAACATAAATGTATGTTGTGAATATGGAACATAAATAGGGAAGTCAGGTCTCTCACTTTGGGTTGGAGACCTCTCATTCCTTGTCAACTTTCCCTACAATGGCACATCTGAGTGGTGGTGGGATCCCTGTGGTAAATCAGGGATTGTTTAGTGTTGTCAGTGATGCTGTGAAGTTACTTCTAGTGTGGTCCATGTTGGGAAATGTTAAACAACAGAGTTTTGGCTGAATGCTGGAGCATCGCCACAGAGTGCTGATCACTGCCCTAGATAGGGATGAGCATGAACTGAACCACAAAGGAACATTTGTCATGAATTTTGCCCTGTTTATGGTTCACAAATTGAAGTTCAGGACAGGTCTTCCCATCACAAACTTCCATGAGCTTTGCAGAGATGGATCATGTGTCTTCGGTCAACCTGTGTCTCAACTATCTCCAGCCGTCTGCCCAGCTTGACCTATGGGGGTGTCATTTCTGGAGTGCATCCACAGTCAGAGTAGTTCAGCAGTGGAATAGGCTGCCTAAGGAGGTGGTGAGCTCCCCCTCACTGGAGGTCTTCAAGCAAAGGTTGGATACACACTTTTCTTGGATGCTTTAGGATGCTTAGGGCTAATCCTGCATTGAGCAGGGGGTTGGGCTAGATGGCCCGTATGGCCCCTTCCAACTCTATGATTCTATGATTTGAAAAGTTCACAAAGTGATTTCAGCAGCTCTCTGCAAAAAACATCTTTTCCAGTTTCTATCACAGTGGTTTATAGAGACTGCTTTCTGCTATATCCTGCATCTTCCCTTCCCCATTCATAACATTGCCTTTATCTAACCAAGGAGACGCGCAGATGAGTTAATTGTCTGTGATTTAGCACATTGTAGAAGCCAAAGTATTTACACTGTCTCTTAAAAGGGAAGGGAAAGCTCTAGCTGTGTCTACCATGATGCCCAATTGAATTTATCATTTCAGGCCTAACGACAGAAATACCACAATGTCAATTCCAACTTATTGGGCAGCTCGATGGAGAGCTTTTGCATCCATCACACTGACAGTGATCTTAATCAAATTGACTATTCTGAGCAAAAAGGCCTGTTTGGTTGGAACAGTATTGCTTTTCTGCCTTAGGGGAACATTTACACAATTAAGTCAAGCAGATCGAATGATCATAAAGAAAACAAATGAAGATTTATTCATAATCCACACACAAAAGTTCGGAACCATTTAATTAAGGGTGGATGTGGGATGTTTCGGAAGAAGTAGCTACAAAGGGTCGGGGCGTTAAACAGCAGAGCCTAGCTTGATCTGAAATCTGATTTTCTAGAAAACACAGCCTTGTTTGGCTTTTTGGAATGTCATTGATCTGAGCTTCAGAAGCACAGGAATCTATTGACAAGACCAAAGTGGCCATAAGTAATTCAGAAAGATTCAGAGCATAAAAAGTGTATGTGATGCACAGAGATTTTGTTGTTGTTGTTCTTCTCCATGCAAAGAAATGTTTTATGCCCAGTAGGAGATTTTCATGGAATACATGAAGCTTTGCTCAATGTGCGGTTTGGAGGGGTTAGAGTGTGTCAGACTAGGTTCTGGAAGACCCAGATGTGAATCCACCTGCTAGTTGACTTTGGGTCAGTCACACACTCTCAGTTTACTCTACCTCACAGGGTTATTTTGTGGCTGAAATGGAGGAGAAAAGAAGGATAGCGATCTCTTTGGGTGCCCATTGGGGATAAAGGCAGGTGATAAATGAAGCAACCAAACAAACAAAAAAGCTCCTTGCATGTGTGCAGCTCTGTGTGTGTAACTGAGCCTCTCTACATGTGCTGAAGCTGCTGAACATGCAAAGAATTATAGGCAGTCCCAGACTTTGCCAGCTATACCACAGTGTTTTTTTTTTTCTTATACTGATCTTGTTGGAGCTGCTGAACATGGCATCATTTCTGAATTAAGGCTAGATTTAGGGATCATTTCTTTACTGTCCATTTCCCATTGCTATGCATACACTAGCTTTCAGGCCTTGAGTGAAATTGTCCATGCCATTTCCATGGGTCTTGGCAGCTTTGAATGGTCTACCATGTCTACTTGTTGTCAAGATCCATGGAAATTATATATCCAATGGCTCTTAAATGACCATAAAAATATATGAAAGCAACTATGGCCTCAAGCTTGTGGGCTGTAACCAGACCAGAACATTTCATGGGATCATTTCTTTGCCAAGTAACATGAACCGGGGGTTGGATAGATGGGGGAGGATCTTATCCATTCTGGGATATGGCTAGTTGATGGACGCTTTCAGGCCCTTCTGAGTCCTGATGATGCCACTGGGAGTGCAATAGGGACTTGCCCTTAGGAGTCCCTGATCAGAATTTCTTAAGAAAGTATTCAATGAATTGGATCCTACCAGCTTTTCTGCTGGTACAAGAGAAAAAGTCATTGCGATTTATGTCCAATATAGCAGAGACCTACTAGGAATACTCTGTAAACCACCTTGATTTCCATAATGGAAGAATGGAATTGCAGTAAACGAACCCACCAATATTTAAAACTATAATACTCTTTACTCAAAAGTAACTTGAGGATTCAGCCAATGAATTCTGAGGGAAGCTGAGAAGCCAACATTTCATTTCATTTTATTTATTTATTTATCATACTTATATTTTGTGTAATAAAAACCAACAAAACCTTTGGGAAAGGGTTTTTTCATGTTATCTGTATCTTTTCTTGTTCCCTGTAAACTGCCCTGAGCTTTGGGGAGGGCGGTATATAAATAAAATAAATAAAATAAATAAAATAAATAAAATAAATAAAATAAATAAAATAAATAAAATAAATAAAATGAATAAAATGAATAAAATAAATAAAATAAATAAAATAAATAAAATAAATAAATATTTTATACTACTTTACTATTAAAAAATCCCAAAGCACTCATACATTCTAATGCAATTTGAAACTACATGGAGAACTGGCCTAATCCAGCATGGCGGTTGAGAGTTTATGGCTAATTTCACATATAATGGATGATGCACTTTCAATGCACTTTAGCCAGTAGATTTCCCTGTTTCACACGACTGCAAAGGATCACTAAACCAAATGGAAAGTGCATTCTCCAACGTGTGTGAAATTAGCCTATAATATCAGCCCTGTGAATCCTCTCTCATTTGCTTGTCAAGGTGTGACAGAAAGCTTCTTCTTCCAAAGAGACCCAGAACCTCTGATCACAGGCAGTTTGGAGTCACCGCATCAGATAGAAAGCAACTTCAGAGCGCGTCAAAGTCGGAAGGCACACAAAGCCCCTGTCAAATTGATATGCACACATGCTCCACCATAGGTGGAGAGGCACAAAGATAACTGGGTAGAATTCTATTTGAAGTGGGGAGAGAAATGAAATAAAAATGTGGGGATGAATAAAGCAACACAGTGTATCTCAGGTTTCCAAAAACACTGGAGCTGTCACTGATTTTCCAGCTCTGTAGTCTTTTGATGCACATGGCGGGAAAGTTGATCCTTACAATCTGAACCCTTCTCATCTTCCCAACGACCGTTGCTTTGCTCACGAATAGTCGTTAGGGAATGAAAGTTTTTTGGTTTGACTGATCTGATGCTTTCTTAAAGTCATTTCATGGTAGGCCTGTAAAGTTTGTCAGTTTACCGGATAAATTAATCAACCAGATCTTTCACAGGAGAAGAGTAATCAGCGGAGCTAGGCTCACAGGGCACATGTAATGCTTTGACAGTGAAATTTTAAGCAGAGCTACCTCCTGTTAAGTCAACCAAAGTCAATAGGCGTAGATGGATAGAACTCTGTTTAGGATTGCATTGTGAGATGCCATTAGGAATGTACCTTAACAGCTAAAATGGTTCTCAAAGTTTTTCTTACAGCAAAATTCAAAAGTAACTTGAGGATTCAGCCAATGAATTCTGAGGGAAGCTGAGAAGCCAACATTTCATTTTGTGTCATAAAAACCAACGAAACCTTTGGGAAAGGGTTTTTTACATCCCTAGGAAGAACCATCTGAAGATGGACAGAACGGCTTGTTGACCAAGAAGCTTAGCATCTAAACTCCCAAGCACGTTAGGGCCATTCAGCCAGCTTGTCATAAAGCTGTATTACACAAAGAAATTCCCCAAGTCCCCGATTAATGCTTGTGCAGATGGGGAAAAATATCATGGGAGAGGATTCAAATAACCAAACTGAGCGCAGGCAGATTTACTGCTCCAAGGATTACTTTTGGTAGGTAGAAGTCATGATCTGAACTGATAGAGCCAGCAATGAGGGCCAAATACACAAAAGGTCTGGGCTAGCAGAACATATTCAAAAAATGATCATTATTGTGTTTTTAATCTTACCTGTTCTCCAACGTCTTGCATAGATAGCCCTACTAGAGCTGTCCTGAATGAGCCGTCCTCTCAGAGTGTCACTACCTCACAGGGTGCCTGTTGTGGGGAGAGGAAGGGAAGGTGATTGTTAGCTGCTTCGAGACTCCTTTGGGCAGTGAAAAGTGGGGTTAGAAGAACCAACTCTTCTTCCGCTTTTAACCTCAGGTAGATGGGGACAGGGGAAATCATAATCTTGTGAATTTAGGTCTGAGCAGGGGCATAAATTGTAGTCTCCTGAATCCATCTTCATTAGCTGATGATTTTCAGTCCATTAAGATAGAATTCCTGTTAAACTGAAGAATATCTGACAAATTGCCCACAGGGTAGGGATCAGTGCCTTTGTTATTAGAAGCAAGACACACAATAATGGAAGCACTGCAGTGAGATTTCTGCACCTGCAGATTTGAAGCAGTTACGGCTTTCAGGGAAAGATTGCAGCTCATGCTTGCCTTTTACGCAGACCTTCCATGGCCAAAGCAACAGGGCACATAATGGGAATGAGGCAGCATTTTGAAAATGGGCCAGGTTCATTCATTCCTGAAGCTGATTTCATTTTTCTCTTGTAAGAAATGAAGCCAGGAGCCTTTATGTTCACACCCCTTTTCTTTTTCTTGATGCCAGGTTTTCTTCCTCTTCTTCTTAGACACAGTTGCTGAGAGTATTTTTGAGTTAATTGGATGGATACAAAGGGTGTCGAACTAGCATAAAAGACAGCAAAGCGTCTACAAGGTTAATGAAATTGAGCCAAACTGAAACAGAAAATTATGACAATGTAGGAAAGAAAAAACTTGGCTGTAGCAGCTCATTTTTAGTACACTAGCGATGAGAAGTGAACGTAACTTTATAACAAATATTCCAGCACTTACACCCCCCACCAGCTGGTATGCCCAGGAAGATGGTAAAATGACAGTCTGTGAAGGGGCAAGATCCTCCCCTGTTCAGCCCATCCTTAACCAAAGGCCTGGCAGATGAGCTCTGTTTTACAGGCCTTGTGGAATGATACAAGCTTCTGTAGGGCTCTCTGTTCTTCTGAGAGCTCGTTTCCCCAGGCCAGGACAAGGGTGAATGAAAGCCCTGGTTCTGGTCAAGGCCAGGCAGATTTCCCAGGGCCCGGGGATCTCCACCCTATTTGCCATTGCAGATTGCAACAACCAACGTGGGGGTTAGGGAGTTAGACGGTCCCTCAAGTACACAGGGCCAAGACCGCCTATGGTTTACTAACTAGTAATAGGTCTTTATAGAAATAAACAAAAATATGATAGATCTTATCTAAATATGAAGGCAGAGATCTAGCAGGCTGCAGCCCATCCTGTGGCCCTGACGCAGCGCTGTAGACTACTGATTTACATTAAAATGCCTTGGGGAGTCAGCAGACCTGTGAATAAAAATTAGCTTGCCTCTCCCAACCTGATGGTGATTGGATCTTCTGCTGTCAACTACAACCTTTACTCATGTAATTTACACATCAGGAATTGTGGCAGTCACTTTGAAAACCCCTAAATACTCAAAGTGAAGGCCAAACCCTGGTGCAAAAAGATTTAAACTCAGTGTATTTTATCGACCTAAAATTCAGTGAAACAGGAAAAACAACAACAACAACAAAAAGACAAAAACCAAAACCAAAAAACAAACAAGTAAATGGATCAATTTGTACCTTTTAGGCAGTGTTTGTATGCATGTGTGTGTTCATGTTAAGCACCTTCAAGTCACTTCTGACCCATGGCGACCTTAGCAAATGTCCTCCAAAACATCCTAGACTCAGACTCAGAAAACCTTCATTGGCATACATCAAACCATCCTACTGCAAATAGCCTTGCTCAGGTCTTGCAAATGGAGGGCTGTGGGTTCCTTGATCTAGTCAATCCATGTTTTGTTGGATCTTCCTCTTCTCCTGCTGCCTCCAACTTCTCTTAGCATTATTGTCTTTTCCAGTGACTTTTGTCTTCTCACAATGTAACCAAAACAGTGGCAACCCTTCTATTCTCATAATAAATCTATCAGCCGAGAAGGAGGGAAATTTAATCAGAGGAAGTGAAGTCAACACCAGGATTTTCAGCTTAAAATAGCAAGGCAAAGAAATCTGAAACCATCCCTCTCTCCCTCTCCCCTCGCCACCTCCACCATCTGAGAGGAGCAGAAGCTCTTTTGCAATGATCATTTTTTGGCAGCAGAAGAAGAAGAAGAAGAAGAGTTGGTTCTTATATGCTGCTTTTCCCTACCCGAAGGAGGCTCAAAGCGGCTTACAGTCGCCTTCCCATTCATCTCCCCACAACAGACACTCTGTGGGGTGGGTGAGGCTGAGAGAGCCCTGATATCACTGCTCGGTCAGAACAATTTTATCAGTGCTGTAGCGAGCCCAAGGTCACCCAGCTGGTTGCATGTGGGGGAGCGCAGAATCGAACCTGGCATGCCAGATTAGTCCCAGGGCCCGGGGATCTCCACCCTATTTGCCATTGCAGATTGCAACAACCAACGCCGTCAAAAGGTTTGCAGTGAATCCCTATCCACTGATTGAACAGAGGCTTTTCAATAACCCAGTAATGCCACAATTGGGTCATGGCTCGGTTTATGTCTTTTTATATCGACTCACATAACGTTATATCTGCATTCCAAGACAAGCAATGAAATGTCTTGCATGTGACACTGTCTCCTAACTACTTCCGCTACCGTGCACGGTTGTTGTTTTATTTGAAGGGAATGTCAGCCCTTTGCATAAACATGTGTGTGCCTAAGGCGAGGTGAAGGAGAGCACGGCAAAAGACGTTTATTCACTTAGATGGAGATAAAGGTTCTATGCAGGTGCATCTCCCTCTGTCTCTCCCCCACCCCCAGTCAGGAAGGGAATGCTTCTTTTTCAGGACTCAGGAGAGAGTTACAGTGCTGGTTCTTTTCATATTTCATTGTGAATGGAGGTGCGTTGGGGTTAAAGGTAAAGGTAAAGGTATCCCCTGTGCAAGCACCGGGTCATGTCTGACCCTTGGGGTGACGCCCTCTAGTGTTTTCATGGCAGACTCAATACGGGGTGGTTTGCCAGTGCCTTCCCCAGTCATTACCGTTTACCCCCAAGCAAGCTGGGTACTCATTTTACTGACCTTAGAAGGATGGAAGGCTGAGTCAACCTTGAGCCGGCTGCTGGGATGTAGTGGTTACAGTGTCAGACTAGGAAATGTCTGAATCCCCACTCTATCATGGAAGCTCACTGGGTGACCTTGATCTCTCAGCCTGAGCTACCTCACAGGACTGTTGTGAGGATAATTTGGAGGAAGGGAGAACTGTGTTATAAGCCACTCAGGGCCCCATTGGGTAAGTAATAAATCATAATAAGTAGCTAAGTAAATATTGTATGGCTGGTTCAGCCTCATTGACTAGCTCACTTGTCAATGCTGCATTTCCATCACTGCAGTCAGTTCCAGCAATAAACCAACTTCAAAGTAGCCCAGAGCATCAGTGAAAGGCTCTCAATCTGCCTTCAAGGTCAGCACCTGAGTCCTATTTCCTAAGCACACATTACAAGAGAGAAACTCTTAAAGGGGCAGGATGTGGATTAGAAGGCCCTAGTTTGAAAGAAGGGACTGCAGCTGAATTTTCTGTTGCTTAGAAGGCTAGTGTAGAAAATATTGGGCTAATTGGACTATTGGACTAATCATCTGAGAGCAGTGGCCATGACTCCAGTAGGAAGGAGGCTGCAAACCTGACATGAATAAATTCACTATTCAAATGTGCCAGGATTGAACTGCTTGGTTACATGGAAGTTGAACCCCTCACTAGATCAGCTGGATGGTTTGCCTTGAGGTTTGACTCAAATATCATACTGAGGGTATCCAGAACTAGGCTTGTGTGCTTTGGCCACCAAAGCGGCCATTCAAGCCCAAAGAGGCCAGTGCTGTGGCGCTGTCCACTTCCGGCTCAAATGGCCACTTCGGCGGCTGAAGCCCACAAGCCTTTCTAGAACTGTCAGAACGCAGGGGAGTTATCCAGAAAGGATGTTTGGATGCTTTCTGCAGGCTGTCTTACATAAATTGTGCTATACGTATACGCCACATGCCATGGGCGTGTCTTTCTAAGCAAGATATAATTTCTGTGAGGTAGTGTGAGGGGGTGCAGGCACAAACAATCTCCAATCTGACCAGATACCACATTATTCACAAGTGATGGGAGACAACACAAGTCACTTAGACCCAAAACACATTGTTTGCTATATGAAGAGCCTTTAATAGGAATAATCTGGCAGGCAATCCCCCTACAATTCTCAGAAGGCGATGGGCTTGAATGAATTGCTCCAGGTCGGGAGAGCTCAACTGCTTTGGCCAGCAAGGCACCACAGATCTGGCATCCATGAGGAACAGAGGGAGATGCACCACATCTGCAAGCCATTAAGTGCGCAATGTTAACAGTTTGTTTACTTGAAGAATGTGACAGACAACAGATGGGGAGGTGGTGGCACCATGGCAGAAGGTGTGGTAAAGCAGCATAAGGGTACATGCACAATTAGGTTTTCTGCACCAGGAAACATATGCAAAGTGTTTCGACACAAGCAAACAGTTTGTCTGTTGTTTGGGTGTGCTGATGGCAACTTGCAGGCAACCATGAACCAAACGGGCGGTAGGTCATCAAGCATCTCTGCTCGGCTTGAGAAGTTTATATGCAGAAGTCCCAGGTTCAGGGCCCAGCCTCTCAAAATCAGCAACCAAACACTGACAATGATATTTCTCAGCACTAGGCTCTGGATAGTGCCAATAGGAACAGACAACAGCACATAAGATATTCCAGTGGTGAAAAGCTCACTTATATATTCAAAGAATACATCAGGAGGGAGATGTTACCCCACCCATATTGATAAGGCACAGTCGCAGTCTTATCTCTACTGCAGCAGAGAGGTAAACAGACACCTGGGGAGCTGACAGCTGGGAGTTGCCACATGGTTGCCTTGACTGCTGCAAAGCTGGAGAGCTATGCTGAAGAGAAGTAAGCCAGGCAAATTAGATTTTGCATGAATGGCTTCCAGCCAACCATTGTGAGTTTCTAAAGAAGTCTGGTACCTTCAGCTTTCCTGGTCCAGTAGTGGAGACCATGATCTGGGAGGAAAATATCATGCTGCCTCTTGAGGGCATGGCTTTCATCTCACTGACTTCTACTCAGGAGACCATCATCTAGGGCAGCCTTCCTCAGCTTTTTACTGTTGAGAACCTCCTGAAATATTCTTCAGGCTTTGAGTAACCCCCAAAGTGGCAAGATCATGCAGAATATGGTTGGGAACCACAGCTGTGTACATGCCCACCTGGGCCCCTCCCCACCTGCTCCAGGTACATCATTGGCTGTTTTTTTGGGGGGTCAACATGACCTATATGGTCATATCACCCAATAAATGTTAAACAAATGTTATATATATGGCCGTTCCAGGACCATCAAGAAACCCCGGGGTTTCACAGAAAACTGCCCAGAGCTGTAAAGAATGGGCAGTATAAAAATCCAAATAAATAAATAAAAACAATGGCTGAGAAAGCCTGGTCCAGGGAGTTTATGACTGAGCAGAAGAATAAATTGTGTTCTTCCTGATCCATCTTCATTGGCAGATGATTTTCAGTGCATTAAAACAGGATTCCAGTTGACTTGAAGACTATCTGAGTAAGCCCCTTGCCCTTCACCGTACGGGAGGGATCAGGAGTCAGGCAGACAGTAATGGAAACATTACATCTGTACAAATAGATGCGAAGCAGTTATGGCTTTCAGAGAAGAGAGCAGCTCATGCCCTCCTGGTGTGCATAACTTCCATCATGCTGCCTTTGGAGCGCATGGCTTTCATTTCACTGACTTCCATCCAGGTTCACTGGCAGGATTCCTGGGCTCCATGGGGCGATTACATGTGCCTGGTAACATAGCAACAATCCAAGCATGAGTTAAAAAGTATTTCTTGGGACTCCAGGATTTGATGAGGTCAGAAGGCAGATTGTCATCCAAAGCCTCACTTTTGGAACCTCCAGCTCTAATTTAAAGGAACTGGGAGGATCCAGCCAGTTTTCACATGCTTTCTTACCCAACTCCCCTCTTTATTACAACTATCTCACATGGCTTTTGTCCATGCAGGTCCCATGGCTACCAGGATAGTCCTTTTGGTTGGTCAAAGGAGACACTTCCTCCATTTGATCAGTGGAAAAGCTTATTGGATCCATGTCACTGTGTTCTCCTGGACCCAGAATTCAGTACAGCCTTCTGTGGGCTCGCCCTCTCCTGCTGCCAGATCCAGAGAGTTGTCAGGTCCTGTCAGGTTTTGACAGCTGACCAATATTAGCAGAGTGGGGCCTTCTGCTCCAATTATGTTTATCAAGGCCCAATGCGGCCGCAAAGCTTCTCAAAGAGGCCTGTTCAGAGTTTCTCTCAAGCAAATGCCCGCTGCAGTTGCCAGGCATTTCTATCATTCCTAGAAGACTTCCTGTTAGGTATTGCTTTGTGGGGATAAAACAACAGAGTCATCTGTTCCACCTCGTGCTCTTAATAATTGAGATTTTAAAGCCTTGGTGGAATAGAAATGCATCTAAATAGTACATGCATCACTAATGTGGAGGTAGTTAAAAAGGTGATGAATTGCTGCAGTGTTAAATCCGGAGACTATTGCCTGGAACGGAGGTTTATTATCACAGAGGGTAGCTTGGCACTGCAAATTGGTGCAAGGTGAGCGATAGCTCTGTGGACCATTGAGCAGCACCAAGAAAAATAAAACATGGTGCAATGTCCACATACAGTATATAAAGCACTCGGATAGCACAAATTGGCCATTTTCCGAGCACGGTATAAGGATCTGTGTATAATGACTTTGATTAAGTTTACTCAGAGAAACAGAGCTGGGTTTTCGGAGCACCATTCTACATCTTGCAGGTCAATGCAGAATCTGCACTCTGTTGGCCTCTTTGACTATTTTTTAAAGCCTTGTATAAATAATGAGCTGAATTATCGGGCAATGGTCCATACTCCAAAATTCTGCACATCTGTGCTGGAAGCTACTCTCTTGCAAATGCTCTGAGCACAATTCTTTCCCAGAACTATTGCCAATGGTACTTCTACAGGATAAGCCATGGGTTGAGCTACTCAGCCACTGCCCCTCCTATTGATTATATGACCAGTGGGCTAAGATGGCTGCTATGGCTACGGTGTCATGCAACAAGGGAAACAGCTGTTTTCAATTAAAATGGTAGTCCTTAGAGAGGTAGTTGTTTAATTGAAGAAATTAGGAGGATTCGTGTTACTCATTTTTCCCCATTTATTTATTCGTACGGTCACAGACCAGGATCTGAAAATTAGACATGGTAAAATATTAAGATTTTAGAACATGTTGGGTGTGTGTGTGTGTGTGTGTAGAAAAATAAAATGGAAAAATGTTTATTATTCTTTCTTCCTTTAAACCCACATACATGCCACCAGCCCATTCTGAATTACTGGTAATGTACCCAGGATCTTTGGGGCTTGTCATTTGACATCTGCCAAGCTCAGATGTTTCTAAGAACACTGAAATCTCCCTATGAGAACACTAGGAATAGGAAACATGGTGCTATCCTTGCACACAAATTCAGGAGGCCGATTTCTGTGTCTTTTGAAAAACATGTGGGGGAAGATGGAGTAAGCCATCGCACAGAGGACAGGCGAGGTTGGGGGGAGGACGTGCCGTCTTTGTTGGCTGGCCATTAGCTGAAGGTCATAAAATCATACCAAATGTTGTTTCTCTGCTGTACGAGGCTTCCACTCCAATAATTTCACTGCTGGCTACATCCTGAGCAACCTGGTCAGCATTTGCAGCACTAAAGCAAGGCAATGAGTCTTTTTCATAGCCCACATTTCCAACAGTCCCATAAACTCACCCTGGGCTCTGCCCATCTCCCCAACAACAACAACAACAATCCTCAGCTATCGCACTTCTCCAGACATCGTTTGGATTTCTACTCTGCAGATTTTACAGCCTAGGCGACCTAGTGATAACATTGGGAGAAGGTCACACATGTTTCCGAACCTCTAATCCATCGTTTGGAGGGCTGGAAATATTAGCTGTGAACTGTTGGTCTGGAGGGTTGGGGACAAGCCATATGTTCTCAATCTCTTTCCTTTGTGCCCTTGATCAGAGTGGTCTTGCAATGGAACAGGGAGGGGTTCTGTAGACTTCATGAAGTTAAGATGAGCTTGTTGCAAGTGGATCTCGGGTGAAAGGCCACAAGGACTGAGTAGCATGATTGTCACCCTTAGAACTATAAAAACCAGGAGACTATTCAGTTCTGCCTCTAAAGCGTACTGGAACACGAAGGTCCTTTGTGAATCAGATGTAAAAAAAAAACCCAATGTGGCAGTTCATATTTTAGTAAATCTGGAGATTAGTTTCAGGGGATGCACCAGGTGCAAAGCCAGTGGAAGCCCAATTAGCAAGAGTTACCATAACTCGAGGACATACTGATTCTCTCCCCTGCGTGATTTAAAAAAAACCCCACAAACTCCAAAATTTGCTCAGGATAAATTGATGTTCCTTGTTCATCCTTATAAAGGATGAATTAACGTTCCCCATTTCACTTCTTGTTAAGTTAATTTATATAGTCACCAGTTTTCTGTTCTCTGGAGTTTGCTGTTGGCTTCGTAGATTTGTTTGTATTGCAAAGGCTGACTGCATGGCTTTTGTATAGATTTGCATGGCTTTTATATAGATTCCAATGTGCCCTTCTGGTGGAACAGCACTTCTGCTTGTGGAAGGGAGGTGGGTAATTTCCATCAATCTCCCCTTCCACTGCAGATTCTCACTTGTTTTTCTGCTCTGTTCCTGAAGTTCCTTTTACTCCCTGGAGCAGAATTTAAGGGGCTCAGAGGGCTGCAGAAGGAGAGTAAGGGAATCCACCCCCAGCTAAATGCCCCACTTATAGGCATCTGGTTGACCATTGTAAGAAACAGGGGGCTGAATCCTGCTGTGAAACAAGAGAAGAGGTGCTACTTAATGCATTTCCATTTATTCAAGACATTCCACTAGAGTGACGGTCTGGGGGAGTGCTGATTTTTCATTTCCAGCCAGTCAAAAACAAAAAAAGGTTATTCAATGCAGTCATTGCCGTCCCGTTTGGATGTGAGTCATGATTTGATTGAGGAAGGTCATGACTGGGGAGGAGGTTAGCTGAAATATACCTTTGTTCTGTCTTGTGTAAGCAGAAATGCAAAACGGGATACAGTCCTGTTGACTTAGTGCAAAGGTTGCTTGAAAGCTGCAACATGGCAAAGATTTACCTGAAGCTGCCTTTGAGGCCTGGGGGCTGGACAGCAAGAGGATTGGGGCCATACGGTGCTCTGGCTGCATGGTTGGAAGCTGAGGCAGGGTCCAGAGGGTGTCAGAGGCTGACCCCAACATGTCAGGGGGGGAGTGGTGGGCAGTTCTGGGAATTCCTCTTTCCTGCTCCTCACTGTTTTTTTTTTTTTTTTTGCAGCTTTCCCCTTTCCCACCAACCCTGTATTTAGGTTTATGCAGGCTTGCATTCTTTTTCTTCCTACGTGTTTCTTTACCACAGCTTTTTGGGAGTGATTTGGGCATTGGGGTGGATCCTTTTGGGGGAAGCTCCCCCAGTTTGGGGACTCTTTTAAGGGATCTTGGGATGGAGACAATTCAGTGGCATGCCCTGCTCAGGGGCTGTAAGTGCAGAACTTGCCACCAGCTGACAAAAGAACCACACAGTGGATCCTAGGGTGTCACTCCGTGATGTCACCCCCAGCAAGTGAGTGGCTTGATTTTGGATCTGCCCCCATGCATCTCCGATGCAGTCAATAAAAGCTGTGACCTTTATGTTATCCCCACACAGGTTATCTTTGTTCTTTACTAGTCAACTGCACTCCTCCTATGCCTGGGTCCACAGTGAGTCAGCATGGTATAGTGGTTAAGAGCAGTGGCTTCTAATCTGGAGAGCTGGGTTTGATTCCTCGCTTCTCCACATGCAGCCAGCTGGGTGACCTTGGGCAAGTCATAGTCATGTGGAGCAGTTTCTCTCACAGCTCTCTCAGCTTCACCCACCTCACAGGGTGTCTATTGTGGGACGAGGAAGGAAAGGCAGTTGTAAGCTGCTTTGAGACACATTTGGGTAGAGAAAAGCATTGTATAAGAACCAACTCTTCTTCTGTTTCCACTTGTGCAAGAGCTCTTGTGTGAGCAGAAATATTTTCTGGGATCCTGCCCAGGATATAGAACTAGATTCACCACCTGATCTATCAGGGTTCTTCTTATGTTCTTACTCATTAAACAGTAATCACCATATTCCCCCCCCCACCCATGGGTCAATGTGGTGACCTGCAAGTTTTCTCTACTTCTGCAAGCTCCCATAATGAGCTAACACGGGTGTCTTATCCTATCAGCTAATTATCTCACAGTGGGTGCCAAACCTATGGAGGCAATGAGTCTGTCATTCCTCAGCAGTCATTGCAACCAGGTTGGTGACATCACCTAAAAATTCTGTGATGACTAAGTTCCCAAAGACCTGTCAAGAGATGTGAATCCTGCAGAATTAACAATATTTGGCTTGGGAAAGAGAGAAATCCCCTGTCTTTCTTGCTGGACCCACTGCGATGGCAAATCATTGGTGTTTATTTAACCACGCAAACTGGAAGGAGTGTTTGCAACCTTTAAATCTTGCCTCGTCATTTTATGCCCCTGCTGTTAATTTTGTTGTTGCTGCTGTTTCCATGTTAATGCCATTCTGGGTTCGTAATAGTTATTGTGGTTAAATCAACGTTGGGACACCCAGAATCCTGAAGGATCAGATCTTGCTTATTTCAGACGCAGTTTTATGACGGTTGAAGCGGCCTTGATGAAAGTTGATCAATTTCATCTTGTAGGTTTCAATTTCTCGTTCCCAACAGAGATATGGGGGTGAATACATTGATACCGCATTTCAAATTGGCGAGATCAGGAGGAACAGCAGCTAAAATCCATTACAACCCAATTACATCCATCAGCTGGAGCTGTGTGCATTCATTCGTGAACATCAGCATTTAATCCATAAAGAGGAACTAATGAGAAATTTGAAAATGGAATCCACGCATCAGTAACTTTGGAGAGATTTTGCTGGGATTAATGAACTGCCAGGACATCATCAACACAGAGAAAAAACTATTCTCTCTAGGTTTGTTTACTGACCAAAACTTTTTTTTAGAAAGGGATTTTTTTGTTTGTTTCTTTCTTACCTGCCCTTCAGCACATTGCTACCTTGACATTTCCCTCCTTTCTTTTGGTACTGTTTTACAAATTCCCGGCTGTGGAAAATAAAATCAGCCTGGCGTTCAGAATCAGATTTCTTTGCACCACTTGCTTTCCTTACATAAAAAGTCTATCCCACAAGCGTGTATTGCAGGGGTAGTCAAACTGCGGCCCTCCAGATGTCCATGGACTACAATTCCCATGAGCCCCTGCCAGCATTTGCTGGCAGGGACTCATGGGAATTGTAGTCCATGGACATCTGGAGGGCCGCAGTTTGACTACCCCTGGTGTACTGTGCCTTAGACTTGTAGCCATTTTCCAGCAGATGGTCATGGTGCCCACCTGTGACATTATAGCATTCCGGGGAACCTTTCCTGACATGACAAGGAAAGATAGTGAAATCCTAGGCAGAATGATGCCTGTTAAGCCCACTGAGTGGCAAAGCTCATGGCTGAACTGATTCACAGCCTGGGGATAATTGAGCCAAATACTCACAGCACTTTTTAGTCAGCCTGAATGATATGAAGTTGGATACAGAAAAGAAAAATGGCTAGATTTCATTCATGAGTCTATAATGTGTTGTCTTTAGGAGATGATGTATAATACCGTGGGTCATCTAGCACCAAATGCCAGGGCTGCTCATGGTTTAAATTAACATTTTCTAGTGTCTGCATTATTTTTACTGTGGATATTCAAGGTTGCACTGAATTACTTTGTGCTCAGGTTTTGTATGAGGATTTGCATTCCTGCAGGGTGACAGATTATGATCAAACATCAACCAACGAAGATAGATACGGTTTCAGGCACTAGAAAATGTGTTGGTCTGAAGTAGCAGAACAAATTTAGAGTCTTGTGGCACCTTTAAGACCAACTAAGTTTTATTCATGAGCTTTCGTGTGCACCCATTGTATCTGAGGAAGTGTGAGTGCACACGAAAGCTCATGTCTTGAATAAAACTTTGTTGGTCTTAAAGGTTTCCCCGGACTCAAAATTTGATCAACCAACGAAGTTTGCTTCAGAAGCTAAAGTTGCTGTTCATTTTGTCCTCACCTTTTGGCATGGCTTCTGCAGCACCAATACTTCAATTCTTGCAAATAATGTGATGTTTGCAATTCATTTTTCTCTTTTTTGTTATTTTATTTTTAAAAAATAGAATACAGAATAATTAATGGCACTTGCATTGTGACATTAATTATTCCATTTCCCCTCTACATCCATAGAAGTCGAAATAAGAAGCATGGAATATTTAACGGCACTCTTTAAACTCTGAGATAAGCTTTACCTTTCATCATGTACCGTATAGCTTAATAAAAATATTTTTGAAGCTTAATAAGGAAAAAAAAAACCATTTTTCTCTTGAGGCATGCCCCAATTGCTTCTATTGATGGTTGTTTTTCCATATTAGAAAAACAGCATTATTACTATTTTTTTCCATTGCTGTCATGGGCAGAATTTGCCATTGCAGAAGGGGCACAAACAATGAAAAAAAAAACATGTAAGATAATTGAAGAATACTATAAAACAACGTTGAATTCTTAGTTTCTTATTCATTGCTTGAAGATTCTAAGAGTTTATGAACGAAAACGTTTTGGCCCCTAAGACTTTTATCCATTCAATAAATAATTTAATTCACTAAATTCATCCTAAGTTAATAAGTTTCAATCACTCATCACAGAGAACCTTTAAAGAAGAGTTTTCACTGCAACAAAGAGCTTCACGTTTCCAATTCGGGCTGAGAAACAAATTCCTCTTGTTACTTTAGAAGACACTTCAATTGCCTTCTACAGTTTTTTCCTCATTGTTTGTGACCTGACACGGTGTTAACCCTTCTCTTGTTTACTTACTGCAGAATGGGCAGCTGGCCAATAGCCACTGTTAATATGTGCTCAGAACTTACTGGATTGCCAGGGTTGATGGGAATTCTGTCTTCACCATCCCAATTCAATTTAGGAGGCCACAAAAATAAGCATTCCCATTAGGGATGCAGGCTTCTAGCTGGGACCTTGAGATCTCTCAGAATTACAGCTCATCTCCATGATGGATATCCACTTCTCCCAGCACCAGAGGTAGTATGCCTCCTTAAATCAGTTGCTGGGAAGCACAGACAGGATGATGCTGTTGCAATCTTCCTGTTTGTGGGCTTCCTAGAGGTAGCTGATTGGTCCTGGATGAACAGAATGCTGGACCAGATGGACCTTAGGACAGGTCCAGCATGTTCTCATGCATAATGTTCTCCTGAAAGTGAGTTGTGAGCAATTTCTGCAGGACCTCTTGTGAGTCTCCAAACAGTAACCGAACCAAACCCGTTTGCCCTTAGTAGCAGTTTCATTGACAGCAACTATACAGTAGCTATTCATTTGTTTGTTTAAAATATTCGTACCCCATTTTTCTGCTTTCTGTGAACCCAAAATGACCTTCAACATCATTTTGCCTGCTTTCATTTTATCCACACATCAAAAACTCTGTGAGATCGTTTAGGCTGAGAGAGGATGGCTGGCTCAGGGTCACCCAGCAGCCTTCAGGACAAGGAGGAAGTTGAAAACTGGGTCTTCCAGATCCTACTCTGACACTCTCAGAACTTCAACCACACTGACTTTCACGATCTGTGCTGTAAGTGATATTTGTGGTTCTAGCCTGCTTTCATCCAGAGGGTGCTCAAAAGCAAGCAGCATTTATGTCTTGCAACTAAACCTTCCTGCAAGATACTTTAAAGCCCCAAGCTCATTTGCAATCTATGCTCCATTGTACCAATTTGATTCAATGATTTAATATTATTTCTGAACTTGCTCCAACACATCAACCAGCTAGGATGGGGAGAAAACCCTCCTTTGTTTAAAAGAAATATACTGATATTTCCTTGCAGGAATAACTCATCTGTGCATTTCAACAGCACTGCTGGGTCTCCTCTGCATAGACAGAACTGACAAGTAACTCCTCCAAGATCTCCTTTGCCCTTGCCTTTCTTTCAACAATGCTGACAGTTGCAGGTAGAGAAGAGAGAATTGTCTGTGGCCAAGGGAAAAGCTATAAGGTTGAGAGAAAATACCAAAGCTGAAATGATGCAAAGTCTTTTTTTGTTGTTGTTAAGAGCTAAAACAACGGGGAGTGAATTGCATGAGAACAACAAGTAAGAAGAAATCCAATTATCACGTAACTTGCATAACATAATAAACAGAGTGTAGAGGAGAACTATTACAATCTTAATACAATCTTAATTGTCAAATCTGGCATGGGAAATTCCTGGAAATTTACAATCTTAATTGTCAAATCTGGCATGGGAAATTCCTGGAAATTTGTGGACACTGTCTAAGGAAGGTGGAGTTTGGGAGGAGAGGAAGCCCTGTGGGAATAGAAGTCTGCTTTTTGAAGCTTCCATTGTCCACAAGGCAACAATTCTCTTGGGTCTGGAGATCAGATGTAATTCCAGGAGAATTCCAGGCCCCAGCTTGTGGTTAGTAACCCTACATAAGATACCATGTCCATGTGGCCTCAGAAGTATATTGCCTCTGAATATGGAGGGCATATGAAGAAACCATTATGGTTAACTGATAGATCCAAATTCAGGGTGGATGGGGTTATCAGTGACTGTTAGTTATGATGCCCGGACATAATTTTCAGAGGCAGTGTCTCCATATTGGTTGTGCAAATTATCTGTGAACAATGAGCATCTGGTTGGCCATTTTAGCCAACAGGAATTTGAATTAGATGGAGTGCTGACTGATCCAACAGGGCTTTTCTTATGCTCTTATTTGAGAATGATTACAGCAGGGGTAGTCAAACTGCGGCCCTCCAGATGTCCGCGGACTACAATTCCCATGAGCCCCTGCCAGCTGGGAATTATAGTCCATGGACATCTGGAGGCCTGCAATTTGACTACCCCTGGATTACAGTTATTATAACACAATAAAATCAGAATCCAGTAGCACCTGGGAATTGTAGTCCACGGACATCTGGAGGCCTGCAGTTTGACTACCCCTGGATTACAGTTATTATAACACAATAAAATCAGAATCCAGTAGCACCTTTAAGACCAACAAAGATTTATTCAGGGTGTGAGCTTTCAAGTGCAAGCACTCTTGTCCGCTATTGTAAGCTATTCGTCAGTTACTGTACCATTTGAAATTCTGAATTTCTATTGGCTTGTACCATCCTTCTCCCCAAGGAGCCCAAAGTAGTATTTATAGTACTTTAGTAATAAAACTCAAGTCAGCATAAGCTTTAGCATGAAAAATTGACTTCCCACGTCCAAGTTTGATCTCCCAGGTTCAAAAAAAATCTAGTAATCCTGAATCCAAGAATCACGCTGGATTACACCTGATTAATTCCTAATGAAGAATTATACAATTAAAAGCATTTTAGAAAACAGTTAGATTTTGTTCTATCGATATCTGTGATTTCCGGTGGGATGCTGATGGATATCATGGTGCCCAGAAATGTGGTAACTCCTCCTCCAAAGCACTGAGCCATTTCTGATTTTCATCCCATCCTTTGGAGCAGGAGGTACTTCAAAAAAACCTAGGAAGCATCACCTTTGTGTCTTTAGGGAGCATCCATCAATGAGAGGAGCATGCTTGGCTTGGACCTTTTAAAAATCATTATCCGTTATTAGCTATTAGACTTCTAAGAATTATTCAGAAGGCTTTCAATATTTAGATTGGCCTCAACTCTTACCAATTGGCCTCAACTCTTACCAATATTTAGATTGGCCTCAACTCATAGCCAATCACTTTTGGTGATTGGCTATGCTGGTACAATTGGGATGACCCCTGATCTATAGCATAGGCTCCCTTTCAACATACCTGCTGCTTCTTTTTCATGTTGCCCCTGGATGCAAGGAAGTGCGCTCTCCCTTAAAGTTCACCTAGAACCAACAGTATTGGTTTTTAGAAAGTGGACTAACTTGATTTTGCTCATCTAGACTTTGATGGACAAAAAAAAAATTGTTGTAAAGAAATAGAGAACCATGCTAAAGAAAAAAAGAGGGCAACAGAAAGGGAGGAACACAAGAGCTCTGGTCTACAAGATCCAAGACATCAAAGGGAAATTTAAAGCATGGGAAAACATGCACTGAGTAGGACAAAATAAAGAAAATATCGGAACAATACACTGAAGAACTATACAGAAGAGATGAAAAGATGACTGATTCCATCAAAGAAGAATGTTTTGAAGAACTTACAGTTTTAGAAAGTGAAATGAAAACTGCACTGAGAGCAATTGGGAGAAACAAATCACCAGGAGCAGATGGCAATATCAATAGAGCTATTTCAAGCCACAGAAATGTAGTCCATCAAAATCTTAAGAAGAGCTATTTTTGTACCCCATTTTTTTACTACCTGAAGAAATCTCAAAGCAGCTCACAATTTACCTTTCCTCTCCCCACAACAGACAACCCATGAGGTACATGGGGCTGAGAGAACTCTGAGACAACTGTAACTGGCCCAAGGTACCCAGTTGGCTGCATATGGAGGAGAAATAGAGAATCAAACCCAGTTCTCCAGATTAGAAGTTGTCACCCTTAACCACTCCACCAAGCTTGGCTCTCTTAACAAGAATATATCAACAGTCATGAAAAACAAATCAATGGTTCACAGCTGGAAACTGCCAAATGCCCAAAAAGTAGACATCAAAGACAGCAGCAACTATCAGACCATTATATTCATTTTTCACACAAATATAGTGATGCTCAAACAAAGACTGTTCCCAGATATGAAATGCCAGATGTTCAAACTGCATTCAGAAAAGGAAGAGGCAGTAGAGATCTTATTTCAAATTTATGTTGGCTACTGGGGCATTTGAGAATTTCAGAAGAAAATCAGCTTGTGTTTCATAGAATTCAGCAAAATGTTTGACTGTGTAGACTATGAAAAGTTATGGTTGATTTTCAAAGAAATGGGGATGCCACAGCATCTGAGTATTTTGATGTATTCTAGACCAGTGGTCCCCAACCTTTTTATCACCGGGGACCACTCAACGCCTTTTACTGAGGCCCGGTGGGGGGGTAGTTTACTCCTCTACTCTCAACCACTGCCCTAACGCTCTCTGATCACTATGATAATGTTTAAACATCCCTTCAAAATAAGATACAGACACGCCACAACAATGAACATAAGGAACATTTTATTTTCATGGAAATTTTAACTCATGACAATGACAAATCAATGGGAACCCTGAGCTTGTTTCTCTGCAACAAGATAGTCCCATCTGGGAGTGATGGGAGACAATGACACCTGAAGTGTGTTGTAAAGGGCCGGGGGGGGGGGAGAAGGCGTCCTTCGGGGCCCACCTCCATTTAGTCGAAGGACCACATGTGGTCCGCAGCCCACAGGTTGGGGATCACTATTCTAGACAAAAGACTTCTGTATTGGATTGGCAGAGTTTAAATATTTATTTATTATTTTGATTTTTAGCCTGCTGCTCCCAGTTGGCTTGTGGTGGGTTACAACCGTTCCATAATCCTACAATCATGGTACAATAAAATAAAATAATAACCCATGCCACCAGGTAGGGGCCATGGCCCTGGTTGAGACCAGGCAAGACTCCCTGGGTTCAAGAATGGTCAGTGAGTTGGCATCTGCAGAGCATAAAGCCCTGCCAGGGATATATGGCACCAGGCGGTCCCTCAAATATGCAAAAAGAGCAAACTGCTTAAAAGAATAAAATTGGTTTATTGTGAAGAGAAAAAAATTGATATAGAAAGAGGACAGAGAGAATCCTGTCTGTCTGTTCTACATTCATTCGGTCTGTTTGTTCTGGAGGCAAGCAGGAAGTCTCCAGTTGAGGCAATCAGGACACAGCAGGAGATAATCTGAAAAATACCAACTAGTTCTTGATCTGCTAGCTACACATCTCCTCTGATGCCCCCTGTAGGATATCCGTCAGGTTCTGTTCAATCATACACACTACAGTTCTTGCATATTTCCAGATTCTATTAGGATGGAATATGAAGAAACAGAATGGTTTTCAATTGGTAAAGATGTTGGACAAGCAAGTGTTTCATTTCCCTATCTGTTCATCTCAAAAGGAAGGCTGAAGTAGATCTAGATGAAGAATTGAAAATTGGCGAAAGGTACATTAACAATTTAAGTTATCCCAAACTCCCTGTGGGGAGACAATGCGAGGTGTAAATTATATAAACAACAAAAGATCTGCCATCCAACCACAGTCTATTATTTATGCATGTGCCATCAAGTCACAAGAGACTTATGGCAACCCCAGTGAAAAGCTTTCGAGATGAGAATCACACATGCTTCACCATTGCCTCCTTCTGCAGAGCTTTCCTTGGTGGTCTACTGACCCAACTGAGCTTCTGAGATTTGATGAGATCATTGGACTATACCAAGAGTTTTTAAAAATCTTTTGATGGTCTGCTCTTTAATTAATTCATTAATACATTTATATTTTTATTCTTATTCACTCTTTCCACCTTGAGAACTGGGCTATGAATATTTGGAAGTTCGTTTGATAGTAGTTCGATGCTGTTTTTATGCCCATGGCTTCTCTTTAATGCCGATCGTTTGTTGCTGTTTTATGGCCCTGTTTTCACTGGGGGTTTGTCTGAAGCCGATTTCTGGAGAGGGAACAGACATATTTAATAAAATAACATTCTTTTATTTAATGCTTAACCGCCTCAGGTAGATCCTGGAGACTGCAAAATGGAAATCTTTGGAATAAATAAATAAATTCATTCCCGAGGTCTGTTCGCTAATTTCTGCATCTTAATTCCATTATGGGTATATCATAGCTAAGCCATTTCCCCTTTCAACCTCCTGCTCTTTCTCTGTATCTTATAAGAGTGTAAAGCTTGATCCTGAAATGGGGGAAGTATTGACTGAAAAGAGCTAAGCTTCTTTCCCAGCGCAACCATTGCTTTGTACTTATGGCTTATTTAACTGCGGCCTTTCCAAGGCCAGGGAGACTATATAGCTCCACCAAGCCATAGTTCTTGTGGGCACTTTGGACTGAAAAAAATCAAACATCTGAAACAGAGTGCCATATTACAAATCCTCGCTATCGATTCGAGATCCATCGAGTCATGACAAAATGGAATTTGTCACACAACCCTTCTGCAGCTCCGACATAGGTATTATCATCGCCGTCATTATCTTTCAGCATCCCGCGTCAAGATGAGCCCTGCAGCTCCCCAAACTAGCGTGAGTGATTTTCCACTTGCCCTCCTCTGGGCTGCGGGGCACTGAACGCAGCTGAATAGAAGCAAACTTCACTCTTGCCGTTACCAAAGGGACGAGCAAATGTTCTCTGTTTCATTTCTTTTTAGATTCACGTTGTGTTGACAGTTTTGTCCTTTGTAGCCACCAATGTGCACAACTGTGGAACTTTTAAAAGTCCCCAATAGCCATGATTTGCATGAACACAAGGGAAAATTTAGGGGAAAATATTTAAAAAATCTGTCCATTTTATCATCATATCTATATCTATATCTATATCTATATCTATATCTATATCTATATCTATATCTATATCTATATCTATATCTATATCTATATCTATATCTATATCTATATTTATATTCCACCCTCCCCTGTGAAGCAGCTAAAGCTAAGAAGAGTAGCTGGTCCAAGATCACCTGGAGAGTTCCAGGACAGAGTGGTTCGAGTCTAATACCCTAACTTCCAAAAATGTGAATGACTCTTAGAGTGATTGTAGGGTGTACTGTAGAGGCATTTGCAGCAGTAGAAGAATTGGTTCTTATATGCTGCTTTTCTGTACCAGAAGGAGTCTCAAAGCGGCGTACAGTCGCCTTCCCTTTCCTCTCCCCACAACAGATACCCTGTAAAGTAGGTGAGGCTGAGAGAGCCCTGATATTACTGCTCAATCAGAACAGTTTTCTCAGTGCTGTGGTGAGCCCAAGGTCACCCAGCTGGCTGCATGTGGAGGAGGAGCAGGAAATCAAACCTGGCTTCCCAGATTAGAAGTCGGCGCTCCTAACCACTACACCAAGCTTGCTCTGAAGCTGAGCTAAAGAATGGTCTGAATGGGAAGAAGCAAGATTTGGTTGCAAAATCTGTATTAGTAGGCTGTTGCAGTCATCTCTCTCTCTCCCTTTCTTTTGCTGTTGGTTTTGTAGATTCATTTGCATGCTGTCTGGTTTTTAATACACAATTTATGTGGTATCAGCATCTAGAATGTATGCCATTTATGTAATATATGCATAATGTATATTGTTGACTTTTGGATGCATAATTCAATTTGAAGCATGCTTATACTTTACAGGAAAATTCTGGTGTCAGGAAACCGAAACAGAAAATGTACAACAAGAAAGGCTCATGGGTTTGATTTGCGAAAGGGAATCATCAAACTGAAACAAGGATTTTCAGACCGAAGCTGCAGGGATGAGAAACTCAAATCCATCCCTACTTTACTGACCTACCCTTTGGTCCCTGGAGAACCCCAGTAGTCTTGCTCACCCAACTTAAAGCCCTTTGATATGCATGAGAAGAATATGAAAAGCAACAGTCCTCTCCACAAAGAGAGTGAAGCATCTGAGAGTCTACCAGTTGCTTCAGTTCTTAACTAGCAACAACATCACTTGTAGTAAATTTTAAAAGTTTATTGATACCAAGCTGAGTGAGTTAAGGGAATGTGGAGCAAGCACTGTGGAATGCCAACACATGTAAGTATTGCCATAGGTAAATTATTGTTACACAGCAAGAATAGTTAATGATGGTATTTCTCAGGAGACAATAATGGTTGCGACTCAGGATATGACCCACTTCCTAACCAGATATAAAATGAGCTTGCTCAGGACTTCTCCGGGTGTTGCTATTTCCATCTCATCAGGAATGATCCAGCAGTGGCCTCCAATCTATGGGTTTGGTGGATCCAAGATTCTTACCTGTTGATTCATGAGCCTTTGCTGACTTGTAGAAGGACCAGCTCCTAGTGAACATGCATAGAGTGCGAGAAAGCAACATCTCCTGGGTAGCAGGAGAACAGGAGTGGTAGATTGTCTCTCTGACTGTGTTCTTCACTGTGTTATTCTGCTCTATCTCTCTTGATTTTCTGACCATGGTTCTTGCCATCAATGAAGTTATAATTCTGGTTCCTCTTCTTCCTGTCATATGATGCTGATGATATTGTAACAACAAGAGTTCTTGGGAACACCTTCATGGGGAGTATAGCATCTCAGTTCAGCTAAATTTTACGTCCCTCATCTAACCTCTATGCCCTTTCCAGCTTGCAGCTATTTAGTTCTGGGCATGGCGTAGGACTCTTGAGTCCATGGCTGATGATTCATGGCCTTAAGTGAACCAGCCCAGTAGATCCACCCCATGTCTGGGATGTAGTTTATTGCATCTTTCCCCATGTGTTCATTTAAATTATATTTCTGTTAGCTGCTTTGACTCACTCTTGGGGAGAACATTAGAGTCAAACACTCTGAAAAAAAAATGCAGCTCAAGGAGAAAGGTTAAAGTTACCTCTCCAGTATACCTCCAATCATGTAGCTTTCCCACATCCAGATCTTCTACAGCCTGTTCACGTGAGGTATCCATAGGAGCTTTTGCTAATATTCAAAATAAAAGAGGAGTCCAGGAACCCCTTGAAGACTACATAAGATTTTATTAAGCAGACTTTACTTGATCAAATGCTTGAAGTATAGCAGATACTTAAATGTATACCTAAAATGGCAGAAAACAACAACCACAAAACCCAGAAGGGAAGAGTTAAAACAAGATCCCATCAAAAGGAAAATCAGTCCACTGAAAGTGGGTGAGGACTATTCCTCAACTATTGGCCATAATAGGATAAAATAAAATCAGATATAATCAGGGAACATGGAGGATGAACTGCAATAAGTAGATCCAGTTAGCAAAGTATAGAGATATAGTTGAACTATAGTTGAACTATTCAGGATGGGATATGCAAGACAGTGCACCTATAGTGAGCAAGAAATCCAAAGTCCTTGTTAGGACAGGGTGAGAGGGGTTGAACTGAACTTCTCGATGAACCCTAATTCATTTGTTGTGATTAGTAACAACATGCCCTGAAAAACAAGCATGTTCAACCATCATTTTCTGAATCTGTCAGATTTATGACTATTCTTTTTCATAGGTATTGACCTGTTGCCCAGTGTCACTGCATTCAGCTACATCTCTATACTTTGTCTTAAATGACACGGGCTTTCACTAGGAGCAAGGTGTTTTCTGTAACTCTAGTGTAGCAGTGAAATACCCCTTCTGTAAATGCCTTTGTGGCTCCCTCTCCAGTGTCCTTCAAGGATCAGCTCTTAGTTTTAGGGGAAAGATTCTTAGGGAAAGAAGCAAGTGGGCACCAGGAAATATAGCAGTAGGTCCCATGGTGTCCATGGACACCGTAGACTTCTTTGCTATCGATTTTCTCTCCTCGATCTTCAATGTCCATTCTCATGACAAACTACAAAGTCCCTTTGCCCCTTTCACATGCACACATGCTCACACACCAAGGCACAGGGGATCTGTTTCCTTGGGTCAAGAACCTGCATGGTAAAGTGTGCGGAAATCTACAACCACCTAGATGAGTTCCGTCTCTTTGGTCTTGCCCACCCAACTGATACATTTTCACCTAGTAACGCAGTTTGCATAGATTACATTTTGCCCCTTAATTTGCTGAAAATACGTGCTCTAGAGTACACGGTGCTTCTAGAACATATTTGAATGGCATATGTATTAGCAATGTGAGAGATGGCCTTCTAGCTAGGGAAAGAAAGAGCCATTGTGCCAATTGTCCTTTGCAGTATTGCTTTTTTGAAATCCTCCATCAAAAACTGTGGGCCATTGGAGTTAATTATTCAAAAACTGGCTAGTTAGGACAATAAACCATCATGTATATTTTAAAGGCTTCAGACCTGTATGAGATGCCAGCCTTCCTTTCCCCCCTCTTAGAGAACTGAACAAAAGATGAGGGATAAAGCAAGAGGAACATCATTATAAACAAGGATAAATGTTTCCGCAGCTGGTTTAGAGAATTATGCCAGGCTATTTCCAAGAGTCCCTGTGGGTATAAGCAGAGAGCTTGTGTGCCTTTTTCTTTCATTTCTTTTTTATATGTTTAACGAAATAAGAGCTCAGGGAAAAAAAATCCTAAGCAATTGTTGTTTTGTTCTTTTCAAGGCAACAGCCACTTTGCTATCATGGGGTATTTAAATCTCTGCAAGGAACCAAGGCCTATTATGCATGGATGTTTTCTTTCACTTTTGCCATGGATGTCCATTAGGTTTTCTTTTTCATTCTGCATTGATTTTCTTCCCTCCAGAGCTCAGTTTGCTTTCCAGGCACAGTTTCCCAAGGTTTTCGAAGAGTGCTTTTGGGCTGGTTTTTCCCTAGCTTTGCATCCAAGCCAAAGGTAAAAGTATACAGATCCCCTCAGATTTCCCTTTGCCCTTTTCCCAGCCCTTGTAGGACACTCCATTGCTCCCATTGAGGCTATTCCTCCCACTATTCACCCTCTCCCTTTCATGAGCTGTACAAGCTGCACCACTGTTTACTTCTTCCATCATTTAAATTTTGAAGGTATGGTTTGACAAGTCAAACTAGATAAGTCTAGTTTGGTGTAGTGGTTAGGAGTGTGGACTTCTAATCTGGCATGCCAGGTTCGATTCCTTGCTCCCCCACATGCAACCAGCTGGGTGACCTTGGGCTCGCCACGGCACTGATAAAACTGTTTTGACCAAGCAGTGATATCAGGGCTCTCTCAGCCTCACCCACCCCACAGGGTGTCTGTTGTGGGGAGAGGAATGGGAAGACGATTGTAAGCCGCTTTGAGCCTCCTTCGGGTAGGGAAAAGCGGCATATAAGAACCAACTCTTCTTCTTCTAGTGACATGAGACTATTGCTAGTGTTGGATCACTGGGCAGAACAATTGATGGATAAAGCTTTAAAAGTTTTCCTAGAGGTAGAGGTGCTCTCCAATTCTTTGGCTACATGTATGTCAGCTCACTGGGGAGTCTTGCAAGCTCTGAAAGGGTGGAGGAAAAGAGAGGATCAAGACCAGAATCACATAGACAGTTTACGCACTGGAGGTCTCATGCCGGACTGCAGGCTGGAGTTTTAGTCGTGGCAGGTTGCCCCACCTCTTCTTGTACCCACATGGGGGAACATTTGGCCTGGTGCTCCTCATCCGCCCCTGAATTGTGCTCCTGCATGGGAGTTGGGGCAGTTAAGTTCCCAGTGTGTAAATGGTCATAGTGTGCCATCGATCAAGCCCAGCAGTGAGCATGGTGGCCGCCAATCCACATTAGCTTGTGTGTATTTGTGTGTGTGCACCCATATGTGGAACAAGCTAGCAAGCACTTCGCCCCTCAAATGTGGTGTTATCCCCCCTCCTATCCCAGCAACCCTACAGCTCCTCTACTCTTTCCACTACTCCATCTGTCTCCAGGGGCTACTGGGTGTGTGTCTTTTCTTTAGGCCTGGATGACAGAACCTCTGCACTCACTTGACCTTGATGGATTTCATTTAATTTTTCTGACTAGTCTCATGCTGCATATTTGAAATGGAGGAAATAATTGAGGAGCTATTTCAAGATGGTGCTTGTATGGCAGTGAAGGGGGTTGTTGGAGGAGAATAAACCTTGGAAATAAAATGGAGCTTTACAGATGTTGTAGTCAACTGCAAAAATCTGTCAGGTTCACAATTAATTTTTTTCTTCTTGACTGCATTCCTTCATGTTCCCTTTCATGCCAGGGACTTAACCACAATAAATTTAATGGAAGGCTGGGATGCGCTGTGTAATGTTTTCATTAAGTGCACTTTGGTTTTTGACATCCACACATGCGTTGTCCACTTTTTTCATTAAGTATGTAGGCAAGAATTTATTAATACAACTTTTTCTGATTTTTTTCAACAATGGAGTACTAGAAACCTTGATCCTTGGAGTTAGTGGGGTGTATAACTCCTTCCCAATCCTTCCCAGTAGGCGATCACTTGGAAGACAATTCCCTTGTGGTCACATTGGGATCAATAACACACCACAGAATTATCTCCATCTGGCCAATCCAATTACTTTTGTGGTTATGTCATCCCAAAGGATCAACATAGGCTGAGGGCAGTAACTCTGAAGGTGTGGAGTAGGTGAAGTCTACGAGGAATGCCCTGAAATTCCCTTCTTTTCTTTATTACATCATTGCTAGAGCAGGACAATATGGCAACCAGTAGCAAGCCTAGTACTGGTGGAGAAGAAATATCCTGGTGAGAGCAGGAGACACTAGATCTCATCTCCCTATAGAGAGAGCAGAAGGTTCAGGAGGTGTTGGGATCTTCCCATAAGAATACTGACATTTTTGAAAGGATCTCTGCTGAGATGGCATCGAGGGGGCACAAGCAATCTGTGGTAGAGTACCAGGCAAAGTCAAAGGCACTCTGCCAAGATGAGAAAAAGGTGGTCATGTATAACAGCTGATCAGGGAATTTTGGTGGCTGAAGGGAAAGTGAAATTGACAAGCTGATCAACACAGGGATTTTCAGGTTGATACTGCAGGATTGAGAAAATTGAAATCAGCCCAGTTTTGACGGCGATGAATTCTCTTTTGCTCATTTCTGTTGGACTCATTTGCATGCTGCAATTCCAAAACCTTTGTGTTGGCCAGAAAGAGCGACTGCTGATGACATTTATTCTGAATAATGTTTGGCTGATCTCCTGTACTTACAAACCATGTATGGCTATTTTTCAGTACATTTGATTCTTTAGAGGCAATTTGGAGGGGCCCTTCAGGCATGAAATCCATTGTGTTAAACCAAGGGATAGTAATGCTCATTTCAATCACTTAGATTGTAGTAGCAGGCATGTCCTACAGGTTAGATGTTTTCTCACCAACAATGCTTCTATAGCTCTGATTGCTGAAGGCTTAAACCTCCTTAATGTGTTTTGCTTTCCGGAGCAACCTGTCCGCTTTACCTGCTGTTTCTCTGAGGCCGAGCAAGAATCTGTCTTGATGAGAGTTAATAGCAAAGTCTTGCCTAGGCATAATCTCCCCAATCAAGTTGTTCCAGTAGGAACACAGGGCTTGATCTCAAGCCTTATTGCAAAATTAGAGAGAAAGCAACAGATGAGCAGAACCAGAAAATGCCAGCTTATTAAGCAGAGCCACTGAGAGTGTGAGAGAGTGATGAGCAGATGCTACAGATTAGAGTCTGAATCTAGCCTGACATTGGGGGTCTCGCTGTTGTTTTGTCCGCAGCAGTTTGCTAGCGCTTCCAATGCTGTTGTAAAAGTTGCAACATTTTCCTATTGTTATGCAAAAATCCTCGCTAAGTTTCTAGTTCTCATGACAGGTATAATTAAAAAGAGGCAGGCTTGAAAATTAAACTGGACTCCATTATTATTACTATTATACTATTATTATTATTTGAGTGAATGCATTTTTATACTGCCCTCCTCAAAGTGGCTTGTAGACTGACAAAATCTGTTCTGGCATGAGTGTTCATCAGTCAAATGTCACGTCTTCGGATCGAAAGGCCTGAAGCACTGAAATTCCGGTCACTTAGCTATTCTTGGCTTGACATTCTAAGACTATAGGGTTTTGTCCATCTTGACATCACATCGACAGTGGGTGATTTTGAAGGTGCATGTCAGTATTTTTGTCATACTTGCATCTTATACCGCAGGATCAAAATGAAATGAGCCGGTGGATTTTTTGATCCCCCCTGGCCCCTGCCAAAGTCATCACGAGAATGCAGATGACTTGGTTAGAAAAGCACTTTGTAAGAGCTTAATGCTCATCAATGTAAATACAGATCTTCGGTGTATTAGTCGAGCTGTAGGCAGATTTCAAGATAAAGGCTAGAACTTTTTGGTCCAGATTTCGAAGTGATAAAAGTGACCCTCGGGTGGTTCCTTCTCCTGTTCCAGCCTCTCTGGTGAAAAAAAAATTTCTCAGATGCATTGGTAGATATATAGTAGGTATATACCTACTATATACCTACTTGTTTTTGGAAGCTTTATAGTACTTGCCCCTCTTTGCTTGTGGGGGCAGCATTTACTTTGGCAGTACATATACTAAAATTGACATGATACAGAGAAGATTAACGTGGGTAGCTTTTCTAAGAGACATGTACCAGGCTGCTGTGTATGTAACTCACCAGTCAGGATGGGGTTAGTAATCCTGTGTTCTTGAATTAATACATGGCTGCTTGGTATTCCTACTAAAATACACTCATCCTCACATGGTATGAATCTTGTAATTTATATTCCTCTCCTGGCTGCCCAGAGGAAATAAACATGTCATATTTATCCTCAATAGTTACCTGGCCAGGGCTCCTCCCCTTCCCACCCCTCCAGGCCCATCATTGGCAACTTCAGGAAGGGGAGAGCCAACCTGCCCAAATAAGGGTAGAAATGTTTTTAAAAATTAAATAGCCCTTTCTCTTTTCCCTTGGAGCTGGAAATGGCAGGCACAGGGTAGGAGGGCTCTCCCCAGCTGCCATTTTGAAACCCCCCCACACCACAAGACCATTGAGGGGCCTTTGTGGTAGCATACAGTAACACAGTACCCTGGTTGGGAAACCCTGTCCTAAAGAGCAGGGGGAAGGACTTAGAGTAATCCCCAGAAGTGACATCACATCCTCCCCAGGCACTGCTCCCCAAATCTCCCAGTCATTGTAAAGTTAGGAAACCCTGCCTGTTGATAAATTAGGCAGAAGCCAGGATCCCGGACAGACTCTTTCAATAGCTCAGAAGAACAGGGCTCTCCATCAATAAACAGCCCAGCTGCTTTTGTCTTTCAAACGCCTCATAAAGCAGGAGGCATGCAGCTGTGAGCACCAGGCCCACTGCTAGTGGCTGTCCAAGATCATTCCTGGACAAAGGGAGTACTTTCTTGTTGGCAGAGGAAAAGGGTAAAAATAAAACCCTTTTTCCAAAGCGACATCCCCTAGGCTTCAATGAATATCACTCAATAATATGAGCTCATCAGCCATACTATAAATATTTGCCTCTCTGACTGTCACCTGAGTTACAAACTGCTGAAAAGGAAAAATGGATTCGCTCAAGATACTAAACTCATCCTGACAGATAAACCCATGTTGTGTTCAGAAGATTCTGTCTAATCCACCTCTCTTTCCCCTGTTCGCTGTATACACAGAAATAAACATTCACTGTTATCACCTCCTTCTATCTTGTGGACCTTCCCCTCCTAGCCATTTTTTTTGGTGATGTTGTGGAATATTTGCAGACATTCCAACTGCTTGATCAAAACTGTCAGCAACCCAATGTTTCTCTCCCAACCCGACTCTGTGACCAACATCTGGTCTTTTCCCAAAGGCCAGCGGCTTTAGTAGTTCCTTTCTTGGTACTTGACCATCTTGTAAGAAAGCAAGAGCCAGATAGCATCTCCTGTAAAGATCAAGTTGTTTATCAGAACATCCATTACTTGGGTTTTATTGGAACATGTACTGTTTCCTCCGCGAAAGCATGGTTCTGTCATAAAGACCTCCATAAATCACACCCCCAAGAACAGCTCTTTAACTACCTACTGTTTTCTTTTCAAATACCTATTGTTAATCTTCCTGACAGTTCTGACACTCGCCTTGCTGAAACGTTGTGTGCCACATGTTGCAAGCAGATGAAAGTGTCAAGCCGACAGAGTCAGGCGGAGAACATGGAGCATGCACTTAAATTCATTGCTACATATGCGTAAAAAATGTCTGTTACCAAAGGGAGCAGGCACGAACGCTTGCAAGTACACACATTTGTAATTATACACGCCATGGCTTTGGCGAGCATAAAGGCGCTCAATAATAAAGCATACTCCACAGGCCAGAAAAGAAATCTACGCTCAGGCATGATTTACAGAGGGATGCAGTACATTCTCACCACCCATGTTGGCTTCGCACTTCCAAAGGGCCAGGAGTTCAAGGGGCTTCCTGTCTTGGGGATGAAGGAGGACCGAAGGATTACTCACTTGATTTTAAATGATGTAAGCTGGACACAGTAACGGTGACTACTTTTGTCACCAGGCAGTGCAGACTGAATAATATCCTCATAGCAACATACGCCCCCGTTCCAATGGCCATATCCCAGTCTCTAAGTGAAGACTCTCAGTTCCCTCTACCTTCCAAGAGTGTGGTTTTGTTTTTGTTTTGTTTGAAGACATGAATTTTCACGTAGGATTCTTCTGAAATTCACTTCATCTGAATGGCTCCCTGGATTTGGAATTCCAAATTGCCTGTTTTAAAAAACAACAACAACCCTGCCATTGTAATAAAAAAAATCAAAATTTATTACAGAGCACTGTGCATGTGCTTCCTGCTGCAGCTTCCCAAGCTGTCAAGTTCCATGAGTTATTTATGTGAACATCTGCATTGATTAAACATGTCTGAGTTATGCCACTGTCGTGTGAAACTTATCAGTGTCTCGAAGCATCTTTTTGAATGGGTACAATACTGCACAAACCCCCCAGTCTGGATGCATCACATACAATTCTGTACAATGTTTTTGCTCTTGTTTTTGCACCCATTTCATCAATGCACATCTGCAGAGGAGAGAAGATGCAAATGAAAGGAAGGAAAGCGGTGGTGACATTTGCATAATGCAATTTAGAGCAGACAAAAGGACTTACTATTTCACTCAAAGAGTAATTTGCTTCTGGGATTTGCAACCACTGGATGACGGCCACTAGTTTAACGGCTGATAAAAGGGGGATAGATACATTTGCAGACGATGGGTCCATCCATTGCTATGAGTCACTTGAACAAAATTAAACCTCCAGATTCGGAGGTCGTACTCCTCTGAATACCAACATTGGGGAGCCAATAATAGGGAATTTGGCCTCTTCTTCATCCCTTTTTTCAGGGGGCATCTCATGTGAACAGTCTCTTGGTCCATCAAAGTCATTATTGTCTAGTCAGGCTGGTGGCAACTCTTCATGGTCTCAGGCATGGGTCTTTCACATCACCTACTGCTTGATCTTTTTTACTGGAGACACTGCGGATTGAACCTATCCAACGTGTGCGGAATGGGCCTCTTTCCCTTGCACTGAGTAAGGAAGTCACTCTAACCAGCTCTTTTTATCTACATCCACGCTGGCCCACAGAAAACAGTGGCATACTTTGGCTGGATCCTTGAAACAAAATTTGAAGTCAGGTTCTTCACTGATCACATGTTGAAAGGATGACTTGTGTCCGGCTAAATTGCCTTAGAATGAATCAGAACTTTGGTCCATGAAGGTCAGTGTCATCTATTCAGACTGAGAGCAGCTCTCCATGTTCTCAGGTCTTTCATATCACCTCCTATCTGATCCTTTTTGCTGAATATGGCAGGGATTGAACCTGGGACCATCTCCAATCAAGCAGGTGCTCTGCCACTGAACCACGGCCCCACTCTGAGCTCTTCCCCAAGATTTCCAGGAAATTTGGTGATAGCAAGCAGTTTTAGGTGGCAATGCAGATATCCTTGTCTGGATTCCAGGGTGGTGAAGGCCTGGGAAGATGCGGTGACCCTTAAGGGTAGTCATGGGCTGAAGCCCAGACATTTCCTTTCTTTTACTTCCCTTTGCATGTTTGTGTCATTCTCTCTCTCACACAGAGTTCTTCAGGGGGCTTAAAAGATTATAAATAAGTAGCTTTGCCTAGATATACTTCCATCTGTTACCAAGTGAATGTATTCTGAAAAAGTCAAGTTGGATCCAATCTCCCTGAGCCTTCAGACTGTGCCTCAATGCAAGGTGACAGCTGTGTGAGATCACAGACCCAACTGAAGGCACATTGCTCAACAAGCATGCCAAGGAAGCAGCTGGAGACTACAGCTGGATCTACAGGCCACCCTTTCTAAGTTTTCCTCCCAGTTCCAGTGCAACTCAAGTTGTATTGAATGTTTGTTCACTCAAGAACCTTTAGAGAACTGTGCTGTCAAGCATATGTATCCAGTTCCCCACCCAAGATTGCTCCCTTGGCAACAATTCTTGTTTTTTAAAACTTGTTTGCAACCCCGACCTGCCTCTTCAGAGGTCCTGTCAAGAGGTCCTTTCTCCTTCACTGTATCATCCCCAAGCAGCCAGGAATTATGTAGCACATAATGATGGTTACAGTGCCATGTTCCCAAAGGGACTGGCTCGATGACATTGCCACTGAAAGAATAGAGACCTGACTCTGAATAGTTGAAGGGAGATCACAAGCTCCTGTTGACAAGGCAACAAGGCCAACAACCTCCATTTTGTCTCTGAGGAGTGAGACAAAATAAAATGGTGTTGGGTCAGTCGCCCCTTGAGGACCTTGACTCCTCTTCAGTGTGAAGGCAATAGGGAAAACAATTTTGTGCCCCTTGCTGAAAGAGGTATGTGGAATTCTTACAGCTTGTTAACTTTTTTCCAGCTTCAGTCGAATGCTCAAGCTCTTGCCATTTTGGCTTGCTTGTCACAAGCAGAGAGTCGATTGTGTGGAAGCCAGTTCATGTTGCCCCTCAGCAGCTTGAACCTGTTCACCCGGTTACTTTCTGCACATACCACATAGTCATGTATGGTCTACATTAATCTCTCCCACACACCAGTTGCTGCCTCCTGGCTGAGCTTGGCCGCTAGCTGTTTAAATGAAAAAATGAACAAAAGCAGTCCACCAAACAAAAATGAACAATAAGTAATTTTAAATAAAAGGCTTAACATTTGTGTCTGATCTGTGTCCGATCAATGTTAATAGTTTCAAATGGTCTGAAGTAGCACAATAAAATCAGAGTCCAGTAGCACCTTTAAGACCAAGAAAGGTTTATTCAAGGCATGATCTTACAATAGCTTGCATAGATCTTTGTTGGTCTTAAAGGTGCTACTGGACTCTGATTTTACAATGTTAATAGTTGTGCAGCTTGTCTGGATCTGCAGGAGTTCACACATGCCCTTTTTTACTTACTCCCATAGGAATTCCAGTTTTCTGCCATGGAATCACCGCTTCATGGAGTTTTCCTCTGTTCAGTTCTCACATTGGGTGGTAAACATTGTTATGTTGTTAGGTGCAAAGTCGTGTCCCACCCATCACGACCCCATGGACAATGATCCTCCAGGCCTTCCTGTCCTCTACCATTCCCCGGAATCCATTTAAGTTTGCGCCAACTGCTTCAGTGACTCCATCCAGCCACCTCATTGTCTGTCATCCCCTTCTTCTTTTGCCCTCGATCGCTCCCAGCATTAGGTTCTTCTCCAGGAGTCTTTTCTTCTCATGAGGTGGCCAAAGTATTTGAGTTTCATCTTCAGGATCTGGCCTTCTAAGTAGCAGTCAGGGCTGATCTCCTCTAGGACTGACCGGTTTAATGGTAAACATTGTTGTTATGTGCGAAGTCGTGTCCGACCCACCGCGACCCCATGGATAATGATCCTCCAGGCCTTCCTGTCCTCTACCATTCCCCGGAGTCCATTTAAGTTTGCACCTACTGCTTCAGTGACTCCATCCATCCTCCTCATTCTCTGTCATCCCCTTCTTCTTTAATGGTAAACATTAAAATGAGTCTATTCCACACAAGGCTTGGCTCATGGTTTATTGCAGGTCTTAAAAAGTGGTATATTCACTTGGCAGTCATGTTTGCCATGAAATTCTCAGCCTGCTGAGTCATAATTCCAGTGTCTTTAGTCTTTCTAACCCCCCCCCCCCCCCCGTGTTTCTGGAGATGAAATCAACATTTTGTGCACTGATGTTTCCCCAAAGCAATAGATTTTTCCCTTGGTCCACAATCTTCTTGCAATGGAAACTTAAAACAAAGAGCAATGCAGACATTAGTCAGATCACAGGGACTTCACTGAAAACAGCCAACGTGATCCCTGCACATTCGGAACTGTTTAATGCTGAAGTTGCCATTGTGATGTTAAGAGCCTCCATACCCTAACTCAAGACAGTTATGGCAACTTCTAGGAGGGGAAGGAATATGGAGTTTCTCAATATGATAATGACAATCTTCTTGGTCCTCAGTTTTAAACATTCAGTGCAGGAATCACACGTTAATGAGATTTTTAGGCTGCATTAATAGAAGCGTAGTGTCCAAGTCGTAAGGAACTATTTGTATTTAGCCTCGAGCAGAGAAGAATGAGTGGAGAGATTATTGTAAGTCTTCAAATATAGGGCAGAGATTGGTTTTCTGTTGCTCTAGAGGGCAGAACTAGAAGAAATTGGCTTCAATGACACAAGGGAAGAGTCTGGTTGAACTTTGGGGAAAACTTTCTCATGGTAAGAGTAGTTTGACAATGATACTAGTTACCTGGGTAGGTTCTCCCTTGGAGAATGTTTTCAAGCAAGGAGCTGGGAAGCCACCTGCTGCAAATGCTTTAGCTTTGGATTTTTGGCAAGTCGCGAGGGGGTTGGACTTGTTGGCCTATATAAGGTCTCTTCTATCTCTCAATGACTCACGGCCAACATAATATACCAACCAGTCTTAAGTGATCCCCCACAAAATAAAGTTCCCTTTCTCATTCACTAGCCCTCTTTCCTCACATCATCCTCCCGTTTCAACACTTTAACCATGGAGTCACTTCCATATAAACCTCTGATCCTGCCATTCACACATGCTCCTCTTGATGAGGGCCCACATGTTCTAAACTCCCTTTTTATATGTGTTCATATTTTTAGCAGTGCTGTTGTCTCTCTACTTTGTGGGCTCATTTTGCTTGTGTCATAGGTATGGTATTTTATTTTATTTTTACATTTTATTATGCTTATAAACATCAACAAATAACATCACTGCTGAACAAGAAACAACATAAAACACATGCAACAATAACGGCAACCTAAATCCCAACCTAAAATTTGACTTCCCACCCAGTTCACCTTCCTGGACAAATAAACCCTCCTCCTGTGCTAAAAAAATTAATTAGAATTATCTGCTTCACTTTATGTTTTGTAGAATTTTGCAGAGTCCAGAAACATTTTCTTAATGTAGTTCCAGAAAGGTGACCACTGTTCATAATACTTCTCCAGGTTTTTGTCTTTTAATACTGCCGTTAATCTAGCTGAGTCATATGTATGGTTTTGATGTACAATTCATACAACATTTATGGTGACCATGTATTTCATTTACATGTCTAAACGCTGTGCCACTGATAATGCTGGCTTATCAGTGCACTGCAGACACAACATTGACCTTATTGACAAATGTATACATCTTCTGGAGTACATTCATGCACAGAACCCACAGGTTCAGTTTGCACGCAAGAAAAACAAAATCAGAGTAGGAATTATTCAATGGGAACAGAGGGGTTGAAAATTCAGTGCCTCCTCTACTTCTGTGAACAATGGTTGGAGTATACATAAAGGAACCTGGGCAAACGTAACAAAAGGGTGTGAATTGACCCTCAGCTGTCCTTTCTCTCAGACTCTTTGCATGGTTCCTCCACTGTGTCATCTCTCTTCCATAACACAACCCAATAGGTATTTAAAGTTAGGCAGGAAGCAGGAAAGGTTGGACCTAAAAATAACTGGATCCAGCCTATGCAGCTTGTTGTGATTCACCAACCCACTGGCACTCGTGGTGACCCACCCAATTAGTTAAACAATACGCTTCGAAGAGATGAAAAGAAACTTTTATATCGAGCCATTAGTCATTTTAATTTAATTGAATAATGCCATTAGTCATTTTAATTTCATTGAAATTAAGTTGGCCTCTCATTAAACAGATAGCTCATCACCAACGGTCCTCATTAACATTGTTCATGTAGTAGGCCTTTCAAGTACAACGGGGAGAAAAAAAAATCTACTAATGTACAATAACCAGCTTGGAAAGGCCAGGAAGCCTCTGGGAAAGAGACAAGTGGATAAGAGGCCTTTGACTCCTAACAAAGACCTCTCTGGCAGCAAGACAGGTTTTAAGAGCTTCTGCTTGAGTCCAGCTTGGAGATGCCCGAAAAGGTGAAAGAGATTCTGCAGCCGCCATGTCCCACCAATATATCTGCCTTCTTGAGACTGCTAGAACAGCGGAGGTCATCAAGTATCTGCTGGATAGGATTGTCAGTTCTGCCTTGGGAAATTCCTGGAGCTTTTGGAGTGAAGCTTTTAGAGGAGAGGGAGCTCATTGTCTGCCCTCCAAAGCTGCCATTTCCTCCAGAGGAACTGATTTCTGTACTCTGGAGAGCAGCCATAATTCTGGGAGAACTTCAGGGTCTCCCTGGTGATGGATGGTAGAAAATTCCTGAAGATCTAAAGACTTCAGTGCATTCAGAACAGCCTGACTCTGTTTAGAATTGTACGGAAGGTCTCTTGTCTTTAAGGGTGAATTTGCATTGTGATGAGGCATGAAACTGACATTTTGGGAGTGAACATTTTAACAAAGTACATCTCATTGGGATGAGAATAATTGCTTGTAACTTTGGCTATAAATAAATATCCTGTGACTGCACACTTCAGTCATCTGATGGAGTGAAGTGAGGTGTAATTTCAAAGATGACGTTGGAATAAGTCTTGTTATTGGATTTCTGCTTAATTTGTTTTCATAGGGCTGAGATTTTGTACTTATGTCAATGCAGGTGTAGATTCACCCATCCATCCATCCACTCACCGATCCACCCACCAACTCACTCACCCAAACACCTACATCCTACCTGCCTATCTGTCCGTCTGACAGGCAAATCAGAAATGCCAGTTGTATGATTCTTTCCCACTAGATCAGATTCATCTCCTTGTGTCCAAGATTGCTCATGTTTTGCCTCCATGATGTGGCTGATCGCATGTAGCAACACAGCATATAAACCAGTTTTATTTGGATTGCATATCTTTTCCCTGTTATAAAAGAGGGTTTTGAAAAGCCAGTTATTGCATGCACATACCCCGTGAAAGAATGCTGAAGTTCCTTTTGATGGTGGTGAGCACCTGCTGGATCGGTGGGTGGAATCTGATAGGAGCTGCCCACATTCTACCTGAGAACATTTGCTCTGCCTTACAGACAATGCAGCTGTAATATTTATCTATTTATCAGTTGGCCAGGAGATCCTAAGACTGTCTGGCAATAAAGTCAGTCTGAGTCAGCTGCATGAACCATGCCTCCTCCTCTTCCTGGGATCTGAACTGAAGAAAAACTTTCTTCAGCTTGGTGTGAATAGCCTGTGGAGATCTCTAATCCTCACCAAAGACTTCACATGGCTGAAATAAAGAAGACATATATCAGTCCTCCCTCTTGCAGAGTCCAGAGAGTTTCTGAGTAAATATTTGCTCCTTGTGTTCTTGTAGATGATAGAACAATAGAATTTGATAGTAATTATAGGAATACTAGTAATTAAGCCCGCTGTATGCCGAATACAGCGGGCGCTAGAAACTGACCTTGGGGACCGCCGTCAGTCTGCTGGGGACCGCCGTCAGTCTGCTGGGGACCGGCTCGGGCCGCGCCCGCGAGCCGCGCCCGCGAGCCGCGGCCGCGGGCCGCGCCCGCGAGCCGCGCCCGGGCCGCGCCCGCGAGCCGCGCCCGGGCCGCGCCCGCGAGCCGCGCCCGGGCCGCGCCCGCGAGCCGCGCCCGGGCCGCGCCCGCGAGCCGCGCCCGCACATCGGGCCGCTTGCTGGCAGGGCCGCTGGTGGACTGTTTCTTCCTGGAACCTTGTTGGCCGGGAGCGGCTGCGAGGACGGCGGAGACCATTGTAAGTTGGGGGCGAGGGGGTGGTGCGCGGGGGCTGCGGCCTGCGTGGGTTCCCTCGGGCGTCAGGCCAGGAGCAACTGCGAGCCGCGCTGCGCGCGGCTCGCAGTTGCTGGGGCTGGGAATCAGAGGGAGCAATCGGCAGGCGCTTCGCGCCTGCCGATTGTTCCCTCCGATTGTCTGTCATGAGGAAGGGTCCAATCCGGACCCTTCCTCATCCCGGACACATCCCGCCCCAGAACGCCTTACTCTTTTATTTAGTCCGTGGCGCCCGTGGCGCCACGGGCGGTGTTCAGATCAGATAATCCCTCCCTTTATGCTATCTAAACAGCACAGAGTTTATTTGTACATTGTCAAGACAATTACTAAAAAAAAATGGAGAAAAGCCAGGGAGTTCCTACCTTGGGACCTGCATAATCTATTTTTGAAGTGATTTCTTTCTCCTTCCATTCTTCCCCCCTTCCCATAAGGAAGGTTAATCGCTTACATGGACTAATTTCATTTAAGCACAACTCTGCAACAAATTGCAGTATGCTTAGCTCTCATTCAACTTATTTATTCTATCCTGAAGGATATAATCATGTAAAATTGCCTAGGAAAAATTAGGTGATTAGTTGAAGTTTTTCTAACCACAACAAGACTTGCGCATACCACTCACCTGAGGTGTTCACCAGGTACTGTCTCAACATGAAAATAGTCTAGTTCTCTTCCCACACTTAGTTTGACTGGAAAACAAGGTCAAAATGTAGAACATATCAAAATGTGGGCTTCTCCCTCAGGGAGTATGAAAAACAATGATTCAGACATTAATATATTGTTTGGTTATTTTGACAGAAGGGCATCAAAGAAGTTTGGAGGAGACAGACAAAATATTTTTATTACATTATGTGGTGTTATTACATAATATTTTTATTACATGATGAATGAGGCAGTGGTGGCACATATTTAAGTCACATATATTACGTTAAATTAAAGACACTACAGTGCTTTGTTCCAGTAATTCTTAGCTTGGTAAAAGCCAGCTTGGTGTACTGGTTAAGAACGTGGACTTAGTCTGGCGAGCCGGGTTTGATTCCCTGCTCCTCCCCCACATGCAGCTGTTCTGACCGAACAGTAATATCAGTGCTCTCTCAGCCTTACCTACCTCACAGGGTGTCTGTTGTGGGGAGAGGAAGGGAAGGCGAATGGAAGTCACTTTGAGCCTCCTTCAGGCAGAGAAAAATGGAATATAAGAACCAACTCTTCTTCTTTTCTTGGTCAATCTTTTCAAATAAGTCATTAGCCACTTGTCAACCCAAGAGGGAACTGGAGTGGTGTAGTAAGTAGCTTGTTAGAAAGACTAATAAGGAGATCTCAGGCTGGAAAAAATGCAATGCTTGGAGAACCATGACTAAAGCATCCCAGGATTTTAAAAAAGCCTAACAGAAGTTAGTGCTTCTGGGCTCCTGGACCATCCCTCAGAGGAGACAGCAGGGTCTTGTTGCCTACACCGGGCTGCAGGGGGAAGGTTTAAAGAGCCCACCCAGCCACTCTCCCACCGAGTGAATGGCTTGCTTGGCCCTTCTCTCTCCATGCAGACTTCTGAGGCTGCATGGTGGAAGGATTGGCCCTCTCTGCCACTCTTCTGCCACCAACACCCCCAAGCCATCTCTCTCCCTCCGTTTTCATATGGCATCATTGGGCATGCTGGGAAATGGAGTCCATACTTTGTTTCCACACCAGAGTTGGAGGCTGTTCAGTTGGGTGAGCATTTCTGTCATGGATTTCCAGTGCACATCAGTGCTGGGTGCCACATAAGATGTTTGCACATCAAAAAGGATCAGGTACCTGAGACCCTAGGGAGCTGCTGCCCAAATAAATAACAGCTGCCAGGAAGGGAATGGGGTATATGTTCAAGAGGACCTTTTAGACTTATCATGCAATTCCCCTATGAGACAAATAGCAGGTCAAGGAGATGATGGTGTTGAAACTGAGCATAGAGGTGAAGGATTGAACCCCTCCATGTCATCATCCTCACCCTTCCCTATGCATGCTTTGAGCATTCAAAAGCACCATGGGAGACCTGATCATGAAGCATTCACCATAGCCTAGGACTCACATAGTCAAAGATCATCATCCTTTGCTACTAAAACCTGATATAGTATAATGGCTAACACGTCAGAATATGATATGAAAGACTGAGGTTTGAATCCCCACTGTACTATGGACCTTCCCAGGTGACTCACTCTCTTTTAGCTTAACCTATCTCACAAGGTTGTGAGAATATGTGGGGTGAGAACTTTAGCTCCTTGAAGGAAGGTAGAAATAGAAGGGCAAGACAATGCCCCATTGTTGCTGTTCTAGAACTTTCTCCTATATGGAGCAGGGTACGCACAACCACAGAAAACTCCATTCAAAGAGAACCTAATTTTCAAGTTAATCTGGAGAACGTATCTTGTCTTCAGTTAAAGAGGTCCTTCTCCACACAGTTTAGCCTATGACTGCTAACTTCCTTTTTGCAATCTTTGGTAGAAAACTTTGCCGTAAAACGCCGCGTGCATCTCAAACCAAACATTTCCTTACTTTCCCACTCTTATTTAACTGTCTCCCTAATTAATTCCACGGCTTGAAATAAATTATTGACTTAGCAGACTCTCTTGTTTTCGGTGACAGCTCTGGCTGTAAACAGCCCATTAACGATTCATAATGAGTCGTGCATGTTCATTTTTTCCCTGTTTGCTAATTCAGTCCCCTAATACAGGCAGCTCTGTCTGCGTTGTGGCGAGACTGTGACTCCATGTTGCCACCCTGGCCTAGGAATTTTTTTTTTAAGGCTTGGAGGAGAATGATTTTGAAATGAAGAATGCATTCATGTAAAAATGCCCTTTTTCAAATTGGGAGGTGGTTTAGAATGAACTTCCACTGTTTATAAGGAGCCATCTCTATTGGTCCACAACAGGGAAGATTTTAGATTTCTCATCCCTGATGACTCAATCACTAGATCTCCAATTACGCTCCAGCCTTGTATAAAAATGACCCTGTAAATATTTTGGTACCACTTTCCCCGCTCCTAATTTCCCCTATCAAAGGTGCAAAATTTTCAGCATCAGTTGTGAATCAAGGGAGTAGCCTAAATAGCTTTGAGTGAATGGGACGATAGAGTTTAAATAGCATGTAAATATAGAAATTGGGTATAAAAGTTTATCAATTTTGTACATGTTCTCAATACAAATGAATATATAAATGAATGTATGAAACCCACAGGGAACATGGAGCACTAAATCTATGAATAGAAAATAGAGGTGATTTGTTCATAGTTAATGTTGGTCTTTGGTTAACAATCATTCCTATTTTGGCCTTCTAGGAATGCTTTATTAAAATTCCGTCTTGCTGTCCTTCGATATTTCCACCTGTTCACACCATTCCATCGTTGTATATCCAGAAGTTGTGACACCATAGTAATACAGTACTTAAAGACCCAGTTATACATCACACTGGGCAGGCACTGTTAATTTCCTGAGATTAAAAAAAATGCAGTTATGCTGGGATGAAAGTCCTAATTTGGTTAGAAGAAGGAAGAAGAAGAGTTGGTTCTTATATGCCGCTTTTCCCTACCTGAAGGAAGCTCAAAGCGGCTTACAGTCGCCTTCCCATTCCTCTCCCCACAACAGATACCCTGTGGGGTGGGTGAGGCTGAGAGAGCGCTGATATCACTGCTGGGTCAGAACAGTTTTATCAGTGCTGTGGCCAGCCCAAGGTCACCCAGCTGGTTGCATGTGGGGGAGTGCAGAATCGAACCTGGCATGCCAGATTAGAAGTCCGCACTCCTAACCACTACACCAAACTGGCTATCTGGTTAGGGAAATCTTGGTGTTGATATGCTTAATCCTTCTCCTGCAGTACTTCCCTGATCTAAATTGCTGCCCCCAACTTCAGCTGCCACATGCTTTGGAGACTAGAAGATACAGACATGGAACCTATCATAACTTTTACTGATATAGATTGCAAAGCATGTGTAGTCCGGGGGGGGGGGGGGGGGAGCTATTTAGACCAGGAAATTAGTGGCAGCAGGGGAAAAGAGGAAGGCTCAGGACCTGTAAAACTGGATCAGTTTTGCTGATCAAATTAGCAGCCTCCCCCTCTCCAGCAGCTGCATTGTCAAAATAACATTTAAAAAATTGTCAAGAGCTCAGTTACTTTGCTGAAATAATCACAGATAATGTGCATATATTGTTCTCCCCCACCAGCCACCTCCTGATATGGAAAACTGGCATCTTGGTGCAGGATGGTACATGAATAGTTAAAGCCACTGATGAAAAGGAGACTTTTCCAGTATATAAGCCCAGGAAATATGAGTTCAACCAAGACAAAAAGTTTTAATTTTAAGGGCACATGTTATTAGTGCAGTCAAGAGGAGCAGCTACACCATACTATATAAAATAAGTGGAGTGTCATGTAAATTGATCAGAAAATTACTGGTAGTTACACTCTTCCCTGACAAAATGATTCACAGTAATTCAGGGAACTGTTTCGCCTTATTACTGTTAGAAACTCACTGCCTAAGTATGAGGCAAGGAAAGGGGGAGGAATACATTGAAGCATCTTATCTGCTGAACTCCCTTCTCATTCTTTTCGGAGGTGCTTCTGTCCTTCATTTACCTTTAATTCTGTATAATGTAACTCTGGTAAGTACATGTCTCTCCAGTCAGTCAGTCAGTCAGTCAGTCAGTCAGTCAGTCAGTCAGTCAGTCAGTCAGTCAGTCAGTCAGTCAGTCAGTCAGTCAGTCAGTCAGTCAGTCAGTCAGTCAGTCAGTCAGTCTGCCTGCCTGCCTGCCTGCCTGCCTGCCTGCCTGCCTGCCTGCCTGCCTGCCATCTATTGTCTATCGTCAATCCGTCAATCTATCTATATCTATTTAAAACCTTGCCTTCCCTCCAAGGAAGTCAGGGTGGAGTGTTTGCTTTTTCCTCCTCCACAAACACTCAGTTAGCCAAGGCCAGACTACTCCCTCTCCCTCAGGTTTGCCAAGCTCCCAGTCAGGGTAGGGGATCTCCTGCCCCAAGCTCTCATTGCCCACCACTGCTCCTGTAGTAGAGGTAAATAAAGCAGTGTTTGCCAATTCCTAACATCAGTGATTTCCCCAGAAGTGATGTCATCCTGTTTGCAATGACACCCCCCAACTACCCACCCCCACCCTCCTGCCAATTCGGCAACCGTACTTTCCCCCTAAGCATGAGCATTCCAGCACATTGGCCAGTGTGAAGGTCTTTGTCATCTTTCTTAGTCCTTGATTAGTCAATGGACTCCAAAGGAACCATCAGTTCCTCACAAAGCCTTTGAGTTCTAGCAAACTAAGTATCGTTTCATACTTCGTTGGACATAGAAGCTACCTTATTAACTAGCTTTCTGTTGTTTACTCTGACTGGCAGCTGCTTCACACTGCTCAGAGCACCAGTTATTGAAGATCCCTTGAACTGGAGCTGCCAGGGGCTTCCAAAGCAGGCATTCTACCTCTGAACAATTCTGAACAGTTCAAAGTAGGTACTCTACCACCGAACAGTTCATTGCCAGGATTTCACAGAATCATAGAGTTGGAAGGGGCCATACAGGCCATCTAGTCCAACCCCCTGCTCAATGCAGGATCAGCCCAAAGCATCCTAAAGCATCCAAGAAAAGTGTGTATCCAACCTTTGCTTGAAGACTGCCAGTGAGGGGGAGCTCACCACCTCCTTAGGCAGCCTATTCCACTGCTAAACTACTCTGACTGTGAACATTTTTTCCTGATATCTAGCCTATATTGTTGTACTTGTAGTTTAAACCCATTATTGCGAGTCCTTTCCTCTGCAGCCAACGGAAACAGCATCCTGCCCTCCTCCAAGTGACAACCTTCCAAATACTCATGTCCCCTCTCAACCTCCTTTTCTCCGGGCTGATTTGATATGGTTAGGGTGATTTCTCTGTTCATCCATGAATTTGTCTGTTAACTTGGAGTCTACATAAAATTGACTTCTGGGCCCAAATGCTGATCCTGGATTTCTTTTTCTTTTTGACATGGATGTTGTTTGCAAACATTTTGCTGTTTTTTAAAAATCCTATATTTTATATTTTGCATCTGAGGCTGCAGGCAGCCACTCTTTATCTTGCCTAAATCAAGCACCAGTGGAAAAGGAAAAGAAGCAGCATTCAGGCATCTTTCCAGGACCAGATGGAAACCTTATTAAAATTCTATACTATTATTATCTTTTCATTTGTAGTCTGCCTTTCTCTCTGAGACTCAAGGTGGATTTCAGGATATAAATAGTGCAATCAGGCAGCATAAGACAAGCAGGGAACAATGCAGTAGCTAAGAATGACAGAAACAGAAGACAAAGCAAATAGCACACCATTTAGGGCAGGTAAGCACTTTCAATGGGGAATCTATTGGAAGGACTGGGACACTTGTTTAGAAAGGTAATGGCCCAAATTTACACAGAAGGGAGGGAGAGTAGAGAATAGTCATGGCCACTTGCATTGCACAATCTGTCTGCAGTCATTTCATTTTCTTCCTCTTGTAGTGACTGACAATATATTTTTTAACTGTTCCATTGAGCACTCTGTGTTTGCCATGCTTCCTTATTGTGGTCAGTAGTTGGTTTCACAAAGTGAGGAAAGAGAAAGGCAGCTCTTCCATTTTTCCCTATGGAGGAATTTCAGAGGGGGAGGGGATGGAGAAGCTGATTTGCAACCGAATGACACCAACATGGTAGGGGAGTGAGAATGTTTATTCACTGAACACCGACCAAGTTTCAAGTGCATTGGACCAAGTTTACCATTCTATGGCCATTACACAAGGTTCCCACAGACTTTCTCCTCTCGGAGGTGGAACAATTCTCCATCCTCTGTAAAGGAAATAAAGTAAAATGGCAGCGTTTGCATTTTGCCTCCAAAGATGATTGGCTATGAGTGTTCTGTGCTCCTCCCTTGCAAGGATTCAACTGAGAGAAATACCATTGTACAGCAAATCAGGAGTGCATGGTGCATTACTGGTAACCACCAAACATGAAAACAACAGTAATAGAGTGTTTGGAAACTGGGAGTCTGTAACAACAAGCAATTGGTTTTATGTAGGGATGCACATTAACTGGGAAAAGGCATCAAAAGAGCCAGTATGGTTTGTGAGGTTCATTATGTGGGAGAATGCCTGACCAACATGCTAGAGACAAAGGATCTCCAGATGACTTTCCTCTACCTAACCTCCAAATTTGGTGATGAATGGATTTTTGGTTCTTGAGTTACGCACCCCCAAGGAAGGTGCCACCATCCTCCCATTGTTTCCAGATAAAAATGCAAGGGCAATAGACATCCCTCAGAACAGAATCAAAGTCCCAGAGAATCTCTGCATTTCTGCAAACTCAGTAGAATCAGCCACTGTGGCAGTGCAAACCCAAAAGAACTAAGGTCAAACTAGAGAATCTCTGCACTAGAAACTGAATGCAGGAGGCATTTTTGCAAGTCCAGAAGAACCAGCACAATGTGGCCAGCAGAACAAGTGCCACAATGACACTGCAAACTCAATAGGATTAAAGTCAAGTTAGAAAATCTCTGCAGTAGAAACTGAAAGGAGTGGAGGCAGTTTTGCAAGCCCAGCAGAACCAGTACAATCAGAGTTCCTGACAGAATGCAGTGCCATTGATGCTATGCCAGCTGAACAGGACTGATGTGAAGTACAGAATCATGATCCTAATCTCAAAGCACAGTGCTACATGAAATCTGGGGGGGGGGGGTGATTTGCAAGCCCAACTCAATCAGTTACAGTGTGCAGAACCCAGTGCCAATAGCATTGCAAGCTTAAAACCATTGCTCTCAAAATACAGAGTCACAACAAATCCAAGCCCAGGTAGAGGGGGGATTGTGCAAGCTTGTGCAAAAAAGTGGGAAGGGAACACAAAGGAACATCAGTAGAGGGGGAATAAACCTTTACAAGACTTGTTTGAAACTGACCAGAGTGTTTCCAAGGCTGGAGAATTCTGCCTTCTACCCATTGTTTTGTAGTTTGGTAAACATTTTGCTTGAGTGGAGACAGTCTGTCTGGAATTATATCCATTCAAGAACCACCACTGAAGCACCACAAACTGTTTGAAAATTCATGGACAGCTCATGCCAGTTGACTTGTCACAAACTTCAATTCACAAACCAAGAACCAGTCAAAATATGTTATTCATGAGCTGGTTCATGTCCACCCCTATTTGTATATCTTCGACTCAGGAATTTCATTATGTACACCCCCAATAATCATAGCAGTGAACTACTCCATTATAAAAGTGCCCTTTTGGGTTATTCGTTGTACTACCATTCAAATCTCTTTTTAAAAATGACCTCTTGAACATCACTCTGTGGAATAACAGGCATATGCAAAGATTCCTGCAAAATATCCAGGCTGTTCCACAAGGCAGCAGGCATCTATGAGAATACAAATGCTTGGGCAACATCAATTTTTTTTTATTGCCACAAGCTGTTTTAGGAACCAATTTATTTGGGCAGAAAAGCAGGCTAAAATACAACAAATAAACAAAATGCTTTGGCTCTGAACTATAACAAGGAATAATGGAAAAAAGTATAAGTTGAACAGCACATTCTGCAACTTCCTCCCATTAATGTCCGCGGAATACCCCCGCAATCATCGTCTAGCCGGTCCCTTGAATGAGGCTTTGTCTTTCCCACCATAGATCAGCAGGAACAATTCTGAAATAATTCTCTCAACAGGGACCAATCCAGTGCCAAAATGTGCACAGCTGACTCTCGCCTCTCAGTCTGATCTCCAACAAATCAGTGGGCAAGGAAAGCTAGGGAGAGAGAAAGAGAATGCCAGAGAATAAAACTGAAAACTTTGAATACAAATACAATTATCTCTCATTGGGCAAAATCTATAACCTGCTTCCAGTGAGGCCCCTCCTGACTTTAGTCACGGAAATTGCAAAATGAGAGAATATAAATCAGAGCTGACAACAAGGTCTTATTTCCCTCTTTAGAGGCTATAACTAAATAATAAATCATACACTAGCAGCATTCAGAAGGCTTCTTGGAATTCACTTTTGTTCTCTGTATTAGTGGCTATGAATCTGTTATCCCTCCACTAGAATGGATCCTGATGACATGCCTCTTCTTCCAGGCCTGCCTCTTTTGTGCCTGGGAACTGAATGTAGGTCTTCCCGTGCTCCAATAAAAGAGCCAGATTTGATTTGCAACTTTGCAATAAGGCAAGATGCCTTGGCACCTTAGGGGGCAAAAGCATCTGCATAGCCTAGGGACGGGCAACCCCATCCCAATTTTATTCTTGTAGTATTTATTTAAAATGTCAAATGGTTCCATTTCATTCATCAGTATTTCCATTTTGTATAATCATAAATAACTATTTTAACTTTTTTTTTCTTTAGCAATGCATGTTTCCATTCTGTTTGACGTTGAAAATGGGAAAGCTCTCCCATTCCATTTCGTATTGCCTGCTCTCTGTTGCCTCTCTCCGTTCCCTTGCTGGATCAATCCAATCTAGTGCAGCATACTGTGTCACAGGGACCCATTATGCACAGCAGCTGCTATGCCGGGCAGCCGCCATGCCATTGCTGCTCCGCCGTTTCCCGTGTACACACGGGGGCAGGGCTCCCCTGGCATACATAGATGCCCCGGCATAGTGCATGCACACATGCTGTGCACTGGGACCAGGAAGCCTGGGACACTACTAGGCAGTGGCAGTGGCAGTGACCGGGGGGGAGTGGGGAGGGGGCTGGGCCCCCACCACATGCTACGGTAGGGGGCAGTGGGGCACCCTTCCCAGATCTGCAGCTCTGCAGAGCTCACAAAGATGTGTGGTGTCCCTACAGGGACACTGTAGGTCGGGGCTGGGCGGGCCAAAAGGCCTGCCACTGTCAATTATTCACAGCACCAGTCTGCCCCAGCTCCTGCTGGTGCCCACGTTATCCCAGGGATTGCATGTTAGCATAACGTGGGCCTTCCATGGCCTTGGGCTACACCATGCCCCTGCTGGCAGCGGGGCATGTATAATCAGGGATTTTCCCCAGTGCCCTGCTGCCACCAGCGTGGGCATTCCAGCCCGTGCATAATGGGTCATAATGGTTACTAGATGCCCTTGAAATGCCTGCATACCAGATATGCAGCCCAAGTCTCCTTCTCTTGGTATCCTTTAGAAATGGGCATTTAGAAAATATGCTGCCTTTGATCATAAAAGTTCCATTTAGGTATCATTGCAACTGACTTACGGAGACCCCAGCAAGGGGCTTTCAAGGCAAATAAGAAGCAGAGGTCTGCTGAGCTTTCTTTAAAGCTCAGCAACCAAGTACTGACTTGCCTCACAGAGCTGATAAGACTGACCTATACCCTGCCACCTCCTCAAGCATTTCAAACATGGTGCTTCTTTTGCAGTCTTTCTTGCTCTGTAAGGCACCTGCCATTCTATTCCAAGAAACTTTTTTTCTGGGAGAAATTGCATTGGTATTTCTGAAACAAACTCTCTTTGGCTTTTTGCACAATAATTTTTCCCCCCACAATTATATATATTGCATATAGTGAGTAGTTTGAATTATGTGTGCTTTCTTTTTTCATGATGATGATTCTTTTTTGGGGGGGTATTTTTTAAAAATTTTTCCTAATAAACAGAAAAGTAAAGAAAAGAAGCAAAGAGCAGTTGCAGAATTTTGCAAACATTTCAAAAATATGTCCCAGTGGCTTTGAAATTGGTCTTGGATTTACCATATTGGTCTTGGATTTACCATATTTGTTAACTTAGCCATCACAACTAATTCTCTCTGTTTCTCACACGAGTCCATCTGCTGCTGTTTCCATCCGGAAACAATAATGAGTTTTGCTGTTGTTCTCACATGAAAGAAGAATTCTGCTCCTTCTTTAGGAATACCTGCTGGAAGGACGCTCAACAACATATTTTGGACTCAAGTGCAAATTTATGTTTAAATAAGGCTTGCAGTCCCTCATGAACTTTTATCCAGATTTTTAAAACAAATTTAGAATTCCACCACATTTAAAAAAAAATCCAACCATCTCATGACATTTCCAACATTTACCATTGGTCTGGTTAGACATTTTACTTATAGCTTTAGGTGATAAGTACCGTCTAAAAAACATTTTATACCAATTTTCTCCTAACCCTAGCATTTAGTTAGTTTCACCCTTTTACACCATAAATATTCCCAATCTTCCATCATAATTGGTCCTCCAAAATTCTGCATCCACTTCACCATACACTTTTTGATTTGTTCAGCCTCCGTTTCATAAGTGAGAAGTTTATAGATTCTTCCCAAAAGATATGGCTTATGATGATGATTCTATGAATTGTGTTAGTTAGTTAGTTAGTTTTAATTTGATTTTTATACCGCCTCTCTCCACAAATGGGTTTGGGGTGGTTTTCAACTGTGAAAAATAAAAACATAATTAAAACAGTTAAAAACACCCCACCACCTCTGTATATTGAAGGCAGCTATCAAGAATACATTTATATTTATAACTTTTAAATGTCAAAAAGTTATCTAAAACATTTTAATATATAAGCAAATTTGATTATAGATGATACAGGTGGGTAGCCATGTTGGTCCAAAACAGGAAAGTCCAGGTTATACCTTAAATAAAACTTTGTTAGACTTAAATATGCCACTGGACTTAAACATAGCTCCAAAATTGATTCAATGCATAATGCATTATCCTTGTCAGATTTTATATACATACGCCCAGTGAAAAAAGTTGGATGAAAAATAATGAAATGTATTGTTGCTGAATTAATTATTATTAATTCAATTTCTATACTGCTCAGGGTGGTATATATCATACCATTAATAACAGAAAGATGAAAACAATAATGATATAATAAAACATTTAAATAATAGCATCTATAGCCAGCAGCAGTGATTGCTATCTTAATTCACAGAACTGGTCTCCATCAGCAGATCTTTGCCAAACTACAGTGTATATCTCTCTCTCTCTCTGTGGGGTGTGTGTGTTTTATAATGTCATTGGACCCCACCATAAGTTTTGTGGAAGAGCTTCATCTTACAGGCCCTGTAGAACTGAGCCAATTTTGACAGGGCCTGAATCTTCTCTGGGAGTTCATTCCATTATGTACTTTCCTTTGCAAAGCTCAACTTTTTCTATTCATTCATTTTTAAAAATTGACATCTCACATCTCTGTATGTTGAAGGCAGCTACCCATAAAACATTTATATTTGTATTTATATCAAATATGCACATTCACCACAGCAGTAATTGGTGATAGTAAAACTTTCTGTGCTGATTTAACACCGGGAGCGGGAGAGAAACTCACGGTTCTGATTAAGACTCATATTTACTGATAAATTTTAGTTCAGCAACTTCATGCTGAAATCTCCCCTGGAAACCTCTTTTCTGAAGCATGGTGACATTCATTTCAGCAACTGAGTATCTTGGAAGTTTGAAATGAAGGAGACGTCAATTCCCTGCTCCGTCGACATAGGGAGCATGTAAGAGATGGAATAGAGGAGTGCAAGAAAAAAGAAAAAAAATGTATTTTGTGGATCCAGATATATTGGAGGAGAAAAATAATCCCAGTTTCCTGAGATCCAAATATCAGTATGTTATTCAGATACAGGTTTTTGTTTTTTTGTTTTTTTCCCAGGGGGAGGGAGTCTGGTATTTTTGGTTTCATTATTACCAATGAAGATCTTTCGGGGGGGGGGGGGCTAGTGGAGTAATGTCACTGAAATTGCGAGGGAGCTTCTGGTGCCTGTCCTTTAAACAACCCCCAAATGTCAAGTCAACGGGACCAATTCTGTGCACCTAAGTAAGGTGCCCCCTTCCATTCTTCATCATTTCCTGTGGAGGAGAAAAACAGCAAAAATTGTACAACCTCAGAATCTGCCCTCACAGAGCTCAATTGCAAACTATTGCCAAGCCCAACTAATCTAAAACACAAGAATCTGATCCTATTTAAAAACCAAGAACAGGGATGAGCATGAACCAGCTCACTAACTAAAATTTGTGATGAATGCTTCAGGAGGTAAAGTTCATGACAGGTCAACTTGCACAAGCTTTCCCTGAACTTTGAAGTTCTTCATGAAGGCATATTGCAGTTCATGAATAGATATGTTTCCAGATTGACTTAACTCCACCCAATCAAGATGTTTCTCAAACTTCAAAGCAAGAGGGAGGGGTTCCCTGTGAGTTTGGCCTCATTGACTTGCCCCAGAGCCATCCCATAGACTGCTGTCACTGCAGCAATGCAAGCAATTTGGAGGGCTTGGCGAGGAGAGTCAACCAGAGCTCCCCTGTGAGTTTGATGTCTCTAGCATGCCAGAGGGACACTCTACCAGGTCACAAATCTCTAGTTCTTTTGATACCTAAAGGTTTGTGATGGTCTCTGGTTTGTGAACCAGGCATGCCATGATCTGAACTGCACTTTCCCATTTCATGCCCCTCCCTACTCAAGAAGTGAAACCTGTGTAAACCCCAATAATCAACCTATTAGATTCTCATTGTAAAACACAACAATCCAAGCCAACCTCAAAATCAACCATGAATCCTACACAAACCAGCTCTAACAAAGAACCATTTCTTACAAAACAACAAAAACACTCGGAAGTGACAGACTCTTCCCTAAAGCAGCCTGGCAAGCCAATACCAAGCCAGACACAGAAGCAGAGGGGGAAAGGAAGGAGAAAGCCCTGGAAGCCTGAAAACACCAGCTCATACTATTCCTGGTTAATCCAAAATATCATCTGGATTTCTCAGGACCCATTCTTCAGTATCCCCAAAATGCCAGGATATTTGGGAGAACCGAATACATCTGTGAAATACCGATAAGGCAGTAGCTTATGCTCAGCTGGGCTGATCTTCTCGAGCAGCCCAGGAGATGCGGTCTCCTGGGCAATCAGCTTTTCCCTATGGCCAGTCTACTGGTGGGAGCATCCATATATCTGTTCCTCTTTGAAATGGAGTGAAAAACTCCGATCACGGCAGGGTTCAGCTGTCCTGCCTTGAAAAGTCTAGACAACAGAGGCAGCAGTGCACCATACTGAATAATGTGAACTGTAGGGTCTCACTTTGTACTCGTAATGTTGTGACTTGTCTTGGAAGTGCAAAAGCAGGATCCCTAAAAGGCACAGTAGAAATTCCAAGAGAGCCAGTTCACGTCGCACCGTTCAATACTCAGGGTGAATGCATAGCTGATTTAAAGTGATGCTGACAAATTTCATAATTACCAAGTGTGGAATATGAATTTGGCCAGCTTAAAATGCTTGGCTGTGTTACAAACCAAATGGCAAAAGTTTCTCTCCCGCTTGGAATGTAAAGCAGGATTTTACACGTGTACATTCAAGAGTACCAGGCACCCAAAGTCACCAGCTAGTAACAGCATGTTGAATCATTTTTAAAAACCTTTTCTCTCCACTGAGGCTATTATTAATTGCCGTGAAACTACATGAGCCCTTTGTACGCACATGCACAGACATTTATGGTCTTAATGACTGATTCTCTATTGATTACTATGAATTACATGATCAGCCCCCCTGACAAGTGAGCTTTTTGCTTCATGGGCCTCTTCTTTGTTTGGGGATGAGTTCCTTGATTAATTTTTGCAAATGGATTCTAACAGTTGTTGTCCTTCATCCAGATCCAAAATGTCATGGTGGGGATGAATATTTACAAAGGGCTCTCCAACATGGCTGGGGCTCAGAACTACAATCCCCTAAAGGCAAAATTGCGAGGGAATGTCCCACATACTAATTTTACAAAGCCAAGAGAAACATCTCAGAAAACAGCTACGTTTCTTCCTCCCCCCCCTTCCCCCTGGACACAGCCTGAAAAAGCTCATAAAGACCAAGCCTGTTCTGAACTGGACCAAAGGAAGTTCATTCCTCACTGTTTTCAAGAAATTTAACCAAAGGCTCCCCCTGACAATATTTTTTCCAGTTTAACGTCAATGCTGAACCCATATATCATTTGGAATTTGCATATGCAATGGAGGAGCGAAATATGAATACATAGCTTAGAGTAGCAGAACAAAATTTGAGTCCAGGAAAACCTTAACAACCAACACAATCTCCCAGTGGCTGAGCTTTTGTGAGTCAAAGCTCCCCTTCAGACATCCTGGAAAACTGCGCTGGTCTTAAGGTTCACTGGTCTCCGTTTTGTTCCATTAAGACCTGCATGTTTTTTTGCCTGATAAAAGACGATGGCTCGCTATTGCGAATTGTCAGAAAACGAACACGATAGCGGGCATATTCACCTCCTTTCAAATGTAATGCCTTTTAAACAGCGTCATCCAATGCATTTAAATGCTGGACACAGATGAATGGGATTTCTGTCTGTAGAGCATAGCTCCCTCATTTCTCCCTGCAAATGCCCTGGAGATCCTACTGGAAAACCAGGGAGCCTAAGGACCAACATGGGGGGCAGCTATTATTATTATTATTATTATTATTATTATTATTATTATTATTATTATTATTATTATTATTAGATTTATAGCCCGCCACTCCCTTGCGGCTCGTGGGAATGGGACACTGGTAACAAATTGCTCTTTCTTCTACTTTGTAGAATTCTTTCAGAGTCTGCAACTGGATACGTTGCCAAATCAAATGATGCGCATGGATTTCTGAACCGAATTTTAGGTGACCTAATGCCTGCTGCGAGGCCCATTCTCCCATGCCCTTTCTGGAATAGCAGAGACGCTTCATTATCTAGCTCCTTGGCTTGTTCTTTGCTCATTTTAAAATGTATGCTAGGCATTGTTTGGGAAGGCAATGTAGCAATCAGCGACAGTGATAAAATAAAGTTCTTTAATAATTTACCAGAGATAAACAGGAGGGAACTAATTAAGTGGCAGCCTCTTAAGCAGCAGGACTCTCTGCAATTACTTACACTGATAAAATAACCGGGCTGTTTTATTCTGACTTTCATGGGGGGAGGGTGTCACGAGATGCGCAACAGCCCTGCAGGAACAGGGCAATAATTCTAAGGTAGCTTCGAACTGGATTTCTCCTCTATGCTAAGCATAATTTTGGTAGTTGCTGCTCCTGTAAGTGGTCTGTCTTGTGTTAGAATCACCCACCAAAACAATTATGCCAAGGTAGGGAAGAAGCTGGACAGACTTTTCTAAAGAGCATTCAAGTGGGTGGCCGTATTGGTCTGAAGCCATAGAATTAAGTTTGTGTTCAGCAATACCTTTAAGACCAACCCAGTTCTATTCTGATGGAGTCAGCATGTACAGGAAAGCTTATACTCTTGTTAGTCTTAACGATGCCACTGGACTCAAACTTTTGCCTGGTCGACCCCTTCAAGAGTGCCACTCTGAATTGAGTCACACCCTTCTAAGAGCCAAGCAAGACCTGACAGATGCACCTGCCATTGTAGGGAGAAAATTCCCTCTGTTAACAAATGCCACAGGGGCTTGATCCCAAGACAACCCTAAAAAACTGAACATCAATGAAGTCTCCCCACCCTGAATTAGTACTATTAATTGTGTAGCACATGAAGTGTAGCCAGGAGATCCAAGGTTTGTCTGGCAGCCAGGTGAGGGATGATCAGAAGTGGTTTGCCATTTCCTTCCCCCTGCAGCAGAACCCCTTGGAGGAGCTACCTCCCAAATTGCTGGAGGTCTCACGTCCAAGTACTAGCCAGGGTTGGCCTTGCTTATTTTCCAAGACTTGATGGGATCAGGCATGCCTGGGCTATCCAGGTCAGGGAACCCACCCTGAATATAGCATTCAGGAAGAGGAAACACCAGAATCGGTGGCAGAAACGTTCAGCGAATGCAAACTCAATGGGCAAAAAGCAATATTTAGACTTTTGCCTATGTAAAAGAACCTTTGCTGAGGCCCCTTGCCGCTCTCCATAAATAACAGAGAGCCATCCTTTCTGTTCCCGGCATCCAGTCAGAAGTCTTCAAGAAAGCCAACGGAGCCTCCCTGTCTTTGACCTCGTTTCCCATCCCCAGCCTGCTTCCTCTGGTCACCCTTCAGCTCTGACAGGTGTAGGTTCTCCCAGATGCATGTCAGTTGCTTCTTTGCCACATCATCCCAGCTTGCTCAGCTCACCTGGAGATCATTTCCCATTCGCAGCTTGACCGCTGGCTTCCTCAGGCTCTTTCAGTCCCATTAATCTTTTCAGGGCCTGGGCCAGCACAGCAGGAAAGACAAACAAGCCAGGGGGCTTTGCCCAGAAAGGCCAGCTTCTGACTCCTGGGAAAGAATGACAAGGGCAGGGCCTGGCAGAAATGGAACACAAATGCTAGCTTTAGCAGGGGCTGCCAACTTCTGGCTGCTTAACGGTATTATAGTCCCCTCCCTGAGCTCCACTCGATTTACCAATCCCAAATTGGCAACCAGAGCAACCTCCACAGTCTTAAGATATGCTGTATGATTAATATAATGGTTGTACAGCTAGCAGCAGTTCAACAGGCAGTGTAGTATAGTGGTTACAGTGTCAGATTAGGCTCTGAAAAAGTCAGCTCTGAACCGCCACTTGCTGTGTGACCTTGTTTTTCCTAATATGGAACACCCCCTTAAGCCTCTGCTCTAGGCACAGCTTGTTTTTCCAGGGGTGGCCAAACTGTGTCTCTCCAGATGTCCATGGTCTACAGTTCCCATGAGCCCTTGCTGGCCACAGTTTGGCCACCCCTGCTAGTGGTTTAGGTCTAGTGGTGATCATGTGAAGGGAGTAATATCTAAGTCCCTTGTCATAGAAGGTGTGTGTGTAGGGAAAGGCTATGAAATTAAATCTTAGCAAACTCTACGTTAGCCCCACACTCAAGGAAAAGAGGTGCAAAATGCCGTTACTTAGATCCCCGACATATTATTTTAAACATCCCTCAATGCATTAAAAGCTATGATCGGTAATGTTGCAAATGGCCATAAAGCTCAGTCCGCTTCAGATGACTAGAGTAATGCGGAATACAACAGTGATTTTTCAAACATAGAATGACACAATGGCCAGCAAGGTTGCCAACTGACTGGGGAGGGGGGAGATGGGTTCCTTGCTTGCTCCTCTCCTTTAAATAGAAATCTGATCTGCAGAATCAGCTCAGGGGAGGGGGTGTTTTTCCCTGTGGAACGTGTTTGCCTGCCTATTTCTGCATTATCATACACAAATGCATAATATACAGATAAAGGGACTACCGAAGGCAACCTGATTGATCAGGGTTAAGCTCTCATCACCAAAACACTTAGACAAAAATGTCCCAATTGCCAGACACATCCCTCCCCCCGATTAGTCTTCTTTAGTGGAAAAGAACCAGGACAGAATCTTTTCAAAACAAATGTAATTCATCCATGTTATCCAGCCAGGGGGAGTAGGGAAAAACCTGATGTTTTACTGAATTGCCAAGGTCTGAAGCTGCCCTTTGCCCGTGCTTTGCTAACCAGGGATGATTTCTGATTTCTCCTCCTTGCTGTTTTGATCTGAAAATTCTTATTTTAATTCTGTTTCTTTCTTGTTCGAATTGAACGTCTTGTTTTTTTTAAGCTTTATTTTGCTTTCCATGCCTCAGATATTTCCCATGAATGATGTACCTTTTCCAGCTTTATTTGTGCAGCAATACATCAGCATCACACATTATTATGCATATAAGTGGCCTATGTTGGATGCATGTGTTCCTCATGTAAGGCATTCAACATCCGGATACAATATGAAGACAATGAGAAAACCAACAGTAAACCGGAGAGCTGTAGCCCAGGCTGGCTCAGCCTTGTCAGATCTCAGAAGTGAAACATGGCCCATCCCAGTTAGTAATGAGAGGCGAGACCACCAAGGATGTCTGAGGTTGTTATGGAGAGACAGATCATGGTAAGCCACTGCTGTTTTTTTTCTTGTTTCAGCATCCTGTGCTGTCCCTATGTTGGCTCCAACTTGATGGCACGTCCCACCACCAAACTGCTCTCTAGCATATCTGTTGGTTAGATTATATATGAAACCACAAACCAATATATATTTTAAAATGAAATAGGGAATATGTGCTCATCGCTGTTGTGAAGCAATTTGATCCACAGTCATTAGCTGGTGATCATGTTTAGCTTCATGCCTTGAAAGCTTCATCTATTGATTTCTGGATATCAAGCTGTTATCCCTGCAAGAGCAGACCAGGTGGCGCTTTTGGGACCTTTCCAACTTTGTCTGGATAAAATAGCAGCAAAGGTAACTCCACGGCTCTGCCACTCTATCCACGAACGTAGTTTTTGAGCACAGCTTATAAAAAAGCATTAAAGCAATTACACAAATAGAATCTTGATAAAACAGGTGTCGAGGAACAGCAGGTAAGAACAAGGCAGGGGAAAAAAATCACGTTAGGAGCAAATCAGTCAGTGACCAAGACTGAGCAACAAAGTAATGTGATCAAAACAAGATTACTAGTCAATCGGGGTAACCAACAAAGAATTTGCTTCATGTCTGCAAGATCCTAGCACCAAGTCTTCATGAGGGATTTCTGCCATTGGAGGCAAAACCATTGAAAAGGCCTATCTTCGGGTGTCCACCCATCTAGTCTTTCATGTTGGAGATGCTTGGAGAAGTGCCACCAAGGCTTTTATTATTATTAATTAATTTTTAATCATTCTATTAGTCCCACACCCTTTCAAAGGAAGACATAAATGCCAAAACTGGATGAAACCAAGGTTTATTCATTGTAACTGAATCTCATAACAATCTTTACCATCTTGTTAATCTGGTTTAATTATGCATTGGAATGGGTTGGCTTGTGTGTGTGTGTGTGTGTGTGTAGGGGGGTTGTCTCCATCTTGAAAATAAGATGGATGTTTCAGCACATGGATTTTCCTTCTAAATATGGGAAGCTTAAACTTATTTTTTGGAAATCCACATGAGATTGATGACTTTGACATTATTCAGGAGGCAAGGACATTTTGCCTTGATTCCAAATGCATTATTTATTTTTTTGCCATCTAGTCAGAGCTGACCATAGGGTCTTCAAGAACAGAGATGTTCAGCACTGGTCTGCCATGATTTGCCTCTGTATAACAACCCTGAGCTTTCTTGGTGGTCTCCCATGCAAATACAAACTAGGGCTTATCTTCTGAGATCTGACTAGATGGGACTCACTCAGGCTATCCAGGTCAGGGCTCCAGATTCAGAGCTGCTTGGTAAACTTATCTTCCATTTGGATGAAACATAACTGAGGTCACCTTACCATGGGCATCTCAAAGTTGACTTGTACCTTTACTTGAAGAGGTTTTCATAAATCAAGGTCTACATGAACTATGGCACTTCTGAAGTGGTTGGGACAGTGTTCTGCATGAGATAAGTCAGGCGGGGTTTTGGGTTCGCTGGAAAAACAACTTGGAATAATGAAGTAGCTTTGTCTGCGTGACTCTTAATGGTTTGCAGGTGTTTCCTCGCCGTAAATGACAGGAGCCCTGGCAACTGGCTGAAGATCAAGAAGATTAGTGTCCTGAATGCTGCCTGAGGTAGTTGTGCAGTAACTGATGCCAAGAAAGATGGGAGATTCCTACAAAAAAGAAACTGTTTACAGGCCTAAATGCCACTAATATGAATACTAATGTGGATAAATGTGCATAGAATGAGGCAAGCAAATAGACAGGCATTCCAGTAGCTGTCCAGAGTTACTGGAATCCATAGAGCAGGGGTAGTCAAACTGTGGCCCTCCAGATGTCCATGGACTACAATTCCCAGGAGCCCCTGCCAGCATTTGCTGGCAGGGGCTCCTGGGAATTGTAGTCCATGGACATCTGGAGGGCCGCAGTTTGACTACCCCTGCCATGAAGAGACTTTAAGTAATGCTGATGCTGAACAGAGATATCCTTTCAGATTCAGACTCCCATTAGGGTTTTAAAGGCTATTTTAGAAGACTAGGTATGATGTACAATTCAACCAGAGTGGTCTCTATCTATCTGAACCTTCTAGTGCCAGACTGAATCCAAGTGGCCTTCTACATGCATTTATACATATAAGACATCAGAGAAACAGGATACCACCCCATAACTTTTATTCGCCACCCGATAAAAACTATTTCCGGCTAATACACAGCTTGTGATGAGCTTATAGAAGTGTAACATTTCAGATGTTAACCTTCAGATGCAGTGAGCAGTTAACAGCCAAGCTTCTAACCCCTCACTTTCAGGGTTCTCACAGGGTAAATTGGAGCTCCTCTTAGAAGCTACAGATCCTTGGCCAGTTTCCCATAGAAACTGGGCCCTGAGACATTCACAGCCTGTTTCAAAGTATTCACTATGCCAGCCCCCTTTTCCCACAAAAGTCTGGCTCTGAGATGGATATAGTCTCCTGAGACAGATTCTCTCCAAATTTAGTATCTGGAGATACAAATCCTATTTCCACATGTTTGCTGGTTTAGCCTGTTTACACACAAGGCAGACTCTGAGACAGGATCCCTCCAGTTGAAGGTTTGGACCCTATTTGATCTGAGATGGCAAAATAACAGCTTTTCCTTCTCCTGTCTCCCTTCTGGCTTCCTCCACCTTCCATGGGCCCTGATTGGTTTGTTAGCTACTCTGCACAAACTGGGAATTGATGACTGACAGAAGGGGCAGGACCTCTGCCCATCCATCATCCCTGGTTTCTCTTGTCCCATCGCTTGGGTCTCTTGAGTTCTCTAAGGAATAGACTTGTGAACAGGAGTGAGTTTTGTTTCTTTCATTTTTGTCATTCATTTCAAAAGCAACTGCTATGCTATTGGGTCATTTCAAATAATTGTGTTCTATTATAGTTGCTTCCATTCTTGTTTCATTATTATTATTTCATTATTATTTTCCCCGTTGGTTTCAAAGGAAGGCTTCCCCCACTTGGGTCTGCACTTGCAAGGGTTTCTATCCCAGTTGGGCAAGCTTCAAAGAAACTGCAGCACTCCCCTAGGACATTCACACTTCCAAACTGCAGGAAGGTGGGAGGGGGGAAGTCAATGGAAGGCACCTATGTTTGACAATGAAGACTGTGAGAGAAATGACAGGAATGCAGGCAGCAGTATGCAGTGATAGAATCTGGCACTTAGAGCTACTTAGCTTGAAGGACATTAATGGTTTCCTCCCCCTGCTTTATCTGCATAGCCACCTTGTGAGATAGTTTAGGTTCAGCGATGTCAACTGGCCAAAGATCACCTAAAGGGTAATGATTTGAACCTGCATTTCCTTCCTCCTAATCTATCCATTATAACAGACTGGGGAACGGATGTTCAGGTACATACGGAGAAAGTTCACTTGCCCCAGACTTCGTAGGGCTTGATAGTCAAAATCGGCACTGTGACTGATATTTACTTCTATTGGCATTCTTCACTGAACATCCATCTTGGATTTCTGTTCTTTGGTCAGGCAATGCAACCACACAGCTGTGCATTATCTGCTTGAAACAGCTCCCTGGCTCTCACTCTCTCTGTTTAGCTCAGAAAGAGGGGGGGGGGGAAACACGGCTTGAATACATGCAGAATTGAAACGCCCACCAAGCAAGCCAATGACCCACAGGTAATGCTATGTGACGTTAGGCCTATGAGAGCCTCGGGCTTTAGACCCAAGGTCATTGAGCTATTTGTTTCCAATAACTAACTCGGCTCTGATGTCTGTCCTCTATTTCCTTGTGGTGATTTTGAGGAAAATCTCCAAAGAGTTTTCTCATTAACTCAACTAAGCAGCAGAGCCAGGGGGCCAGACTATGCGCCAGTGTGCGGAGAAGCTTATACACAGTGTGTCAAAGCTCATAACTTTGCCGGCATCCTGTCTGGGCTTGAGATGCGGAGCAGTTCTACCTGCTTATTGGCCTTGCACAACCTTTCACAGAAGGATTTTGGTCACCGATAAATCAGAGATTGCAACCTTTCCCTGGCCAGATGAATAGAACACACCCGAGGCCCAGGAGATCCATCTGTATGGCAGATTCAGGCAAGTCTGCACAACACAGAGAGAGTGGGAAAGCTGGGGAACAGGGCAACAATGGAGATGTTATCGGTACCCAAGTGATAGCCAGAGGGCCTAATTCTTTTGCCCTGCTCCAATTAATCACACAGAGAGAAAAACCTTTTTCAGAATTTTTTTTTTACTGCAGAAGAAATATAGACACAGGGGAGTCCCCAAATCTGCGTGGAGAACAATAGAATTACATGGTGTCCAATACTGTGTTCGTGGAGGTTGGGAAAGATGATGCCCTTGCAGGATGAGCCAGTAGCCTGGGGTCTCCACCTCCTTACACCAACCTTCCGGGAACACCCTACAGCTGTTATACCTGCCTTCCAGGAACTGCTGACAGGTCCAAAAGCTGTTTGCATGGATCCCCCCACCCCCCAACCTCCAATTGTTTTCATAAGCAGTAGTGACACAGTCTTCTTTCGTTTCTCTAGTTTTGATAAAGACTATCTCAGCTATAAAATAAACTTTGGTTTTGTGAGAGAGCTTATCAAAAACAGCATTCCAGAGAGGAACAGACTGTTTTCTCTGCATGGTAAGAACCAAAGACTTGAACCAGGACAGACAGGTATGTAGAATAGCTGTATGATCAATCAGAAGGTTGTAATCATTTTCTTTACCACCAGGCCATCACCAGGTAGGCCATGCTCACAAATGATCTCAGCAATGAATATGTCAGTGAGCAGAACAACCAGGAGTCCAAGAGCATCCAGCCCTTAGAGTAGGAGGCAATGAGTCCACTAGGTTGGAGAATCACAGGACCAGCTATTTAGACCATTTGGTTTCTTTTTGATGCCATCCTTTCTCATTGACTCTGGGCTGCCTCATTGCTTAGGCTTCTTTTACATCAGTTTAAAGGCATTTATATGCTACTTACATGGCACTGATCTGTAAACCATGTACACATCAAACTGAATGATTTTGCTTGAATTTCTTTAAATTGCATGAGCTGAACTGGTTGAGACTGACTTCCTTATGCTTCCTATTTAACCTGAGAAATTCACTTTTACTTCTCCTGCGTGCCAATTGAACATGTAATGTGATTTGTTGTATCCTTGCATGAGAAAAGAGGTGTCAACCTTTAAAATTGAGGAATGTACAAAACTAGAGTGTATTTCGAAATGAAAGACACCTGATAACCTGTGTATAACAAACTAGAACATGCCTACACAACAGCAACACAGCCCCGAAATCAACAGAAAAAAAAACCTTTAACAAAAAGATCTAAATGAAGACAAGAAAGAAATGAAAGCAGGGTTGTGGGCTTAGCCCTAGGTACAGCATCCATGTGGTCATATCAATTGGGTTTGGAGATGAAAATGGATGAGTTTTTTCCCCCCGGACTTTCCATCTGCCTGCTCATACTCATTTTCAACACTGACTGCAGGACCCCATGACCAGCCACTGTGTGTCCCAGTTTCAGGGCTAATCTGGTGCTCAGCAGTGGCCCTGACACTTCCATGGGCAGTCTGAATGTCCCTTTAAGGTCAGGCACCCGGGCAATCAGCAAACCATGGGGAAGCAACATGCCTTCCCTATTTCTTGCTCCACGGTTGCCTTTGATTTAATTAGCTCTGGAGTGTTTGCCTCTGTTTCAGAACGGTGGCATTTCTCTTCCTCCCTCCCCAATTTCCCGCTAATCAAGGCACCTTGATTGCAACGCCATCGGTGTAATCAGAGCTTTCCCTTTGAAAAGTGCACGGTGCGGAGGAACAAGTTACTGGGTCACCGAACCCCTCTGAGCGTTTTCACCTCCAAATGCCGCGGAGAGAGGAGCTGATTCTCAATTCAAACAGCCGTTAGCTCGGGTCTCTGCAGGAAACCACTGGGAACCTTACTGGGGAAGAAAGCCACGGCCGGCTCTGAGGCCTGCCAGGCAGATTCACATCCACTTTTCACTGTGTTAAAGAGAGAGAAGGACTAGAGGGCGATTACTGTCTAAAGCTGTGAAGGAAATTAGCTTGCATTGTAGGCTAGTTAGCAAAGTTTTGCGGAAGGGGGAGAGGCAGAGAGTGAGCCCAATGTGGATTAATTAATGGCAATCTCCATATTACATGAGTGGATCCCCCCCCCCAACATGACTTTTAGCCTTCAAAGATAGCTTAGGGATCAGGAAGTCAAAATCTTAGGGATCAGGAAGTCAAAATCAAACCATTCAAAGAAGAAGAAGAACTGCCTTTTTGTATCCTGCTTTTTACTACCCGAAGGAGTCTCAAAGCAGCTTACAAACACCTTTCCCTTCCTTTCCTCACAACAGACACCCTGTGAGGTAGGTGAGACTGAGAGAGGTCTGAGAGAATTGTGACTAGCCAGAGGTCACCCAGCAGGCTTCATATGGAGAGGGAGTGGGGAATCAAACCCAGTTCTCCAAATTAGAGGCTGCCATGCTTAACCACTATACCAAATGCTCCATTTCAATTCAAGGTAATTCAAGCAAACTAGCCAATCGCCAGCATTGTCCATCATTGTTATGCAAAATAAATAGGAGACTTTGTATATCACCCCTATTTGACATGAAAAAGCTCGATATCATTTTGACCTTTCCTGTGTGTAAATCGAACTCGTAATGCCATTTCTTGTTTCTTTGGATGAGGAAAGAGGGGTGTACTGCTATAAATAGGGGTTGTGATTCGGGAATGAAGTCAAAATGGCCCCTCCATTTAGCCACTGCAGCCAAAACATTGCCCATCCTTGTGGCTTCTCCAGAAAAAAAGAAGGCAACTACTATATGGCTTCCTGATTCCCCCCCCCCACACACACACACACACACAACTGATTAAATCCAGTCCAAGATAGAATTTCCCCCTGAAGACTAGCCCATTATGTGTGATGCAAGCAGAGTTAGGGGGGAAAATGAGGCATGCCTAATGAATGCGTGTGTAGAAATGATGTGGAACAAAGAACAACATATTCAAAAATATCCCTATCAGAAAACAAAGCATTCAGAGCACCCAGAGCACTTATAGCTGGTATCAGTATTCCCACCAATATTTCTACAAGTCCTATCATATATTTTATCCCAGCCTTTCCCAAGATAATTTACATATTTCCCCCTTTTATCATAACAAAAACCCTGTGATTTAGGCTAGGCTGGGAAGGACAGTGAATGTGGTCCCTGCACATGGCTCAGTTGATGTATTAATTCAGGTCTCTCCACTTCTGCTGGTCTCACTATGAGCATAGACCCACACTGCTTTCCCCTTGTACTTTCCCTCCTGACATCATCTACCCATTGTACAGTTACCTTGTAGTCTTCCTTCCCACTTTGTCCCTAAACGAATTTTTATTCTCTTGCCCCAGATGATTCTTTCTCCTATATACTGTTATTTTGTCAAAATTAATCAGATGAGCACAAAGACATTAGCATTTTGGATAGAAAAATATACTTCCTTTCTTAAGACATTATTTCAGGTGTCTCTTTCTGTGCAGGTGGCTTGTAGCGTTATCTGTTTGTGATCTTATTTTCTTTATCTTTCCTGAGCCCCATTTCTTTCCTATGGGCCTGTGCAAGTCCAATACAATTAAGACAAGATCTGGAGAAATGAAGACTTTGATCCTAAGAAAATACTCTTATCCGCACGTCCAGTTCTAAGCCATTTTTAAAGAACAGATCTCTGAAGAGGCAGCTTAATTTTTTTCTAAATAAATAAATCAAATCCATTTCATGGTGGAAGACATGAATATTTATTGATTGATTTTCTTCATTTATAATCACCGCATCTTACTGAGATTCAAGGCAGACTGTACAATTTAAACCATGCAAACACAATATTCATTCATTCATTCATTCATTCATTCATTCATTCATTCATTCATTCATTCATTCATTCGTTTTTTAACAGAACATTATGCTAACAAATCAGCAACCCAGTTAAAACCAAAGCTAAAATGTGTAAAAGCACAGAAGCAACAAGTAAAACCCGGGGCAGGAAGGAAGGATCACAGAAAGACCACCAGAGGAAACACGAAAGTTGTCACCCACTGGCAGAAGACCGTGATAAAATGGGATAGCTGAATATCTTTGGGAAAGGATGTCCATAATCTTGGTGCCATGATTGACACCTCTTTAGCCGCAGAAGATGACTGTAGCAGTCCAGTAGTTTTATATGGGAATAGGCAGTCTTTAAGGTACACTTGTCCCCCAAAGGGTATAAGGCTTTAAAGAGCAGCATTAACTCCTTGAATTGGATTTGGAAACAATTAGGAGCCAATGTAGCTGAACCAGATGATTGGTCTCTATGCGTCATTCCGGTCAAACTTAGAAAAATAGTACAACAGTATAATTGTTCAATAAACAAAACAGGAAAGACTGCCTAAAACTTCAAATACATTAATTATGAGACTATTCTCCTTTATTTAAAAAGCCCTGCAGGGCACATAGAGAAACAAGACAAAACAACAGTGTGACACACATACAATGAAAATAACCATGAAAACTGCCTAAATCTTGTCCTTTTGATGTAGAGGTTCCATGCCCATTGTCTTGAAAACAGTTATGTCCCTGAAGTTTCCACGGTTTGGCTCTGCCATAGCTGAGCCCATGAAGAGAAAGACTGTAGCCCTAGTAGATAAGGTATAAACTAATTTAAAGCACCACTGAATCCATGGAATATGCCTTCCCCCTCCCTGGAACTAGTTACAAAAAGCAGCCACAAATTAGTGATAAGGAGGAAAGCATTATGCATCAAATTTTGGGGGAATGCTCTTGTTGTCTTTCTCCGTCTTCTTAATTTATGCGCTTCTGTCTAAAGTCTTGACCATTAACCAGCAAGAATAAAATGATTATCAGATACAAATACAATTAATAATACCGGTATGACCATAGTACAATAAGTGATCTTGGACATCAGCAAACACAATAACAGTGCTTGATGCTAATAGACATACCAATACAAATTCAGCAATAACATAGCCGCTAGACTTTCCATCTCAGATACAAGGATAGATGCAGCAACAGCCATGGTAATTTTACTATCCCTTCCTTCTTAGAGAGAGTGAGGACAATGCCATGAGTCAGCAAAGGAGGAAGTGGTGCAGGGATTTACCCAGCTTGTTATGCCCATGTGCAGTCTGAAGAACACTTCATGACACCTTCAAATTCTTCAGCCTTAAATTTGAAACTGAGATTCTTCCTGGGGTAGGTTTAGTTTTTGCGCTCACATGGTATGTATTCCTCTGACACAGCAGACGAGTTCCTAACTAATATGTTGCAATTCCCCATGGGTCCTCCTTAAGTACACATCATGCACATGCACTTGAGAACTGGGCATGGGGCCCAGTTTGGATCAGGACCATGGCATGCAGTGAGATGGGACTTCACTTTTCCCATGTGCTGTTTTCCTAACCAGAAAAGGACCAGGGTGTGGCCTGCTGTTATCCATGTTGGGGGCTTCAGATGTGCTGATAGATGAAGGTATCTCCAAGTGACAAATACTGCTTCCCCAGGACCATCTTGGTTGAGGAAGTTGCATGGAGTGGAGGCTTAAGCCCTGTCTCCCCATGTTCCATATTACCATTTTGAGTTGCACATCAGATGAATAACCCTCAGGGTAGACTGGGCCTAACCCCAGGACTGTGCATCATGCGGTTAGGATGTGAGACATGACCTGATCTTGTGAGTCAGACAATGCAATCCTACACAGAGTCGCTCCAGTTTAAATCCATTGGCCAGACTTGTGCAGCACAGGAATGCCCTGAGGCCATTCTCCCTTCCTTAAATTTTATTCAACTAATCATTTTGCTTTTTTATTCTTCTTTCTCTGTCTTTATCCCTTTCACCTTTCTCTCTTGTTCCCTTTCCCCCATGTCTTCTCCCTTTCCCAGGGTCAATCCCCATCTCCAGGGTCTGTTCCTCTTATTCTCCCCCATCCTCCCCCACATATACCTAAGACAATCGTCCCTCTCCTGACCCTCCTTCCTTTCTTATGATCTTTGTTATGGGGGATGCCATCATGAGTATTGTTGTAAATACATAAAAGAAAATAACCGAAACTGTTGAAAGCAGCAACCATCTGAAGTCATTAGCTCCTTTTCTAGGGTGGCTCCTTTCCTGTGGATGCTTCCTGAAAGAAGGGCTATTTGAAAGTGGCCATTCCAGCTTTTGCCTTGTGAAGAGGCACCTCCTAAGCCTGCAAGTGTTTGAATCAAGCCTTTAGCTCTTCCCCAGGAGGTGGGTCTCTGCGGAGATTCTGTTCAATTTTTGTGCCGGTTCAGGATGCTTTGAGGAACATCCTCCATTCGTGTGCTGCGAAGCTGCCCTTTCAGCTGAGCCATATATATTTTTTCAGCACTCTGGACAGAGTCACTTTGCCATCACTTTGCAATCTGCCACACACTCATTTATTTTCACTTGCAAGGTACAGAGTACATCTCTCCCCTGTACTCGAAATGATGATGTACTGCAGAGGTCAGGAAGGAACTGGGAGTCATTGAGAGACAGAAGGCTGCCTCTGAGCCGCATCCTTGAAAGGCACACAGGTTGATTTCAGTCTCCTCTTGCTCACACTGATGAAAATCAAGAGGATGCCCAGCAAAGTCACAGCAATGAAATAGGACCAACTGATGCCCATATTTACCAGTATAAATGTCTCAGGGACCAGAAGATTAATGTCATTAGCCTCTCACATTGCAGACTCTCTTTGAGCTCAACAGACCCTTTTGAGATCATTTCACAAAGGCAGTGTTTCTGATCAACTTATCAAAAAGTTCTTTTTTTTGGGGGGGATGGCATTAAAACCAGATCTTTGCAGCAGAGAGCTTAAAGATGAGCTCCCCTGGTCACTGAAGAGTCCACAGTGCTCCTTATTCCTTTAAAAACTATACACACAAAATAGACTTTCGGCATTTTGCAAATTAGATTTACTGTCTTGACTAATTTCCAGCAAACTGTGATATGATGTACTTCCGGTTGGCTAAAACTGATGAGCGTAGACTTTAAAACCAATGTTTGACCCAGATCTTGTATTCAAAAAGTATATTCTTTACAGGCACTGAAGGGATAAGTTGTATTTGTATAGATCTTGATGTGTTCACCTCATTTCACATGCATTTTCTTGTCAACAGCCCTGTGTAGTGGGCCAATAATATGACCCCAAATCTTCAGAGTGGAGGGTTTAGGCACAGGGGTAGTCAAAGTGTCCATGGACATCTGGAGGGCCGCAGTTTGACTACCCCTGGTTTAGGGAAACTGGCTGGTATAAGAACACACATGAAGCTAGCTTCTACTGATTCAGATCCTTGGTCCATCAAGATTAGTGTTGGCTACTCAGACTGACATTAGCTCTTCATGGTCTCAGGCAGAGCCTTTCATGTTACCTCCTATCAGATTCTTCAGCTGGAGAAACTGGGGCTTGAACCAGGAACCTTCTGCATGCCAAGTAGATATTGTACCACTGAGCCATGACCCTCCCCTTTTCTGGTAGTTAATCACAACAGCAAATTCAGTCTGGGGACTTCCTAACTTGTAGCCATCTTTCTGTCTACTAGACTTTATTTCACCTCTTCTCTGAGAAGCACATGCTGACATGAGTTTCTCCTTCTCCATTTTATTCTAACAGCAATACGAGGCAGAGGGGGGGGGGGAATTACTGCCTTCCTAGATGAATGTGGATTGGACCCAAGTCTCCTCAGTTTTGGCCTCATTCTCAGAGTACTCTGGCTGGGCCACTGAGCTTCTAAACTGTGCCATTACAGTTCATTTCCCTGGGTCAAGCACATAGCCCCAACCTAATTGCAAGCAGTGAGTTTAGATGACAGAAACTCTTTATTCATGAATGCACCATTAATTTATCACTAGGGACCATTTAACAGCTGTTGCTACCCTGTACTTAGCAAATAACTACGTATGGCAATTAGGCCGCCCCTACATTGGATCCTTCAAAGTCCATTGAAGTCCATTGTGCCGCCAGAGCCCGCTCCCTCAAACTAACATGCCCCAACAGCATTTGCACAAACTTCCTTGTGAAAACGAACTCTTCCTCCATTTACATCCACAGCAATGACATTTTGAGCCATTAAGATTTGACGTGACTGGCTGTCATTATAAAAAGTAGGAAAAATTGTATTTGGGGTGACAAGCAGCCTCCGAAAGTCATACATTTCCAACCGATAGGCATATAAAACCTCAGCTGCCTTTCTTATCCAATTTCCCAGCTAATTAAGTAGTGGGCTGTCTTGGTCAGGTCCTCCTGGGGAGTTTGCATAGTTGGTATCTCCTTCCTTATCCTACTGGGATTCTCAATTAAAAAGTTAATAACCATTATTAGCTGGAGGAGATCTGGTTATCCAACTCCAGTGCGTGATATGACTAATAGTTCACAGGCCTCTGGTTGTGTATGGAACTGGTGGTCTGGACATCTCATATCATAAGAGTTAAGAGAATTTGAGTTTGTAAAAGGAGATAGATAAGCCGGTACATAATATATGTTTCTAACCATCTCACACATACATAGGGGTCACATGTTTAGCTGAAAGGCACTTGGATAACAGAGAAGAGGAGAGTTGTGTTTTATTACCCTGATTGTCTCTCCCCTAAGGCAGGGGTTGTCAACCAGTGGTCCTCCAGATGTTCATGGACTATAATTCCAATGAGCCCCTGCCAGTGTTTTCTGGCAGGGACTCATGGGAATTGTAGTCCATGAACATCTGGAGGGCAACAGGTTGACTACCCCTGCCCTAAGGTATCTCAAAGCATCTTATAATCACCTTCCTTTCCTCTCCCCACAACAGATGCCTAGTGAGAAAGGTGGGGCAGAGAGATTTTTGAGAGAACCGTGACTGTCCCAAGGTGACTGAGAGGGGAATCAATCCCGATTCTCTAAATTAGAGCCCTCTATTCTTAACCCCTATGCCAATGTGGGCGAGTCCATCTATGAGTATGTTTTGGACACTTTAGGATTTACAGTGGTATTACCGAATTTAATAATTACCCTGTTTACAATATGAATTTAGTACTATCATAAGAATGCAAATATTCTGAGCAGAGGCATCTCCTTCAATAAATCATCCAAGGCACAGAGGAGCATTGCTGTTGTTGGGAGCATAATGTAGACCAAATTAGGCTCACATTAATGGAACCATATTCCCAATATTTTATACAATCATAGAATCATAGAATCATAGAGTTGGAAAGGGCCATATAGGCCATCTAGTCCAACCCCCTGCTCAACACAGGATCAGCCCCCCAAAAATACTTGAAAAATACTTTGAAATACTTCATTTGCTTGACCCAGTTCCAAACCAAACCAGGGTGGTGATGGGGGAGGTTAACCTGTCACTTTGTTTGGAAGTGGCTTCCCAGACAAGAAGGGGACAAAAGAGCCCATTTATGTTATACTAGCATGTGCAATAGATTTAGCCAATAGATTTACAGCTGGTTTAGAAAGCAATGATCTGAGTTCAGGATTGCAGGTTAAGGTCTCTTCTCATGACCAGCTTCACAGGAGCAGACTGGCCATTTAATTTCCAGGGAAATTTCCAGGTGGGCTTCTGCCCTGCAGAGTTGCTGGTGCCCTGGAGTATGCATAACCAAACTCTAGCAACTTAGCACAGCCTCTGACTCATCGACAATGGCATTGGTATCAGTTCACCAGCTGAAGAGGCAGTGGGGGACCTCATACCCATTGTTTGCACCACTGAGCCAAGTGATCCTTGCAGCTCTCTAGAATCACTTCCAGGTCTGTCCTTGCTGCTATCCTTTGAACTGGAGAGACTAGGAACAGTAATGAAGACTTTCTTCCTGCAAACAAGTTATCTACCACTGGTCACGGGGAGGCAGTTGTCTTTGCTAGAAAATGTATTTATTTTCAAATTCTCAGATTTCCAGCCCACCCTTCCCCGAGGGCTCAGGGCAGTTTCCAAGAGGTAAAAACACAAACATTTCACAAAAGCTATCTTTAAAATCTGAGCATAAAATTGCTTACAAATATTTTAAAATGCATGAAAAAATACATTAAAATACATTAAAATCTATAAAACTATAACCTAATTTATTCCATTCTGCCTCCTGTCTGGGGAGAGAGGTGGGGGCAGAATAGAAAGAAATCAGGAAATCGGGACAGAAACCAGACAGGGAGGCCAGCTGAAATCAGATGGCCAAATTAAACCTTTGAATAGGTTTGATCAAAATGTTTCTCTCTGGAAATACAGTTCAGACAGGCTGAAGGCAGTAGAAGCACAATGACCACTCATTCCAGATCTTCAGAACATCTTATCATCTACCGATACTGAATGCCCCCCTGCATGTAAATAAATAAATTTGTATTCATCTGCCCTAGCAGGGGTAGTCAACCTGTGGTCCTCCAGATGTCCATGGACTACAATTCCAGGAATTGTAGTCCATGGACATCTGGAGGACCACAGGTTGACTACCCATGTGCCCTAGTGTTGCCGATTGTGGCTTGGGAAATTCTTGGAGATTTGGGGTGGAATCTGGAGAAAACAGAATTTGAGGAGGGTAGCTCAGCAGAGATGTGATGCCACTGTCCTCTGCAGTTGCCATTTTCTCCAGGGTAACTGGAGATCATTGTAATTCTGGAAGAGGCCCAACCCTGGAGGCTAGCAACCCTATCCACAGCAACGACTTTTAAATACTGCAGTGTCTCATGTGTAGTGCTGCCTTCCTCTTAGCTTCAAGTGGAATTCCTGACAAGCAGAGCCAGTGACCTAATGGAATCAGCATTTCAGCAGTGCTTGCTGCTCAGAAGATAATACCATTAAGCTGTGCTCCATCTAGGTGGAGCCTTCAGCATAAATAAGTTAGGAGAGGAAATGAAATTAAGCAGGTGAGTCAAAAGCTCAGTGCGAGATGCTCCGTTCTGGACATTTCCTAGGGTTAGAAAGACCCAGATGATGGTTGACCTGGGAATACACTTCCCAGCATGACTGTGACTCAGTGGCACACAGGCAGGCCATGAGTTGGTGCAAGGTGTCGATCTCCCCTGGAGGAAGTGAGACATGCACAATAAGTGGCAAACAGAGCATATTGATATCTGGGCCATGGGCTGTTGCTCCATTAGCAATATGCAGGGGTGTCAGAAAGAGATATGGCCTTATAGGCCTTGCTTTCTGCTTGGGCAGATCAACGACTCTCCTCCTTACGAGAGCCATATTTGGAACCAAGAATGGCCGCCCAAAGAAGCCGTGTTCACTTGGCACTCCACCTGGGACTCATGATGAACCGAAGTTTTTGCTGTGTGCATTATGACTCAGCATTAATTGAAAAGCTTCATCCCCGCAAAATATCCCAAGTTATGTGTTTGCGGAATCATTGAGGCTCCTTTGGCTGAATCCTATCATTTCTGTAAAGCCTTTTCCATGGTGCCATCCTGGACATCTCTAATACTATTCTGGGGCAAGTCCGTGAAGAAAGGAGAGCTGGGCTTGTTACCGCCTCACTCCAGCACAAATACAACACCCTGCTAGCTATGAATCTGGAACACAGCTAAAAAGAACTGGACAACTACCTTTTCTAATCCCCCCGAACCTTCCCCAGAGCACCAAGGGAATCAGTAGCTGGTGCAGATTTGTCAGTCAATGCAATTATGATGATTTAGGTGTTCTTTTCTTTTCTTTTCTTTGCCAACTCCCAGCAGACTCTGAATAAATTTAGAATACCATGAATCACAAATGTCCAATGACCTAATAGACTGCAAAGGCTTCCAAGAGTTATTTGTTCTGCAATCAATTGATTAAAGGTTCCTTGAGCTGAATATGACAATTAATGCCAAACTTTCAGATTCATTGGACAAAGTTTGGAAAGATTATTGAGCTTTTAACATGAGAGATGCAATCAGCCTAATGGCACACAGCTTTCCTCCTTTCAGCAATAGGGTGAAACGGAATTCAAGCATTGGCTTCTTTCTAATTACTAGTTGCCATTTTACAAGTATTTTGCAGTATGTAAAAGGCTGTCTTTTAAATGTCTTCATTACACTTGTTTCTCACCTTTCTTATACCATGGTGCTTAAAGGAGAACCTGCAGATGGACTACCAGAGGTGTTCCATCCAGGCATTGACTGGAGCCAGCTGTGACTGGTTCTAACCTTTAAGGCCCTAAATGGTCTGTGACCGGCATACCTGTGGGGCTGCCTTTTCCCTTACACTCCCCCAAGAGCACTGAGATCCTCAGAACAACTTCTGCTCAGGGTCCCCAGTCTGAAAGAGGTGAAGCCAGCCTCAACTAGGGCCAGAGCTTTTTTCCCCCTGTCCCTAGCTTGGTGGAATGAGCTCCCAGAAGAAATCAGCGACATATGGACCTAAACTGGTTTTGCAGGGCCTGCAAAATAGAGGCATTCTACTGGGCTTAAGGTCGAGGCCAGAAATAACTTCTACCATAAAAGGCAGGTGTCACTGCTTCCCAGTTATTTGGAGACAGCCATTTTGCAAAAAAGGAACAGCAGCTGATGACCAGGCAGTATAGGGGTGAAGCATCGATGTAAACTGTCCCCTTCTGCTTTTGAAAGTCCTCCCTGAGATCCAGCTAATAGCAGAGAAGTAGAGGAGAGAGAGCCAAATTACTACATTCCCAACTACTGAATACCGCTGAAGTCATCAGCATCTCTTTGTTCCTCCTTTCAGCATATCCTTGTCGTCTTGTTTGGTAGAGACTTCTTTGGTCACTGTGTGATGAGCTACTTGGCTATGGTAGACAGCCTTTGCGATTCCTGGAATCTTTGATTCAAAAGATCAGACAGTAGGTGACTCGATAGGTCTCCACCCCAAAACTAAAGAGCAGCTGTCAGTTGAAGAAGACAATACCAACCTTGTTAGACCAGAACTGATGGACTCTGAATAAGGAAACTTTAAGGGATGGGGCCATGACTAAATGGTAGAGTTCCTGGTACACATTCAAGAGATATTAGGAGACAAGAGGCCCTGCCAGACAATTCTGACCATGATAAAGCAAAGGTCTGATTGAGTATGGCCCATTATACACATGTTGGATAATGCACTTTCAGTGTACTTTTGCAGCTGGATTTTCCTGTGTGGAGCAGGATAATCTGTTTCTAAAGTGCTTTGAAAGTGCATTATCCAACGTGTGCATAATGGGCCTATAAGGCAGCATCATGCTGTAGGTTCCCAGCTGCACTTGGATGTTAAGGTTATCACTCATTCCGCGTAACCGACAAATGAGTGCTTGGAAAGATTTCAGCAACTAGGAAAATCCAATGTATTGTAGGCAAGAACAGCACTGGTAGGCTCAACATTTTGAAGGACACAGGATACCTAATCGTATCAAGCCGCAGCTGCAAAAGGGTCTATTCCACTGCCAAGCAGATCACTACTAAAGTGTATCTGTGCTAAAGTACAGCATCTGTATAAGCATATCTGTACTAAAGTACAGAAACTATCTAACACAGAGCACCAGGAATTAAGCCGTTAATTGCATATAATTAAGGCAATTAATGAGCAATTCCCTAGTTTGTACTCTTCCCACTGGAATAGAACCTGCGGAGTGCAGCAGCAATGCCGGTTGCGCATGCACAATAGAGATGTTCGCACGAGCATTTCTGACTGGACTTTAGAGCAGAGAGAAGAGCCTAGGGTCATCAAAGGCCTTGCAGGGGTATGTGCTAAAGGTAAAGGTGAAGGTATCCCCTGTGCAAGCACCGAGTCATGTCTGACCCTTGGGGTGACGCCCTCTAGCGTTTTCATGGCAGACTCAATACGGGGTGGTTTGCCAGTGCCTTCCCCAGTCATTACCGTTTACCCCCCAGCAAGCTTTGGCTATTTAAACCACTGCTACTGGCTATTTAAACCGCTGGATAATTGGCCAGTCAAAGATGATTAAATACCGAAGAAGCATTTTTTTTAAACAAAAATACGTTCACATTAGCAAAACAGCAAAAAGGGATATGAATTACCAGCGTGTTTGATATTTCAGCTAATTGCTGAAAGAAAATTGTGATCTATTATTGTGAAAAAAGGGAAAAGAATAAGTTTTTAAAAACGGTAATACGACGCGATTATATTTAACTGAGTTAGGTCAAGTTTTCTATCAATGTGAATTATTGGTGTTGATTCCGGAATGCCCAATTCCACCTACAGGAAACAGAACAGAAATTAAGCAAAGTAATATCAGCTACTTTTTAAAGGCAGTCACAGGAGGATAATTTATTCCGGTCTAGAAATAGCTAGTTAGGGGTAGCTTTGACGTTCCACTAGGTTTGCTTATGATTCCTGAAGGGTCATAGATCTCAGTCCTACCCTTGTGGGCAAATGACAACAAGATGGAATTAAAAAGGAAACCTTTTGTGCATCCTCAACTTCAGGAAATACCTGGTCATATTTGAACTCAGTCGAATAATGAGCAAAACTGGTCAAATAGCTGACCTGTACCTGTATTCCACCATTTCTTCAGAGAGCTCAGGGTAACATGCTTGGCATTCTCACAATCTGAAAAGATACCTGTGTATGTATGTACATTATGTACACATCAGAGAATCTTAGCCAAAGACCATAAATCTCATCCCAACTATGTCTGGATATATTCAGGTATAGCTGGAGCCAGAGGTGACAAAACCATTTCTTGTGAGGGCCAGATCTGAAATGGTGTCACTTTGTTGGGCCACACCATGGGTGTCATGAAACGTAGGGCCAGGTACCAAAGATAAAAACTTTACAAAGGGCAGCAGCCGGTAAGCATCAAGTAGGTGTGTCCACCCTGTGAAACACCAGGGGCTAGAGGGCGGGGGGGGGGCAGAGGAAAACCTGCTTTGGCAGACTGGAGACCCCAGTGGTGTAGTTCTGGGCAGACACCCTTGCTCTGCCTGGACAGTGGGGCAAACCCTTTTTCCAGCCTGCCTCCACAACCAATGCTGTGAACCTGGGAAATGAAGGGAGGAAAGCACAAATATGGAATGTCTAGAGTCAACTTGCAGCATCTAAAGGATCAAGAAAATGCAAAGTGATTGGGAGTTGCAGATTCTCCCCTGTCCCCAAGGCACCGTGGAAGAAGACTAGGAAGATGAGTTGAAGAGAGGGAGCAGCCCAGGAGTGACAAGCAGGTTATAAAAAAACAATTCTTCTTGTTTAAGGGCCCATAGAAATGGATTCCTGGACCCAATGAGCTTGAAACAGTCATTACTGATTCTCCGGCAATTTTGGCACCATTAGCTTTAAAAACAGGTCCTCTAGCCTGATGAAAAGATACCTCACAGGGAATAATGAAGAGAAACAATATTGGAATCTGCTCTACTTCTGCCAACAAGCAGGTATTTAGAACTCAAATTGCTGAAATACAGATTTTTTTGGGGGGGGGCTTCCTGATATCCAGTTCTGAAAAAAATATGATTTTTTTCCCCTTGAGGTGCATGTCCCTACTCACAGGAGCCCTGTCAAGTAGGTTAGGATGAGACAGTATCTGGCCCAGGGTCACCCAGCAAGGCTCCTGGAGTGATGTGGACACCTGCCTCCTGGATCCTACTCCAAGATTGTCACTGGTACATCGTCCTGGTGAGGAAACCCTACCAAGAGATTAATTTCTGTTTCGACTGCAGCAAGAAAACATTTATATTGATGGTTTTGCTACTTATTTTGAAACATTATAGAAAAAAAAGAAATAAGAAGGGAAATAGAAAGAGGGGGAGAGAAGGAGGAAGAAAGAGAGAGGAAAAGCAAGAGAGAGCAGAGGCCCATCCTTCTGTAAGACAATTTCGAAAAGATGTCTGTCCGTCTCCCATTGGATGGTATTCCTGCCCTGTTTGCTTTCCTCACTTCGCATATTTTTTTTCTCCCACTGAGGAAGCTTGGTTAATTTGGCTCTGGGGAATTGCTTTTGCATTTTCTTGATCTGTTTAGTGCTGTTCTGCAGCAGCTATCAGAGAGGAGTCTAAATCAATATGCTTAAAGCAACGGTATTGATAGGGAAATTAGGACCCATGTTATACTGGGAATAAATAAAAGGAGAGGGGGGAGGAAACTCTTGAGGAACTGCTTTCCTGGATCTGGGATTGGTAGCATGATATTCCTAACAGCATTTGCAGGCCCTTGGTCAGCTTAAGGAAACAACGAGCAATCCCATTTTGGCTCCAAGCAATAACATTGCCTTTTGCTTGCCCTGCCCTGAGGATCAAAACTATACCAAGAAATGTTGCCAATCAATGCAACATGAAGGTTTGAGTATTCACCACCAGTAACAAGAGAGTTCCCTCTCCAGACAATTGGATCATACAGTTCAAAGTGTCCAGTCTAGTTATCCTGAGATACCTCCAAATGTTTGCCAATCAAATAAATATAGTAACAAGCATGTACTGACCACTTGAGTTAGAGCTATGGCTACCTTGGCAAATGCTTGGAGATTTTGAAGGTAGTGCCTGGGGTGGGTGGAACTTGTAGATGTGTCTTCACTTCTGGGTGATGTTCTAGAAATTTCTCTTCATCTCCATGGTAAAGACCATAGAGTCCTCAAGAAATTCCTTAGTGTCTCTGGGGAGGATATTTTCCAGCCATTTTTCTCTCATGCATCTCAATATCTCATGGGCCAAGGATTCAGGCTGAGAGTAGGGGTAGTCCACTGCAGATGGTCAAATGGCAAGGACTGTTTAACTATAATTGACCATACAGTATGAGGCAACTGAAAAAGGACAGGCCCAAGCAAGTAAAACAAAAAATTCCTGCTGACTCCCAAAGCAAAGAGCTAATCCCGTTCTGTACTTACTGAGGTGGGGATGGGTGGGGCTGCTATTCTGACAAAAAGGCAGGCAAAGTAGAGAGCACTGGCTGTAAATAACCAACCCAAGTCATCCCTGCTACCCAGTCTGCACTGTCATCTTCTGACTTCCTTCTAAAAGTGGGAGTGGTAAAATTGCAGAGACTGGGAAGACAGTTCCAGATTGGGAAGCCCAAATTTGAATCCTTACTGAACCATGATTGTTTCTTAGCCCTACCTTCTTTGTGATGAGGATAAAATGGGAAAAGGGAGACCTGTAGACCTCCCTGGGCTTCCTGGAAGAGGGTAGAATACAAATGGCACAGATAGGTCTCTGACAGGGCTTCCAGTTGTAGTCAATAGGCTTAGAAGGGTATAACTATTTTCAGGATTCCTCTGTCAAAGGGCTTGGCAGTTGAATCCACACTATTTATGGGAGAGCAACCCAGCCTGCAAATTGACAGAACCCGATAACCCTTTATATTTTCCTGAACCACCATTATAATATTCATTCTTTGCTGCCCTGTCTTGACCAACCATCTCTCGACCTCCTGATAGCAAGGACAGAAGTAGAGTATAGCATTCATCACCATTCGTATTTGTATAGTCTGACAACAGGCCTCCAAAGGAAAGCTATTCATTTCTCCCTCCCTGTGAAAAAACGCTAGGCCTCCTAAAAGCTTTTGATAAGGTTCGCCCAGATTCAAGAAGCCCATAAGTCAAAGTGGCAAGGCATTTAATTTTGTTCGGACTGCATGGGATGAATCCAAGAGATAATATCCTTCTAGCTTTTACGTCTGAGTCACTTTGCAGGGAGTGGTGACTTGGGCTTCTGCTCCAAACATGGATTAATAACGCTGCACGGGCAATTTGAAATGAACAGGCTGCGAATGCTGAGTCAGCAGGCACATGCCCCATTTCTTGGGAGGATGGCTAATGAACTGGGCATCAGGATGCGACCATCCACAGAAGAAACCTAGCATTGATCGTTTCTGCGCTAGCGATATTGTTCGGATCTGCATTTTTAAAGGGCTGAGTTTTCTGTCCGTTTCTGCCTGAAAATCCACCTTTCCAGGTGCAGACTCAAATTGCCCTTTAATTTACATTTACATTTTGTAAACTCCTGGTTACAGCAATTTCATTCGTCAAGATGGAATCTAATTTGGGGCTGCCCATTGTGCATTTGGATTCCCCCCCCCATCGCTATCCTCGCTCCCCCCTTCCTGAAACATCAGCTTAAACAAAAACAAAACTGGGTTATCGCGCTACAACACTGTTTCTAGAAATTAAAAAAAAAACAGTGGCAGTCTTCCACATTGAACAGCAGCAGTGTTGTAACGCGATAACCCACATTAAAAAAAACTTCTAGTATACTGGGGGGGGGAAGTGGGAAGGCAATTGAGGGTGCAGAATGGTGAAACTAAGGGGCACAAGGAAATGAAAAGTGTTGGCAGGTACCATTTTGCAAAAAAAAAAAAATGGGAAAAGGAGCGAAGCATCATGGAAGGCCGCTCCATCCCACTCAGATGCGGAAAGCAGATAGCAAATTTCAGCCTGGGAAACAAAGGGAGGAAAGCACAAATATGGAAAGCCTAGAGTCAACTTGCAGCACCTAAAGGAAATCCAAAGCAAGGCGAAAACAAAGTATGTCTCCTAATGTGGATACGGTCATTGCGTAGAGTTGAGAGCAGTCAAAGAATGAGAAAAAGAGCCACTTTAAAAAGGGGGTATAGATGAAATCTCCCTTGATTCCTTCTACTGTCTTGCGACCAAGCAATACTCCTCATCAATGGAAGTGAAAGAACCCTCACTGTGTGGATGCAATCGGTTGCTTCTCCAAGGCTGTCTAAGGAGGTTCACAGCAAGCTGAGGATGAACAGGGAAATCCTAAACACAATTCCCCTCTTCTAAGCCCACTGGGAAACCTGAATCCGGCAGCCCAAGTTGAAAAGGAAGCCTCCCTGCTGCAAGCTAGGCAAAGGGGAAGAAGAGTGTCTTTCCCCCTCCCAAGCATGGTGCATTGGTATCTGCCTGGCTCAGAATTGATCAAGGCAGCAGTATGGTAGCAAGAACCAGGTCTTTGCTGGGATGCCATTATATGCATGGAGAAACGTTTGCCCTTGGATGCAAACCCTGCAAAAAGAAAAGGAGTGGCTTCCTTGGTGCTTTTGCACGCATGGGGGGTGGGAAGCCCTCCGTCCTAGACAAATCCAGTGAGCAGATGCATCAGACGCTCGACAGGGAAGTCTCGAAAGAGGATTTGGAGACATTCTGCCCTCTAAATGCAGTGCTGAATGCGCTCACGCAGCAAGGAACCCCATTAAATATTTAAACCTTGTCCTTTCCTCAAATGCAGAGCGGCAAAGATGATTTTCCATCAAATTTAACATTAAACTCTGGCAATTTGCACAGCTGCGCATATAAATGGTTGACACATAGTCTCCCGAGCCTAGGGTCACTGCGCCTCATCCATTTCAATACAGGAAGTTACATAGCAACATTCTTCCCATTTCTGTTTCCATGTTCCTATTGAAAGAGGATTAGCAAATCTGGGGATGAAGAAGCATCTCCCACCCCTCCTTTTTTGGGGGGGAGGGGGTGGCAGATGAATAGAATCTGATTGTAATCCCTCCATCCCTTCATTGCTTATTTATTGTCCCTTAAAAAATGAGAAGCATAATAGCCATCCATAAGCACCAGGGGTGGAGTGTAAAGAGACAGATTAGAACGAACAACTCAATGCATGATTTCACTTAATACAATTTGTTTTATAACTGATATTTAGGACCCCATGTACAAATGGAAAACCCAGCTTTCTAAGTGTAAAATGATGCCTATTTACCGTCAGAATTCGTTTACACACTGAACCTAAACACACAACAAGACCTGCATATTTTGTTTCATCGGGGAAAGGCCGAAATTCATCGTCCTTTCCAGAAGTCAGGAGGTTCTAGTGATGGAGTTGGGTGGAAATGCTGTCACCATAATGCCTTGACATTATTTCCAGCTGAAAACCTAGAAGTGACATCACCACATTGTACTCTAGGAACCCTGCAGATCTCTATTGTATGATGACAGACATCCAAGGAATTCCTTGAGTGTCTCTGCAACATGGTGACATCACTTGCAGAAATGACCTCATGGTGTTGTGCAATGCCATTATCCTCTCCCCATTTTCCTCTGCAGCTCATTTGAGCAGTGGTGAAGACCAGGATGGATCAGCAGGAGCTTTCCTGATTGGGTAAGGGGCATTCCTAGTTCGATGGTTTGACATCTGAATGTAAAGATGAAATCTGATAGATAAATCAGACTTCAGTTGGACCCATGTCTGGAGATCCACACTGAAGAATGAAGAAATTAATTTCAGAAATCCTAACGAGATTGCAAAGCAGCTTGGAGGAAAGAATATGCTCCTGGCAAATGGCATGTTCAACTCTGATCTCAGCTATATGTTTTAAATGCCACATTTGATCATTTTGATTAAGTACACGATTATTTCCGTCTGAATACATTGCAAAGCTTGTCCCCCTGCTATGAAAGTCCCTCTTGTAAACTATAAGAAAGCAAGAGCACATGAGTGGAAAAGATAACTTTGATCAGACTTCTATTGATTAATTTTGCTTATTCTCTGAAGTTGGTTTTGATACAAGCGCTCATCTTGTAGGGCTTGCCTTCATTCCCCACCCCAAGGGAATCTTTTATTCTCAACCGCTCTATGTTTGGTATTAGGCAAAAGCTCATAATTTCATTCTGCAATTATGCTGGTTGTTGATATCTGAGGATCTTAGAACATCTTATAAGAAATAAATGATTATTGCCTATAATTGAATAGTTCCTCAATTAACTAGAAGCCAGCAAACAGTTTTCTTCCCTTTGACGCACCCACAGTAGGAGGTTGTTTGCATTACCAATCAGCCAATTAAGATCCATCAGCCAAACTAAATGAGAAAATAAGTAGATACAAATCTCAAGATACAAATATGAGCTTCATCTAAAACCGATGCTGGAAAGTTGGCAATTAGTTTGGATCCGTTTCAGTTGATCATTTGCCCTTGAAGAGAGGGCAAAGTAAGGCTGAAAGGCAGAAAGGAGCTGAAACAAAATGGGGGAAGGAGGCAGGAATTCAGGTGCCAGCTTTGCCGCATGCAGAGATTTGAATTTCTAGTTCCACAACATAAAATATTATAATGTATGGTATTCATAAATTCAATCTGAATTCTAGATTTCCTTCTTTGAAATCTGAAGTTATGCATTTTTTTTGTCCCAGATCCAAGAAACGGTGCTTATACAGTCCTTTACTTTTGTAAAGTAGAGGCTCCCCATGAACAATTAACATTCATTTATTGGTTTGGGGAACATTCCATTGCCTTAACACAAATTAATGAATTGTGTGGTTTATTGATAATGAAGTTGAGCTAATCAACAAAGCTGAGTAAAAACTAGAGCTGGCTGGGAAACTTCAGGGATTCCTGAAGGTAGTAGATGGTTTTGATCTATTCCAATATAGTTTCTGATCTGGTTAAGGGGCGGGAAGGGGAGGGGCCTCAGGTGAGCAAGTACACAGCTATGCTTCCCAACCATATTCTGCATGATCATGCCACTTCTGGGGGTTCATAAAGCCTGAAGATCATTTAAAGGGTTTCTCAATTGTAAAAAAAGTCAAGAAAAGCTGCCATGGTGGAATGTGGGCCGGTAACGTCTAGTCACTCAGTAGATTTCATGTGGAGGAGTAGTGAGGGATCAAACCCAGTTTTCCAGTGCAGAGTGTGCCGGTTTTAAACCACTGTGCCATGCTGGCTTTTAAGGAGCATCTACTCCCATAGAAAACTATTCTCTACGGTCATCTTCATTATTCTACCCAAAAACCCCACTCAGCCTTTCTGGCCTTGATTCACATTCTTTGTAACATTCCTGCTTCTGTTGTGTCTATACCCATCCTGATGGATCTAAAGCTCTGTACATCTGCAGAAGGTACTCTCTGACTCATGGGACCTTAAGCTGAAAGACATGTTGTTAATATTTAAGATGCCACTGGACTCCATTTCTGTTCTGCATCTACAGATGAACAAGGCCACCTATCTGGAATTCCTATTCTTTTCCTTCCATACTACATTCTTATTAATGCACGTTATCCACAGAAGAAGGGGGGGGACCCATCCGTTACAGCAACTAGAGGAAATGGAGAGAACATGTGTAAGTTAATTTATTTCACTCTAATTTCTTCTCTATACCAGATTGCTCCACACAACATGGTTGGATCCCTGCCAGTGTTTGATGGATGAGGATGGGGCGATGCTTATAACACCCCTATTCTGATATCAAAGATTAATGCCCTCTTCCGTTATGACTTGCTGAAGGCTATGCTGTGTTGTCTGCTATATTAATTTACTCTGCAATAACCTGCCCTGTCCTCCGCTGATTTAAAATCTAAAATCTTCTCGTTAAGGATGTCTGGAAAAAAACACACACATATCACTACCTGATCATGGTTCAAAATGTATATCCCTACATTTGCAGAACCTGGAATGACAGGCTGTCTGCTGCATTGTTCGGGTACATGTTATATCCATGCATTCTATAGACCAGGGGTGTGCAAAACTGTGGCCCTCCAGATTTCCATGGACTACAATTCCATGAGCTCCTGGGAATTGTAGTCCATGGACATCTGGAGGGCCACAGTTTGCCCACCCCTGCTATAGCCAGAATGCATCCCCCCAAATCTCTTTAACTGTTAAAGACCCTGGGTGGGGGGTAGTTAAACCTTACTGGGAATTACTAGCAACTCACACTTATGAAATTTGAACAGATTTAGTGACAAAAGGGGGCACGATTTACTAGAAACATGCACAATCCCACTCCACCGGGAGGAAGAATTGAAACATCTCTTAGATTTGCTTGTGATGGTCTGGGTGGCTGGCCCTCTGCGACAACTCATCATAAAAAAAACTATTCCCTGGGCATACCAGGTTATCACCAAGAGCACACATCAGAGAGTCTTCCATACCCTCCTTGGTCTAGTTTCCTTGGCCCAGTAAGCTGCATCCCAATGCAAACCTTCCCCTCAGTGATATTTCCCCTTCTCTTTCTCATCTGATCTGGCTTTATTACTCTGCCAACATGGTGCTCTTCTTTTGGCTTGAACGGCAGCTGGAAAGGGCTGTGCTGCTCTCCAGCTCTTTCTGCACCAGTCCCTCGGTCGTTTCCCTCTTGGAATTGGCATGGCCAAAACATCATCTCTGTACAAGGAACTTCTTCAACACTGAGCATCTCTCGCTCAGCCTTGCACGTGCATTTTAAAGCATTCCCAGCAGGGTTTTCAAAAACGTGCGCACTCGTCCGGCATTTAAACATACACTCCAAGAAGGGGCATGTGTTGATACACGCAGGAAGGCAGACAGAGTCCTGGACTGTTCGTTCCATGACTCTGACAAAGCCATTTTCCTGGGCTGCCATTCTCTTCCTCATTACAAACTTTGACCCAAGGTTGAAGGCTTCGAAATGCGAAGTATTATATTCCCAGAAATATACTCGTGTGCTTTACTGTTCTGACCTTTCATCATTTTGTATTTTGATTGGGGTGGCCATTCGACGAGGCTCTCCAGAGCTCTGCGAGGCTGTAAAACAGGGAAATGAATGGAATGGCTATAGCTAGTCACAATACCGAATACTGAAAAGGTCAACCCAGCCCTTTCCCCCTCCCTATAATTCATGGAATATGCAGGACCTTAAATATTCTGCACTGCATTCTTGTGACAAAGAGCTCTGATGGGAAAAAAATGGAAAAAGGAAGCAGCAGGCTGCATTAATCCATTCCAATAGCAAAGTTAATCAACAAGTCAGGGATGAGGAATGGAAGGGAGTCTTTCTCGCAGCTGTAGTGGGCCTCCATTATATTTTCTGCCATGTTCCTGCTTGTTTTATGGTCCATCTCATACTAATGCAGTCCTATTGGCTGGAGTCCGCATACTCTCATGGTAATGATAATGCTGGAGGGTAGCAGAGAGGCACAGGAGAATACCTGTCCTTGATATTTCTACAGAATGTGCACGGCAAGAAAAGACATGATATTGAAAGCTGGCACAGCATGTTAGGTTACAGTCTGGGAGAACCAGCTTTGAAGCCATGGATGCTCATCAAATGGAAGCCTGACTTACCTTGCAGATAATTACTCTGAGGTTTGGTCATGGTGGAAAGTATCATCACACAATCGACTTATGTAGAGGGGTTTCCAGGCAAGAGATGTTCTGAGGTGGCTCATCATTGCCTGCCACTGCAAAGAAGAAGACAAAGAGTTGGTTCTTATATGCCGCTTTTCTCTACCCGAAGGAGTCTCAAAGCGGCTTACAATCACCTTCCCTTTCCTCTCCCCACAACAGACACCCTGTGAGGGAGGGGAGGCTGAGGGAGCCCTGAGATTCCTGCTTGGTGCTGTGGTGAGCCCAAGGTCACCCAGCTGGGGAGCGGGGAATCAAACCCGGCTCACCAGATTAGAACTCCTCACTCCCAACCACTACACCAAGCTGGCTCTTGGACTTCTTTGGTGGTCCCCCTTCCAAATATTAACCATGGTTGCCCTACTTAGTTCCCCAGATCTTATAAAATGGATTTAGCCTGGACTAGCTAGGTCTCTGTAAGATTCAGGCAGAAGTCATTTTCTCTTGATTCTACCCTTTGCTTTTGAGCCAGATTAGCTAAATTATATGGAGCCTGTGGGATGGTTTTGATAGCTCTGTCTTGGCGAGCCTGGGCCATATTGCTGGGTGAGAGGTTGGGTTGTGGTGGGGAAGCCTGCTTCACTTGATTTAGCTTGTCAAGTGGCACCTCTTCAATCCATCTCTCTTGGGGTGTGGAACCACTGTGGGTCTGCCTAGGCTGCCTGAAAATTTGAACTCAGCTCTCCCATCATCCAAGCTTCCCAGGCCAAACTATTCTTTGGCTCTCACTCGCTCAGCAAGGCTCTTTCTACTTCCGCGTCTGGCTCTGTTGAGCCAGCAGAGGGAAAGAGGAGGCAGCGTAAAAATAAATCCATTGAAGAAACGAGATATCTGCCGATCAGATGCTTCAGGCTCCCAAGGCTGTTGTGGCTGACTCATGTTTGCTAAAGCCTAGCACGAACAACATATTTAAACAGTAGCTAAAGGCAGTTTCCCTCTCTTGGGAATGGAAGAGGTCCCCTCCCCCTAAAATTAGACTTTATGTTTAAATCTAGTCTTCTCTTGGGCCCAACCAGACTCAGAAGCTCCTCAAGAAAGATCAGTGTCAGAACAGAACAGACTCACTCCCAAGAGGTCCCTCTGTACTTTAAAAAAAAATGCATACAGATTTTCTCCTCTGCTTTAAGACACAGCTTTACATTTCAGGCTTGTGCTCCTGGGAGTATCTTGCCCTAACTAGACTAAATCTGCTTATTCATAGATACCTATATTCTCTCTGATCTATATGCAGGCAGTCTGGAAGGATTTGTTAGTGAATATTATTTCATATATTTAAACTATACAGGGGAATTTCATTGGCAGTCCTTGGTAATTCATACACTTGCAGGTCTATGCTGTCTCTTATATTGGCCTGAATTGCTTAGACCAGGGGTAGTCGAACTGCAGCCCTCCAGATGTCCGTGGACTACAATTCCCAGGAGCCATTGTAGTCCATGGACATTTGGAGGGCTGCAGTTTGACTATCCCTGGCTTAGACAACTGGGGGTGGGGGGGAGAGGGAGAGAGAGAGAGAGAGAGAGAGAGAATATCCCCATCAGTTGGTTAAGCTACCTCAAGGCCATGGCAGGTCTTAGGGTCAATTCCAGCCTTAGGAGGGGAGCCCTTATTTGGTCCCTCCTGATTTTCAAAAATAAACTCAGTCATGTGGGGGGATGGGGCTGAAGGCTAAATTAAATCGGATAGCTTCTTTATGGCCACCATAAGAATGCTGCTGCTGGCTAAGAGCAGTAACCTCTGATCTGGAGAGTTTGATTCCCCACTTTGCTTTTTAGCTGGGTGTAAATCAAGAGACAAAGCTCCATATTTGCAAAGAATGGAGTATAATTGGCAACCAACTGGCTCCACCAAGGCAAGAACTGGCTGTGAATTTAACAATCAGCATGGAACAGAATCCATCCCTGTGGTGTCTCTTTCCCACCTATATGAACCAGCGCAGGATGTGCTATATGGGTGATTTTGCATGCCAGTCTATTTGCCTCTCTCTCTCTCTCTCTCTCTCTCTCTCTCTCACACACTCTCTCTCTCTCTCTCTCTCTCTCTCTTCCCCTGAAGGCAAACGATGTTCAGAAACAACAACAGAAGAGGAGAAAGGTACAAAAAGATTAGTTTGATCAAAGGGATCTCGTGTGACACCAAAAGATTGATTTCTCCATCCTGCCTGCCATGCCTCTTCCCTCCGAGCTGGCCATGTGGATGCCTCCGTGTTTAGTTCCTCTGTTCATTCCGTGCTCTGTGCCTTGGCCTTTTGATTAGGCCTTGTCCCTTTTTAAGATCGTCACGCACGGTCTTCTTGTCCGCACACTTTTATTATTACTCCCCAGATCTGTTAAAGACAAACCTGGAAGCCAAGGGCCCTGTGGCCACTTTCCACACAAAGAGGGGGGAGGACACAAGGGGAAGGCTTTCAAATCTGACAGCACAGAAAGCACTGCCATGAGGAAGTGAGGCGGGTGGCTTCCTCTACAGACGTGTAACTTGCAAAGTAACCCCGTGTGACTTTCCTTTGACTGTGTCGGCTAAGGGGAATGAGAGCAAAGGAAGATTGACAAATCCCTTCAGCCTAACGCTTGCTGATGTGCTGTAGAACAGCCTTCCTCAGCTTTCTTACCACTGAGAAATTCCTGAAACATTCTCCAGGATTCAAGAAACCCCAGAAGTGGCACAATTGTGCAGAATATGGTTGAGAAGCAGAGCTATGACACATCCACCTGGGGCCCCTCCCCTTCTCACCCCTTCCAGGCCCATCACTGGCCATTTGGGGAAGGGTGGGTGGGTCAACATAACCTTATATGATCATATCAACCAATAAATATTTAATAAATAAATAAAAACAATTAACTCCCATCCATTCAGGAAACCCTTCCAGGGCTTGTCAAGATATGACAGGGTTTCATGAAAACCTGGTTGAGAAAGCCTGAGTTACAGTTTTAGAGTAGGACCAGGAGACCCAGGTTTTGAACTCTTACTCTGCCATGAAGTTCATCGGGTGACCTAGGTGTAACACTTGTCGCCTTTTCTCAGCTGGGAGAGGGTCACTTTTCCAAAATGCCCATGTAAGAATGGAATTGAGAAGAGTACATCTCTTAATGATGAATGCCCACTGAGGAAACACCTACAGCCATATCACATTTTTGTCCGAGCTTTCCTCCAAGGAGTCCAGGGCAATACAGGTGATTCTCCTCTATTTTATTCCAGCGTTGGCAACAGTAAGTGGCTCTAGGGCAGAGTCTGCACTTACTTTCTTTATTCCATTGTCAATCCTGTTGAATTCAGATCGCTTTGAACTCGATTCTTCCTCCCCCCCCCCACTGAAACAGGAAAGTCTTCTGCACGTCGTTAGGGAGGCTCAGAAGGTGGGGGGGGGAACCAAGCCTCTTTCTTTCTTTTCTTGGAGGGGAGGGGGAGAGGATTGAAAAAGGCAGAGGAGGGAGGAAAAATCCAGGACTGACAGAAGTTGAGAGAAATTAGGGGCTTCTCCTTTAAGGCAAGCGTGTCACATGACCAGGTGTAGCCAATCAGAGGTTCTCTACCACGGAGCTTTCTTTCCCAATCTGGATATTGAGGATTAACAGCACTCTGAGATATTGCACAATAAAGGTAGGGTCACTCCGGATCAATCCTTCTTGCTGTAGAAGGAAAATTTAAATCGCCCCAAATCCAAACGGAAATCACATTCTGTGTAGAGGGCAGGGACTGAATCGATCTGGTGTTGGAATAAAAGCTCCGTGCAGTTTACACCTAGGTGTCTTCCAGAGTTCATGCCTCTCTGGAAGATCAAAGGCCACTCCGGTGTGATCCAATATCCCCGCCTGTAGTATCAACTATATAAGGCTGATTCAAGCATAGCTCTTGCTCTGTGTCAATTACCTTCCTGTCTCGTTCTCGAGATTTCTGCCTGCTTTATGGATACCTTCAATAAAGACTTTTTTTTCCATATCTACTCACTCGATTCATTTGAACTTAGTCGTAAAGAGGGGTCTCGCTTATGCGTCAGAATCCTGGATTCGTGATACTATCCTACAGGGGACAACTTCCTGATATTTTTCAAATAGTCTTCTTCTATGTCCTGATTGGCTCATTTGGAGACTTCCTGCTCCTTTGAGTACACTTCCTCCCTGCTCGCCTCTAGAATAGACAGGACAGAAAAGAACACTCAGACCGTTAAGAACTTTTTCCCTCCTCTTTCTCTGCAAAGTTGTTTCTCAGCTCCATAAAGCTCTTTATTATTGAAGGAGCCGATGCGCCGCATTTGGTATATTTAAACTCTGCCGACACAAAAAAAGTAAGTTTTGTAGCCATGCCTTGGGATCTCTGGCTGCTCAGGGGAAGTGTAGACTAAGTCTTGCACTTATCTTCGATCTGCTCACACTGGGAATGGTATTTCTCCCACCAGCGCGGATTTCTGTGTTTCTTTATCTTGTTCGGAAAGAGAAGCTTTTAGAACAAAAGCCTGCTCAGCAGAAGGAAGAGTAAGCCGGTTGCTGGGCTGGGTTGGTGCCTTTTTTTGTTGTTTATGCCACTGTGATATGTTAATACGTGATTATTCCAAGCTGCTCCCCTGAGCGCGCAACAGGGGTTTGATGGAGCTGGAAGGGGACCAAGCAATCGTATTTGTATGACTGGTATCAAAACCACCTTTTGTATAATGGGGAGGATAAAGAAGCAATCCAATTTTCATAATGCCAGCCTCACTCTGGACCACGTTGATGGCGCCTCCACACAAAATGGCTTCTGAAATTGAGAGGCTGCTGCACAATGATGTGGAGCAGCAGGTTTTAATCCAATAAATCACGGAGAGAAATTGCTGAGGATGCAGCGTCATCGGATTAAGTCAATTTGAAGCACAGCAATGGGGAGGAAAGAATGGAGGGCATGTTGTCACGATCTACCTGGGATCAAGTCTGCAACGCACCTTTTTTTACAGGCCTTTGCTTGAGTATGAACATAATGGCATCTGATGTCATGGACAAACCTACTGCAGAATCAATGCACTTCTTGGGACATCTCAGCACAGCTAACGACCTTATTTCTAAGGCCTGTATAGGAATCATTTCAGTGCCTTACAATGATTTATGTCTGACAGTTCAGGGCGGTATCATTTATATATTCATTTAGATCATTACCCTATTTTTCTCCCCAGAGCCTCACAACACTTCTCCTCTCTACCTTTTTACCCTCCCAACAACCACCCTCTGAAGTAGGAGAGGTTGGCCCAAAATCTTCCCCTGAGTTTCCATAGCAGTATGAGGATTTGAAGCCAGGTCACCAAAATCCTAGTTTGATACTTCAAACCATGGTTACTCTCGATGACCACAGTGTAACTTGCCTTTGCAATTTTTTGTCATGGTGCTTGTTTCCTGGATGACACCTCCACACACACACACACACATACACACCCCAAAATTAGTGATAGAAAAGACTCCACAACTCACCCCCATCACATGTTTTTTGCAAGCATCTCTGTCAAATCCTCAGAAATGCTCGGTGGACATTTGGAGGTGTTCTGTGGAAATAATCCTGCCACAGGGTCTATCTTTCCTATAATCTTCCAAAACATCCCCAGCATGCCTTGCTGTCAAGACTGATGGCAGAGGTAACTGTAGGTTTAGTGGCCTCTCATATTGAGCTGGCAGGCTGAGAAAATGACAATTCCCATCTCTCCGAGCAATCTGAGCATGTGCCAATAGCAATTACTGGATGGCCTATCGGATGATGACTGGCACCGACTGCAGTCATAATATAATATTCCTGCTCATATTATATTGCAAACAATTGTCAATTCCATAGTTCTGGGAGCTTCAGCTTGCGAGAAATCAGACACTGTGAGCAGGATAAGACTGACTTTTTTTGGAGCATGTTATTGTCTGCAATTTGGCAAAGAAAGTCCTTGATGCACCTGATGTCATCCATACATGGAGGTATGTCATATCCGCCTTCTAGACGGGGCCAGAAGCTTATTGAGCTCCACCCCCCCACCTTTGAACTTTTCCCGGACTTTTGGCCAAGCTTTATGGCTCAGGGAGGCTCTTCTTCCCTGCCTCAAGAACTCTGAGAACCCTCCCTTATGACCCCCCCTTATCCTTGGGCTGTTTGGGGAATGCTGGAAATTAGCAAGTCCACTAGGAAGAGTTTTTTCCCTGTGCCTGGGTGGAGTCCATTAGAAATTTCCATTAGTCAAGGTATTCCAAGCAATATAACCAGCAAGATAGTTACTGTAAATGGAGTACCTATTAAAACGAAATAAGACGGGGATCTTACTATCCTAGAGGGCCTTAACTGGAGGAGGGGCCAGGGTCCTCCCAAGGCCTAGTATATTTCTATATTAATTCTCTATATGAATTAATTCTCACTGGCAGTCTTCAAGCAAAGGTTGGATACACACTTTTCTTGGATGCTTTAGGATGCATAGGGCTGATCCTGCGTTGAGCAGGGGGTTGGACTAGATGGCCTGTATGGCCCCTTCCAACTCTATGATTCTATGATTCTAATTGAGCATATTTTTCTCGCACTCTTCCTTCATGGATCTCCATTTAGTATGCATCAAATTCCCTCTTCCATTTAACTTTCACAGCAACACTGTGAGATAAGTTAGATGGAGAGAGAGCGACTGGTCCAAGGTCACCTAACAGGGTTCATGACCCAGTGCGGATTTGAACCTGGGGCTCTCAGATCCTCATATGATACTTCGACTACTGCACCTAAGAGGGCTGCTCAATCACACCGATGCACCTTTGACAACTGGGGAAATGCGTTTTGAAATTGGAAAAGCAATGCTTTGGAAAATTGGAAAATTGGAAAAGCAATGCTGGACGCATATACTTTCCCCTGCTGCTATCCCCATCTTTCAACCATCATGTCAATATATTGAAAAAACATTAAAATTAAAAGATGTCCTTCAATCCTGTTATAGTGGGAGGGGAGCAAGCGGCATAGCTTGTCTCTTTTTTTAGCCCTGTCTGTTTTGCTGGATCGACTCAGCAGCGGCTCGTCAATACAAATATTTGGTGTGCATGTGTTTTTGTGCAGGTTTCCCTATAGGTATCCTTTCTCCTCAACTCACGGCATCAGGGCAAGGCAGAACCTATGGCACCTACAAAGGGCGCCACATGCATGGAGCCCAGGCCTTTTGCTCAAGACACCACGGAGAGCAGTTTCCCACCCACCCAGTGTTAATGGGAATACAGCCTTGTTCTGTGTCATGAGGAGTTGTTTCAAGGTCTATCATTTGTCACAGCTGTGGGTTTGCATAGGATGGAGCCTGTTGGCAGGGAATCCTGTGGGTGAATGGATTCCCTGGGGTTTGGGACTCTATATGAGACAGCACGTAAACAAATGTGGTTGACCCTGCTGGGTGGCCAAGGGCTCGTTTGCCAGGTAGCCAGGGGATAGCCAAATGAGTTGGGTGTCCATTAGCTCCCCCACAAAGGTCACTTCCGGTAGGGCAGATTTCAGAAGGCAAGGAGATCTGCTCTTCCAGCTGGGAATGCCTCTGGACTGCCAGTCAGGCTCCCTCTCCCATACTGTGTCAACCCTCCTGTACGGAGGGTTTATGCCCATGTTTATACCCAACATTGTGCCATGTTTATACCCAACATTGTGGTGTCGCATCTTATTCCAGCCTAAATGCCCTCCTGCAAGTCAATGGCTAACAAAAGAGGAATTTTGATCTTGTGTTGGGATGGGGGAAGGGGAATAAATGTATTGCTTATCTCAAGCCTGGCCCATTGCTCCTGGCTCATGACAATGATTTATAAGAGTGCTTCATCTAGGGGTACTTTCACACTGCTTTCCTCCCAGTTCTCTCCTGCACATATTTGCCCACCCAACATGTACATGTGCATTAAGTGCTGTCCTGTTGCTCCTGACTTATGGCGACCCGGAATAAGTGATTTCCTTGTTTGTCACCATCTTGCTGGGCTAGAACTTTGAAATTCCCCAGAACGGTTTTGCAGGTTTGCGATTAAACAAATGGAAATAAGGGAAGGAGAGGGAGGAAAGCTGTTGCTGGGCTTGTTAGCAACTCCAAGTCTGCTGACAGCAAGGTCTTCAGCTGCAGCAAAGGAAGTGTTATGCAGACTTGATTAGTTTAGAGCAGGGGTAGTCAAACTGCGGCCCTCCAGATGTTCATGGCCTACAATTCCCATGAGCCCCTGCCAGCAAACGTGTTTGCTGGCAGGGGCTCATGGGAATTGTAGTCCATGGACATCTGGAGGGCAAGCAGTTTGAATACCCTTGGTTTAGAGTCTATTGAGTGTAAGATAGATAAAGCAAGTTCCCGTTACTCTGAGGGGTTATTGAGGAATGATGCAAGGGTCATGCTCCTTCTGCAGATGTGCCTCCAAACCGAGGGAATCCTTTCAAGACAGAGAGCAATAAAACAAAAATAAATGCAAAGGTGGGAGGGAAGGTGACACGGAATAGCTTGATCTTCTCAGAGGTCAGATCTTGGAAGCTTGGCAGAGTTGGGACTTGGATTGCACACCGGCAGAAAAGACTGCCACAGAAGGCCATGGCAACCGCTTCTGCTTCTTACTTGATTTGAAAGCCCTTTAAAGCTTGAAAGATACTGAACAGCTCTTTATGCTCACGCACACACATGCACACATGCGCGTGCACCCCCCCCCCCACACACACACCTGTCCCTACATTCTAAACAAATTCAAAATTCTTCTGGGTGCCTTTCCACATTTAAAAGAAAATTCAAACTAAGTCAAATGCTCACAAAATGGCCCCTAAGTCCCAGTTCCTGAGTGAAGAGACTGCAAATAAGGCAGGGGAAGACATGTATGTGAAATTTGGATGGCCATTATAAATCAGAGTAGTTTGTAATAGTTTGGATGAGTCAGACGTGTATTCAGGATAAAGAAGCTTCAAATTCCACTCAATCACTACAATGTTTAATCTCAGCACCCCATTTTTCAATTCTGCAGCAGAAAGGAAATTGGAGGCACACATATCCCCTACTATGAGGGTCTAATGATTAGGTAGCAGCCAATATTAACTCTCCAGGATGTTTTTCTTCCCCCAATAGCTAAACGTGGTGTTTTCCAAAGGGATGAGAAAGTGCAGGTACAAAAATTCCAAAGGCAACAGTGGGAGTCTCCAACTGAAGTGGAAAGGACGCACAGTATTGGGTTTAAACTACAAGTACAACGATATAGGCTAGATATCAGGGAAAGATTTTTCACAGTCAGAGTAGTTCAGCAGTGGAATAGGCTGCCTAAGGAGGTGGTGAGCTCCCCCTCACTGACAGTCTTCAAGCAAAGGTTGGATACACACTTTTCTTGGATGCTTTAGGATGCTTTGGGCGGATCCTGTGTTGAGCAGGGGGTTGGACTAGATGGCCTGTATGGCCCCTTCCAACTCTATGATTCTGTGATTCTGTGACTTGTTATTTGTCCATTAGGATCCTAACGGTGCAGTCCTAAGCAGACTGACACCCTTCTAAACCCACTGCTTTCCTTGGATTTAGAAGGGCTAACTCTGCCTAGGATGGCACAGAGCAATTCTCATCTCTCTCATCCCTTTCTAATAATGGCGTTGGTGTAATCGGAGCTGCCTTTGTCACTGTTGCTTTGGGAGGAAAGGAAAGGCAGTTGTGTGGAAAACCTCCTTCCTGGCTTCACCTTCATTTCATTCATCTTTTGGTGTCCCCCCCTCTTGAGTGGTCAACAGAATCAAATGTTCAATTTACATATGCCTTGGTGTTCATTTCATGCAAACACAGGATCGGTCACAGCAATTTGCAACCTGCCTTTGCAATATGCTCCACAGCTTGAGCACCTCAAGTGTAACATGCATTTTTAATCTGCAAAAGCAAACACTCTGCACATCGGTACAGCTTGCATTATCCCGGAAACTGTTCAAATACATTTTTCTTTCTTTCTCTCTTTTCCACCCCCTCCCTTAAATGTCAAGCTGCTAGGTAATAAACAAGCTTTTGTTCTTTAAAAAAAAAAGGAAGAAAAGAGGGTGGGGGGAGAAAAAGGGGAGGGGGCTTCCAGGAGATCTGATTGGAAAGCTGATTTCAACAGATTGTTTTTATTGGCACTCCACGGAGCTGGGATAGCTGCTCTGCAGGGGAGCATGACCCAGCTGCAAAGAAGTGTGCTTTCCTCACATTGCAATATAAAAGGAGTGGATGCTTGAGCATAAAGGCCAGGTAAATGCAAACATGGAAACCTTCGTTAAATGCCTTGCTGTGAGATCTTGACAAAGTGATAAGCAGAAGGACTGAGATTCCCTTTCTCTCCTCCGCAGTCTGCAAAACTGACAATCATAACATGGCTGATGACGTTGTGTTGCAGAGGAAGGGCCCCCAACCTCCTGGAGCCTGCAGGGATGTGTGGGATTGGGAGGAATGGGAGAGGACCCAGAAAACTGGGTGCCATCTGGACCGAGCTGGTCACAAAACAGTAAGAGGCTTCAAAGCAAGCACCCGCCTAGGACATGAGCACCTGCTTTAAAACGAGGGCCGGTGGGTTGCAACAAGGGCTGAAGAGCACTCCATGAGGCTGTTTCAATGGTGTCAGGAGGAAGGCTACAGACATGTGAAAGCCCAAATCTCAACCGGGCAGCCCGTATGTGGGAATGAAGAACCCCCAACTCACCGTGACACTGGTTGTAACATATGGCATAGGCTAGGGACCTCAGGCCCAGTTTATATACTGCATAATGTGTCGGCCAGCTTTTACTCTTTTCTGTCTTGTTCATTCCTACTTTGTTCAAGTAGGGTTGTCAGCCTCTAAGTGGGGCCTGGACATCCCCTGGAATTACAACTGATCCCCAGGCAATAGAACAGGAGTGGCCAAGCTGTGTCCCTGGACTACAATTCCCACAAGCCCCTGGCAGGGATTCACAAGAATTATAGTTGATGGACATCTCAAGAGCCACAGTTTGGCCACTCGTGGTATAGTGAATCAGTTCCTCTGGGGAAAAGTGGCTGCTTTAGAGAGCAAACTGTATGGCATTCTGCCCTGTTCAGGACTCTCTCTCTCTCTCTTTCTCTCTCTCTCCCCCAAATTCTGCCCCTTTCTGGGATCCACCTGCACATCTTCAGGTACTTCCCAGTCAGGAGTTGGCAAGTCTATGTGCAAATGAAGTCTTTACCTGATTCCCCAGCTGTAGGTGAGCGTCTAATCCACCCCCCACCCCACCCCCGTGCGAGGGGAGAGAGGAAATGTAGCCGGAGGTCCCAGCCCTGCTTCTAAGCCTCCTCTGGATGATGAACCCGGCTGACTGATTAAATCTTCCGTGGCAAAAAAAAACCTGCAGCATAATGCCTGCTATTGAGTCCGTACCGTTATTATGAATGTGGCACAATAATTTACATTCCTCTCAGCAGCTCTTGCCACTGCTTTGTTTATATAAGCTCTGAACAAATATGCAAATCTCCATTATTATTTATCACCATTGTTGTCGAGACACAGACCTTTCAGGTCTAATTAGAGATGATAGAGTCTCCTCCACGAAGCCCTCCATGCTGGCCTCGGCTGGCCAGGAGGGCAATGGAGCACAAAGCACCTTGTAATCGTGTCACAAATGTTGTAAGCGACCAACTTCCTCTCCTTGCAGGGGGCCAAGAGGGTTTTGCTTCATTAAATGTGAGAACCGCAACTCATACCAAATCAAGCCTCCGTCTCCAAGTCTTCAGGAGATGTGCATTTCGATAAGGAGTGAATTCTTGCTTCTTCCACGGACTCTTGTTTATTCATACCCCAGTCCCCATCACTAGTCATCTAAAACAGGGGTAGTCAACCTGTGGTCCTCCAGATGTCCATGGACTACAATTCCCATGAGCCCCTGCCAGCGTTTGCTGGCAGGGGCTCATGGGAATTGTAGTCCATGGACATCTGGAGGACCACAGGTTGACTGCCCCTGATCTAAAAGATGGATTCTGCTGCCTCATTGCCTTGCATGCATCCTGGTCTACTGGTTCTCACCATTTTGAGAAGCCATCAGCAGCTGGTTTTTAAAAACAACATTCTCTTGCTGCAGAAGGACAAAGATGTATAAAAAGGATGAACAAGTAAGAACAACCGTGCTGGGTCAGGCTAACGGTGCTTCTAGTCCAACACTTTGTGTTACTTATTGGTAGCTTTGCCAGGTTCCTCCTGCCAATCAATAGGGGATGGGGAGACTTACGTGGAGAAAGAGAAGAGGCGTCACCTATTCACTGGTATCACACAGGAAGTGATGTCATCACACCAGCAATATTCAGATGCTCTGGTATTTGGGCAAAAACACTATGGTAAAACTGGCTTCTGCCATAGATTTCACCCAAATATCAGAGCCTGGCCTGGATGTCACTGGTGTGATGACATCATTTCTGGTGTAATAACAGAGATCCTCCACTGGGGGATCTGGTAACCCTACCCAATGGCCAGTAAAATCTTCCCCAAAGGCCTATAAGCAGGAGCATAGATGCCAAGAGTTCCCCTTGTTGACCCCAGCAACTGGTATTCAGAAATTTGCACCGTTGGTTTCGTAGATGCTTTTGAATTGTGAATGAACGCTGGTTGGTTTTTATATGGAATTTCTGTGGCATTTATTGCTACAATGTCCCTCTGTACAATATAAAAATTACATATGCACGAGTGAATGTGTGATGTCTAACACTAATTGCACTCGAAGGCTCACGCTTTGAACAAATCTTTGTTGGTCTTAAAGTCCACTGGACTCTGATTTTGTTTTATTGTGCTGCTTCAGACCAACATGGCTACCCACTTGAATCTAACTAACTGATTGATTAACACATTGATTAACCAATAACACTGAAAGCGAGCCCATTTTTAAACAGTGTGAAAATAAAGAATATGGGTGAGATTGAGTGGGAAAGCTAACTGTATCCAGCACAATGTATCTCATGGAAGGGACCCTTCTTTTCAAATGGAGTACAAGGAATCCCCTCTGTGAATGGAACAGCCCTTAGGGATCTAAAGCCGAGGTTCAAATCTAATGGATTATCTGAAAATAAGAGTTGCCTGGATGGGCAAGTGGAACTTTTTTCCGGCTTGATAATTGTATTTGAAAAGCAGCTCTTAAAAATTAAGTTACAGATACCTCCAGGCCTTGCTGCACAGGAAGGGCACTTTAAATATTTATAGGCAAACCTGGAAGGATTGCGCCCCCCCCTCCAAAAAAAATAGAAGCCATAAAAGAGAGGATGGACATGAACTAAATATATCTGTCTTCTGCTATCAAGCTACAATTTTAGGAAAGCTTTTGTTTCCCCCCAACCCCCCTCCCCCACATATATATCTTTGTGCCTTCAACATGAATTAAATCAGGAGCCCTCCATAAATGGAAAAAGGGGAAATGCATGCATCTGGAATGAAGAGGGACTTTTCAGGCTGTAATCCAGTTTAATATTGATTTCTTTCAACAAATCCTTTCCAGCACACCTTTGTCACCAAGAAACCCGGGTGTACTTGGACTCTAAATAATATGTTTAATGTGCATTGTACATCTTGTACATTTCCTAATGTAATCCTTCTATTTGTGGTTTAACAGCTTAGGCTTCCTGTCTTTGCCATATGCAATTTGGTATTTCAATATTTAAGTAACTGCTTGCATAGAAACATGTACAACATGCTTGTGATACCCCAGTTATTTAAATATTGAAAAAAAATGAATTATGAATTGTGCATTACAAATTCACAGAGTGATAAAATGGAATTTCCTCTGCATGGCTTGATTGCAAACATTTAACTTGAAAGGGAACTTTGAAGCAGAATTTGCATCTTTCAAGATGGCAGAAGATGGTGTATGACTTGGCGGCAATGAACTCTAATTATTCAAATCAGAATTTCCTGTTCTGCTGCCTCTTATTTGTCAACCTCTTCCCCTGAAAACAGCACTCATATTTGTCTGAACATGTAATTATTAGAACCCTGTTTTCTTCTAGACAATTTGATGCAGCTGATTGCATTGTATCTCTTCTCACCCTAAAAACTAATCTGGGATTTATGACATGATGGCTGGTGCTGTTACGCAACATATAAATGGCCTAAAACCAAACCAACCCCTAAACAAACTGTCTCTTACACGCTCAGGGAACAATGACAAAGATTTAAATAAAATCATAGTTCTACAGTGTTTGACAGAAGACTAGGCATCACTCCGAAACTGGTGGCTCCGTTTCCTTAGCTGCTGTCATAGAATAATGATGTTGGGAAATTTTAGTTGGTTAGAAAAGTGAGGCATGAATATCTCAGTGAATAAATATTTCATCAGATTCTTGGTTCTGGTGTAGAAATGCTTTGCTTTATGGTACATATTACTGTTGTCATTTTGTCTTTATTTCAGAGATCGGTACTTGTTTTATATATTCTGTGCATGACACAATTCTGTTTTGGAAGCCTGCTTCCACTAGGGCAGGGGTAGTCAAACTGCGGCCCTCCAGATGTCCATGGACCACAATTCCCAGAAGCCCCTGCCAGCGAATGCTGGCAGGGGCTCCTGGGAATTTTTGGTCCATGGACATCTGGAGGGCCGCAGTTTGACTACCCCTGCACTAGGGAAAGGCAGCCTAGAAACAATTAAAATCAATTCTCCCCCTCCTCCATTTACACACACACACACACACACACACACACGTGTGTGTGCGTGTCTTCCACTGGTGACAGCAACATCAGGTGACATCTTGCATATGGAACAGCTATCAACAGATCGAACGGAGACAGAGATCTTAGGTGGCTTGATTTCAACACTTTTCCATGGTGGCAGACTGATGCTCCTCCGAATCTCCAAATTATATTGACATGTCATTAAAATTTGTTATCATCTGGTTCTCCGTACCGCTTTGTCTCCCTCATAATGTTCAGTTGTGGTGTGAAGCGAATACCCTTTCGATTTAGAAGTTCTTACTGTGAAATGAAATCAACTACCATAAAGCAACTTACTGCTTGGTGAGCATCTTCTCTATTTAGGTCAGTTCTGTTGGTGGTTTCTTATAAACCTGGGGGTCCATAGCACACGTTCAGAGCATTTGCTTTGCACCTAGTTTCCATCCATGGTGACTCCAGTTGAATTAAGTGAAGCAGCTTGCCTGAGAAGTCCTTCTGCCCAAGAACTTGGGGAACAGGTTGCAGTCAGGGTTGATAGTTCTAATCTAGACAGACCTGGTGTAAGTCAGCTTCATGTGATTGTGTGAAATGGTGTATGCATTTCTGGCAATCTTCCAGATGTAAAATCTGCTCTTTTTCCTAAATGAAAGGAAGTGGCTCTTATCTTTGATTGGTGGCAGAATGGAATACCTTCAGGTTAATGCACTATGAAGACATATGTACTAAAACTACAGCATGGGAGAAAGTTCTTGGGAAGAGATTGCCCCTCCCTGAATGTTCCTTGGGACAGCTTGTAATTACCAAGCTAGAACAAGTGAACCTTTGTGTGAACCTATCCTAAGAAAGACCAAGACAGATTTTGAAGTTAGTAGTCAGAGAAAGAGTCTAATTACAGAGCTGGTTCCAATTTGATCCAAATGAGTGAACGCACGAATGAGTCCAAGACTTAGCTCACTGTTGGACTAGTATACAGGAGCTGCTCATAAATACTGAGGGAGTTCTGAACATAGTAAACACATGTGTTAATCAACGCCATGCAATCTAAAGATGGGATCTAATGTGGCTAGAAATTAGAAGAGCTAGATGCGTTGCCCTTCATTCCAAATAAAGCATTTCCCTTTCTTTACAGGACATTTTCCTTCAAGTTTTTTTTTCTATCTCCCTTTTTCATAGTTTAGAAATTACAGAAGATATACATTGAGATGAGAAACCATGAAAACCATCTCTCTTTGATATTTGTATTCAGAGTTATTCTGATCAGGTCAACCTTTTTTCCATCTGAAAGAGGGGAGCAATAGTAGGGAAGACAGGAAAAATGAAAAGCACAGTCTATTAAAAATCCAAACTTTGATTTTTGTTACTAAATCATTGGAGGTTGGGGAAAGGGGGAAGAAATCTCAGTAATGGGATGCATCAAGTTTTGCTGACTTTAATCATAAAAGCTGCCACCCCAAAGAAATAAAACACATTCAGCATGCAAAGGGAATAAAAATATGAACTCATCTTGGCTAATGGCTCTGAAAAGTAATATAAAGATATGCATAGATTACTCTGAACCTTGAAAAAGAAAGAGATGCATCCAATTTACATAAAATGATACAAGTAATCTTAGGGGCAAGAGAAACACTCTGAAACCAGAGGCTCATTAAAGAGAGCTGTTAGCAATGGAGCCTTTGTCCTTGAATGTTTTCTTTGGAGTTCCATTAAATATGTAGAATGGTTGCTTTGCAGTTTCATTCTGCTGAGCCTGGTTTATAACTGCTTTGCCCATTTAAGACACAAATGCTTCATTTCAGGATGGGGTTCTATGTCAGCTCCAGTAAAACCTGGAGAAAAGGAACTGAAAGATAATGTACGTTTAAAGGCAAGGCAAATGTAGATTTTGAAATGGAAAGTCCTCGCTATTGACTCAGATGATTGTAAGCCATGCCTTCTTCGGGACTCAGATGGAAAGATGTTCTTTTGTTAAGTACAGGAAAAGAACTTTCAGATCAATATCAGATCTAATTCAAAACAATGGCGCCAGAGTGTGGATCAACAAATCTGTACAATGGGGTCATGTCCAGATTGGGGAAATGTTTGAACTGCTGGACCTGAAAGAATCCTCGTGTTTGGAACAACAACAACAAATTGATACTGGAGGAGCAGAAGATGAGGGGACATTCTTTAAAAAAAAACCACTCAAACATCAGCATACAGGGGAAAAGATCAAGATCTTGAGAAAAGTTGACTGACATTTTGAGGAAAGAGTTGATGATAGGGAAGTCAAGAGGGGTGGCATCATGGCTGGGCAGGTGACTGAGTGACTGGGGCAAGCAGCGGTGGAGGGGGCTGCAGTACAAGCTAGTGGCTGAGACAGTTGTGACAGAGCCTACAGAGCATGAAGGACGATGATGAGGAGGTTGAGATAGGCACTATTTGGGGCACAAATGAAGAAGAAGAGCTGTTTTTTGTACCTCACTTTTTACTACCTGAAGGAGTCTCAAAGTGGATTACAATCACCTTCCATTCCTTTTCCCACAACAGGAACCCTGTGAGGGAGGTGAGGCTGAGAGACCTCTAACAGGACTGCTCTGTGAGAACAGCTGTAACAGGACTGTGACTAGTCCAAAGTCTGTGGAGAAGTGGGGAATCAAATCCGACTCTCCAGATTAGAAGCTGCCGCTCTTGACCACAACACCGTACTGGTTCCTGGATTGGCGGAAGAAGCAGAGGGTGGTAGCAGAAGCAAGCAGGTAGGACAGCAGTAGAGCCAGCAAGGAAGAGAGAGAAAAGAGCAGGGTGTCAGAAATTAGGTCTGAGGGTAGCAAAAACCAGTGGAGGGTGGAATTTTTCTCCTCCTGCTTGAGTTTCATGTGGGTTACCCCTGGAACATTTCTCATAGTCAATAAGGAATATTTGATTAAAAGGATCGTCACACTTTTAAAAATAGGTTTCAGAGCTCTGCTGTTCATGGGAGAGAATATGAATGGAGTACTAAATTCCTCACCAACAAATGCATGCACTCTGTTGTCTCTTCTGTGATGCTTCTTCATGGAGGTTTTCACATAAGTTCTTCATGGGGACAAAAAAAAAAAGGAAATGTGAAATGAAAAACAGGAAGTATGATAAAGGAATTGCGAACTGCAGGATATGTGAAAGGCTGGAAAAGGACGGAAAAGTGCCAAGGGATTTCCAAAATCAGCAGAGCCCTCGCTTGAGCAGAATGTACTAATTGGGCACAGACCATGATTCACTGCATCTGCTGCAAGGTCACATCTTGCTGAAGGCGCTCTTCCTCTTGCAATATGCTACACTGGCTTACTTTTCGAGAGCCTATTTTTTATTGATTTAAAAGCCAAGAGGGTATTTCTTCACTGGGTTTGAGATGCAGCTGAAAAAAAACAGCATTGTCCTACAATGCGCTATCAGCAGTTCAAAATTTTGGTAGGGCTGGGAAGAGAAGCCTTTCTGCCTTCAGGTTCATACTTCTGCATATTAAGATGCATCCTTTCCCAACTTCACATGTGGAGACGCTGGAAAAGAAGTGCACCCCCAAAGCCCCAATGTTAGCAATTCACACAATGTTTTAACAGGTAATTTCCTCCAAAGTAAAAAACAAACAAACAAAGGGGGACAATAGTTTCACAAAGAAGAACAATTAGGGCATGGGATGGCATACATTTCAGTACCTGATGATTTCAAGTCAAGTAAAATAATCCATTAATTTGTCCCAGGGTTGGGTTAGCATCTTTTCCCCTACAAAGTCAATGGGCATCTTTCTTGTGCTTAGGTTTTACCTTTCCTCGATGAACCCATCTGAAGGGTTGATACAGACTATTTTGTTTTGAATGGTAGTATAATCAGGGTTACCAGTTTCATGGGAAAACCTGGAGTTCACCTGGGAGATCTGTTCCCTGGAGGGAAATGGCAACTTCAGAAGGTGGGCTACATGACATTCTAACCCAACCCTGATGAGCAATTCCCCTCCTGAAAGGCCACCCTCTTCAGGATTTGCCCCAATCTTTAAGAATTTTCCAAGCTGCAATTGGCAACCTCAAGAGCTATAACGAAGGATCATTTAGACATTTTGCTATTGAGCCCCAAATTTTCATAATTCATGTGTCTGCCCATCTACATTCAAAGTAGAGTAGAGTCTTAAAACCAGCCATGCATTATTAGATGTCTCAGGATGCATGTCAATTATCTTGGCCTGTTGAAACAATTTGCCCTTTCTTGCCTTGCATAATTAGGGCGTAACTGTCATAATATGAGTCCTGTTAATCACATGGCAAACTAAGTTGACCATCCTAGTGGGGAGAGAAACCTGCACATCTTATGTTTGGACCCTACCTTCACTCAGTGGAACAGCAGGAGGGAAAAATGGGAGGTCTGATGGCACAAATGTCATTATATCACTTACAGTCAAGCACTCAGAAGGGATGTCACAGCGTCCCTCATAGGTCCATTATGCATGGCCACTGAAACGGCGATGTTGGGTCACATGGAAAACACAGAGGGGGAAGACGCGAAGCACACCGGTTATGCACGGGGCGGGGCGCAACGGCGGCAAAACCCAGAGTAACTGATTATGCACGTGGCGACCCCGGCACCACTTCTGGTTGCGCCCCGGTCACCCGGAAGCTGCACTTTCTTCCGCGTTTCGCTAATGCGGCTTTTTCGGCGGCATGCACCAAAGCTGCGGCCGGTTGCAGCCGGCACCGTGCGTTATCGGTGATTTTAGTCGCCGCCATTCCACCCCGAATGTGTGTTATTCCCCCCGTGCATAATGGGTCATACTGTAGGAATTTCCTTACACTTTCTGGTGTTTACCATGTAGACTGGTGAAATTCTAAGTGTCATGGGTGCTGTGACATCACTTCAAAATACTCAACGGGATGTGACATCACAGTGTTCATGATGCTCCTCCATGGTTCCTCACCAAACACTCCCTGGGATCACCAGCAGAGGACCAGCAATTTATTTACCATCAAGAGAAGAACAAGAGAAGAACCAAGTCAGAAGAAATCCCCCTGAAGAGACCATCTAAGAACCCCAAAAAATCTTGCTTGGCTCCAGTGCAACCGACTGACACATATCGGACAGCTGGGCAAAAAACGCATTGAAATCTTACTTAAGAGAGAGGTTTTCTTAACAATAACTTTTCCAGCTGACTTCCCCAGGCTTCTTGCCATTTTTGAATTAAACGGTCTGGCGCAGTAACCCCCATGGTGCCATTTGGGCCATCAATTAATTTCTCTTCAGAGGTTTTTTTGCCCTAATTATTTTTGCCAACGTTACGTAACCAAGAGGGGAAAGGTCCCCAGAGCATATCATTCAATTGAGATTGCCTTTGCAAAATATTCGACTGCTGACCCTTTCGGCTTGAAGCGCTTGTCTGGTTCCCCCTTTCCCTCCCCGCCTCATCTTGCCGCCCCCATCCTAATTTCCTACACCTACTCATCCTTCTCAAAGTGTTTTTGGCAAAGGGCAGGCTTATTTGTTAATTGCCGTTTCTCTTGGCAATTCTCTCTCTGTTATGATTATTAACGCATTTGCTGTCTCTTCGTAGCAATGTCCCTTCCTCCCCCCCTTCCTCCCTTGCAAACAGAAACACGCATTTTATCAACACAGCTAACATGATTGCCGCTCTGATGGTATGTTTTATTTATTTCCATATAGGTTTGATTCCATCGCAGTTTCTCATTTTTGCCTGATGTATTATTCATGATTTATACAATATCAGAGCGGGTGGAGGACACCCTCATTTTATTAGCTGGGCTATAATTTTCAGGGCTGTGTTAAAAAAAAAAAATGCAACCTGGGTTGTTTTGCTTCCGTTTTCTTTTCTCTTTGAATGTTTTCTCTCTTAAAATTGGTATGTAAAATGGAGGCAGGGGAGGCTATTGCTTTGGCACGCGCCCATAAGAGAGGCCGTCTCCTTATTAACAGGCCTGTGGCTGACTTAGCAGAGTGGTGTTACTTAGTACATTTGCTTGTTAATATTGCTTGTCGTTATTAATATATATGGTAATATTTACTGTGAGACTCCTGTTCATACATATTAAGATCTGCCTTGTAGTCCCTTCGATGTGTTCTGTCACCATCAGAAATGTGCGTGTGCCTTTAGCAACAGGCCCTTCTCAACAGTGGTGCTGAAACTATAGGAATGCTTCCCCAGGGAGACTTTCCCTGTTTGTTAACTAATTAATTAATTACATTTCTATGTCGCCGCTCCCAGCGTAGCTGGCTCACGGCGGTTCACAAAACATATCATAAAAACAACATCACAAGAATAAAACATCTTCAATTAATAACCCCCTTAGTTGCCCTTAAAACTCTATGAAACTCTATATAAAATATTAACAATAACTAGATAAATAAATGGCAGTACAATATAAGCAAAATATTGTAAAAACGCTTCAAGTCCGCCCGCAATGACAGATACAAAGTCTGCCAGCAGGTTTCACAGAAAGGCAAGGATCTGAACTTCGGTCTCTCAGATCCTAGTCCAAAATGACAATGACTGTATGTCTCTGGTTCTGTACCTCCGTTCCTCACTTTGTGGATTTTTCAGGCATGAGGGATCCAAGCCTGAATGCCCAAGAAAAATGGGAAGACAGATAAGGGTGGTATTTGAACTGTCAAAACTGACCCACCATGAGACACTATGTGGGAGCGCAGGATATAAATTGGATCATAAATAAATAAAATGCAGAATTTTTTTTAAAGACTTCTCTTCCTCCAAGCATCTATAATGTGCCAAGAGCAATTAGCTAGTTTATGATAAAGGAACTCATTTCCATTCTCTTTTGTATAAACAGCAAGGGCACCTTGGTGAAGTGGATGAGAGTGCCAGGTTTGATGCCCTCCCATGGGCAGCCAGCTGGGTGACCTTGGGCTCGCCACAGCACTGATAAAGCTGTTCTGACTGAGCAGTAAGATCAGGGCTCTCTCAGCCTCACCTCCATCACAGGGTGTCTGTTGTGGGGAGAGGAAGGGAAGGTAACTGTAAGCCACTTTGAGACTCCTTCGGGTAGAGAAAAACGGCATATAAGAACCAACTCTTCTTCTTCTTCTTCTTCTTCTTCTTCTTCTTCTTCTTCTTCTTCTTCTTCTTCTTCTTCTTCTTCTGATTTGGTGGTCTCACTGAGGGGCAGTATGAACCATGAACGGAAACCCTGAGTAACCTATTTTCCAATTAGTCGTTCTCCAGTGTTGAGGATGGGTTAAGGCAGGTCACATGAACACATGAAGCTGCCTTCTATGGAATCCGACCATCAGAGTCAGCACTTTCTACTCAGATTGGCAGAGGTCTTTTCACATCACCTACTACCTGGTCCTTTCCACTGGAGGCCCCAGGGACTGAATCTGGGGTCTTCTGCTCACCCGGTAGGTTACCACTGAGCCTGGCCCCTCCCTGAGCCATGGCTGTTTCCCTGACATGTTGGAGAACCAGATGGCATGCATGGTGATAATAAAGGGCATTAGGGTCCAGCAACAACCCCTTTCTCATTTCAGTGTTGGAATCCTCACTGAACTCAACTTCTCTGCTTCTACCTCTAAGCCAAGTCCTACGTATTTCTCTGTCTCCTGCCCTACTGGTATTCTGAACTGATGAAAGCAACAGGACTTCAGGATCCCGGTGCTGTACTTGCTCATAATTCCCTGCCATAAACAACTTTCTCTCCCTACATATGTTTCAGATCAGAGAGCTACTTATTCCCTGCTCCAGTCCTGATGAGTCTATCAGATCTAAATTCTTTTGTCGTTGCATGCCACAGGTAATAACATTTTCCCATGCTAGAGTCAGTATAAAACTTTATGATATTATTGACTTCGGCACAGCTCAGAGCCAGTCCTCGGCATTATTGATTTAATGACTTCTGTTCTTCTTCTCCTGAGCTGGCTCCAATGTTACCTCTCAGTTTATTGGAGTTTCCAGGGCTTCAAGCTTTTTACTGCATCACTGGTAGCTCATTTCTATGGACAGTCTGCCGTAAATTACCCACTGACCATTCCATTGCTGAATGAGGAGGTAATAAATATGAAGAAATTCAAGGAAAAGCGTCCGTGCACCAGCTGCACAAATCCTTTCGGCCTCTTCGGATTCCCTTTTTAAAACAATGATAGATGGATTTTCAAAAGAGAAGGAAATGTATTTCAAAGTGAAATCCGTGATTCATCTTTCTGTTTGTGTGTGTGAGTGTGTGTGTGTGTGTGTGTGTGTTTTACTGAAGATCCTGAGCTATGCCCCATTCTAGATTTCCAATCAATGTTCAGTGTTGGATTTTTCCTGGGCGCTTAAACAGGCAAGAACCAATAAAATTATATTCAAAATTCAATTCAATAACCTGAAAACTTTATTCGCTTTTCTCTTTGAATCACTGAAGAGCAGAAGGACCAGTTTAGAAGCATGTTTATCATGATAATTTCAAACCATAATTTCTTTTTCAAGGAGGACACAGGTGTGTGTGTGGGGGGGAAGGGGGGAGTGGTTCTCTTAGTTTACTTTTGAAACTCACTGTGAACAGCACTGATTGGCAGGTGACCTTTGTTTTTAACTGCGTTTCCCTTCCTGGAGTAGTTTTAACATTAAAAGCATTTCTTTAAAAAAAAATCAGGTGATTAATATGTAGATGAAAAAATAAGCCAATTTCTGTTTTTTTTGGGGGGGGGCAAAATGCATAGTAGAACAACTGTTCAATTCACATGTGCCATTCAAATGTTTAAATGCAGGGAAAGGCCAGACTCACCCCATAATTTAGGGAAAACTTAAAGTTTCTTTTTATACTACTTGAGTTCACCATAGAACTTTTAAGAAGGTCTCATTGGTGTGTTCTTCCATTTCAGTGATGCAGTTAATCGCATCAAAAAGTTTTATTAATTTATTTGAATCACTTCTATAGCTGCCTTGCTGCTCAATAAGGGCACCCAATCGTATGAATAAAATCATATATTAAAGTTTAAAAAACCCACACAATTAATTAAATGAATCACAAAACAGCAGCTAAATCACCCCTTTAGTAGCAGCAGGAAAATTAAAGCAGGAGGGATGAAAGCTGTCATAAAGCATAATTTAAAGGGTTTCCAAAGTTCTAAACATATACAGTTCTCTTTAGAAGGCATAAAGAGGTGGCATAATTTGCATATCTTGGGAGAAGGCATAGACTTCCAAGTCTCTTCTTGCTACAGTTCTGCTTATTGGGATTTCCACAGGAAAGTTGCAGATGGATCTCAAAATGTGTACTTGTTACTGGTGGAGATGTTCCTTTAGGTATTTTAGACTCAACCTATTAATATGTAAAGGTGAAACAGTACCTTGAAACAAACTGGAAGCCAGGGAAGTTGAAGAAGCACTGTTCTTCAGATGCTGAGTGGCAGCAAGTACCAGTTAGGATTCTAAGACCATTTATGCACTGGAGGTTTCATGCCAGGCTGCAGGCTGGAGTTTTAGTCATGGCAGGTTGCCCCATCTCATCCTGCACCCACATGGGGGAGCACTTGGCCTGGTGCACCTCATCCGCCCCCAATTTCTGCTCCTGCACGGGAGCTGGGGCACTGAAATTCCCAGTGCATAAACGGTCTAACAGCTGCACTGTAGACCAACTGAAGTTTTAAGCCATTTTAATGGCTTCATGAACAGGATGGCTTCATGAGCAGCTCCATATAATAATCAAATCTGGCAGTCTTGAGGCATGCAGAGCTTGTGAAGATGGCTTTAAGAGGGCCTGGAGGGGGATGATGAGAATTCAGGAATCTTTCTTGGATGCAGAGGAGAAAGCCCGAGACAGAAAGAGGAACCAGTTGGCAATAACCCTCTCCTCTCCCAGTCCTGAGGTCTCCTTAAGGCCCTCCGATGGGGACTCCAGGCCAGCAGGGTTATGGAGGTACATAACACAATTGACACCCCCTCACAATCCAGTTCTTCATTATTTCTATTAAGAAATTACAGTGCTTGCTTGCATGTAGGTGGAAAGGACAGCTAGAGCTGAAGTGCTTCGAAGAGTATGAGAAACAAATACTCTAAGTTAAAATTACTCTGAAAACTTTCCATCGGAGAAATCTCAAAAAGAGCCAATAGTGCATTAGTGAGGAGCTGGTATTATGCTTGCCAACCTCCAGGTGGGGCCTGGAAATCTTCCAGAATTGTCACTGGTCTCTAAACTGCAGAGATCAGTCTCCCTGGATAATATGGCTGCCTTGGCAGTTGGATTCAATGGCCTTCCCCTTCTCAGAGCCTGAACTCCTACTTATAAATCTCCAGGACTTTTCCAGACTGGAGATGTCAACCCTAAATGGGAATACTTAGCCAGACTTACCCATGAGTACTCTCAATTGTGGTGGAAGGTGAGTTTTTTTCAGCTTAGAAGTCAATAGCAGAGATCCAAGACCCAAGACCCAGGACTTGGGTCTGAAAGGGCTCTTCTCCCATGAATGAATCTCACTTCCTGGGTGGCTTGGAGCATAGAATCCCATCAAGCTTTAAAACATCCACTCTAAACTAGCCAAGAGTAGATTGTTTTCTTTTAATAATATTCAGCCCAATTTTCTACAACAATCAGAGGACTGCATGGTGCCTGGAATGCGTTCCATTTGGCCACATCCTGGGGACGCAATAATGAATGTTTGGGCTATAATGGATGCTTTGCTACGACTGATTCTGTTCCTCTCGTATCCTATTAGGCCTGAGCAGCCAGAGAATGGCCTGATGGGATTATAATTGGCCATAAACACAATGCACACTTCTGCGGAATGCATTTTTTCTCTTTGACACCGAGGGCCATGGTCATCCATCTACCACAGTTTTCTGTCACTTTCTCTGACGTTAAGACAAATTAGTTGTTACGTGGTCATATCTGTGAAGAGCTGGAGAATAGGAATTATTCCAAAGGGTTGGCTTGCCTCTCTGCGTGTGCACATGCACGTGCTTAGACTGAATATAAAAACAGATACCGTAGACTAATGTGCTATGTATTTCCTGAATCCTAGTGTTCAAATTACACTTGGTGCTTGAGAATGAGAGTGAGAGGGATGGAGGCGCTATTCCTTGAGGATTGTTTGCAATGCCTCTAACAGATGCATGGAGAAAGTTTCCGAGATACAAAAATGCTCTTATCAATTTTGCAGATATGTAGGACCAGAACCAATGGGATGGAATTAATTCAAAATACGTTTCAGCTAAACATCCGGAAGAAGTTCCTGGCAATTAGAGCAGTTCCTCAGTGGAACAGGCTTCCTCTGGAGGTGTTGGGTTCTCCTTCCTTGGAAGCTTTTAAACAGAGGCTAGAAAGCCACCTCACCAAAATGATGAGTCTGTGAATTTAGGCAGATTGTAAGTGGGTGGGTTTAAGGGATTGGGTCCATGCTTGGCCCTTACTTGCATTCTCAGCCCAATTGCCATTTGGGGTCAGGAGGTGAATTTCCTCCAGGAAATTCCCAATAATTAATTTCCTCCAGGCCATAATGGCCAGGGATTCTGGGTATTTTTGGGGGTGGGGGGCATCATCTGGGCATGGAATTGGGGTCACTGTGGGTGGGCAGGTAGTTGTGAATTTCCTGCATTCTGCAGGGGATTGGACTAGGTTGCACTGGAGGTCCCTTCCAACACTATGATTGTATGTGTGTGTATATCCGTTTGTATCAAAGCTGCCATGTTATCCAGGATAATTGATCTCTGTAGTTTAGATATCGGTTGTAATGTTGGAAGATATCTAGGCCCTATCCAGAGGATGGCAAGCATCATCACTACCTACTAGCTCCTCACCAACACAGTATTGATTCTTTTGGAGAACCGCACACGTTACTCCTTCAGAGATTCTTGTGAGTCCTAAAATTGTGTGCTAGGCACTGATAATCCAAGGTAACATTATATGTGTGCGTGACCTTCTACTGTTCCTTTAGTTCTCAAGACGAAAGCAAGAAAAGTCTCTCTCCTTCATTCACGGTTAATTGCTGTGACATTTGGTTTGTCTCGGAACGTGCCATTCTTGCTATCTTTCTGTTTTACTTTTGCTATGAGTACTAGAACACATGAGCAGATGAAGCTGCCTTACACTGAATCAGATCCTTGGACCATCAAAGTCAATCCTGTCTATCCAGACAGGATCTCAGACACAGGTCTTTCATGTTGCTTACTGCCTGGCTCCTTTAACTGGAGAAGCTTGGGAATGAACCTGGGACCTTCTGCATGCAAAGCAGATGCTCTGCCCCTTAGCCACAGTTCCTCCTCGCAGTCAATGGGTTTTCCTTTGTACTATGAAAGACCATCCTTCAGAGGGGGAATCTCCTGTGGAAATACTTCGATAATCTTATTATATTGAGAGGGTATTGTTATTCAACGTGGAAGCAAACTTTCCCCTTTTACAGAACTCTTCCTTTGGTCAGTCTTGTCTTCGAGACAAAAAAAAAACAATAATTAAAAAAAGGAGTCTCTTTAATAGAAAGGAAGTGGAATACTTTCAGTGTGCAGCTCCAATGCAACAATGCTCAATTTACTCTGCTTTTCAAAGGCTCCAAGACACGGGACATTGGGCAGTTGGAAAGTTCTTTGAGTTATGTTGTCCAAATTATTAAAAGTGGATGTATGGTAGCCCAAAAGGTGCTGAAAAGTTTTGGGGTCATTCTTTCTTTTGGCAGAGAGAAGAAAGCAATACCTCTGAATGGCCCCAGAAGTCGTTCAAGTCAAAAGGTGGGCTTGCTGAATGGGCATGGGCATGAATATTATGCTAAGAACATTCAAAGAACAGTCAAAGTTGTGGCTTCTTTCAGATCTGACACGTAAAGGGATCTTGAATGAATGAACATGAAATACTTATTTTCCTGGCGCTGACAAACATGTCCCTTTTTAAATGAGAAAGAAGACACATGGACATTCTTTCCGAGGCTGATGCAAAACCATCCCTTCTTCACTTGCATGATCTATTACTGAGCCTGCTTTACCAGAACAAAAATTTAATTGGAAATTAGATTCCTGTCGGAACAGCTGCTGGTAGGTTTTAAATGTTTTCTCTCCAGCTTCTGAATCAATTCATGATATCTAAGAACAACAGAGATGTTATAACTGATCCATGAACCATATCAGGTAGTCTTGAATAGAGTGAGTTTTATTCCGTAACCATCTTTGAGATTGTATGGAAGGACAGTATGACTTCAGATACATCGAGGCCCCTTTCAGAGGGCTGTCTAAGATGCTGTCACTCACAAGTGTGTTTCCTGGGGAAACTCAGTAGAACTTTTAAAAAAAACTGGGTCAAACACAGAAAAGATGCTGTGGCCTATCAGTATTTTTCATAGCAGGTTGCCTAGAACCAGCTGACCACTTAAGATAGACTGTTTCAGATGCTGGACAGCCCTGGGAGGTTCTTACTTTCAAATGGCAGGTTGGAATGTTGAAAAACAAGGAAGGAAGGAAGGAAGGAAGGAAGGAAGGAAGGAAGGAAGGAAGGAAGGAAGGAAGGAAGGAAGGAAGGAAAGAGAGTTGGTTCTTATATGCTGCTTTTCTCTACCTGAGGGTGTCTCAAAGTGGCTTACATATGCCTTCCCTTTCCTCTCCCCACAACAGACACCTTGTGAGGTAGGTGAGGCTGAGAGAGCCCTGATATTACTGAAGTTGATTCTTATATGCCACTTTTCTCTACCCGAAGGAGCCTCAAATTGGCTTACATTCGCCTTCCCTTGCCTCTCCCCACAACAGACACCCTGTGAGGTGGGTGAGGCTGAGAGAGTCCTGATATCACTGCTTGGTTAGAACAGTTTTCTCAGTGCTGTGGTGAGCCCAAGGTCACCCAGCTGGCTGCATGTGGGGGAGTGCAGAATCGAACCTGGCATGCCAGATTAGAAGTCCGCACTCCTAATCACTACACCAAACTGGAAGGAAGGAAGGTAGGAAGGAAGAAAGGAAGGAGAAGAAGAAAAATGAACAATGGAAAGAAAAGCAGTGTTTAACAGTTAAACTGCTGGCAAACTGACAGTTTTGAGGGTGACTGAATTTTGGAGAGAGTCCACTTTTATTGGGTTTGGGTGGCATTCCTGTCAAAAAACATTAAAAGGGGGAAGCCTATCTGCTCTGTGCTGTTCCTGTTAAAAACCAGTGAAAAGTTAAAAGCCTTTCTTTTTGTTATAATACTGAATCCGTCAAACAAGAAACCTGCTTTGAATTGGTTATGCTTTTGCAGGGCCCAGCTCTCTAGTAGTTTTGTAACTGTAGTACAAGAAGACTGAGAAGACTGGAGAAAAGGAAAACAAAGAGACAACCAAACCATATATGCCACTGAAATAAAACATGATTCATAGTTTTTTTCCCATCAAGCCAATCGTGTGGTTTGTTCAAACCAATAATCTCCTCATAATACTCCGTATGTATGCTTGGTAGAACCCTGAGTCTTGACATTGCCCTCATTCAGAACAGCTGTAGCCCCCAAAGCCTCAATTATAAAAATAAAAGTATTAAGAAACCCCCAAGAAGCTTGTAGGGTGTGAAGGTTAAGGCCTGTGATTTCTGGTCTGGAGACAGAGTCTCATCACACCCATTCACTTGTTTTCCTATTCTCAGCTTGAATTCATTCTCAAACTGGTTCTCCAAGACAAATAAAAAAAATGTAATATAAAATGCTCCATCGGGAGGCAGTCATTTCTCCTAGATCAAGACATGATGGCTGATCCTGCGTTGAGCAGGGGGTTGGACTAGATGGCCTGTATGGCCCCTTCCAACTCTATGATTCTGTGATTCCCTGGATGTTTCTTACCCTCTTTCTCATGGCCACATGGATGACGACTAGAAGAACAGGGAGACTCACAAAAAGAGGTGGCTCCGGGCATGACAAATGGGTGCCCGGGTCTTTCTTGCTTTCCATCTGATAATTTTATCACTGGTTGATGAAATCTGGGGAAAGGATCTTAGGTGAAGCTAGGTCTACTCTTTGCCTTCCCTCTGAATATAACATGCTCATTTATAGAGGCTGAATTAAATGACTCAGCAGCTGCATGTGGAGGAGCGGGGAATCAAGCCCGACTCTCCAGATTAGTAGCTGCCACTCTTAATCACTACACCAAGCCTTCACAGACCTCAAAAATCCCGTTAATACCATCCCGGTAACTGGTAAACCTGATGATGCACTCAACATCTTTTCTTTTGTCTCTGAACTATGTGTCAATATACATCCATTTGAATATTGGAGTAATTTTATGAGCAAAAAAACAAAACACCCTACCCAAAATTGTTCCCTCCGATTGCCTGTTCCTGAGAATTTTAAAGGCTCAGATTTAGGAGTCAGCAAGTGCCAAAATACCTTAAGCAACTGCACAGGCTGTGAACTAGCTGGTGTGATACCAGCACAGAAGTCAAAGGCCTTTGCTGCTGTCACCTCAGCTTTCGAAATCGTCCAGGAATTTTATAACACCCTCTGTCAGATTCATTTTGCATTTTCCACCAACGCTGCAGTGGACATCTTCCCGACCTCTTCAGGTCACCCAGCTCCAATGTAAACGAAGGGGTTGGGTTGTCCTTCAACAGTGAGAGAGGTTAACATGGGGCAGCCCTTCTCAGTAGCTGAAGAGAACTGGGTGAGATTGAGTGGGGGAAAAACTCGGCTAGATCCATTCCACTGCTCATAATTTCATGGTCAAATTTTCTATAGTATACAGCCAAGTCTCTTGTTGTAGATCTTCTGCCTAGAGCAATCAGAAGCCTTGATCCATGGATTACAGGGATTTGAGAGAGTCAGTGATTCTTTTTTCTCAGCACTATTGGCTTTCCCTATGGATCTCCTGTAGTACAACAGAGCCTCTTTGCCTATTAGATTAGCTAGGGAAGGTCAATGAACCCAGTATTATTCAGACTGTTTTTCTTTTAAGGAGGAGTCCGTGGCTTTTCAGCATGAGGGGAGTGGAGTCTTTTAAGCATGGAGTACCAGTGGAGCCATGCTATGTTCTGTGTATCTGTTAACGAATCTGACTTCTTAAATTGGAAGTTGGCGGAGTTTCATTTGGCACTTCAATTAGACCTCTCCCGTAAGACTTGAGAGTTCCAATGACTCCAGAATGGCTTCATAAGCAATTCAGACGGGCGGTAATGGATACACTCGCTGATAAGAGCCGTGCAACATTGGGAAGGGACCATTTGCACCAATTTACGCAAAAGTGGACTGTATTTATTAGCGATTGGACTGTTCTGCTGGGTTTTGTAAAACTCGATAGAACAATTTTCGCGTTGTAACGTTGCATCAGCATGATTGTATCTGTCCTTTTTCTGAGTGCTGATTCCCCCTCCCCCTTGAGTTAATGCACATAAAATGTTTCCGTTAAAAAGAAAGAAATGTGATTTCTTGGTTAAGGAGATTTGGGCATTCTGGTCAGGGGGCAGTTCAACTCATCTTACATAACTGCACAATAATGTCTTTATCCTCTCAGCCAAGTTACAAAGAAAGTGTATATTAATTCTCTGGGGAAGTTCATGGTAAAATAATGGAAGCTGCCAAAGCTTCTTTTGGAATGAGGACAACAATTAGATCTCCCCTAAAATACCAGAATTCTATTGCTCCTTAAACCACTAGGTGTCAGTAGCTAATGATTTCTTTTTGCTAAGGATAATGTTTGCATTTCCCATCCTTGCTGTCTTGATCCTAAAATTCTTCTTTTGTTGCTCTCAGGTACAAATCTAAACTGTGTGTATTTTTTGCACCATGTTCTTTGTTCACAGCACCCGTCTTCCTTTTTGCAGTATAGAATTGTACATGGATGTCACATACTGTCATTCATAATTTAGCATATTTTATTCTGCCTTTCTTTCAAGGAGTGCCGAGTTGCTGATGGCATTCTTCCCTCCTTTGCTTTCTCTTCATGGCAGCCTCATTACCCAGCAACCTTTGTGGCAGAGTGATTGGGACCTTTTTCATTGACCAGTGCAACTGGACAAATGTTGGACATTCATTTTAACCAACCTACTGGGTGACCCCCAGAATGGCAAGATACGAAGGAAGCTATTGACAGGACCAGGAGGACAAAAAACATAATTTGGGTTCAAGCCGTGTAGAATGTCATTGCATGGTTCTACTTATCTTAGGTTTCCTTGCTTATAGAATGTTCAAAAGAATCCCATGGCACCAAAGTGTGAATTCCTATAAAAGAGACTCAAATGGTTTATGATTGAAATGGATCTTCCTAAAGCTTGTCTTTTTTTTTAAAGGAAAGATATTGCTGGTGCCCTTTGCAAGCATTGTTTTCCTTCCTTGCTTTCTTCTTTCTCTTTCTTCGTGGCTTTGACACCTGACTAGTGACCCCAGACAAGCCTCCCGCGCACCTTTCCCCTCCAGCAAGTCATGTGTCTAAGGCAAAATGAGATGCTGTCCTTTTCAAGAAAAATATATAACTTCACTCCTCTCTTCACCACCACCACCCCCATTCTTTTTGTCCTGTACAGGTTTTGACAGGCATCATAGTGTATTTGTTTCCTCCTTTTTAAAATCCAGCTCAAGTTTGCAAAGAAGGCTGGGGATGGGGAGGGGGGAGGGAGGGAGAGAGAGGGCACATGGGCTAGAGAACGAATCAATATGGCCAGAAGAGCAAGAAAAAATGACTTGAGCGCTCTTCATTCTAATAATGCGGTTAAGGCAGAGCAGAAACCCAGATAAACACAGCTCCCACATCTCTGCCTCTGTCCACAAGACTGATTTTCCAGATCATTATTTAGATTCATGCATGCTGAATAATGATATTCTGCTTGTACATCCACTGGCTTGGTTCAAGTTCCGTTAGCCACTTGTGAAAGGAGAGCGGCGTTTTCATGGCTCATTTGGCTGTGGGCAAGCAGTTCGAGCCTCTTGATTGAGCTCCTTTTTGCGTATTCAAACAGCGCGGTACAGGGCAATCAACAGGGTTACATAGCCAGAAAATAGTCCTAGCTCTCATGAGGAAGGATGGAACCTCTCACGAGTCAGGACTGCATGCTACTGGGCAGCCAATTGTGCAAATGGATCAATCAGTCAACTAATGATTATAAACCTTCTGGGTTGGATCAAGACTGAATTGGCAGGTTCTATCAGTTCCCTCTTCCCATTGGAAACCCCGACTCATGCAAATCTTCAAGGTCCCCTATCCCCCAGGAGCAATCTTTTGGAGAGACCGGTGAGTTGCAGTGGGAGGGGAGAGGCAGGAAAATTCTGCCAATGGAAAATTCATTACCCCTCCAATCTTCTTGGGTTTTAATTTTTTTTTTGGGGGGGGGGAGACTCATTGCTCAGTGCGCATCTCTTTCTGTGGTTGAGGCTCTTTTGCAGATGTGCCTTTTCTCACAGCCTAATGGGAAGTTTCATTCCCTTCCTTGAATGACCTGACCCAACCATCTATGAGCCTGGGGGGGAAAAACCCATTTCTCCAAAGACATCTACAGGGTAAGGAAATGAAACTCCAGCTATTGAGAGCTGCAAAGCTTTTCCATAGCTGCTCAACTTGGAGAACGGGCAGATGGGCAGAATGGCAGGACAAGTGTCCTCAGAGCCGTTGATCCCACAACAGCCAGAGCTGAATCTATTTCTCGGGTATCTTTTGCTATCACAGTAGCCTGGCGTCTGCAGACACTCATATCTGGACATGACATTCTGCCAAGCCTTATGGTGTACTTGGGCCTGTAGATGCCACACAGCCAGAGAAGAAGGCTGGTACAATCTGCTGCCTGAACTGTGCTTCAAACCAGCCTTTCCACCATTTCTTAGGGGCAACCATAGGATCTCAGGTTAAAGGCTCCTCTCCTTCTTGGGTCTCTCAGCTTCTGATGTGGTAGCCGCAGATGGTGCAAGACCTCTGATGTTCTCTGGTGGGTCAGAAGGACCAGGTACCTCAGAGTCTGTTAAGATTTTGCCCGCCATGGGTTCTATCACCAAAGTGTCCTCATCTTTTGATGAGGAAGCATCAGGTCCTGTCCTGATAATCACAGCTGCTGAACATAGATTGTTTAGAAGAATAAGAAGAGTTAGTTCTTATATGACACTTTTCTCTACTAAGAGGAGTCTCAAGGTGGCTTACAGTCACCTTCCCTTTTCTCTCCCCACAACAGACACCCTGTGAGGTGGGTGAGGCTGAGAGAGCCCTGATATCACTGCTCGGTCAGAACAGCTTTATCAGTGCTGTGGTGAGCCCAAGGTCGCCCAGCTGGCTGCATGTGGGGGAGTGCAGAATCGAACCTGGTTTGCCAGATTAGAAGTCCGCACTCCTAATCACTACACCAAGCTGGCTCTCACCAAACCTATTTTCCATGAATTTGACAACATGCAAAGCTCCAGTGGGCTCAACATATTAAAATAACTGTATTAGTCTGTGTTGATCTCATGATGCAGGCCAACAGAAATGGGATACATGAAGTTATTTATGAAGATTAAACAGTCGCACCTGTAGGGGTTCTTTCTTCAGGGACAGCCTAGAGTCACAAGAAAGTCTCTAGCAATGTTATTTAGGCAGTCAGAAAACACAATGTATTACCCTGGACCTAAACACTCTCTCATGAACAGTTTGGTGAAACTAGTGGCATGTCAAACTGTATTTGGATCATGCCTTGATTGTAAAATCTTAAACCTAAAAAGCACAAATAATTTTTTTTTAAATTAGGTCCTTTTGAAACTTGAGGTTGCTAATAAATGTGTCTCTTATAAATAGCATTTGACATCCATATTTGATTTTATCCACTGAACAATTTGAAATAAAATTGCTTTAAGTTGCTAGAGAGTATCAGTCCAATTTTAACCATTTTAATCTGAAATTTTTATGTTAAATTTAATAAATCGTGTTGTCAATGTATTTTTAGCATATTGTATACCACCTCATGGGCAAATTTGGGAGAGAGGCAGTCTAGAAGTTTAATAGCAATAGCAATAGCAATAACAATAACAATAACAATAACATCCTTTAAATACTTTTTATCTTGCATTCTCAGTTGAAGAAACTTCTGCAGCAGCTTACATTAATTAAGAAGAGTTTATTATACCCTGCTTTTCACTACCCAAAGGAATTTCAAAGCAGCTTATAATCACTGTCTCTTCCTCTTCCCACAACAGAAATTCTTTTAAATAGATGGGGCTGAGAGAGCTTTGACAGAAATGCTCTGTGAGAAAGGTCCAAGGTCACCCAACTGATTGCATGTGGAGGAGTGAGGAATCAAACCCAGCAGCCTCTCTTAACCACTGCACAAAGCTGGCTCTCTTAAGAAACAAAGAAACAAATAACTTATGAACTGCAGTTACTGGGAGCATCTACAAGATGGGAGAGGTAGAGTCAGATCAACAAATCTTCAGTTAAAATGGAGACAAAAACAGAAGTATAAGAAGACAAAGCAAAGCAAGAGAAACCACCAAATATGAACAGCCAAGACCATGTCTAGTGAGCCCATTGCTATTTTACACAGCATTTAAGTCCAGATATGGAGACAGAAGGATCACCAATATTGGACATGCCTGGCAGGGAGATTGCTCAACAAACCTGGTACCTGTTAAACAGCGGCGGGAAAAGGTAAAGGGATATGACAGGAGGATGGAGTTCAAAGGGCTAAGGAACAATGGGATGGAGGAAAGGAAGATGAACAAATGCTGAGTGGAGAAGCAATCTCCCAGTATGTGACCTTATATACAACCTGCCCCATGTGAAGCAGTGTGAGAGCCGCACAGCATGGAGGCTTCTTTGTGGTCCCTGAATGATGGGTATGCTCATTCTTTTAATCTATTTGCAGAACACTTTCCAGGAGCAATTTTCTGACGGTGGGTTCCTTGTTAACTGCTTATCCAGGCTATTTGCAGTGCATGATTGCTCATCGAAGCCACATGGATAAGTGTTTGGCCAGCTGAAACTTTAATGACTACATAATTGCAAACAGCCAACAATGAATAATAGATGGCAACGACTCTTGTTTGTGGAACGCTCGCCTTGCTCTCCCTACCATTTTCTGTAGCTGAGTGAGAATGGACCTTCTCCCAAATGCTTGAATGCCATGGGCACCATTTTAGGGTTCAGGAGTGAGGCAAACAGTTTGTAGTTGATGGGGAGAATACAAGATTCATGAAAGTAGCTCTTTGGACCTGCAACAATGACAGGGACCATGTCTTTTACAAGCAGATATTGTGTTTCTTGGATGTGGAATAGTATGGTATAGGCCAATCTGGTCAGATTTCAGAAGCTACACAGGATTGGTGCATAAATGGGGGCCACCAAGAAAGACTCTGCAAAAGAAGGCAATGGCAAACCACCTTGGTTTCTCATCTGCCTTGAAAGCCTTTTGCTGGGGGTCACCATAAATTGATTGGGACTTGATGGCATCCACATACATACAGTGTTCACTAAAATACTCAAGAGTGTCACAAGACTCCAAAAGTATGGGTTAAACTAGGTTTTATTAATGGTTGATCTAGACCAGATTTTCAACTTTTTTTTGTTTTCTTCACTTTTTTGCAGCTTTCATAACCATACGCGTGCACATTGCTAACATACTTGAAAAACATGTTGTCTGAATCCCACTACACTGGCCCTGGTTTTACCCCACACAGCAGATGCCCTCCAGCCAGATGACAGGGGTCCACCTCAAGCTAAATCTATGCTAGACCCTTAGACCACTGTGGTGATGGATGAGCCAGGAAACCTGTGAGGGCATTGGTCCAGCAGATGGGATAGACCTTACCCTAGAGGCTCCAACAGGTGGTGGCCAAGGGAAGCACGGGTGAAGAAGCTAGTGATGCCTCATCTCTGGGATGAAAAAAGTGCAAGATGGCCCTGTAAGTAGAGAGATGGGAGTTCCCTTTGCGGAGAAAGCCTTCTCTAATAATGAGTTTGGGTGGTATTCACTTTCTGTATGGCATCATGGCTGTGTTCATAAAAGAAGGCTCAGGCAGCCAAGGATGGTCTGGGTTGCTGTGAGGCTTGGGAGAATGACAGAAAAGGGTCCAGTGAGTGAGGCTATCTGGGTCTCCTGCCATGTCCTCCACACACTGAGGAGCCACTCGCTCAATGGAGATCCTGGTAACAACTAGGAGGACCCTCCTCCAACTCATCAATTCCTTACAAATATGTTGGGTACATTTGAATTAAAAACTTTAACCACCATGGATTCTTAATGTATCAGCACCACTTCAGAAACATGATGAGGAAATTCAGAATCCCAAAAGCCAGGAAGAAGATGAAGAAGAAGAGTTGGTTCTTATATGCCACTTTCTTCTACCAGGAGTCTCAAAGCAGCTTATATTCACCTTCCCTTTCCTCTCCCCACAACAGACACTCTGTGAGGAAGGTGAGGCTGAGAGAGCCCTGATATCACTGCTCGGTCAGAACAGATTTATCAGTGCTGTGGAGAGCCCAAGGTCACCCAGCTGGTTGCATGTGGAGGAATGCAGAATCAAACCCAGCTCACCAGATTAGAAGTCCACACTCCTAACCACTACACCAAGCTGGCTTTGGGAAGCATAACTAGTTCATTTCCATAGGCAAATAAAAAATGATGGCCTTGGAGGAAAAGCCCTCCCTCTGACCTCTGATTATTTCAGTTATGAATACAAATGGGACTCACTCCAACTCCAGTCCTGCACAAAACATAGTAGCCCCACAGGTGGCTGGCCCTTCCCTATCCAGTTCAAAGAAGTCATCCAACCTGTTCAATGACGCGTACTCAACCAGACAAGTATCAGTAAGAATTCAAATGTCTTTCGGTCGACTCATCCCCCCTTTTTTTTCTTTCTTTCTTGGGGTAGCAGTGACAGAAACGCAAAAGGAGCACTGGCAGACACAAACTTTGAACATTGTTCTTGGGTCTATGCTTGTAAATTATGTATTATTTCTCCTCACAGAGACCAAAGCTTAATGGCATCTGAAGGAAGCTACTGAAGCATTGCTGTGTTGTGCTGTGTAGCACAGCCAGTGTCTCCCCGGATAAGGCTATTAGAAGAGAACGAGCAAGAAAAAAAAAATTAAAAAATCCCAGAGGTTGCTAGGAATGATAATAGGAGATAGTGGAGGAAAATGAAGGAACATTAGGAGGCCTACTGAATCATCCAAGGAACTTTCTACCACTCCTACCACACACTAGTCTCTTTTAATGTGCTTCGTGTAGAGTGGACTCGGCTCTAGAGATGATCAGCTGAGAAACATTCCTCATTGCTGAGAGAATTTAAACCCATTTGGAACGTGACAACCCTGGGTTTCTTGTTGGCTCTGGAAGGGTCTCCTGAATGGATGGGAGAGAATTAATTTTCTGTATATTTTTTAATTTGTTAAACATTTCTCAGGTGATATGAGCAAATACGATCATGTCAACCTGCCCCACCCACCCAATGGCCAATGATGGGCCTGGAGGGGGTGGGAAGGGGAAGGGTCATGGGTGGGCGTGTCCACAGCTCTGCTTCCCAACCATATTCTGCATGTTGGCACCACTTTTGGGGTTTCTCAAAGCCTGAAGAATGTTTCAGGGGTTCCTCAACAGGAACAAAAAACTGAGAAAAGCTACTATAGTCATTAGGGCTGTTGTAAATATTTGCGGTTGGCAAGGACATTTGAGATTTTGCCTTTTGAGTCACCCTGACCTGGATGAGCCAGGCTAGCCTGATCTTGTAAGATTTCAGAAGCTGAACAGGGTCTACCCTGGTTAATGCTTGAATGGGAGGCCACCAGGAAAGTCCTGGATTGCTATACCTAGGCAGGTAGTAGTAAAACATCTGTCTCTTTCCTTGAATACTCCAGGAAGGATTACCATAAATTGGCTGCAATCTAATGGCCTTTTCAAAACCACTGTATAAGTTATTTTCCATTCTCTTCTGGGCCTCTAGACCTCTGTCAGGTCTAGGAAGGATGGGAGTGGGGGAATAAATAATTGTGCAATAAAACTGGATCATGCAATTAAAGAACAATGTCATTTTTAAAAGCAGCAATATACATCCAGTAGCCTGAATTTAATGAATTACATGATCCAATATCCTGAATTTCCGAAGTGCAGGAAAATATATATATAAAGGTTATATAATATATTGGTGCAATATGAAGGTGGAGGAAAAAGAAACCTGCCAACATTTTTGGCAGGGCGGTTAGAATTTTGATACCATTACCTTGAGTGAAAGTGCTGTTCCATGGATTTCCTTTTGACCAGATCTCTATTCCTTTAACGAAAAACCCAGTTGATCAATTAATCAATCAAAGTCACATTCTTCAAATGTGAGCTTCCCCGCTCAGATATTAATAGATGCTGGTTGATTCTGTCCTTATTTCAGTATTTATAAATCACAAGTGTCGGAAACAATGCATTTTAATTCAATGAAATATTAGAAAATGGAAAAGTATTATCAGTCATCTTGCAAAGCAAGATCCACAAACTGTGAACATAGAAAACGCTTGGGAAAGAAACTTAAAACATCAAAATCATTGCAATCTTTTATAATATACTGGAATCACACTGGAACAGGGAAGACTGTTTGTTGACCAGCATTTCCTATGTCCTAAAGATGTGCTTATTTGTTCTACTTTAGTTATTCTAATAAAAAGTCCTCCCCCCTGTTGTTCAGAATCTGTGACTGCCCTTCTCTGTACACAAACAAGGCATTTGTTTGAGAGATGGCAGTAAACAGAGCTGGTCCAATAAAACCATATTGCATATGAAGAATGATTTTGCCTTGTGAGCTGCCTAATGCTGTACATTTCTTCCATTATGTGCTCTCCTGTCCCTTGTATGGATCTGTAAGTGGAGAATTTGTGGGGCAAGTTCTTGCAGCCACAATTCTTGGGTCCTTAGAGTTAAAGTTAGAAGTTATTCTGTTTTCAGATATAGACCCAGGAGGACACTCTGTTCATGTGGATCACTATGCTTTTAAATTATGATTGGCATCCTTAAACACTGTTTTTTTTTGGGGGGAAGCTTCATTTTCATGCAGCATCTAGATATACCTGGAACCGGGCTTACATTTGATGGGGGAAATTCAGTATTCTAAACTAAATATGCTTCCTTTACGTAATTGAGAAGTGATTTGGGGATCAAAATGGCAATGCAGAAGTGTTAGTTTTTTTTAAAAAACGTGTTGGTGTTGTGGTGTTTCTGCATAGCAATGTGGAAGTGCACTTAAAAAAAAAACTTAATTTTGGGGCTCGGGCGGGGGGGAGGAGGAAGTTTGAGTCCCTGAAACAACCGTTGTGATGGGATTGTTGGCTTGCAGTGATTGACAAGCTGAGGATTAGCAGAAATCTGGGAGGGGGAGGGGTCTCCCACCAGGAAGCTTGCAAATGTGCGGCTTCCAACTGCAGCCAGAAGTCGGCATGAGTTTTATGCCTCCATGCAGAATCGGTCCCAGTCTGTGAAGGTTCCTTACTGTAGAAGACATCAGAGTGGTTGATAGGTATCCATAGACCTATAGGACTAACAAACCCATTTTCTCTTGGCTGTCCCCAGGCTCATTATAAGGCTGGCCTGGATGAAATTTCCACAGGTAAGTTTTAGCATTTGCTCCTGCTTGAATTGAAAATGGAAAATGGAAGAGGTAAGTGCACCAGAACAGAGTGTGTATTATAAATGGCTTGGGAACTCCAAGACAACGTGTTTATCTGAGAATTTTTCCAGCTCGTTATGGGTTAGAATTCCTGGCTTCAAAGTTAGTGAGTTTCACAGTCGTTTCATTCTGTTCTATTACATAGACGATGTAGGTCTTGCATTTTAAGCAGGAAGTCTGAAAAATGTCCTTACTGAAGATTATCTTTCCTCTCTCTACAAATCATAGAGTAGCCTGATAAGAAAGGGGTCATTCAGAGAAGGAAGGGGAAGGTATCATTGCTTCCTGACCCTAAATCAGTAATACTGATACTAGCTGGTGGCTCTACATATTGAGTAACTATTGTTACAGCCTATGAATGAGACTGGATTTCACATGCTGTTGACTCTCTCCCATGTAAGAAACAAATCCACAAATCGTTATTTGTACAGCTTTTGTTATGTTCCCTTGCATTGAAAATGTCCTATAAAAATCTAGGCATTTAACCCAGCTAAATACCCAAAGGCCTGTAGGGGTGGCACGAAGCTCCCCTTCTGCTGGAGCCAACTCCATAGTCTAGAGGCAATATCTGAAAAAAGCTCTCCCCCATGTCCCAGCTGGTCCAATTTCTATTAAGTCTGGTTCCCGCAAGAGACAAAACCTCAAGATCCAACCAAATTGCTATGGCCAGAATGGCCATTGATGTACTCTCATCTCAAGTCAGTTAGGGCAGTGGTCCCCAACCTTCTTATCACCGGGGACCGGTCAACGCCTGACAATTTTACTGAGGCCGGGGGGGGGGGATAGTCGCCGCCTGAGCCTCTGCTCCACTTGCTTTCCTGCCGGTGCCCCTGACTTCCTGCTGCCCACTGGGGGGCGCTGCCAGCAGCAACTGCGCAGTGCCACGCCGAGGAGAAGCCCCAGCCATGGCGGCCGCCGGAGAGCTCCAAAGGTGAGCCAGCGGCAAAGTGGCAGGGCAGCCCCCGAGGCAACAGCTGGGGAGGAGGACGAGGAGGAGTCACGGACCGGTATCGACTGATCCACGGACCAGTACCGATACCGGTTACTGGACTGGGAGTTGGGGACTGCTGACTTAGGTCTTTCAAAGTCAACACCACCACCACGAGAAACAAACTGGCACACGGTGTAGTACACTTTATGTGGCCACTGTCCCACGTCTCAGCAAGGAATGGTGTGCATGGTATACAATGTGCACAATTTATATAAATAGCATATAAAGTGCTTATGCAACAAGCATGCAGAACATAAACAAATCTACACAGCCAACAGCAAAAGGAAGAGCAACAGAACTGATGAAAAACAGAAATGTATATAGAAAATGAAATAGGAAACATTTGCTTATTAACCGAAGGTCCTTCTTTGCCACTGGTGTCCAGCCAGCCAGCCAGCCAACCTGCCTACTGACAGAACTATCTAGCTAAGCATGAGAGGCAGAGATGCACACTTTAAGGATCAGAGGTGGTACTCCTGAACCTCGGAACAAGAGCCATGGCAGAGACTCCAAGCAGGGGGAAGCCTCCTTGAAAGGAAAGGCTGAAGACACTTTGCTGAATTTGATGGCCATCTGTCAGCAAAAGCAAAAGGAGCTCCTTGAGCTCTCTGCGGCTCTCTCCTGAGCAGAATGACAAATGCAATTCCATCCGAAGAAAGGCTGTGCAATGAAGCTCAGCGCTGTAATTGGCCTCCTGAAAGGTACCATGATTCTTACCTGTGTGTTGTCTTTCATTCAACATGTATCCCGACACAGCAGGAAGATGGCTGATTTTCTTGATGGCCCATAGGGGAAAAAAGAGACAAGTATACAGGCCCTAATATTCAACGGCTTTACATTTTTGCATCAATCGGTTGCATTTATCAAAACCGGAGGCAAACAGACAGCAAATTGTAATCTTCAGGAAACCGGCATTCTTTTAGCCTTGGTGCAAAGAACAAGGTACTAGGAAGGATATTATTTCTGGCCTGTGATCCGGCTTGCCATTTTTTTACTGCTTGCGATTTTTTTCTACCACCGACACCGGCACTAGGGAGAAAATGGCCATCATTGTGCCAGTTGTCACCCTTGGAGCAATGCCTGGAACTCCCAAGAAACACCTGGACATTCTAGGCCAGGGGTAGTCAAACTGCGGCCCTCCAGATGTCCATGGACTACAATTCCCAGGAGCCCCCTGCCAGCATTCGCTGGCAGGGGGCTCCTGGGAATTGTAGTCCATGGACATCTGGAGGGCCGCAGTTTGACTACCCCTGTTCTAGGCACTGGGCAAATAAGACCGGTTTTGCTCCACAAGACAGGGTGGCTTGGAACAGCAAAAATCCTATGAAGATGCAAATTGCAATTTGCTAGAATTTGGCTAGATCTCGAATGGCAGAACACCATTTCTCAAACGGATATCTGACTGTGAGAACTGACAACAACTTCAACAACAATTATACCATTCATGATAGACCAGTCCTCTGAATTCAGTCAGAGCTTGTTTGCCCTAAATGTTGTTAGTCTCCAGTATAATTTTTGCTATGACCGACTAAACACAGCGACTTCTCTGGAATTTTTATAGCTGAGTAAATTGCATGGCTCAGCACTTTTTCAGCCAAATAAAAATGCAAGGCATGCTTAAGGCATGATTGAAATGCAGATGACTGGGGGGGGAAATCTTACTCGTTCCTGCACAGCATTCCTGCACTCTGCAACAGGACATTCAGACCACAAATGCCTGGAATCACAACAAGTAGCAAACAAGGTGTGGATACACACTTTACTAAACAGCCAGTGTGATCCCCCATTTAGTGATTGTTTGGCCATGAACTACAGTCAACAGAACAAAAGAAGCGACATCCTTGTGACTTGTTCTGCTTGCAACGGATCCAGCGCAAAGATGTCTATCGTTATCGTGTTGGTTCCAGAAGCTTATGTAAATTAATTGCATCCCAGAATTGGCAAGAAGAACATTTATTCAATTTAGACCAGTCCTGGTTAAAAGCTTTATATTAATCTTACAACAATTTAACAGCGGCTGAGAGACAGGACACAGCCATGCAATTATCCAACACAAGCCACCCTTCTTGGTCTCTAATTAGGTATATAAGCAAATATAGTTTGCTGGAACTAATTGGTATATTACGGTTGGCAGCGAGGTGTCAGGCAAGTTCAGATTAAGGGAGGGAATGCAGGATCTTGAGCATCCAAGGACTGGCCCATTTGTTGGGCTTAATCGCATGTGTAATCCAATTAGACGCACTGGGCTGGTGCAGGTGTTTAAGTGCGTGCATCATTCCAGATTCACTCTCTGTTAATTTAGCTTTGGGAAATAATGGGACACAGCCTTGACATGCTGTATGGCCAGTGCAAAACATCAAAGCATGGTGGGGAGACCAAACCCTAGAAGATGCTACGGCATATGGACACAAAATCTCCCTTGCTGCATCTCAACATTGCCTTTCTGTCCTGAATGAAGTAGGAAACAACAGTATGGGCTGTACTCAGGATGCATTGAAAAGGCATTCTGGGGAAATGGGATATTTCAACACATGGATGGGAGACCCCCAAGGAATGCCAGGGCTGTGATGCAGAGGCAGAGACTGGCAAACTACCTCTGAACATCCTTTGGATAGAAACCTCTTGGGGCAGGCTATTTCAACCAAGGTTTTGTGAAACCTTGGGGTTGCTTGATGGCCCGGGAAGGGTTTCCTGAACTATTTTTAATATATTTTTTAAATTAATAACAGCATGAATCAAATCTGGCTAGTCATCTTTCTCTTCTAGATAATTGGAGTGGTAAACGTCTAGTACAGTCAGATCTGCGACAACAATAACTTTCTTTAACTTTCGCTAAAGAAACAAGGAGAAAAGAAGAAGGGAGCCCAGACAAACATACCGAAAAAGGAACAGACCAGGGCAATCTTAACTAGACATGAAACTAACTGGATAAAATAACTGAAAGGAAGGGGTATGCGAAGAACATCGGACTGAAATCATGTCTGCAAGGGATGAATTGTATTGAATGCAATGTAAATGGGAATTTAAACATGTATGACTATTCTGAAAATAAAACATATATTATAATTTCTTTTTGTTAAACATGTATTATGTGATGTGCTCATATATGATCCATGTCAACGTGCACCCCCCTTCCAATTGGCCAATGATGGTCCTGGAGAGGGTGGGGAAAGAAGAGACCCGAACTGGGTGTGTCCACAGCTATGCTTACCCACCATATTCTGTGTGATTGTGCCACATCTGGGGTTTCTCGAAGCCTGAAGAATATTCCAGGGGCTTCTCAATGGCAAAAAAGTCGAGAAAGGCTGCCCTAGAGGGTGGCCACTGTGACTTGATGGCAAACAATAGCAAGAAAACTAGCCTTAGTCTTGCTTTCACTTCTCAGAAGCCCTGGTTTCTAAGCCTTTGTCGCGAAGACAAGCCTTTCCCTGCGTCGGATCAAGTCAGCGGCAGCCTGCCAACATTCGGCTCGAGCTTGATGCTAGGAATTGCCTTGAACTAATTGCTTAAGGACAATGAACACGCTCTCAGAGAATCATCGCTCGGCAGCTCGGATTGTATGGATTCCCAAATAAATACTGCTAGGCATTTGGCCTGGTGCAGTTTCTAATGACTATGCTTATGAAACCTGGCATCAGCATGAACGTTCCTGCTCTCTTTCGAGGGGGGGGGCACTTTATTTATTTACTGAACACATTGGTATGCTACTTTCCCATGCCAGGAAAGCCCCCAAATGGCTGGAAAAAAAGAGGAGAGCAGGAAATGCATCACACGCTGAAAAATCACAATAACGGCGGTAATCGCAATTGTAAACCCACAAGGAACATGGGGAAAGGAGAACAGTTTGGAGACTGCCCAATCTCCATCTCCAAGCTCTGGGAAGCTGGAGGAGGTGAGTTTCCCCTCCCTCTCTCTTTTTCTGTAATTAATTCTCCAATGCTTGCAGTGTTCAGTGCCTCCTGGAGCATACCCTGACCTTGTCAGGCCAGTTTTAAAGGATTTTGTTGGCCAGACACCCCTCGAATAAGGACACCCGACCACAGCATGGGAGGTTGAACTACTTTATTTAAATAGCTGATTCCTTTAAATAGGCTGCTCTAAGTGGCCTGACTATGGCTGTCTTTGTTGGCTCTAAGCTTGGCCAATGCCTTCTGTCCATCTTGTTTATTCTTGTCTGCACCCTGCACATGATATGCTGAGAAGTAGCCAGCCCCATCCTCTTTCTTTAGGATTACCAAGCATGGGTTGGACTGGAGATTCTTGTGGATATAGCCTGGGGAGGGTGGGGTCTGGGAAGGGGAGGGTATAATGCCATACAGTCCACCTTCCAAAATAACAATTTTCTCCCAGGGAACTGTTCTTTGTTATCTGGAGATCTGCTGTATTTTTGAGAGATCTCCAGCAACCACCTAGACGTTGGCCAACATACATGAGGTGCCTCAAGGGCACTACAAAGACCAGAAAGATGTTGCTCAGCACCAAGGGCACCCCATCCCACTGTATGGCTTTTCTGCATATGGCCTCCATCATGCCTGATGCCTCAAGGTGCTTACCAGTCATCCCTGCCTACTTGATCCCTGCCCAAACTAGCTAGGGCCTAAACAGTCAAAAGCCTATTTAGAACCATAGAACCACAGAAGGGGCCATACAGGCCATCTAGTCGAAACCCAGCTCAGTGCAGGATCAGCCTAAAGCAGCCATGAAAAGTATCTGTCCAGCCGCTGCTTCAAGACCACCTCCTTAGGCAGTTGTTTCCACTGCTGAACTACTCTGGCTGTGAATCTTTCCCGCCGATATCTATCCAGCACTGTTCTACATGCAGTTTAAAGTCATTACTGCGGACCCTTTCCTCTGCTCCCAACAGGAACCACTCCCTGCCTTCCTCCAAGTGACAGCCTTTCAAATACTTCAAGAGAGCAATCGTGTCCCCTCTCAACCTCCTCTTCTTCCAAGTCCTCCAGCCTATCCTCATAGGGTTTAGTCCCCAGGCCCCAAATCATCCTCTGTCTTCTCCTTTGCCCTCTCTCTGTTGTGTCCACATCCTTTATGAAGCGAACCTAATCTAAACCTCCCTTTCAACATCACATTTCTATATCTATCATTTCTCAATCGGTAAAGAAAGATAACCAAAGGATTCTGCCTTCCCGAGCTTTTCAGATAGTCAGGGGTTGACGCTGAACTCCAGATCCACCCAAGTTGCTGCAGGTCGCCTCAGTTTGGAGGATTAGCTGAGACGCAGCTGATGCTCTCTGCCTCGGCCTGCAATCTGGCACTCTGACGGGACATTTATGGAACCTCCCTCCCCCACCTAACCACTGCTCATTTATGGGGCAATAGCCTTTGTTTCCAGTCTGTCAAGCAGGCAGAGGGCCAAACTGTCAGCTCCCAGACATCTAAACCCACATTGCTTATATGACCAGCCAGCCATGTCTGTGTCTCTGTCCTAATGGATTGTTTACCTTGAAGCATATCCTCAGAACCTCCGACAATGGATCATTCCCATGGCAGGTAACGCAGTTCCGGCCCAGATCTGATTCTGAAACATCTCATCTCATTCATATAGCAACACTCCCACCCCCACCCCCCGTTAGCTTATATGAGTGTTACATCCCTGGACGGCTTTCTAGAGGAGAGAGATTCTGGAGTGTAGATCAGGGCAACTGAGACCTACTCTTCACGATTTCTGCTCTTCCTCTGGATAATTCATTCTGTTTTATGCCTCCTATTCTGTGACACACCTTGCTATATTCTTTAGACAACTCATTTTGGTTTAAGAAACGTAGAAACATAGAGCTGGAAGGCAACTCAAAGTTCATCTAGTCCAACCCCCTGCACAAAGCAGGACGTTCACAGCTACTCCCCTCCCACTCCTCCTCCCCTGCCCTGTGCTCAGAGGAAGGCAAAGATCACCTAGGATCCCCAAGTCAATCTGACCAGGAGGAAAATTCCTTCCTGACCCCAAAATGGCCATGGGCCTTACGCTGGGCTTAAAAGAAAGGGCCACAAGAGCTGCACTCTGGCTCACCCCTACCTGCCCTCCCTCTTAAGATCTGCCTAAATCCACATTGAGCCATAGAATCAGCATTGCTGTCATTGTCGTAATGAGGTTACCTAATGCAGAGCAGTCTGTTTGAAAGAAGGGGGCTGCATACCAATCATATTCTCCCCAGGCCAACGATTGGAGTAATGCCTTTGTCTCTGTTCATTACATGTTAAGTACTTTGCTGCACTGAGTATCCCATCTGTATCCTTCCAATGACCCCCTGCAAATGTCTGCCAACTATTTGTGCAGAGATGCACACAGTGCACGTTTTGGATACGTATTTGATATGGCTTTACCAATGTCATACCTGTCTCAGTCCAGACTCCTATAGCGGTAACCTGTGCGCATGTGCATATCCAGTAGGTGCACTCTCCTTCTCCGAAGCAATAAACATACTGATGAAAAATAGGTAAAAGAAAATACAAATACGTGTGTATCCTTCTGCGGCATGTATTCAGAATGGTACATGCTAGGGAGAGTTCCCAACAAAGAGTGCAGGTCTAGATTTTGGCAAGATAATTTTTGTTGTCTGTCGCTCAATTTCTTTCCCTGTTTTTTTCGTATTCAGAGAGTAATCTTAGGCAGGTGTACTCAGAATCCTGCTTGGCCTATTCACTGTGGCTTACTCTCAGGAAAGTGTCACATCAGACCGGCTCCCAATCTGAATTCATACAAAAATTGAGTTGCTGACTTGGCTTTGTACAACTTTCTTGCATTCCTTACACTTTCTCATCTCGGTTATATTGCTCTCTGTTGGCTTCAGCCTGTTTTGACAGCATTATGAAGTTAATATGATTTCTTTTTCATTCTCAAATCCCTTCAGTCTTTTCCATTAGCTTGATTAGTTGTGAACAACGCATCATCTTTTGTCCTCTGGTGCAGGTGCTCCTCTGCCACTTTGAATCCCAGCTTGGCCTTTCTGCAGAGAAACCCTGTCATGTTTTGGCATCTCAGGTGCATCCTTTATTGAAGGTAAAATTCCCTTTTCCTTTTCATTTGGCTTCAGCTAGACAGGAATGGTTTGCCTCAGAAACAAGGTCCAAGTCCTTTCCCACTCTTACTGGCTGATCTGGCTACTTTTAGAGAATTTATCCTTCAAGTCTGTTCAGGCTGGTCCAAAATACTACTCAGAAGGATTCAGCACAGCAATAGGATGCCAGAAAAAAGTTGATAGGGTAAAGCAGAAGTATTTTAAACAGCATTTTGGCCATTAGGAGATTGATGACCGGTCTTTCTATTATTATCTGTAACGACTTGGAGTCAGTCAGGTGGGCATCTTTCTATTGTGGGGTGTGGTCTTTCCCCCTCGCATTTGTGATAGGCCCTTTCTAATCATTTGCTACTTGATTCTTAAGCAGGGGATAGTGGATGTTGGCTGCTGGCCCACACTTTGGCTTGGCTTCCCTGCATCAGCAGGAGAGAAATAAGACTGGGCTTGACTTTTTGACTCAGATTTGGGAATGAAGGGAATGACACAAATGGGTTTAAGACAGATGGCCTGGCCATCTGTCTTGATTTTCTGAGAGAAGCAAGGATCCCTCTGGCTAAAGATGCAGCGGACCCAGAACCAACAGTCCCAGTTAGCCATGTCCAACCTGAGGACATAAGGGTCATGGTGAAGATACAAACAGGGCTGCCCTGTTGGCAATGCCTGCTGTAACACAACTGGCTGGTGTGTGTGTGTGGGGGGGGGGGATAGGCAGCTAATTCAGGGAGATCTGACAAGCAGTCTGATACACCGAAGGCAATCCTTGCATGTCCAGAAGTGACATCAGCATGTTGTCAGGAGATGTCAGAGACACTCTAGTATTTGGACAAAATTCTATAGTCAAAGTGAGACTGGGAGGTGTGGGAATGCTGCAGCAGTTGAATAAACTTCTCTGGTTTAACCATAGAGTTTCCCCCAAATGCTGCAGCATTCTCGGCATCTCCCAGTGACATGTTGGCATCACTCCTGGAAGCACAGGGAGTGACATTAGTGCATTCCAGGTGACATAATTATGTTGTCGGTGAGCACACTACCACCCCCCCATTAGGTACACCCACTAGTTGCTAGGCCTTTTCTGCCAGCCCAGGTTCAAAGATCAGATACAAAGACCACAGATGAGTCAGTACTCAGTGAGGGAAGACATGGGAGCCTGTCAGTCACGTTTATCTGGTGTGTTGACATAAAAGACCCAGGCCCCTGGTTGGTCTTTTCATGGAGTTGGGTGGACTAATTACAAAGCCAGATGTTGCTGAGTTACCCTCAGGCATGACTAGAGGAAGCTGAGGATGAACAGACAGGCCGCCATGTGCAACATTATTACAGAATATTTAGATCACATACAGGTTTCCTTCCTTCCTTCCTTCCTTCCTTCCTTCCTTCCTTCCTTCCTTCCTTCCTTCCTTCCTTCCTTCCTTCCTTCCTTCCTTCCTTCCTTCCTTGCTTCCTTCCTTGCTTCCTTTCTTTCTTTCTTTCTTTCTTTCTTTCTTTCTTTCTTTCTTTCTTTCTTTCTTTCTTTCTTTCTTTCTTTCTTTCTTTCTTTCTTTCTTTCTTTCTTTCTTTCTTTCTTTCTTTCTTTCTTTCTTTCTTTGCCTACAGGAAGTTGAAGACCAGCAAGTAGAAGCCCTGACAGGCATAAAGAAGCTTCTTGATACGGTGCAGGGGGGGGGTGGAGTGACTCTGAGAATTCTGTGGCGCCTCCTGTCCTTTCAATCTCCTGTCCTTTTGCCGCACACATTTAGACAGGCTGGAGTCGTGTGCTTTCGTCTCTGCAGGTCTCTGCTGCGGTTCAGCCTCCACGCTTCACCTTCTCCTCCCGTTTCCGCAAATCCCGGCCACCTCAATGAAAGGCCATGCAGTGAATCAAAAGATTCTTTCAAATTCCCTGCAAGTGCTGAAATGTCAGGGCTTGGCTGGGGCTCATTCTCTTTCCCCACCCTCTGAACTGACAGCAGGAAGAGCAGGCAGGCAGACGGATCCTGATCAAGAAGAGGGTCACTCCTTGTTTGCTCTCTCTAGCAGAGCCCACCTGAACTCTCCCCCTGCCCTTTGGTGTTAACTTCCAGGGAAGCTGTGTTGGTGCTCCTAGCTTAATCACACACCAACAGTTCCCTAGTATGTGGAATTTCTCCACTCAGAATCCATTGCAACAAATGAGCTTAGACTGGACTAAGTCCACATAGGATTACATTGTTGATCTGCCTATTCTTGTGCATATAAATTTAAAATGGTAATCCACCATTCCTTAGGTGTCAATGAATCAAAAAAGAAATGGACATACCTCTGGATGGTCACACCAGCAAATGAAATGACTTGGTAAGTTTTTCATAGATAAGGAATGAGTACAAACTGGTTCATGACCTATGACCTAAATTTTGTGCTGAATTTTGGCTGGTTCATGGGATGGCAGAAATGTAATCCACTTCCAACTTGGAAAAATTGTAGAGGACCAGTCTGTAAGGTGAGGTTCCCTGAGCACTTGGTGTGTGTACCTTGCAGGGAGCCATTCAATACACTTTTTAATCTGTACCTGACATTTCCTCCAAAAGCAATGTCTTGGCCTGACCTTAGTCTTGTTGGGTTTGCACTGCCACAGGGGCACTGATTCTGCTGGGCTTGTAAAAATGTCTACCTGCCCACCTTCAGTTTCTATTGAAGGGATTCTCTGGGACTTTAATTCTGTTCTGCTGAGCTTCTATTGCCCTTGTTTATTCCCATGTCCCCCCTTCTTTGTAAAAAAGGGAGGATGGGGGCACCTTTTGGGGAGGGGGTAACTCAGACTCTGTAGATCAAATTATCACCAATTTTGGAAGGCAGGTAGAAGAGAGTCAGCCTGAAATTCCCTTGGTGTCTCTAGCTCTTGTGGGGGCATTCCACCACATGAACCGAAGCAGTTCATTTTGCTCCTAGAACTTCACGGCTATTTGTGGTTCATGAACCACAAACGGAACCACAGCTCCCTGGTTCATGTCCATCCCTATGTTTCCCAGAAAGCATCAGCCTCCAAAACTGAAATTACACTTTAAAAAATCCCAGAGCTCATCATAATTCTCTTTATTTTTATGGTCTTTCCCACCATATGTAAATACTGCTACTGTGTTCTTAAAATCCTAATGATAGGTCAATTTAACCCAGCTCAGATTACAATGGGATCAACAGTTATGAGCAATCTTGCAAAAAACTTGTGGGGGCGGGGCCTATTTATCAAGAGCTCTACATTGGCTCATGTATCCTCCCACTGCTGCTTTGGGGTCATTGGGAAAGTAGCACTCCCAAGGCCATCAAGCATCACAGTTAGGCAGGGATTTAAAACTCATTCTTCATGGTAGGTTGCTCCATATTTGCTAACATGGAGCTCTTTCACCAGGCTTATGGTTGACACCAGCAGAAGCAACAGATGAACAGCAGATTGGGTCTCCCTCCCACTTTCTCCCCCCCCTCACCTATACCATCTATGGGCGCCACTAGAAGAGAGCAACTCCTGGCCAGTCCATTGCCATTGGTGGATCATTGGCTTTGTCTCCCCATGGCACACTGAGAGACAACTGTTAGTGGGAAGGGGATGGGGGGATTTTGCCAGCCACTGGGTTATATATAGTTTTAATGGGGACATTGTTTTATTGTGGGGTTTTATTGTGTAACCTGCCGTGAGATGGCTTACTGGGAGTGGCAGGAAATAAATTGAAATAATAATAGTAATAATAGCAATAATGGTAATAATAATAATATACCAGCAGAGCAGAATGTAACATCATCAGTGCTGAGATTTGGTATTTTAACTTGTAATGTTTTAAAATTATATAAACATTGATGTTTTTACTGTTGCCAATATTTTACTTGTTGTACACTGCCCTGAGATGGCCAGTCCAAGAAGGGTGGTATAAAAATCTAAATAAATTGCAAATCCAACCCAAGGCCTGTTCTTTACTTTTTTTTTCTTTTTTTCCCCGTAACATGCAACACATTAAAAATCAGATCATGATTAGGTTAAGTGGGCAGGAAAAAAAATATCAACAAACGTAGTCTGCCTCATCTTTCAACATCATCGGCTTTTTGTCCGGATTTGTCCTAATGTCTGTTTTGCAGTTGTGACTTGATACATTATAGTCACGTGCCGATGTGTATTAAAATTCCATTTGAGAACCACAGATAAATGCCTATTACCTGGCATTCGGTGTTAGGTTCCCCTGCCTTTCAAAGGCTTGATTAATACACTCTGAAGTGGCCAAATGACTCACTGCCATTAATCATATTCTTCCGCTGCTTTATTACCTGAAATCATTAGAGCTGGAGCTGTGCTGTGAGGTGCAATTGCCTGCATTTTAATGCCCACCGTCACAAACTTCAAGTAACAAAGAGGTGCTGTCTCCAGAAAGCTAAATAAATTAAGTGGAAACCGCGCACAAGCTTTTTGCTTGTTTGACTGGAGCCGGCCACCAATTTCAGTAATTGGATCTTCTACGTAGGGTAGTTTCACCTTTTCCTCTCCCACTACAGAAGCTATGCTGGGGGCATGAGTGGTTGATGGCAGTAAGCCTTACGAGAAATGCATTTCACATGTTGCAGAAAGAGATGAATGCTGAAGGCCACAGGACAAACCAAAGTATCCCAAACTGAATTGCATCCTGTCTATTGACCTGAGAATATGAGTTTTTTTCTGCTTTGTTGCAAAAGTTAAAATCTTTGCACAATCAGCAGCATAACAAGTCACAGGGCCAAGGCACTTACAACAAAGACATCATTCCAGAGGGCCTATTATTCTGTTGCAGTGAAATGCAACTGAAGCCCACTGAGCTGGATTCAAACAGCTGGATCTGGGGGAATCTGATTAGGGTGGGCACGAATGGCATTTTTATGGCTTGGTTTGTGGCTGAGCCATGAAACTATACAAACTGGGAGGTTGGTTCACAAACTGAACCAGTTCATATGAGTTTGTGACCCCTGCTTTCTACTCCTTTGTGCAAGGAGCAGAAAGCAGGAGTTTCAGTAGTTTTGAGCCATTTAACTGCTTGCTTTCTGCTCCCCACCATTCAGCGGTCATTTGTGAAAAGCTGTGGCTTAAACCCCTCTTTTCTATTATTCACAAACTGCCACAAACAGCATCGAACCGCCATAAACTGCCTTAACTTTGTAGAGGTTTGTGGTGACTCCTCAGTTCAGCTCTGCAGTTCACATACCATGAACTGCCCAACATTCATCATGCACTTTTGTTTGTGAGTTGGCTCATGCCCATCCCTCTCTGACTTATCAAAAATATAGTAGCTAGCCAGAATGTTCCCAGTTTGAATCGTGCCTGAGCTATGACTTCAGAAGATGACTTAAAGTGAGCCATTATCTTGGCCTTAAATCACCCTCTGTGTTATAGGGATAATCATACCAACTTCTTTCACAAAGATATTGCTGTCCCAGAGACAATCTGTTAGAGCTGTGCACAGGTGCTTTACTTTCTTCATTGCAAAATTTGTTTTGGTTCTTTAATATCGTTATGCGGCATTTTCAGGGCCATGTTATTATTTAGGTGACATTTACATTGATTTCAATGGAAAGAATATTCCCACCTGTGCATTTTCTGTCTTCCTCTTAATTAGGATGATGTTCTTCAGAAATGTTTCGCTCACTGAAGGGTGTCTGCTTCTCAAATTCCAGGCTGAAAAGAGAAAGCCATTTTACAAGCCACTGACATTCTTTCCTGCTGAGTGGGCACACCGAAGCTGCAAAAATGCAGATTGGCAAATGGACTAAGGCCTGAATACACACAAAACGTCTGCGCTATGTTCATCCATTTCAGTTTTTTTTTCTTCTTCCAGTCCCTTATCTATTTTAATTTACTTCTTACTACCTAACTAGATATGTTTGCCAGTTTTTTTGGTGATAACTCTGCCTGTTTAATTTGGGTCAGATCCAAATGAAATTGGCAGTTTCTATTGATTCCCCATTCTCTCTGCATATCACCCCTATGTCATTTCTCAGGGTCACTCGTTCTCCAGTAGCAGTATTTTGTGGAGATGTGGGCTGCGGTTAGAGAGAAGAGGCAGGAAATGCTATTCTGCCGGTAGAATATGTCATCTGGATCCAACTCTTTAAATACTCATCAATCCACTTATTTCCTCAACAACTAGAATCCACGTGTGAGCAACCAAGTTGAGACATGAAGCTGAAACACACAGTGGCCATTAACTGAAACAAACAACATTTAAAAAGCCCTTTTGAAATGTTCCATTCCATCAGCTGGGGGCCTTCCTCAGATCTCTGGGGAGGCCATTCCACAAAACAGGGGCAGCCACTGAGAAAGCCTGCACAGAGAGGGCAGCTGCCTATACTTTAGCAGGTGGAGGCCCTACCCAAAAAGGTGTTGCTCAGCCCAATAGTGTTATTGCAAGGGCTAATATCAGATGACATGGTGATTTGAGTAGTCCATCATTAGTCCTCCTTCTCCACCCCTCTAGTTGTGGGGGTTGGGAGTAGGTTTTCCCCCATGTTGGTTTTTTTTGATGTCTTAATGGGCTGGATGAAACTGGTTATTACCTTTTTTATTACCATTTTATTACCAATGGTTATTACCATTTTATATCTAAACTAGTAGTTAAGCCCATTGTACCCAAAATACAATGGGCTCTAGAAAGCGGGGGTAGAGGGGGGGGGGGAAAGGCGAGGGCAGCGTTGTGAAAGAAGAGGTACCTGAAAGCGGAGGCATTGTCGAGGGCGGTCGGCAGCAGCAGCGGCGGGACGTTCTTTTTTCGGCGGCGGGGCAGTAAGTAGTGGAGGAGGGAGGCCGTTGCTTCGGGCGGCGGCCCCCAGGCGGTCTGGCGGCGTGTGCAGCGGCGGCTCTGTAGGGCAGTGGTCCCCAACCTTTATTAGGCTGGGGACCGGCAGGGCTTCGGGCCGCGCCCGCGGGCCGCACCCGCGGATCGGGCCGCGCCCGCGAGCCGCACCCACGGATCGGGCCGCGCCCGCGAGCCGCGCCCGGCCGCGCCCGCGGGCCGCACCCGCGGATCGGGCCGCGCCCGCGAGCCGCGCCCGGCCGCACCCGCGAGCCGCGCCCGCGGATCGAGCCGAGCGGGCGCGGCCTGCACGGGCGCGGCCCGGCCCTGATTCCCTCTCGGGCAGCATCGGCGGCAGCCATCTTCTTGTTGGGCGGGGAAGCGGCGGCCATTTTCTTTGTTGTGCGGGGCAGGGAGTCTCCGGCAGCGGCGCTCCGCGCTGCTGGCAGGGGCTCCCTTGAGGGGAGGCAGGCGGCTCCAGGGCGGCATCTTCTCTTGTTGTGCCGGGCAGGGAGTCCCCGGCAGCCGCGCTCCGCGCGACTGCCAAGGGCTCCCTAGAGCGGAGGCAGGCAGCTCCAGAGCGACGTCTTCTGAGCGGCGGCCATCTTCTTGTGGTGCCGTGGGCTCCCTGAGGCGACGGGCTGACGGCTATCTCCTTGTTGTTGCGGGGGCTCCCTCAGGAAGCGGCCTGACGCGGTGAGAGGCGCTTCGCGCCTCTCGCCGCATCAGGCCGGGAGCAACTGCGAGCCGCGCTGCGCGCGGCTCGCAATTGCTGGGGCTGGGAATCAGAGGGAGCAATCGGCAGGCGCTTCGCGCCTGCCGATTGCTCCCTCTGATTGTCTGTCATGAGGAAGGGTCCAATCCGGACCCTTCCTCATCCCGGACGCATCCCCGCCCCAGAACACCTTACTGTTTTATTTAGTCCGTGGCGCCCGCGGCGCCACGGGCGGTGTACAGATAAAATGGGCGCTAGGCCCCCGTCCCCGGGTAAGCCTTCACAGGGCTTTATTCCCGGGGGGGGGGGGTTGGACAGCCGGAGATCTGCTCCCCCACCCCGGAGCATGGTCGCAGGAGCGGCCGGGAGAAGCAGGAGGAGGAGCACCCCGGGCGGAGGACTCACCACGCGGGGTGCCAGTTTAGTCTGTGCGGTGAGTCCCCGGCCGGGCAAAGCACCCCACTGGCTGCTCAGCCCTGGATGGACACTCGGAGGGCCCAATCAGGAGCCACTTCTGATTGGTCCGCTCCGAGTTTTATCCAGGACAGGGCCCGCCCTAACTCCTCCCAGGCAGCCCTTACCCTTTTATTTAATCCACTCCGCAGGAGCGGTTAAAGATGTACACAATGTCCTTGGTTTGAGTTCTGATTGGTCTCATTCAGAACTCACATCCCTAAATGAATGGAAAGTGTTCTGAACACTCAAAACCACGAGGCATTCTGCCATATACATATCTGATGTATGTACATCCTTTCACTTAGAGTCCAGAAAGAAATTTGAATTCTGAAGTGTATGGTTCCATCATCAAATGTCCTGGAATCCACTAGATTCTGGAGGAAGAACTGAGCCTTTGGTCATAAGGAACATCTGCCATGTGTTACATATATGTATGCCGTCCTGGATATTTTTAGTTATTTTTAGTTCAAGAAATTTTAAGACTTCTAAATTTTAAATGGCTAGTGTCAGAAATAGTTCCATCAGATGTCAACATAATATATCAGAGAAAGAAGAAAAAAGCAGGAAAACCACAGCATAAGCATAATTTCTATGAAGGTTTTCAGGGAAAATACTGTTTAAAAGGCAATACTGTGTATAGAATTCCATTACTATTGTACACCTTCTGGGATATTTCACAAATACAGCTCCTCACCTCAATATCATTAATCACCACCATATTTTATTTGCAATGTATTGGAAAAAATACATCCTCAATGTAAGAATGCAAAATGAGATGTTGGCTTTGTTGCTTACAAATAAATACACATCCACATATATTTCAAATTTGGAGAGCACCTGTTTTAGGTAGGGAGGCTTGGAAATTCTGTCTCTGCATCTCCAGAAGTGTCTTCAAGAACCCTGCATCTCCAGGATCAGATAGTAGGTGATATGAAAGACTTCCACCTAAGCCACTAGGAAGCCATTACCAGTCTGAGCAGACAGTACTGACCTTGATGGACCAATGGTTCGTCAACCTCAGCACAAAGCCACTTCATGGGTCATCAGCAAATGACAGCTTTGTGTGTTCACTGCATATATTTTCCTTTTGCCCACTTTATTTTAGTATGATCCAGAGGGGGTTTTTTGTCTGGTTTGTGTGCATTATTTACATACATATTATCATCCCGGGATTGTTACAAGTGGCAACACAGATCAAATACACACAGAATACCTGTATAAAATATCTGTTAAAGTGTATCATATGTACATTCAAATGGCTTTTTCCTCCTCTCTCCTTGTCCCAAAGAATTCTGCCAACTAGAGCTGCACCTCTACCCTCTTTTGTTTCCTTCCACCCATCTTTTTTCTTCTTGATTTTTTCCACACTTCCTGACCCCGCCTCTTCTTTCGTCTTCCCTGCTCCCATGAGCTCCCCTGACCCTGCTCCCACATCTCCATTTCTGCTTCCTGTCTATTGTCCTTCTTCTACTGTTAGGTACCACTGGATTCCTAGATCGCCCAGGTTACACAATGTTCTATTTCTCACCACACCACACCATCAGCGCATGGTCAGAGACTTCTGTTTGGGAAATTTCTTTTCTTTCTTTTTAAACACCCACAACTTTTCCCTTTCTTCCCATCTTTTTCTGGAAACCTGTGGTTTATTTTGATTATCACGATAGGGATGCAAAAACAAAATCAGAATTTGAGGGTCAAAACGGCAGGGATGAGAAATCTGCAATCCAGCCCTAAAACATCACCAGGAACAAACCAGGTCAAAAGATCAAACTGAAATTGGCCTTTAACAGTAGTAACTGACCACTGTGTTCTGATATTTGCTGCAGAAATGCCATGGCAAAATGTCGGCACTGAACTTCGTCCGTGTTTTACACAAAACTACATGTCGCAATGCATTGATACACTTTCTCGCTAGTCTGCAAAAGGTCAGCAGGAACAAAACTAATTTTCAAATCAGTTTTTCGATGTAACCTAGAAATCCTTCTTTATTGCACAATAAATACTGTATTGTCAAGAAAAAGCATCATTTCTATAGTCAAAGATGACCCAACAGGGAAATCTCAAATTCAGGTCCATGATCTAATTCTGTACTTCTGGACCTATAAATAAGAAATACTTACAAAACCGAAATTGACTCACTTTCTCACTTTGCCCAATGTTATAAATGAAGTTTATGAACTCCTGTCCTGCTAAGTCTAACCAACGAAGGATTATGGGGATGTTTTTTTAATTCGTTTTCCCTCTTGCTCTGCCTTCTCAGAATGAAATCTGTGATTATTGTTCCATCATTTTCAGTTTCTCACACTGTTTCCCCCCTACACTTACACATTTCCCCATGTAAGAGGTACACATGGGGAAGTCTTTGTAATTCTACTAGTGCTTGTTTCTTAATTTCTAGTAAAATGACACTCAAATATTTGTTTGTGCACCTAAAAGACACAAAGGAACAAAGCTGCAAGCCTAAGGCCTGTCTGAAAACTGCTTCAGATAGTAACGAAATTCTCACAAGTAGGACCTGAACATACCTGCCATAACTATTGCTGATGCTGTGGTGAGATAAACCTGGTTCTGATATGGTTGTGCTGGCATAAGGGACACATATGAGCATACTGGGGGAACAGTGGGGCCCAGTCAGTATCTTGTCAATTCTTGTAACTGCCTTGTGCGAATTTAATACTACTCTTAAAGAAACACAAACATCAATATATAGATTCTTATTCAAAACAATCTGGATGGAAAGTCCCTCTTCTGCTTGCCTCTCACTATGGCTACACAGTCATGTACAGCTTAGGGTTGAGAGAGAGAAAAGTGCAGGCTCATCTAGACGCATAGAGGAGTGGGAACAGCATCTAATGGCACTCTAGGAATTCCCCACAACTCTATGATTCAACCACAGAGTTGAATCTAATGGCACTCTAGGAATTCTCCACAACTCTATGATTCAACCACAGAGTTTGAGGGATTCCTAGAGCATTGTGGGATACCAACTGTCCAATGTGGTACAGTGGTTAAAAGCACTGGACTCAGAAAACTCAGGCTTGAATCCTCACTGTGCCATGGAAGCTTCTTGGGTGACGTTCGGACAGTCATACACTCTCAGACTGACAGTACAATGGAGGAGGGACAAATGATATAAGCAGCTTTGGGTCACCACTTGGGAGAAAGGTAAGGTATAAATACAGGGAATAAAAATACATTTTGTTTCCACTGTTCCTCTAATTAAGGATCCAGAGCAGTGGAGGAAGGGCAAACTCTAGCTGGGACACCCATATCTCATGATCACCTCAATGACAACGTCTTCTAGTGGCCACAGAGGGACAACAGTCTGTGTTCATGCTAGGATAATCCTTGCACTACACTCAAAGCTACCTGGCTTCCAATATCCCCATTTGAGCTTGTGGTTTTCAGTCATACTGGCAGACGCTTAGTTGAGGCCTATGGAAGAGTAATGTACTTTTCTTTCAGGCCCATGTTATGAAACATCTCTTCCCTTTATGGCAGAAGAGGTTTAAAAGGAATGTGGAAGGCAATGGAAATTTTTATGGACAGGATAGCATTTCCTGGGAATGGTCTTTATCTTAGGGTTGCCAGCTCTGGGTTGGAAATTACCTGGAGACTTTGGGGGTGGTACTGGGAGTTGGTGGGATTTGGGGCAAAGAGGGACCTCAATGAAGTATAATGCTATGGAGTCCATGCATCAAAGCAGCCTTTTCCCCCAGGAGAATTGATCTCTGTTGCCTGGAGATGAGCTACAAAACTGGGGGGTCCTTACTCTTGCTGTTTCAAAGAATCATAGAGTTGGAAGGTATCTCCAGGGTCATCTAGTCCAACCCCCTGCACTATGCAGGACATTCACAACTCCCTGTCCATCTACAGTGACCCCAGTTTCATGCCCAGATGATGCCCCTCACAAAACCAGAAACCCTGCCCAGTCTGGCCTGGAAGAAATTCGCCTCCTGATCCCAAATTGGAGAATGGCATTTCCTTGGGCATGCAAGAAAGGGCCACAAGAGCCAAACACCGATACAATCCCTTCTGCTGACCTACCCACTTAGAATCTGCCCAAGTTCGCAGAATCACCATGACATATGTCGTTCGTGTCCATATGTGTCCTCCATGATGCCTGATGACAACTATCTTCCCTTCTTCCCCCTTGATTTCTAGGTCATCAATTGAGAGCGTGGTGGCTTTATTCATCTAAGGTGCCATACTGCCTGAACTCATCTCAGCACAAACTGTGGAGTCTGGAGGTCATGCTGCTTATCCCTTACTTGTTGCAGTGTTGATGCCAAGGGATGAAATCAGGCCATAGTTCAGTTTAGGGTTATGCTCTAAACATTGGCTTTTCTCTCATGTCTGCCTCGCTCTGTTTAGGAGAAAAGGTCAGGATACTTTGCAGAAGCAAAAGTACTTGTTTCGCTCCCTTCTCTAATATATGGGCAGCGATCAGCTCTTTGAGAATGCAACCTGAGTATCCGTTTGATCTTTCAGAGAGTCATTTAAGCTGTTTGTCTGTGGGCTAAAGGAAGCTGTACACATCCTCTTTCAGCATTTGTCATGGTATTTTGCTGTAATGAATTCATGTTCTATGGGAAACAGTCAAACATATTTAATTTTTCAAAACTTATATTGTAGCTGTGTGTCTTCTGTTGTCTCAAGCAATAAAAATGCAAGCATAATACAAACCACTCCTGTAGCTTTACAAAAAGAATGACCACTAAGATCTCAGTCACTGTTTTTGATGTTGTGGGGCAACCACATCAGTTGCTGGATCTTCGAAGCCTTTGTTTCTGTACAGCAAAGCCACAAGTGGCAGCAGAAATGGAGTCCAGAACAGCCCTGGAAAGGGTCACATCAACTGTCCTTCCCCATGCCCCTTGGTCACTGTGGACAGGTTTCGTGGTGACCACCAGAGATTCACAACCCACACCACTTGGCCTACTCTAGTCCAACCTGGCTTTCACTGCTGGCTGCTGTTCCAGAGCTCATCATTTAACATAACTAGACTTTTCTTGGTTGTCAGGGGAAGGGAAGGAAGGGAAGTTGAAGAGAACATAGCAGATAAAGAAGGCTGGCTGGTGGTTGGAGAAGGAAGCAATAAAAGAGGGGAGGCTTTGAAAGCTGTTAGGGAATGGGAAGAAGGAATAGTGGGGGAGTAGATATAAGGAAACATTAAATTCCCCCTGTAAGTCCCTGCAGGTCTCCTGTTCATCTGTGTTTATGTGTGTGCATGCATGCATGTGTATAACAAAGCAAGAAGGAAACTCAGTAATGATATACCAAATGAAACAGAAGGGAAACAATGATTTCATGGGACAAATGAATCTCTCTGGGAGCAGAGTTCCATAATTTTGGTGCCATAACCAAGAACGTCATTTCTGTCTAGCATTAGATGATGAGAACTTTCAAAGCAGGGGCCCTGAAGATGATAAAAATAGCCAGATAGATTCATATGCCAGTCATACAGTCTGTACATCCCTTAATATAATCAATGCTATCATATTCTTGCAATGCCCTTCTGTCATTGTCATTGGCCATACTGGACCATTGCCATGCAAGAGAATAAATAGGCAAAAATCAGATGTTAAAAAATGGGAAATTCAGAGTGTTCAATGAGGGACTATTTCAACCTTTCTGGGTGTTCATGAGTCCTACTTTTAAAAGTCACTATAGTTCAGTACAGGAGTTTCAAAGGGAGATTCCTGCAATAAGCGGATGGATTGGAATTCATGTGCAGGCACAACACTATCACTCTTGGATTCTGCAAATGCAAAGGATGGTTAGTTCATCAAGGAAAACAACTGTCCCTCAAGAGAACCCCTCCAGCTCCACAGTGCCTGCCATTCCCCACAACAAATAACCAGTTTTATCATAGAATCATAGAATCATAGAGTTGGAAGGGGCCATACAGGCCATCTAGTCCATCTAGTCATACCTCCACATCTTTGGAGAAGGAGGTATTTCAGGTGAATGCAGGACACATAACGTTTGTATCTGCAGGGTTTATTCAGAATTACCTGCCATCATCACAGAAAGATGCTTGGATTGCGACTTCCCAAAACTTTGTGAATTGTCTCTGGTACTCCATGGCGACCATTTTTATGGTACCCAATGCCCATTCTCAAAATTCCAATAGTAAGCACAGGTTCAATAGAACTGGAGAATCTCAGATATACTAATTCATCCTGCTTTGCTAATTTGCCAACATTTGGAAGGAGTCAACCCCTGCTGTTTCGATTGGCTCTTGTTTTCATTTTGCTTACACTTGTGTCCTGGGTCATTGGGCTGTCTGATCTCTCTTTGTATTATTCCTCTTCCCTGTATCTCTCTCTGCCATCTGAATGTAACACTATTCATACGATGAAGTGGACTCTGCCTCACAAACATTTATAACCCCATAAATTGGCCAGTCTTTAAGATGCTTTGAGACTCTCTTGTACTAGAAAGTGTATCTTTTCACGCTCATAAAAAGACAGCTATCACACCAGAAACCAAGCATTCTTCAAACAGTGTAGCAATACCTGTTGTTGCTTTGCAGAAACCTCTTTGATTACCAACATTGCAGACTGAGCAGGCATTCTGGCACCAAAAAAAAATGCAAGAACTGGATTGTTGCATAAGATGTGAAAACATCTTATAGAGCAATTCCCCATTTTATCACGGCATATAACCCTAATGGCCTGAATGCCCAGGCAAGACCATGCTCGCTGGCCCAACTGGTGTTTCCAGCATGGTCTTACCTGGGCATCCAGGCCATTTGGGATGGCTCTCTCTGTCCCATCTGCCCTGGCTGTTGCAGAAGAGCAGCCAGAGCAGACTGGCTGGGCTGCACCCTCCACAGGCTACCCAGGGAGATAGATGGTGGCTTCCCAGAGGCTTTGGACTGGGCAGTGAGAAGGTGGGTGGCAGGGGAGGGGAAATTACTGCATGCTCCCCAATCCACAGGCCAATCTGCTGATGCTGCCCAGCAGACTGCACTGGGCGAGAGGCCATTAGGGTGCATGGCTGGGTGGGTGAAAGGACTCCTCTTGGTCCAGCTGTGAGCCTTCACCATCCTGTTGCAGGTCACCTTCCTGAGCCTGCTGGGTGACCTGGCTGAGTGCAGCATTGGTAGAGCCATTTCCAGCTTGTGGGCAGGTCTTCAATAATGAACCTCCATTGTATTTCTCCATAGGGGTACTGCATAAGATGTTTCCACATCAACAAAGATGCAGGCCGTCAGTAGTAATCTCCCCTATCAATCCTGCCTTCCCAAACCAAATATCAGCTTCCTGCCAGACAAATTCAGACAGCTGCTCTCGAGTTCTCCTTGCATGCACACACAAATGTGCACTCTTGTCTCATTCAAAATTGTTGTCAGCCCTCCTCCCGGCAGGTGGGCATGATTCACATTCCAGATAATTGGAACAGCCAACTGTCTGTTGTCCTCCATCAAGCAACAGGCCCTACTAAAGTGTAAAGTGAGAACCGCTTTGCATAACAGAACAGAATGAATCACAACAGTATTCTTGGCACTATCGAGGAGCCAGAAACAGTAACAAGGAATGATGAGATATTTGGGGATAAGACAAAAAAAAAAAAAAAAAAGGAACACAGATGTGACCGTTTAATCCTTCTGGTGTCTGGAAGAAAATAAGGTTCAGGGATGTAACGACAGACAGACAGACAAAAAAGACAGATAAACAGAACAATGGACTGAAAGACTGAATGGCAGAACAATAGATGTCTATCTGAGAGATGGAGGGAGAGAGAGAGAGACAGAGATTGAGATCTGTCTCAGATACAAGACAAGTGATACTTTTCATTTTCTTTTCATCATTACGCATAGCTGGAAACATCTTTTCAACCTAATTGTTTTTCATTGGTTAATTTTCTCTTTTGATTTGTTTCTTTTATTCATTTTTATGCCTCCATCACCATTTATATGCCACCGGATACGCAAACAGGCATCTCAGTGACAAAAAAATCTACCAAATTTCACTAATCTTCTTCAGAAAAAACGGACAACGGCAGTTTGATCCCAAGTGTGGAGAACATTGACCTTTTGAGTTGGACCAGTATTATTGTGACATTTGGAAATATCCTGTAGTGTGTGTGTCGTGGCAGGAGGGGAGAGGTTAATTTTGATTAATTATGTATCTTTGGGGATAGATAGATTTCCTCTATTTCATTCTTCGGATGTTCCACGTCCCTCCTTAATTTCCACTTCACTAAGGATTTCTAAAATTAATTCCGGAATTGGATCATGCACAGTTTGCCTCAGTGTTTTGGATCCTTCAGCTAATATGCAAAATTTTGCTCTGCATGGGCAAAAAGCCACCCAAAAAGAATCACCATGTATCTGGAGTCCTGGTCATGGGACAAGATCTGTGTCCTAATTCCCTGTGGCCTTAGGACAAGTTTTTCCAGCTGATTCCTTGCCCCTTGATAATGAAAACAGAAGGGCTTTTTTGGGGCGGGGGAGGCATGCTGTCAGCATGGTGTGAAGATTAGAAGAAGAAGAGTTAGTTCTTATATGCCACTTTTCCCTACCCGAAGGAGGCTCAAAGCGGCTTACAATCGTCTTCCCATTCCTCTCCCCACAACAGACACCCTGTGGGGTGGGTGAGGCTGAGAGAGCGCTGATATCACTGCCTGGTCAGAACAGTTTTATCAGTGCCGTGGCGAGCCCAAGGTCACCCAGCTGGTTGCATGTGGGGGAGCGCAGAATCGAACCCGGCATGCCAGATTAGAAGTCCGCACTCCTAACCACTACGCCAAACTGGCTCTCAGTTTTAGTGTGCTTCAGACGCTCAACTGCTGATACATTTTGTCTGTTTTCTCTCTCTTCTGGTTTAATGTGCAAGCACCATCCCAAAAGCAATAGGAAATATTGCTGGGACACCCTCCCCCCCACTCAATAAATTAGCAGGGAAGGGAGCGGCTGCATATCGGAACTCCACTCCATCTGCAAAATACTTGCTGAAGCCAAGGGGATCCTGTGTTGGCAATCAGCATATTTGTGCTATCCATTCTGCACAAGCCAATTACACGCCCTTGGGAGGACAGCCGTTTTGTCTGTTCCGACTCCAGATAAGGATGCAAATCCAGCTGCAGTCACAGCAGGAGCCTCGTTTGAAAGCATCCCTGGTGCCACCGATTGAGGAGAACCTGCAGCCACCAGCGTTTTAGGAAACTGCTGAGGGTTCTTGAAACAGACCCGGGAGCTCCCCGGACACCCTTCACTGACCAAAGGAGCTCAGTTTCTAATTAACTAGGAATTCCCTTCTGTTTCTCCTCTGCTACCAGCTGTGTCATGTATTTGCAGCCAGCAGCTCTGCTGTTCAGAAAACATGGTTTGTGTGTGTGTGTGTGTGTGACTGTGGTACTCTCTTTTAACATTTGTGTAAGATATGTTTGCCACTTGGTATCCACTCATGCATCTGTCGGCCTAAAAGGCATTAGGAAGGTAAAAACTGAAAACCAAAACACTCCCCGCAAAACTAAGGCTAAGATGAAAAGGGGGGGGGGGATAATTTGGAGTGGGGATTCTGTCCCCTTTGAATAGCTGAGAATTGATTTGAAACAGGGGGAAACATTTCTGCACGTCTAAGTAGGGAAATACCAATCCAAAAAGCTTTGTTTCCATCGAGAACTGGTTTTATTACCCTCTGTAGGGCCAATTTTACCTTGTCCTTTTTCCTCCGACAAATTGCCATTTTCATTTTGCTTCCACTCCACAGGAATGGAAAATGCGGTGCTTTGATTTCTGTATCGTTTCCTTGCCGCCCGCCCCAAGAAACAGATACGTTCCCCAGCATTATTTGTATATCAGTAAATTAGCATTATACATTTTATGCACATTATACACATGTTATATCTGTGAATACCATTTAAAGCATGCAAGCACAATGCAATTCACTCTGCAATACCATTAGTGAAAACTGAAAGAACTGAAGCCACAGCCCGATATATTTAGGGAACATTTGTTCTTCCACAGTCTTCAGAGAGGTCATCATAACACCAAAACCTGGCTTCCTATTGATTCCTGCTAGAATCACAGAATCACAGAATCATAGAGTTGGAAGGGGCCATACAGGCCATCTAGTCCAACCCCCTGCTCAACGCAGGATCAGCTCCTTTTCCTCTCCATGTTTGTCTCTATCTTCATGTGAAGCTGAGATGAAATTCTTCCCTGCTTAGCTTTGCTGAGGGCATGCAGTTCACTACCGAAAATCTCGTAAAGCTCAAGGTACATTTGAGCATTATAAATGGGGGAGGGGTTAGTGGCACAATCGGAAGGAGGAATGAGATACCAGAAATGATCCTGAGGCACATTAAACATACTATCGAAACCATGAACAATGCAACTGCTGTCCTGGCACAATTCAAGATAGCAGGGGAGTTTTGTTCTTTGGACGGAGCTGAATTTACTCTCCTTTCCCTCATCCTTCCATCTGAGACATCCCAGTGAGTGGACAGAATGCAATTAATCATGGCTGGAGCCTGGACAGATTGGCAAGGGGCATCTCCATATGCAAATGGGAAGCCTTGACAGATCAGTGTTCTGATCTGATCTGGCAAATTGTACCCTCTGTTCCTTGGGAAGAGAAACATTTGCAGTCAGCAATGATGCTCCTCCCCTTTGCAATTGTGCATCAAGCACTTAATTATCTGATTGAACCTTTTGCAAGCAAAGAGGAAAAGACATCTGGCAGAGTTTTGGCCTCGTAAATCTTGGCCTTTCCACCTGTCAGTTGGAGAGTTCACTCAAGATAAAATGCCATGGTCATCTCAAACATTTCCTGGGGCAGATGATGTGAGAACTGAATGCGAGGATTCCAGGAGGAACCAGAACCTATCTACGGACAACCAAAATGATCCGGAGTTCAAGATTCCCTTCCAGTTAGGGGGAAAACATCTGGGGATGTCCAGTTTAGAAGGATTAAGGCAGGGGTAGTCAAACTGTGGCCCTCCAGGTGTCCATGGACTACAATTGTAGTCCATGGACATCTGGAGGGCCGCAGTTTGACTACCCCTGGATTAAGGGGAGGAGAGCATGAGAAAAATGTATCGATGCATAATGTGAAGAAGGTGCTTAGAGGGAACATTTTGCTCCTTTCACCCTGATGATGATGTTAGCCATTCAGTCAAATCTGACTCTTGGCGGTCCTATGGCCGAACTGTCACCATGATTTTTGATCTTGCACTACTTCATTTAGTTGCATAGTGTTCTGGCCAGTGTCAATTTTGATCCTTTCTAGCCACCATGTTCTTTGTCGGCCTGGTTTCCTTTTTCCCATTGACCAATCCTAGCACAATCACTTCTCCATTGAGTTGGATTGCAGGATATGGCCAATGTAAGTGAGCTGGAGTTTCACAATTTTGCCTACCAGGGATAGATCAGGCTTTATGCGCTGACGTATTTCCTTGCTTGTGAATCCGCAGAAGCCTTCTCCAGCATCAGAGTTCTCCTCGTGATTTATCCTCGTCCTGGGCATAAAGTTGATGGCCAGTAAGGTTCAGGATAGGCAGACAGAAATATTTCAGTGCAGAATCCATTCATGACACTCATTTCCACAACACATAGTGGCAGACACTTAGCTTAGATGAATTTCAGAATGGATTAGACAAATTCTTTGGGGATAAGCCATGCTAGAAGCATCATGTTCAGAGGTGGTGTATCTCTTAATACCAATTGTTGGGCAACAACAGGGAACCAAACGTTGGGCAACAACTGAAGGAGCCAAAGGCTGCAGCAAAGTGCAAAATTACTCCCTCTTCTAAAACAAACACCGGTTTACTAATAGTTCCCTAAGTCAGATTCACACACACATGCATACACACACACACACCCTTTGGGGGTTCATTGAACATTATGCCAGATGTAAATAACAGAAATGCACTTTATTATTTTCTTCTAGCACTGCAGGAGTAGAATACGCCCATTGCCAAATCTGAGTAGCTTAGAACTAGAGGGAAGAGAACAGGGAATGGTCCAATCTCAGAAGATAAGCAGGTTCTGTCTTTGTATGGGAAGTTCAAGGAAGCTTCCACAGAGGAAGGCAATAGCCAACCATTTCTGCTTCTTATTTTCCTTGGAAGGCCTTTGGTGCGGTTTTCAGAAGACAGTTGCAACTTTATGGCACTTACGGGTGTGTAACTTAGAACTGAGAACAATATTCCTTGGGAATTTGGGACCATATTTATGACTGGCATAGACCCACAGTAATACTAAATCTGAAATCTGGGACCATAGTCCAATAACATACTTGGAAAAGAAACCCTGCCTTGTCTCCATGAAGGGCATGCCGCCATTGAGATCTGACATCTGTTCTGATCAGGATAACATATGCAAAAACTTTTCTTATTTTGCTTCCTTCTTCAATGTCAGTCCTTCAACTCGTGAAAAGTACTTGCTTTCAACATTTGGAAGAGAAAAATGTTGTACTGACACATCCCGTCATTGTGTTGCTTTCAAATGCCATTTACGCACCTCTCTTTCCAGAACAGCTGTTCTGCCCACTTCAGGGTGAAGGCAAAATTCCGTAATTCCCCAGAAGACCAAACCTGTGGCTTTCAAAGTTTCCCTGGAATGCTTGCCAGGCCCTCAGCCTCTCCTGTGTTATGACACCAGTGTGGGATTATTATGTACACAAGCAAGCAATTTGCTTCCTCGGTAGCCAGCATGGAAGAGTCGGCTGGTTTCATAAACCATCCTTGTTTTTCAAAGGAGCAAACCAAGGGCTGCTGCATAACTTTAATTAGCCAGTGCGACGTTATTGTGGATGAAGAACTTCTTTGTGCATAGGAGGAGACAGACTGCTTAGCTGAAAGCAGCCGCAGTCGAAATCTGACAGCAGGAGTTCGGCTGTGTTGTCTGGCAGATCTCTCGCTGCAGATCATAAAGGATTAATTAAAATTGTATAAAGCTGCAAATAGGCCCAAGGTAAACATAGAGCCAAGTGGAATTGCGCTGAGCAGCATTCAGAATGCTAGTTCTATAGCCCAGGGCTGGGAGATTCGACAGATTGCTCTTCAAACTGGGCAACGCACAATTCCGGCATAAGCATCAGCTTGCCCATTTTTTTTAAGGGGACTTGGCTGAAAAACTGAGTCTTGGGCCTGTATTTCCTGCATCCATGCACACACATTGCCCACAACCCGATGGGAAACTTGATAGGATTGCCTAAACAGCTTAGAAAAAGAAAGAAAAAAGATCCAGGGCTCATGCCTCATGGAACTAGAGGGGGGGGATTGTATGTGTAAATGGAGGAGAGGAGGACCATAGATCCATGGATAGATGAGGGAACATCTGTATGCCAACATCCATGGTAAGAGGCTTCCATGTCCATGACTCCTATGGGGCTCATGGTAATTGTAGTCCATGGACATCTGCTGCAGTCCTGCAGTTCAGCCACCCCTGGTCTATAGGTATAGCCATGAATTCAGTTCGGACTGAGCAGATGGGGCATGGCAGAGGATCATGAACATATGTGGCCTAATAGCTCTGTGAACAGATCCCATTTGAATCAGTTAGGCAAACTGTGGCAATAGGGGACAGTTCATCAAAACAGAGCTTAAGGTTTAGGGTTTTAAATGGAACCCCCAGTTAGTAGAACAAGGACTCTTACATTGCCTGTATATAATACCAAGTAAGCTGGCTATCTAGGAGCATTTCTGCAGCCCCTGTGATAGAGGGGCTCGTGACAATTATTATTACTACTACTACTACTACTACTACTACTACTACTACTACTACTACTACTACTACTACTATTTGATTTATTCCCCACCACTCCCTGACCGGCTTGTGCCGAATTACGACGGCTTATAAAATCCCCATTAAAACACCCATTAAAAGACATCAAAAAAACCCGAACATGGTGGAAACCCACTCCCAACTAGGCTTGTGCAATTCGGCCGCTTTGGCGCCACGCCGCAGGGTGGGGAAGGCGGTGCCAACCACGCAGGCGCAGCCGAATCGCACAAGCTTACTCCCAACCCCCACTACTAGAGGCGTGGAGAAGGAGGTCTAATAACCTGACCCCCACATTGCACTTCCTGCTGTGCCTCATGCCACTCCCATTCTCATCCCTCCCAGTTTATAGCACTGGTGCTATGACATTAACAGGGCAACACTTTGGACAATGTGCCCCAGTTAGGAGTCTACTGGTTTTCTCAATGAGTGGTGCTGGTAAAAGGCCACCTTGATATCCTGGGTCCCCAGGTGTCTGTGCAGAGCCAGAAGAGCCCTCAAAATCACATATACACTGGAAAAGGTCTTCTGCCATGAGACTTCAAGTTTCTGCCAATCTCATGGCTCCCCAGTCCTCTGTAGAAGCAACGGATTCCCCTTCTGTTGCTTGACTACCTTCAATTTCCATGGCCACATCCAGTGCCACAGGACCAGATACAATAAGGGGAGAAGGGAGTCTACTGTGCTGGTGGCACCAAAAACCATATGAGCTCATCAGTGAACGTGGGCAGGGACGTGTTGAGCACTGGCAAGGCCAGCCCTGAAGCCAGACCCACGATGGAATTCATGGGAAAGGGATAAGACTTGCTGGATTGGATCCCGTCTAAAAGTTCCACAGACAGAATGTATATATGCACACCTGTTGGGGCTCACTGCCGACTCCCACCTGAACTATGTTCTCTCCCCCATGCTGGGGATGTTAAGGGGTTGTAGAGGGAAAGGAAGGCCGGGATGCTCCATGGATGGAAATCCCTTCCATGTGGGACTGAAGCCTCAATCTTTAACTTGTTCATTGCGACATCATCCTAGAAGTAAAACATTACGGTTCTTACATCAGAGCAGAGTGTCTGAGCATGAAAGCTGTCTAAGACCACCCTTTACCCACCTCTGGGATGAGATGATGCCCTAATTAATTCATCAAAGGCCAGCCCTGATTTCGTTTATACCTATAGCTAATATTACTCAATTTTGGATGCCTACTCCTAATTGACATCAAAGAGAGAGAAGGATGGGGCAGTAAAACTGTAAAATTAACAATCCTGATGAACGCAGGCCTTTCACAAAAAGGGAAAGAGAGCATGAGTGACTGTAGCAGCACAAAATAACCAGGTTTGCCCTTTTGCTTTTTCTAATTCCAAAATACCCCCAGGCTCCAGTCCACCTTCCAGAAGAATAACCTACAAAAACCTTCAGATGATTTCTTTAAAAAATCCCACAAAACCCAGCAGTTCGAGAAAGGGGGGGGGGGGAGAGACAGGAGGGAACAATAGCATCAGAAGGGAATGTCAGGGGTTGCTGCAGGGCAAGAGAGATAACACTGGCCAGCTCATGTGGATGCCCACAACCAAGAATAACAAAGACAGCTAGAGGGTAGGACTGACTGGCAGGAAGTCCTGGGACTATAATCAAGGGCATGAGGGACAGCAGGTTTAGAGCAACTTGGGGAAACAGGCGTGGGATATGATAGGGATGCTAAAAAAACAAAGACTGCTTCTCAATGTTATGACTCTGGAGAAAACAAAGGCAGCTTTTGGACTAGCAAAAGTCAGCACAAAAAGTGAAGAGGGTTTCCCATAGAGCAGGGGTGGCCAAACTGTGGCTCTGGCAGGGGCTCATGGGAACTGTAGTCCATGGACATCTGGAGAGCCACAGTTTGGCCACCCCTGCCACAGTTTGGCCACCCCAGCACACCTTGTGTAGGCATGGATTCATTTATTTATATTCTGATTTTCTCCCCCAGATGTCTTACAATACCATTCTCACCTCTTCCATGTCATCCTCACAATGCTGTGAGATGGAATCAGGCTGAGAGAGGTCCAAATGTCATCCAGGAAGGTCCAAGAACACCCAGCGAGCTTCCTTAGGTAGAGTGGGGATTTGAAGAACCTGAGCCTGTCTGTAGTCTGATACTCTAAGGACTATGTCTGTCATGAAGGAGGAAGACGATGGACCAATATGAATACTTATCTCTCCTTGACCATTTCTTTTGCCACACTTCAGAATCAATTCTGACGGGCAAAGTCTTCTCATACGTTGAGCCATGACAGCTTGTGGCATAACTACAACAGGTGGGGGGAGAACTTGGGTATGGGAACCCAGAATCTGGTTTTTCTAGACAGGGGCCTGGATGTCCTGGAGTCTGGCACGTTTGCAGCATTGCTTAGAACAAGCCTATATGGAGCTCGATGGACTTGGAAGCTCAAAAAGGTTTAAGGTGGTTTCATGTCTTTATCTGAATTGACACTGTGGGCTGCTCCCAAGTTAATCTTCATGCAAAGAACATTATCGATGACCTTCACAATTAACAACATAGTTTCTCAGTGGCAATGTCTACTACCACAAAAGTTAATTTTTTCTAAGTGCCATTGCAGGAATTGATTTCAGCTGTCTGCGAGTTCATTGGATGTAGCATAGGACATGGGCGAACCTCTTGAAAGGAAGATTCTGAATGTCTGAATGTTAGAACCCACTTTTTGCCATATGTCTTGCTGCAACCTCTTAGGCAAACTCATGTCCCTTGAAGTGGTTTTCAGCCTTTCAACTGCTTTTAGTGTGCAAATGCAAGAAACAGAATGGCAATTTGGAATGAATTTGTAGTGCATTTCTGAATCAGCTGATGGCCTTGTGGGAAGATTGCTTTGCAATCGCATTTGGACATTACTGCACTTCACCGGGCTCACGTATTGTCGTTCTTAGGTCTGCTAAGATGAACATTCTCTTTCAATTATTCCATACCAATGCCATATACGAGCGCCATCCTTTGTGGCTAACTCTTGTCACCTCAAAAATTCATCCATATCTGAACATTTATTTATTCGTTATTCAATTTCTTGACTGCAACCTCCCCATAAGTGGGCTCGGGTCAGTTCACAACAATATTAACATTTAAAAATGGCATCCAGCTGTACTGCGGCTGCAGTTGATGCTGAGGTGAGCACCCAATGAGGCGTGCTCCAGTGATGTCACGGCCGCACCACGGGCCGAGGGGCGGGGCGCTGGACTTATATAGGCTGGACGCATGTGTGGCCGCCCTCTCCACGCCCAAACACTGACCGAGACAGTTACCCTCCCACCCTTCCCTTGTTGCAAGTTTTCTGAAGTTTTGTCGCAGCCGCGGGGATGCTCAGTAGGGAGCCAGGGATGCCTGTCTGCGCACGGGACACCTTGAAGTTGGGGGTCCCAATAAGGGGACCGGCTGGTAACTGGGCGTAGCTTACCTGGCTGGGAGGCCATGGGCCCGGGGCCAAGTGGCTGGAGGAAGCCAATGGAGGTGGACGCCCATTGGGTCCCTTACAGTCACTTCCCAGAGCGATTCCGTGGTGGAGAGCATCCCATCCTCTCAGCTGGGAGTGAGACGCGGAGCTCGAACGCCACAGTTCAGAAGATGCAGCTGAACAGCTGACGGGGTCAGGCTCCCTTACTAGCATCAGGCCAACCCTCCGTTGGTGGGAGGGTTATGTTAATAAATGGCTGCGGCCATTTTGTTTCACCAAACTGGAGTCACGTCATCATTGGGATAGTCGCCACCTGCCAGTCAACAGCTTTATCAGTGCTGTGGGAAGCCCAAGGTCACTCAGCTTGCTGCATGTGGGAGAGCGGGGAATCAAACCTGGCTTGCCAGATGAGAAGCTGCCTCTCTAAACCACTACACCAAGCTGTGAGGAAGTCCCGCTCTGCCAATAGAAACATCTCACACCATCAGGAAATACCACAGGAATCAACTCGCACACTGGAATGAGGCCCAGTTAACAAGCAAGAGAGCCAGAAGCAACAAATACCAAACACGCCTCCATTAATGACACACTAAATATATAGCAATATAATTTGTGACCAACAGAGGACAATTAACTTCTTGAAGCAATTTCACTGTAGGGGCCTGATTATATACTATACCTTCATTTTCTCGTCTTAAATGGAAGCTTTACGGTAATGTAGGCCTTCTTGACATTACTCCTGATTTATGTAGATACTAGTAAAAAAGCCCATTGTATCCAGAAGACAATGGGCGCTAGCAGGCAGGGACCAGAGCGAGGGGCAGGCGAGGGACAGAGCAAGGGACAGGCTACCTGAAAGAGGAGGCGGGTGGCGGCTCCTCGGCGTCTCCTGGTTTTTGGTGGGGAGTCCCAGGCGTGGTGCGCTGGGCTGCTGCGGGTCCTGTGCGTCTATTTGATCTTCTGCGGCTGGGGGGGGTGGGTTCTTTCCGCTGCTTCCAGGAGGCCACGGCCGCGGATCAGGCCGCGCCCCGCCCGCGCCCGCGGGGCCGCGCCCGGCCGCGCCCGCGGGGCCGCGCCCGGCCGCGCCCGCGGGGCCGCGCCCGGCCGCGCCCGCGGGGCCGCGCCCGGCCGCGCCCGCGGGGCCGCGCCCGGCCGCGCCCGCGGATCGGGCCGCACCCGCGAGCCGCGCCCGCGGATCGGGCCGCGTGGGCGCGGCCCGGCCGTGGTTCCCTCTCGGCGGCTGGAGTCTCGGCGGCTGGAGTCTTGCCGGGGGCTCCCTCAGGGGCCGGCCTGACGCGTCAGGCCGGGAGCAACTGCGAGCCGCGCTGCGCGCGGCTCGCAGTTACTGAGGCTGGGAATCAGAGGGACCAATCGGCAGGCGCTTCGCGCCTGCCGATTGGTCCCTCTGATTGTCTGTCATGAGGAAGGGTCCAATCCGGACCCTTCCTCATCCCGGACACATCCCGCCCCAGAACCCCTTACTATTTTATTTAGTCCGTGGCGCCCGCGGCGCCACGGGCGGTGTACAGATGATCAAGGAGTCCCGAAGACTGTAGTCTGAATAAGGCAAAATTCAATTATTGTGCTTTCCTTTAACAGTTTCTTTCTCTTCCTCCTCCTCCCCTCCAAATTTGGTCATCTTATACACTAAACCAGAGGTTGTCAACCTGTGGTTCTACAGATGTCCATGGACTACAATTCCCATGAGCCCCTGCCAGCAAATGCTGGCAGGGGGCTCATGGGAATTGTAGTCCATGGACATCTGGAGGACCACAGGTTGACTACCCCTGCACTAAACCACACCGGCTATCCATCAACAACTCATATCTGGAAAGGGTAACATTCCTTCAACTTCAGGTGCAGTCTTATATTCATATCGAGGTTCACTACCTCATTTCCTTTTACATATTGTTGAAAGTTGTCCATGTAAAAGATATCCTACACTGGCTTCCTGAACCTGGATGGTCAGTGAACAGATCATAGCAGTTTGTTTGTTTTGCATTTTAAGAATGTTTTATCTCATGGACTTCTGCATATGATAGAAAAATGGCAGATCAAACACCTTCAGCCACATCTCCTGTCTCTAGAGTGGGGCAGAAGGGATCAGGCCCAATGTAAGCATCGGGGCCCTAAGCCCTTCATAAACTGGCTTGCCAGCTCGCCATCTGCTGGCTGCACGAATTTCCCACCCTAGAGCTGACAGCCCTAACTGCAGGCCCAAGCCTCTTGAAGTGCCTCTTGAAAGGTATCATCCAGTGAGACTGATCCTAGGAAAGGCAATAAAACGATTATTGTCAGACTGTTCCTTGGCATTTTTGTATTTCTCCATTTTCACGAACCTCCCAACTACAAGTCTAGTATATCGTGCAAAATGAAGAATGAAGCAGAGTATTCCAAACATATCCGTGTAATTAAACACTTTATCTATACACTGAGTTCCCTACACAAAAGGTTGTCAACAAATATTCCCTTTTGATAAGCAGCTGTGTCCCTCTTGCAGGTCAGGCAAGCTTGGTAGTCTGAGTGGGGGGATAGACTTTTGGGAGGAACATGGACCTATGTTGCCAGGAACCACTGAGTCAATCCCACCGGCCTAATTACTACAGCTCAAATGTAGCTAGCACTGAACCCACAGCACTCCTAGCGGCAGGGAGGATTTACAGCTATCGTTCAAACACGCTAACAGGCAGATGTAGCTCTGACCAGCCAAATAAATCTAGTAGAGAAGCAGTAGGCAGCAAAAGCTTCATTCATTGGTCCCATGTATTGAGTCTCATTTTGGCCTATGTGTGTTTTGTCATCTTTCAAAACCAGCATATTTTATTGGATCTGGAAGCCCACCAGTAACTGGTGCAGCGATGAAGTACAAGCTGCATACATATCAGTCCTGTGACATTTAATTGTCAAACATTCTAGTCTAATTTCACCTTGATATATTAGCTTGCTGTGACCAAGGAGATTATGCACATTCTTCCAGTCCTGGGAAAACTGTCCCACTTGACTCTGCTGGATTTCTCAGTAGGTTCTTTGTCAGTTCAGTTCAGACCCTTTGTCATTGATCGCCTCTTTCTCTACCTTCACTCTGGCAAACCAGTTCAGTCACTAAGAAGGAAACATACCTTGCTAGCCTCACTCTCTAGCTGGAAGAGTGAACACACATGAGTAAACTCCCCTACTCATAATCTGCATCGTGGTGTAACCGGACCCTGAAATCAAATCCTTTCAGCACAAGGCTCTCAGATGTGCACTTGGAATATGACCATGAATGTTTGACAACCATGAATATTCCTTTCTGGGGAGGGGGGGGGAACCCCTCTTCCTATAGAGACTGCATAATGCAAGCTTCTCATTTGCTAAATGAGAAAGTAGGACACATTCCCTATTAGGATGAAAAGAAAATAATAATAATAATAATAATAATAATAATAATAATAATAATAATAATAATAATAATAATAATAATAATAATAATAATAATAATAATAATAATAATGATAACCTTGCATAAGACTAAAAGCTCCAGTAAAGCAATGTCAGTACAGAAAACATTTTTCTAATCAGGTTCATGTATATACAAATATAAACATAGCTTGCTCTTCAAATCGCATAAGCACAAAATACACAGCGCTGGTGGAGGATTGCCGCTCGAGTGACACAACGTGATGAATATGTTTTGCTCGTTGCGTCGGGAGGCTGCCACGAGTATCTTCAAACGGAGAGCAAGACATTGCCTTGGCTTCTGAGCAGCAGCTAATTATTCAGTTGGATGCAGAACACATACAGTTTCCACACCTGTCACCTTCCGCAGTACAAACACAAATGACCCTGTGTTTTAACAAATGCTGATAATCCAGTGCATCCTTTAAGGACAGCAAAGGGAAGGAGGGAGGGAAGGTCTTGGGATGTTTAGTAGAGCTCGCCCAATGTTTCAGGTGAGATAAAAGAGGTCCCCCCAAAGGGTCTTCCATTCCAGTCCTGAATCAAAAGGCTGTGGTGCCGGCTATGGATCAATGCTTCAAGCCTTGCTGGTATTCCAGAGCATCTGCAGTAATTGCAAGCTTGTTGAACTCAGGATTTATTATGGTGTTAAAAGATGAGGCAGAGGATGCACACAGCTGCACTGGTCCAAAGTAGAATTTTTAAAAAGGAGAGCCATGCAGAACAGTGTAGAAACGTGGGAGTCCTTCAGGAGTCTTAAAGAAAAACATGGGGAGACAGCTGGCACCATTGCCATTGCATTTGTGCTTGGGCATAGGTGCAACAGGGGAAAGAGGAGGAGCAGGGAGGGGTCAGTGGCAGTAGCAACTGGCACAGGGATGAATATGTGTGGATTGCCACTGCTGACAGGAACATGTTTCCTCATCTCCACCTGGAAGCTGCTAAGGTCTGTTCCCAAGTATATAACATTGTCATTTGTTCTGGCCGGTCATCGAGGTGCCTTCTTCACAAATTCACACTTGGAATAGGTGATGTAGACCTTAGAGATCTGAAATCCAGGATGAAATGTTCCAGTCTTCTCATGTGATGCCTAAGACCCCATGTTCCGGATTCTTCTAAGAAAACCAGAGGTACATTTGGGATTTTCTGCAACAAGTAAGGTCAAGTTGTCACTTGTCAGTGTAATGAGAATTAAGTCCCCTACCTGGCCATCAGTAATGGCCCTGTTCTATGACTAGGCAGAAGGTCAACTTGCATCTCTAGAACCTTGGGGTACCAAGCAAACAATGGAGGAATTTAATAGTTTAACCATACAGTTTTGGCCAAATGCCAGAGCATCCCTTTCATCCTATGGTCATGTACTGCCACCACTTGTGGGCATATTCATCCTCCAATTCCCCCCTGCCAGCCAACTGAGCAGTCGGGGTTGTGCATTGCTATCAGGAATCCCCTACCCTCAGCAGGGAAATGGCAAGCCTGCTAGAGCCATCATGTGCACAAATCCTTCTGGAGCCCCAGTATGTATCCCATGATTTCAGCCTCATTCAACCAGTGCTTAGGAAAGCTACACAAGAATTTGCCAGTGAAAGCTATCCACAGGGGGAATGTTTACTGACAAATGGACAGTTGGCCAAGACAGATTGACACATGGCAATGAACTCCATGTCTCTAGTCCTAAAAGGATGCCCATCTAGCCGCTCTACACAGCAGCTGAGGAATATTTGATATAGCAGGAGCTCATCTCCATCACTGCTTAGGGTTTAATAGAGACAGACATCGGAGCAGTGACACCTCCACTGGCCTCTTGCTTTTTCTCAGTTTGTCAGAAGTGTGTCGTGCATGTGGCAAAAACAATTGAGAGGGATTTGGATGCCCTGTATTTCAAATGCACATGGAAGGCACCCGGCATCCCATCCATCAGGATGGGCTCATCAGGTATGTAGAGCTCTAAAACCAGTTTGACAAACCTCGGAAAGAGAAGTGACAGATGGCAGGGCTAGCAAGCATGGCTAATGTCTGTCTATCCTCTCAAGCTTCCCCGTGTCCAAGCAGGAGGTGAAATGGGGCAGGTATTCCAAAGATGTTTTCCAAAGTCACTAGCTTGGCCAAGCAATAGAACTTGGGAAATCAGCTCTGTTTTCTAGCCAGTCTTCTCTCAGATCAGTTTGAATGTCACACATATTTATTCGGGATTCCTGGTCCCAAGGAAATTAAATAGGCTTCAACCAGAGCCAGGGCTTTTTTGGCCCCGGCCCCAGTCTGGTGGAACACTCTGCCAAATGAGAAGGCCCCTGAGGGACATTCAACAATGTCACAGGGCTTGTAAGACAGAACTGCTACACTAGGCCTATGGCTGAGGACAAAAGTAGCATCAGAATCCACTGCCCACTCTGTCTGACTCCACCAGGCTAAAATTTTAACTGAAACCTTCTACATAGTCAACCTGTGGTCCTCCAGATGTTCATGGACTACAATTCCCAGCGTTTGCTGGCAGGGGCTCATGGGAATTGTAGTCCATGGACATCTGGAGGACCACAGGTTGACTACCCCTGGTCTATATGACCCCCTCCCACACTCACTGAAAGAGAACACTATGGGCAATTTTAATATTTTAGCACTGAATCTTTAAAATGGATCTTTTAATGTTTTAAAGCACAGATGTCGAATTTAGTTGGAATAGTTTAAAGTTATTGGAATTTTATGTGTATTTTAGAACTTTGTAAACTGCCCTGAGTTTTCAACAATAGGATGGGATATAAATCCCTAAATAAATAAAATACACCTATTCAATTTTATGGATATTTTTAAAAAGTCTGTTTTTCATCCATGAAGAACCTCTTGCCTGTACGCCACACACACACACACACACACACACAGGATATTGTATGTCACCATTTGCAATCAAATATCTCCTTTGAAACACGTTTTCTCTAATCCAGCCTTTCTCAACTTTTTTACCATTGAGAAACCCCTAAAACATTCTTCAGGCTTCAAGAAACCCCCAAAGTGGCACAATCCTGCACAATATGGTTGGGAAGCAGAGCTATGTACATGCCCACCCAGGGCTCCTCCCCTTCCCACCCTCTCCAGCTCTATTGTGGGCCAATATGACCATATATGGGTCTATCACCCAACAAATGTTTAACAGATTTTAAACATATATTAAAATTAATTAACTCTCATCCTCCCCAGACTGTCAAGAAACCTCAGGACGAGAAAGCCTGATCTAATCTGTGCCAGGCCAGATCAAGATTCTTGTGGGACTTAAGGCTAATAGTTATCAGCAAATGGAATTGCGCCCCAAAGCCCTTGACCCCTTTGATGCTTTTGCTGTCAAACTACTGAGGGTCAAACTAAAGGAGAGATCCGTGAACAAATCTGTCAGTGTTGTGGGTATATTGCCTTGCAGAAGCTCCGACTTTAGATTATGACTTCAGCCACAGGAGAGAGAAAAGCATGACCTTTCTTCCCTGAACAGTTTCGGTACTTGACACCAATCTCCCCATGTGGCTATCTACCTTTTCCAGAGCTAATAGCATTCTGAGAAGCAGATACAGTTGAGAAATCATGTGATGGGAAGACGAAAGCTCTCTTTCATCTGTACTAGGGATGTAATTCTAATTCCCAGCCCCAACGTCTGCCATTTACGATTAAAAAAAAATATTCTGGACAGATCCAGTCTTTGTTTCCCAGGATGATGCCAAGTTTGACTCTTTAAAAAAGTGGGATAACTTCATTTAATATCATCTGTATTTTCTGAACAGTTTCCAAGGATGGTTCCCATTGCAGTAGATAATTCATGCATTTACCCATGCTATATTGAGAAGCACCATTTCCTCTCCATTCTGGAACCCCATTTTGGATCATTTATCAAAGCATTTAGCAGAAATCTCTCCCCACATCCGTAGTTATCAAGCTGTGCACATCAGTCATGAAAGCTGTGCAGTAGGGACCCATAATTTGATCATGGCCATTTCTAGAAGAAGGGCCAAAATAGAGACATGCTACCAAATTTCATGAGGACACTGTTTCAGTTTGAAAATTCCAGTTTCTGACATAGAGGTTCAGCCTGCTTTCCCCCACTGATATTCATTAAAATGGATGTCTGTTTTTAGTGCCAATTGCATCTTAATGTTGTTTGGCATCAAAAGTGGCTTTCTACCACTTAACTGGAGCAGAAGGTAGTTCAAAAGAGCCCCAGGAAGTATCCCCTTCCAGCATGCACATAACCCCCATGTGAAAATAGTTGACCCCCTTAGAGAAAGAGGCTTGGCTTGACACCTCCCAACATTTTGTAACTTCCTATGATACCACCTAGGATAGTCATTTTATAATGACACCCACTATACTTTCTCAAAGTGTTCCCAGGCCCAAGAAGATTGGGGAACCTCAAATATAACATCCAAATGACATGAAAATGTGGCTTAAAAATAATAATAATAATAATCCTTACACAAGTAAGGAACATGGTGTAAATAAGGAGGAATATATAATTAGTTTACAAAAGGACCCAAGTTCAACTCTAAAAGAACATCAGGTAGCACTCTTGGGGGAAGACTTCTACTGAAGTCCAAAAAAATGGCTGCCTGAGGGCTTAAGGAGCCCTCTAACGAAAGGGCTAAGGAGCCCTGTAACTAAGGAGCCTGTTGAACTTATTTCTGAGAAATGAGGCCCAATGGCCATACTGTATAAGGTAATGCTGTCGTAGAACAAAACGCCATTTCATCCTCAGTCCAGAGATGTACTCTCTGCAGTCAATTGCTACTCATCCAACCCTACTTCTAGGTCTGTACTCTTTCTTCTCTCAGATCAGCCCATAGCTATTATAGGTTTTTTTTTTGGGGGGGGGGGGGAAGGAGCATTTTAACAAAGCTCGTATGTGCTGCCATCTATGACTGGAACCAGGGAGATATTTTATGTATTCCATGTGATGGCCAAGTATGCCAAAGCCTTCTGTTCACAGTCAATAGTCCCCTTGTAGCTTGTTTGTTTAATTGATTGCAATGCTATGTCAACCTTCCCGGGTGGAAGCCTCAAATATTTGCAAACTAAAATACACATAACGTTGGTCACGAATCTGATCCTCCTTGTAATATTGCTGCAAATGCTGCAGTTTACACAACAGAGAGTGGAAGGCAGGGAGCTAAACACACTAAATTAATTAGGGTTATGTCCATAGATTTTTTTGCGGGCTTTACCAAGTTTGAGTGCCATGGTTGTTTCCTATTTCTTTTTGGGCTCAAGCTCATTAGTTTAGCAGCGTTGTTTCCCCAAGTACTTATCTATGGATTTAAAGGCAAACGCATGGTGATGGAGATGAAATGGAAGAGAATGTCTGCTTTTTCCAATAAGAAAGATTTCTTCTCATCAGCGGGCTTTCCTGTGCAGTCTCCACTCTTTAGCGTTTGCCCCAAACAAAGCTAGAGTGTAGAAGGGTCAGGTCTTACCTTTGTATTAGTTCTGAATTAATTGAGATGACCACTATGGAAAACTTATTTCTTATCTCTTGCCCACTGCAGCCAGGGACAAGGAGTAGTTTAAGGGTCACTACTGAGTGAGCAGAAATTAAGATCATACTAAACAACCAACAACCAAGCATAAGCTAGAGCAGGGGTAGTCAAACTGCGGCCCTCCAGATGCCCATGGACTACAATTCCCAGGAGCCCCTGCCAGCATTCGCTGGCAGGGGCTCCTGGGAATTGTACTCCATGGACATCTGGAGGGCCGCAGTTTGACTACCCCTGAGCTAGAGTCTCAAAATAGTCCTCTGATTGACTGGAGGGGTGTAATCTGTGATGGCCTGCTTTGCACGATTGTTTCAGGGTAAAAAAATCCTCAAACTCTTCAGGACCCACCTGAAGGTTAAAGGTAAGGGTATCCCCTGTACAAGCACCGAGTCACGTCTGACCCTTGGGGTGATGCCCTCTAGCGTTTTCATGGCAGACTTAATATGGGGTGGTTTGCCAGTGCCTTCCCCAGTCATTACCGTTTACCCCCCAGCAAGCTGGGAACTCATTTTACCAACTTTGGAAGGATGGAAGGCTGAGTCAACCTTGAGCTGGCTGCTGGGCTTGAACTCCCAGCCTCATGGGCAGAGCTTTCAGACTGCATGTCTGCTGCCTTACCACTCTGCGCCACGAGAGGCTCTTGCAAAAGAGACAACCTGCTAAGTCACCTGAGGGGTGAGGCGAAAGACACCCATGTCAGCCAGCGATGGCCAAGCAGTCTCAGGAGGCAAGGGAGGAGCAAGTCCCTCCATGCGGAGCAGCACTGCTTGAACAGCCCAGCCTGGGCGGCAACAACCCAGCTGAGTGTAAAGCCTCCCAGAAGGCCTTGTTTTTTCCCAATTCAATGCCCTCCCAAGAGGAATAATAGATACCGTTTTGAAAGCCAGCATTCCTTCTGCACTGCTATCTCCCCTACCCCCACCCGAAGTCATACTTGTTCTTTTTTTCTAAACGTAGCGTGCTTCAATTATCTTCACTTAGATTCATTCATTTAATCATCCAGCAAAAAGCTGCAGCTGATTGGCCATCCTCAGGGTTTTTTTTATTATTTTTAAAAAGAGCACTTCATAGAAACAGAATTTCAAAGGCCCCTTTTGAATGCAAAACCCGACAGTGATTGTTGGAGACGGGTTGACTTCAGTGCTCTCTCTTGAGTCTATTTAAATGTTCTATATAGCATTGAATAACTTCAATGATAGCGGCTTTCTTCCCTCATTTTCTCTCCCCCTCCCCTTTTGGTGGCAACTAGAAAGCCTGCCCTTAGCCAGAATCAATTTATTGCTTTCAAAAGGAAGGATAATAAATCTATCATTTCTGGTCTGGGTTGTTTCTCATATTACAATATTAAATCTAGTTATAAGGAGGTACCTTCCCTGGATAGAGATGGATAGGCAGACAGATTTAATTCTGCATACGTTTGAATAAAATATTCCAGCCCTTCAGTGTTTATCTTGGACATGGCTGGCTCACTGATTGACAGATGATACAGTCCCGTGGCTCCAGTTATAACTGTAGTGTGAACACAGGTGCAACAGTAAAGCATGAGATTGGCCCATGTTGATGTAGATATTTTTCTCTAGCTGGCCTCAACCACAAGCCCAGCAGAAAAGTTCCATCTTTTAGGCCCTGCAGAATATAGCAAGCTCAGGCAGGGCCCTGGTTCCTTTGGGGAGTTCATTCCATCAGGCAGGAGCCAGGGCTGAGGGTCTGATTGAGATCCTCAGGCTTGGAGATCCAAGGCTGGGATCCTCTGCCTTGCTTCTCTTTGACCATTTATGCACTGGAAGTTTCATGCTGGGTTGCAGGCTGGAGTTTTAGTCGTGGCAGGTAGCCCCACCTCTTCCTGCACCCACACGGGGGAGCATTTGGCCCAGTGCACCTCATCTGCCCCCTATTTGTGTTCCTGCATGAGAGCTGGGGCAGTAAAGTACCCAGTGCATAAACGGCGTTTGAGCTGCACTATTTTTTCAATGCAGGGGTAGTCCTCTGTGCATGTTCATCTGGTTCTAGGAGTTCCCACTCACGCATTACTACTGTCTTTCAGTGGGCCAACAAGCACTTTATGCTGAAGGAAAGCATAGTCCAACAAAAGATCATCGGCACAGTGGATGAAGAGAGGACAGATGGAAACAAAGCTTAGGATCCCAGGCCACGATCACCCAGAGAGCATTGTGGCTGAGCAGCGATTTTCATCCATGTCTCCCTGACGAGAGGTCCATGACTTCGCAATTGCTACCAATTAATAAGATTGACATGTCTGTCCAATGGAGCCCTTAATGATGGGAAATGCTGTCAAGTTGCCACAAATTTACAGTGACCCAATAGGGTATTCAAGCAAGAGACTTTCAGAGATGGCCTGCCTCTGCTTAGCAACCCAAGATTTCATTGTGGTCTCCCATGTAAATACTAACCAGGACTGATCCTGCATGGCTTCGGATATCTGATGAGATCTGGCTACTGGGGCTAGTAGGCCATCCTGTTCAGGGCATTTAGTATAGGACAATCTTTCTTACACAAAGTCTGAATCTGTGAATCAATGGCATGTTCTCCCTTCCTTCCTCCCCCACTTCCCTTGCTCCCCAGCATATTCTAAATTTTGCTCTTGCTACTGAATAAACTGACCTCCAGTTGCCTGAAGCAATTATGAAAATGCATCCTGAACATCAAGGTCATGTTGGATAGATCTGACAGAAAATGACGGAAAATCTCCCAAGCCCCTCTCCGTTTTTCAGTCCTAATGCCATCTTTGAATTTGTAATGTTCCTTCCCCGAAGATGTAAAATTAGATTAAGATTGTTTAAAGGAGATTGAAACAACAGCTCAGGATCTGGCAATGCTGTGGTTGGGGGCGGGGGGCGGGGAACCCCACCAAGCAAACAAACAATATGAGTTCAGATCTGAGCATCTACAATTCTTTTTAATAATGCACTGTTCGAAAAGTTTTCATTAGAGCAATAAACAGAAGAGCGATGGAATTATAAGAAATGCAGAAGCATGATATAAAGCACCTGCTCCGTGCACCTCTCTCCCCCCGCCCTGATAGCAGGAAACAATTTCCAAATGTAATTACTTCGTGCTGTATATTGTCTGCGGAACTTCCTTTTCGAAAGTGGATCTCAAAATTCCGCCGTTATTCATTTTGAAAAGACTGTGTTTCCTTAACACAGCACAAACATGCCAGGACTTGTAATCAATGGGTGTAATTTACAGAGAGTCAGACATGCTTCTCTCCCTCCGAAAATGTTACCAGCCTTGGGCATATTCTGTGCTGATTTCGGGGGGGGGGGGACTTGGAAATAAAACTGGACTCCCACACCAGGTTTCAGAAAGGTCAAGGAAGATCTACAAAACAATTAAAGGTGATCTCACCATTGAAGACCCCTGTCAGCAGCATTAACGTTCGAGTTCGGCTCAGACTTTACCCAAAGCCATCCTCTATTTTAACTATGATTCATTTGTGAAAGCAGAATCCGTCTGGTGGATGAGCATTCCGGTCCCAGTTTTGCCTTGCTGCCGCATTGCCTATGCTATTTCCCCCACAAAGACCTGGCAGCATGAAAAGGCAGCATGGGAGGAGGGGGAAAAAATGGAAGGATGTCTGAGTTTGTATAGAGAAAGCTATGATTAATAAACCAACTTCAAAGTTTGGTTCCAGATCCTGGACTGATGTTACCTAATTGTCCATAATTAGTGAAATGGTCCACCTTCAGGCAATCACACCAAGCATAGTCTCAGTAAACTATGATCTTGCTGAGCCAGGGCCCAATTGGGATGTGCCAAGCCACGCCCACTCATTGGGCCAAAGTTCTGACAGGGCCAAAGTGCCATTTTCGGTCATTGGGGAGGCTTCCTTCCTTCCTTCCTTCCTTCCTTCCTTCCTTCCTTCCTTCCTTCCTTCCTTCCTTCCTTCCTTCCCTCCCTCCCTGTCTGTCTGTCTGTCTGTCTGTCTGTCTGTCTGTCTGTCTGTCTGTCTGTCTCCCCCCTCCACTACCCCGCTAGCACCCACTGCATTCCTGACCGCAGTTGGCTTTTTTACTAGTAAATAAAAATAAAGAAATAAATGATGTGGATCTGTCAGTTTCAGTTTGAGCTCAACCTTCTGGTAAAGGATTAGATCCAACCAGCTTTTCTGCTGATGAAAAAGGAAGGGGGGGGGGGGTTCCTCTGTGCTGAGAACCATGGAACCTGTATGTGCAAAAGCCATCTGGGATGGAGAATGGAGCATGAGCATATTGCCTGTGCTGCAGCTAGAGGAGACGCCAAGAGAATGAAGTCCCCAGATTCAGTATGTCATCCTTACTGTTGATGTTACCTTATTTTTTTCCAGGAACAGCACCCATCACACACTAAAGCATCACCTGACAACGTGAGTGGATACAGAGATACTAATCTCTAAAACCCGAAATCAATCCCTTGGCAAGCAGGACAACATTTATCCCCTTCTTTGCAGGGATCCTGTAGGAGTAACCTTTCATGATTTAATTGGATCTGTATTCCTGACAGCTCGGACTTAGTTTCAGAAGGGGTGAGGCATGGATGCCCCCCCCTTCAAGAAGCTCTGTTAGGAAGGGCTGTGGAAACAGAATTCTTTTTGTCTGAACTGAGATGGTAAACAATTATTACAAATAAGGGTGGATTTTTTAAAACATAAATCTTAAGAACTGTTCTTCGGCAGGTATCTATTTCTCTCTCTCTCTTCTACATACATGCATATTCAATAGACTGCAATTCAAGGCTGCAGAAGTTTTGAGATCATCCAACCTCACCGCTTCCCAACTCCTTCTTGAAATCCAAGCCAAACCATTGCATGCATGGATCACTACCTTAAAAAAAAGAAAATTGCCCATGCATTCAGTACGCCAAGATTTAATCAAATGGTGAACTGTTGTTCCCTGCATTCATTTTGTCTTTGTGTAGCATTGTCCCTTTAAAGTGCTCCACTGTGGGGGCATGTCATTTAAGGCTTTTGGGGAGGGTGGGCAGCAGGCACTGTATATTTTTTAAAACTCCTTGTGAGCCAAATGCAAGCAAATGGCTTCCTTTTTGCCATTTTAAAGAGGCACAAAGCAATCAGGATTCCATTCAAAGGCTTATGTTCATTGCAGAGTTAACTGGAGCCAGCAGAATGGCTGAAGGCGAGCAAGCACGACTAATAAAGCAAAAGCAACCGAATGAGTCTGAGCCATATTAAATCCCAAGCAGCTTCAGTCTATGAATCTTGAATAATGAGGAGAAAAATTCATTCCAGAAAATTAAGTGTAAAACCTTGAAGGGTTGTTTTCAATATTGGCTTTATGCACACCGGCGAAGGTAGTTCCCTAAACAAGGCGGGAGAACTCATGTCATGACACGTTGTCACATTTTTAGAATGATGGATTAAGGCACTTATGGATGCAATAAAACAGTTCTTGTTTTCATTTGGAGAAAAACTACAGAACAACATGGGACTTTGGGATATTGAACCGTTGCTGCTGGTGGAAGGTATTTCTGAGGCTGAATTAAGGGGCCTTGGTGGGGTAGCTTCCTGGTAGCCATAATTCCAGATGTGTCACGCACTCTGGGCATCGCATTGAATCACAACGTAACACAAGTCCAGTGGCATATATACTCCAAAACGCACATTTATTCCTGTAGGAGCTTTTATGTGTCAGAACTCACTCCAGAAGCAATGGCAAGGAAGAAAGCCAGATTGGATGCATGTAGCATTAGAAGTAGAAGAAGAGTTGGTTCTTATATGCCGCTTTTCTCTACCCAAAGGAGTCTCAAAGCGACTTACATTCCCCTTCCCCTTCCCCTCCCCACAACAGACACCCTGTGAGGTGGGTGAGGCTGAGAGAGCGCTGACATCACTGTCAGAAGAGTTTTATCAGCGCCGTGGCGGGCCCAAGGTCACCCAGCTGGCTGCATGTGGGGGAGCGCAGAATCAAACCCAGCTCGCCAGATTAGAAGTCTGCACTCCTAACCACTTTACCAAACTGGCTCTCTGAAACAACTACTACCTGCCCTGGGACTTCAAAGGAATATGATAATATGACCCATACAGCAACTCTCCTTCTCCTTAAGAGGTCATCGCAAAGCCAAACCTGATTGGATGTTAACATCACTGTTTCCAGGAAGGAAAGATGGACTTGTGAAAATGAAAGAGGCATCAAACTGGCATCGGAATTTGTAAACTTTCCAGAATTGGGATCTCAGCAGATGCCGAAGTGACATCAGAAGATGGCTCTGAATAAACTACTTGAAGAAGAAGAGTTGTTTTTTATATCCCACTGAAGGAGTCCCAAAGCAGGAGACAAGCACCTTTCCCTGCCTGTACCCACAACAGGCACCCTGTGTGGTGGGTGAGGCTGAAAGAGCTCAACTGCTCTGCAAGAACAGCTCTAAGAGAATTGTGACTAGTCCAAGGTCACCCTGCTGGCTGCTTGCCGAGGGTTGGGGAAATCAAACCCAGTTCTCCAGATTAGAATCTGCCCCTCTTAACCACTGCACTACTCTGGTTCTACTTGGAGAATATGAATATAAAGATAAATAATATGTCAGGGCGAAAGAAAAAAGAGTTCTGAAAATGTGTCTGTTCCAGATTAAGAATCTGATTAAGAAATTAATCAAATTTAATTAAGAAAAGAACATTTGTTGAGGTCTGATCTATACACTTCGCTTTCCTCTTTCAACCACTGCAGGATTCCAGCCCATCCTTTTGGCTGATTGGCTCAGGGATCCACTCTTGCTTCAACTCCTGCAACCTTCTCCTCTCTGGGTGTTGCATCTCAGCCTTCTTTAGGCCTACCCAGCAGTGTTCACTGCATCATGCTGCTATGGATGTGTCCTGCCACCCTCTGAACCACGATGCTCATCTTCATCGAACATTCCATCCCTATCTTGAAAGCCCTCCGCGGCCTCATATCCTTGATCATAAAAATATATAAAGAGGGAAAGCAGGTGACAGGATGTTCCACCGCGATCAAGGTAACTCAGCCCAGACCGACACTTCTTGCCGCCCACCTTCACGACAACAATAAGAGACCGTTTCACAAGCATTGATTTCTCCTAGACGAATATGAAAAGGAACACAAAAGAAAATGTGCAATCCAAGTCTGCCACAGACACCAAAGACCGTTTTCAAAAGGAACTTTTTTGACACACTTGAGATTAAATCAATAACCCCAGACATCAACCATCACTTTGGCAGTACTCTTGCTGCAGCCATAGCAAAACCAGCTAGGTGCTCTACTGAACATTTTCCAAGCAAGTACTGTACAGGTGGTCTTGGGACATTCCACTTCCATTGAGCGAGGTGGTCAAGCTGGAGAGCCATGCTCAGTCAATTAAGTCCCATGATTTGTTTTCAGACGGGACTTGAGCGTGGTGTTGTATAGGAAGACCAGATGGAATTTTGTCTTGCTGGAAGTGCAGGTTGCAGTTCCACGCAGCCCTGCATTGTTTTCAATGTGCAGGCATATTGATAAAAGGAGACGCATGTGAACAAATGGAAGGGCATGCAAGTGGTAGCAACACAGAACAATGCAGGCTCCTTAACTAATCGATTCCGCTCCAGGAGCAAAACAAAGTAATTTGCAACTCCAAAATCTAGGGCAGTATTCAGAGAAGGAGAATTGTAAAGGCATCCTTAGGATGAACCCTAGCAAAAGTAGACTGATTGTTGTCCACCTGGCTGATTACCCCGATACACTTCACAATTGATTGCACTATATTATTTTAATTGTCTAAAGGGGAGCCTGGATGATTGTACATTAACCCACAACAAACCCCTCGGGGAGCATTTCTGTGGCCTTTCAGAGCTTGTTAACCTGGGCATAATTGAACATATTTTTTTTTCCCCAGGACCTTGCTTGTTCCGCTGATACTATTGGTACTGAAGGATGCCTGTGTTTATCTATTGATGTATTTCATTGGGATAAATGCTGCTAAAGCAATCTTACACTTTGGGACTCCTTAGGGAGATAAGGAGAGGAGATAGCATGTTCAAAAGCAAGCCATTATGCCTGTTACAAAGAGACACAAGTGGCTGCTTGCAAATTTCTTGTTCCTGAGTAGACCCCCGAGCTTAAATAGATGTGCTGCTGGATAAACCATGAATGGATCTCTGGCAAGGTTCTTTTGGGAGGAGGGGGTTGTAAGGAGTCGCCGACAGGGGAATGGAGAAAAGGGCAGTCAGCTCTCCCCTCCCCCCTATATTGCCCTGACTCAGAGATCTCCTCCCCCACTAACTGGTGTCCCATCAGGGAATGTTGGCAGCAGAAGGCAATCTGTATCCACTCCCATCCAGTGGCAGACTGGTCATATGGTCATAGTGACTTCTCCCAGAGGGCTGATGGTCTGCTCTCCCCACACACACCTTGTCTGGTGAGAAAGTAGTATCTGGGCGAGGTTTGCACAGTGTGAGTTGCCTAGTTAGGCAGACAAGATGGCTCAGGCTTCCTTGCTTCTTTGGGGGAGAAGGTTTAAGGCAGGGTTTTTTTCTCCCAGTTCACCATCCTCCCCTGTATGGCCAAAGTCCCTGTGGATTTGGGACAACATGATGCTAGGAAAGACATAGCATCCCTCAACCTGTACTATGGTTCCAGTTAGAACAGGGGCCCCTGTGGCTGTTATTGTTCTGGAGACTCTGTCTGAGATATGTCGCCGCCTTCTCAAATCACGCCCAGAACCAAATGGCCTACAGAAATCTTATGTTCTGTGATTCATACAGTCATAGGACAAAATGAGACAGTCCTTCCTCTGTTTGGAGCACTTTAGATGAAACTGTCTGCCCTTCAGCTGGTATTTGGGTGGTCATTAGTTGATTCCAGTGCAAGTTTGGGGTTTCTTTCCTGTGCTACTGAAGGTTCATTCTTGCTTTAGAATTTCATCTAAAGCTACAGTGGAATTGAACTGGAAGGGCTTGCTTTGGGCTAGACCTGCATAGGCCATTGAAGAGAAATTAATTCCTTTCCCCTAAATTTTGCATAATTTCTTACAATGACTTTGCAAATCGTTATGGGAATGAGCTTTAATTATCTCATATTTGCAGTTGGGTTGATTCCACAGATAAGGGCACCCCTATGGACTTTTCAGTAGGGATGATATGCAATTTGTCATTTTTGCTGTTCCGACCTGAAAATCCTTGTTTCAATTTTGCTTTTCCCTTGTGCAAATTGTGAATACATTCACACAGTGGTTGTTTCCTTGCACCAAAATCTTTCCATTACCACCAGCACATTATAAATATTATGTCTCATCAACTTTATACATTATATATATTCTAGGCACCCATGACATCCATTATATGCTTACAAGAAACTATACAACATGTATATACAGTACAAAGGCATACACAAAGCCTGCAAAAAGCAAAGAAAAGCAATCGTCAACAAAAATCTTAATACTGGAAACGTAGAAATATCTAACCGAATAGGGGACATTGTCTCATCCCAATTCACTTTCACAGGCAACTTTATGCAAAAGCACATATCAAACTGAAAGGAATGGACACTTCTCCAGCACTCAAAACGCCAGTCTCTTTCCGCTGGTAAACTCCAGGAGGTGCCCAAGAATCTCCTGGGATTACAGGAGGTCTCCAGATTACAGAGAGAAATTCCTCTAGAAAAAGCAGCTGCTTTCAGAGATGGACTCTAGGGCATCATGAATCTGTTGAGGTCCCTCCCCTCCTCAGGTCTCCTCTCCCAAATCTCCAGTAATTTCCCAACCCAGAGTTGGCATTCCTATGAAAGCTGCATTCAAATTCCAGAAGGGGAAGGCAGGTACAACAAGATCTAGAAGTGTGGAGTAGTGGATTAAACTTTAAATGCTGGAATAGGTTTTGGTTGCCAGTTTCCCCCCTGGACACCGGTGGGGAATTGGGGTAAGGTGGCCAGATCCAGGTTAGAAAACTCCTGGAGATTTGGGGATGGAGCCTGGAGAGGACAGGGACATCAGTGGGATACAATGCCACAGAGTCCACCCTCCAAACCATCCATTTTCCCCAGGGGAACTGATCTCTCTAGTCTGGAAATGAGTTGTAATTCCAGGAAATCCCCAGGTCTCTCCTGAAGACTGGCATCCCTAAACAGGCTAAGGGCAGTCTAGGTTCAAATTCACTTTTGCTGTGAATCTCAACGGGTGATTCCAGCCCAGTATTTCTCTCCAAGCTTTCCCTCCTGTATAGATATATTGTGTGGATAAAACAGAGCAACAGTTCTTCTGTGCACACTGGATAATGCACTTTCACTTTGCTTTTGCAGCTGGCTTTCCCTGTGCAGAACTGGGAAATCGACTTCTAAAGTGCATGGGAAGGGCATTATCCACTGTGCGCAGACGGCAGACAGGAGAACTCGTGCAAATAAAGCGACATTTTAGAATTGTGGAGCTGAAATATAACCAGGGAGTGCACAAAGGGGAAGGAGATGTCTGTGATAATTAAACGCCAGTCAACATTCTCCAGGCCTGTCACCCGCAACGTAACATCATCTTTGTTCCCAAATATAGCACAGCGGCAACCGTGAGCTGCTCCACACTCCCTGCTTAAGTGGATTGGAATACAGCTGTTGGAAACAGCCTGTTTCGTATCTCATCGAGCAGCAGGGTCAAGTTTGCCACTCAGCTTGTGGCCATGGAGATGCAGCTTGTCCAGACAAGTCAGACCTCTATGGGTCTTCCCATACCCGCATTTCCCTTTGTAAGTACACACACAAACACACACACACACGACATACCTGACCCCTTTAATTTAGTATAACCCCAAAAGACTGATTGTTTAATAAAATAGGCCATTTCAGCAGATGCCATTTCCCCCATGCCTGAATCCTAAGCTGAATCAACCAAGTGTTCATTTCTGTATTATTATTAAGGACCCAGAGCACCGTCTCCACTGGGTCACAGATCCTATAACTACAGCCCGCACAAGAATATGCGCTTCTACATTATGCAAAAAGCTGTGTGATTTAATTTGCAGGACTCTGGCCAAGAGACGTTGCCATGTGCTTGGCAGAAGCCTGTGACACATACTCCTCACAGATCCCAGGGAGCTGGTTTTTCCCTGGTTCTTCGACAGTATTTCCTGTTCTCGGATGTTAATGAGATCGCCCTGCTCCTATACTGTCTCTGGGGTGGAGACCCTTGCCTCTCTCTGATTTTTTTTTAAAACCAACCCCCCACACCAAAAACCTCTGTCTCCATAAACAGATTTCACCTGGTAGACCCAGGAACCCAATTTCCCTTCAAGACAATTGGAGCTTTGGATTAATTAATTATGGTATTCAACCTTGCCAGACTGACACAGTTCGACTTAATTAGCTTATTTCTTTATGCTGAAAACTTCTCATCTGCCCCACGGATATTTTTTTTTTTTAACAGACGGAAAAATGAAGCCTATATTGAAAAAGGAGTTAAGGCTGTCGGGAAGAAAGGTGAGTGGTGCAAAAACTTTTTTTAGTTATGTAATTACTTTGGCATAACAGTCGGAGATTCAGGCTCAGAATGTCTTTATTCCGCAACGTTGGGTGGGATTGCCATAATTCCAGTTGGGTTTCAAAGAAATGAATGGGAAACCAATGGCTTTCCCATTGCGAACATAAATTGCTACCATTCTCCTGCCAAGCCCTTTCTGTGTGCATTTTAGTGCCTCTGAGATGCTGGCATCTGAAACAACTAACATCAACAAGAACCTCTGTGCTCAGATGTTTTTAGTTCCTTACCATTAAAATATCCCTTGGATCACAACTTTCTCCCCTTGGCCCTTGAAGAAATGACTCCGATATCTGTCTGTCTAATCATTACATTTGTATACCACTCTCCCCTAAGGCTCAGGGCCGTTCACTTAGAACACAAACAAGAACAATACATAACACTCAGTGATTATAATGAATGAAAGGTAACAGTAATAATGATAACAACAGAGAACACAACATTCTAACAGAGTTAACAATCTAACAGACTCATGGCTGGTCAGATCCATAGTATGGCTTCAAAGGAGGGAGGTTTGGGGGCCCAGTAGATGTTGTTTAGTTTTGGTCGACCTCAACCAAATGCCTGGTGGAGGAATTCCCTTTTGCAGACCCTGTGAACTGTTTTAGTTCCGTTAGGGCCCTGATTTTCTCTGGGAGCTCGTTCCACCAGGTGGGGGCCAGGACAGAGAAGGCTCTGGCCCTGGTTGAGGTCAAGCGAACTTCCTTGCGGCTAAGGATCTATAAGCATCTTACAAAATCCACTAGGGGAAATTCTCTAGATGGATTAGAATGGTGGCCCTTTCGGATACAGCTTGTCCTGCAGATATGAAAGGCAGTCTATCAAAAGGCGACAATATATTTCCTGTATCTGTTCTAGGGCTGCCATCTCAATTTTGGAGATTTGTTATTTATTTCTGAGCTCTTTTTGCGTCCTCATCAGAGTCCTGCTCTTCAGCCGTCCCCCACTAATGTGCCTTCAGCTACCTCTTGAAATGCTCTCGGCAGCAATTGGTGGGTCATAACTGTTCCTCATCAGCCCACGAAAAGTTGTGCCTACTAATTACAGCACATTGAGTTCCTGCTCAAAGGCTGCCTGTTCATGTCAGAGATTTCGCAGGGTTTTGTTTTTATACATATGCATCAATCAGCAGAGGAAGCTCTTCATAGCTGGGAGCTAAACATCTCACCTACTAACTGACAGCCCGGAGGAACTGACAGCTTTTCCATGAAAGGCACAACAGTGGGTGACCACAGAGAAGTGAGCCAATCTAGCCTGGAGTGAAAGAAATCCCTGCCTGGACAGCAATCTTCACAGTTGTTACAACATCAGGTACCATTATGCGTAGGGTAAAATGGCAACAATAGGCTTAGCAACCTCCAGCTGGGGCCTGAAGATCTCCCGGAATTACCACTGAAGACCAGATAATGGAGATCAGTTTCCCAAGAGGAAATGGCTGCTTTGGAGCCCGGACTCAATGGCATCATATTCCACTGAGGTCCCTTTCTTGGCTCCCCCTCCCTAAATCTCCAGGAATGACCCAAACCAGAGTTGGCAACCGTAGCAATGAAACTAAGGATGCTTTTTCTTGGGCATCCAGTAGCCAGTAGTCCAGGAAAGACTTCTATTCCTTTTATGTCAGTCTTTCCCATCACAGACATGCAGCGATCAAGAATGGGATGACACTACTAATTTTGACCTGTTTATGGGACAGGGAACCAGAAGAAATTTTTGTTCCCACTTTGCCTGGAGCAAGGGCTGTTTTTGCCTCCACTCCCCTTTTGAAATGGAGGCCCCAGGCTGATGTTGATGGCAGTGGGGTGACTGCCTTGTGCAGCTGGGCCCTTCAGAAGGGCAGAGGGGGAGACCATATAAACTTTGTCCAGCCTAACAAGGCTTCTGTTGACAAAGGAGCACCCCCATCTCACAGCAATGGCATAGGATTAACTTTCACTAGGGGGACAAGCACAATGGATGGGGGTCAGAAATGGGTCTCCATCCCCCTTTTCTTTTTTGCTTGTTGGAGGGAGGTGAGGCTAAATAAGCTCTGAGACGTTTAGGCCGTAATTAGCATTTTGCAAGCTAATGTGCAAAGTTAAGAAGAAGAAACGTTGGTTTTATACCCCGCTTTTTGCCACCCAAAGGAGTCTCAAAGTGGCTTACAATGCCTTCCCTTCCTCTCCTGATAACAGACACCTTTTGTGTTCTAACAGAACTGCTCTGTGAGAACAGCCCTAAGAGAACTGCGAGGAGCCCAAGGTCACCCAGTGGGCTACATGTGGAGGAATGGCGAATCAAACCCTGCTCACTAGATAGGAAGCTGCTGCGCTTAACCACTGCACCAAGATTGGTCAGTGTCCTAAAGCATCCAGGGCAGGAAGAGGTATGCAAATCTCCTGATCATGGCTGACAGGACTCATAAACTGGGGAGGGAATTTCCTTGGTCCTGGCCATTTTCAAACTATTGTGCTGCCCAGTGGTTGCCGGTGGGGGGAGGGGTAGAGTTGCCATCTCCAGTTTTGGAAACTCCTGGAGATTTGGGGGTGCAGCCTAGGCAGGACAAGGAGCCCAGTGAGGCACAATGTCTTAAAGTCTACCCTCAAGAGCACTCATTGTCTCCATAGGAGCAGTTCTTTGTAGTCTGGAGATGAGCTGTAATTTCAGGGGATTCCCAGACAGATGGAGGCTGTCATCCCTAGCCTGGTAAGATAGGTTTGCCGATAAGCCTCTCTCAGCACTGGTTTCGCTGAAAGCATGGAAGATTGATGAAAAGGAATCATTGATGACCTTAGAGCCAGGGGAGGCTTGTTCTTTGAGGGAACATCCATTAAAGCAAGAATGACCAAACTGTGGCTCTCTCCCTGCCATGGTAATTGTAGCCCATGGACATCTGGAGAACCACAGTTTGGCCACCCCTGCTCTAAAAGGACGGTGGCAATAGAAAAATGGAACAGTCCAGCTGTTGTTTAAATAAAGTGGCACTTAATTTTGAGCATATATCTTGTGACATCATTTTAGGGGTGTTGATAGGAAATGCTATATTATAGCTCTCTGCTCTCCTACACACTAATAGGGCTTCCAGCTTTTAAACCTCTCATTCTAGCTTTCCTTCAAAAGCAGTTTGACCTACAGCAAGTACTAGCTGATAGATGCCTCTGTAAGATGATGCGCTTCAACTGCCCATTTCTGCACATGGAACCCTTAATTCAATGGACAGGACATTGTTTCCCCTCTTAACTCGTTGGCAGCCCTCTTGCCATACAGTTTAAGGGAACAGAGAAGATTATGCATGCCAACATGAAAACCCAATTTTAAGTGCTTTTCTTATCTGAAGGGGAAAAAAAAGATTAATTTTCTCTACTCTGTTACGAGCTTCCAGTGTATAGAACAATGCCCCTTTTTGATTGCATTTTTTTGGGGGGTGCAACATCCAAAGTACCAGTTTTGTGAAAGAAAGAAAGAAAGAAAGAAAGAAAGAAAGAAAGAAAGAAAGAAAGAAAGAAAGAAAGAAAGAAAGAAAGAAAGAAAGAAAAGTTCCTTTATGTTCAGGTGAAATACGTATGTTCAATACTTTCCCTCAGTTTGTATTAAAATTTGGCTTGTGACAGATTCACACACACCCTCCCCCCGGCCAAATATCATCTGTAAGAAGCTAAGCAGAAGTGAAGCAATGGGTTCATCATGCATTTCCAAGCTATGTTTGTCTCTGATTCTTTTAAATTTGGAGGAAACAGGAAATCTTAGGAGATTCCATCTGGACCAAATTAAACAGTATATATATAAATCATAAATGTGACATCTGTAGATATGGCATAAAAATACTGCAAGCCATTCTGTATAAAACCAACAGAAAAAATGGAGAACCAAAACCTCTGAAAAAATATAAATAACATATATCCAGCAGCTTGAATAGCCCACCTTAGCTTCTCCTTGTTAGAATTTAGAAGCTAAGAAGGTTGGACACAATCAGAACATGGATGGGAGACCACCAAGGAAGCCTGGGTTGTTATGCAGAGGAAAACAATGGCAAACCACCTCTGCTCATCTCGTTCTTGGAATTTCGGAGAGATGTAACTCAGTAGGACATTCTTCTTCTCTATAGCTGCTACTCTCTGCTCTTGCACCCACCTACATATGTATCTGATCCTAACAGAGCTAATTTTTGCTGCTTCCCTGTGCTCAGTGGTGGCTTAAAAAAATTTCCTTCCTATATCTGTAATCCGTTTGCCAAGAAGACATGCACTGGGAGAATCTTAATTCTCAGGAGAATGGGTGCCTGGTTCAAGGCAGGTCTGCAGGTAGAGAGGGTTTAAGGCAGCTTGGTGCCAAGTTTAAGAGCAGCAGCCTCTAATCTGGAGAACAGGGTTGGATTCCCCACTCCTCCACATGCAACCAGCTGAGTGACACTGGACCAGTCTCACAGAGTGCCTGTTGCGGGGAGAGGAAAGGTAGGCGATTGTAAGCCGTTTTGAAACTCCTTTGGGTAGTAAAAAGCAGCATACCAAAATGCATCTCTTCTTATTCTTCCTTTCCATCCGTATTCATATCTTCATAGATGCCGGGGAACTGCTGTTTGCCCATCAGGAAACTTATCTGTAACCCATCATCTCACATCTTGATCTCCAGGAGGGACGGAGCGCATCAGTATACCTCCATGGACAAGGAGAGGAAATGGCTCCGCGGCTATATCTCAAGGGCAAGGCATCAGCTGGTTTCCTGTGCATTGGAATCTTCCTTTGATTGGACTGCAGGAGCAATTAAAACGCGACCCCCTACCAGGTGTTTGCAGTAAATGCATGAGCACATGGAGATCAGAGCTGCATGAACACTTGCTATTTCAGCTCATGTCATGAGCAGACAGCCGATCCTTTGATGCGCAGTTCAGTTTGACAGCTTGTCAGCCCATTTGTGGCTGTTCAGCAGCTTGCTTTACTGTCTCCCTAACTGCAGAGTGCAGCACAACTAACTTGACATGTTCTCACGCAACCCAAATTCTACTGCCCCTCTATCCTAGTTGCAGAAGTGCTCCATTCAGCAGGAAATGGTTTAAATAGACAACGGAACCAGTCACAGATCACCTAAATCTGTCATAAATAAATGCTGTGTTCTAATAAAATCCTACCCTCCAGGTTTCATCTCAGTAGGTTCTAGAATTGCGGCTGGCCTGCTCCTTGATTCGGCCTGCAGTTTTTTTGTGCTTCTACGGTTTTGTGAAAAACCTGATACAAACTGGTTCAGCAAGCATTTGCAGCTGTTCGTCAAGAACCCACCAGGCTGAGCTCACAACCGACCAATACCTTCAAGTACGATATGTTCAAATATTGAGCATATTGGTGATGAAATTTGCAGCATCTCGAGTGAACCTGCTGGGTGCTGAATCACACCATTGGTCCATCGAGGCCATCATTACTGTCCACTCCAGGGGCAGTCAAACCGCGACCCTCCAGATGCCCATGGACTACAATTCCCATGGACTACAATTCCCATGAGCCCCTGCCAGCGTTCAATACAGCGTACCCCAAATAACTATGATTTAAAGTGCTATCCGTCAATCTGAATATTGAATGAATTCGGTGCATTGTAATGAACTATGGTTAAGCACACTTAAACAAAAAACAAAAAACATTGGACTTACTTTTCAGCTGGGGTGAGCTAAATTTATAGGGGGGAATTGATGGCTTACTCTTGGCCAGCAGTCTTTTGATGCAGATTTGAATATTCATGAGTCTGCTGTGCAGCCCAAAGAAAGGCACTTTAAGGATAGGACTCACCCCTAGAAAGTCAGGACCATGGAGGGAGCTCCAAATTGTACATGGTGCCTCCCACCCCCCCATACAAACATAAGACCTCCATGTTGAGTTAAACTACCTTAGTTTAAATCAGGTGTAGTCAATCTGCGGCCCTCCAGATGTCCATGGACTACAATTCCCAGGAGCCCCTGCCAGCATTCGCTGGCAGGGGCTCCTGGGAATTGTAGTCCATGGACATCTGGAGGACCACAGGTACCCCTGATCTAAAAGATGGATTCCGCTGCCTCATTGCCTTGTGTGCATCCTGGTCTACTAGTTCTCACCATTTTGAGAAGCCATCAGCAGCTGGTTTTTAAAAACAACATTTTCTTGCTGCAGAAGGACAAAGATGTATAAAAAGGATGAACAAGTAAGAACAACCGTGCTGGGACAGGCTAACAGTGCTTCTAGTCCAGCACCTTGTGTTACTTATTGGCAGGGCCTCATCAGAACTGTAGTCCATGGACATCTGAAGGGCCGCAATTTGACCATCTCTGGTCTTCTCTGACTGGCAATGGATTTCCAAGGTCAGGCAGGGACATGACCTACTGGAGATGCCAGGGACCGTACATGGCACTTTCTGCATACAAAGTAGATGCACAGCCGCAGGCCCCTTGACCCCTCCCCCAACTGTAATAACATGGTCCCCAGTGAAATTACAATGCTGAATCCGATGTTGGGAGGGGAAAAAATCTACCATTCATCATCGCTATGATTTCTGGGACAGGTTTCAACAGCGATTTAAAAGTCCCTGGACAGTTTGCACACGGGATATTTTGCAACTCGGTTGTTGTTTAGCGTCAAGATTTCCCCTCCCCAGAAGACAAAGTCCAGCGAAAGGAAGGGTGGAGGGGACAGTCGACCACTTCCTCCAGCTTCTAATGGAATGGAGCTGTGATTATGTGTCTGCAATTTCTTGAAGTCAGCTCTGGGCTCCCAGGGCACCCCTGTTCTAATTAGATTAACTGTTACTGTCAGGGCTATCTAATTGCTTGTACTGAAGAAAGCAAATTGCAGACAGTACGTATCAGTGTAAAATCAAACACAAAACAGGTGTTTGCTAATTAAAACTGATATTTTAATGAATGACCTGTGCGGTTTTGGTGAATAAATACCACTCTCAGCATCTGCTGTGTAATTAGGTTCCAATTTCTCTCCCCCCACCCCCGTCCAAGTCCCAGTAAATAACCAAGAATGCCAAGTTTAAATAAAAGCTACTAATCTCTATTCCTTAATGGACACCAGCAGATGTTTTCTGTCCAGGTAATTGTAAGCATAGCAAGGAAATGAGCAGGTTTGGAGGAGATGGGGAATAAGGCAGCCGTCATGTTTTTCCATCCAGGCCCTTCCCAAAGCCGGTCTTAGGGTCAGGAACACATTGGGAGGTAAAAGGTCTTGCTAAACCTTCTGGAACAAAGACAGCAATTTGATTACGGCCCTCTCAGAGGCATCTGCATGTGCCAATTCAAGTAACATTTGCAGTTTTGTTTTTTAGCTAATTGGGCTTCCTGTGGTGACAACCTCATTCAACACATGTTGGACTTTTCTTCTGGACCCATTTCCAAGTGTAAAAGAACCACTGGACAGAGTCTGTCATTGGCCCAGGGGAGATTCTCAGTGTGGGAAGGGACTGTTGAAGTCCCGGAGGCCAACTAGGGAGGCCATATTGTAACACACAGATCCTGGCTGTCCATGAAGCTGAGGGAAAAGTGGGGAGATTTGCACTTACATTTCCCCAACATTGTAAAAAATGCTTACATGGTGGATAGGGTTGGATCCGCAGCAAGAACGGTGGCAAAGATGGGAATTCTTCCTTCTGCTGTGGTTTTGCCAATCAAACCTGTCTCTCCCATGCTGTTGGTAGCCCTCAAGAAAAAAGAAAAAAAGACAAGTTCTCCTGACCACTGATCTGTTTTACCCTTGTGGTCTTAATTAATCCACCTCAGGAAAAAAAAAGTAAACCTGAGTTTTCAGCCAGGGTTATCCCATGAAGGACCAAGCAGATAGTGCTTCTTCCATCACCAAGTAATTAATACATGGAATTCGTTACTTTAGGGCAGGGGTAGTCAAACTGCGGCCCTCCAGAGGTCCATGGACTACAATTCCCCTGAGCCTCTGCCAGCGAACAGAATTGTAGTCCATGGACATCTGGAGGGCCGCAGTTTGAATACCCCTGCTTTAGGGCCTAGTGATGACCACTAAGTCTTAAAGAAGCAATTAGGTAAATAAACAGATGATAGTTCCATCAAATGGCTATTAGCCACACAAACAGGAGGCGTCTTAAACCTCTATCCATCCAGGTCTTTCAGGGACATCTGGCTGGCCACTGTGTGAAAGAAGATGCTAAAGTAGATGGACCATTCTTCTGGTCCAGCATAGCTGTATTTCTCCTCCTGAAATCCTGCTCCATAAGCCCACACCTTCCCTCTCTTTCCTGCCATGGGGCACCAGGAGACATCTGCTGGATTTGGCCACCCTTATTAAGCATATGGTATTTCCATGTCCCATATTTTTCTGCTCCCTTGCACTGACTTGTAATATGTGCAGTTTTTCTCTGTGTGATTTGTGTGTTGATACAGCAGCATCACGTATGCATGTGTGGCATTCAGTGTGCATATAAAGACTGTGTCGATTGCATATCAAAACCATGCCGCATGCTTACTCAATGCAAACAAATCTAACACAAAGCGGAGAACTGAATCCATTCACAGAAATATAAATGAATATCAAAAGAAACAAAATAGGGAACATTTATTCATTCTTATTCAGGGAAAAGGAGCATTTTGAGCAACTGGCAGTGCAATGCTGAGAGTAAAAAACAAGAGATCAACAGGTGTGGTCATGAACTAAGCTACAGTTACAACACGTGATGATCTATAATAAAGAAATGCTGTCAAAAATATTCAGTTCTATGCAAGAACTTTTGGAAGGGGGGGGGAATCCAGACTGGAAGACCTGTAGGGTTGGCACCAATCCAACACCTGGGAAAGGGAACTCCACAAACGGAGAGTGGTGGCTGAAAAAGGTCTCCTTCAAATTTCCAAACAGCCTTACCTCACCCAAAACTCATAACTGTGGTCTACCACAGTTAGGACCATGCATGGATCTCAAAGTCCTGGTAGGTTGATAAGAGTGGAAGAGGTCCTTCAGGTCTTATATATGGCCCATTTCTATTATTTCATAAAATAATTGTATTCTTTCATAATCTGTGAGATATATATAGCACATAATCTGTGAGATATATATAGTACATAAGGGGCAGTGGGATGCATTACAAGTTTTGGCCCAGGGGAACGATGCCTGGGCCTCATACTCAAGGGCTGCTTGCATAGAAAGAACTAGTCTAGCTCCTGAAGCACATTGTGGAAGCTCAGCCATTGTCCTATTGCTGGAAGACAGATAGTTTGGTTCTCACTGTGAACAACACACTCACATTATCATTTATCCCCCTGTAAAATAGAATGGCTGTGAATTCAAATGAGTAAAAAGGCCACAAAGTCCATTAAAGGCGATATCTTGTTTAAATGGTCAATTATAACTGTAGTTAACCTTGGCCTGACCTCTGGTCAGCATTACCATTCTAGCTATTTGAAAACATGGCAAGTGGGACCCAAAACAAAGAGAAGGCACAATACATCACAAGTTAGCCACCAGATTCCATTTCAGTGCTGGAAATGAATCTGACAATACAGCCCTAAGAACAAGCACACGTTTCTAAGACTATCAGCTTCAATGAATTTAGAATGGTGCAGCTGGGCTTCTGATGGCACTGCAAATCATTTCCTTATATAGAAAGGATGCTAAACTGATAGCAAATAACTGAAATAGGACATCCTCAGTTCCTTAATATTAAGATAGTGGCATTCTTAAGAGTGATTGTTTTTCAAAACTGGGGAAACCACCAAGAAGGCCCTCCATGGCACAATGGAAGACCGCTCCTCTTCATGTACTGGAATGGGAAACAAAGTCTTTCTGGCCAATGGGAAACTGGAGAGATGTTCTTTGGGGTATCCAGGACAGAGTCTGATTACAGTTTTAAATGTTAAAATTAGGACACTCAAAGGGGTAGCTGGTGCAATGATTTCAGCACTGGTGGGGCAGAATTTTAACATCAGATAAAAGTTGATGAGGTTACAGGAGCAGCTCCATGTAGGCTGCCTCAACAAGGTTTAGCATTGTTAGGAGGAGTAAGCCAAAGAGCTGACTGCGATGGATGATCTGAAAACTGTTTGATAGTCTTCCTTTGCACAATTCAGTTTCTGGTAACCTAGAGGGCCAGTGGCTCCTCCCATAGGATGTCTGCCCAGCTTTGTGTGGGTTTCTTGCTGTTCAAGCCTGACAGCTCTCAACAATCCCCTATTGACTCCTCAGGTTTTCAATGGATAATTGATTTTCATTTCAGTAGCCACATTAGGAGTCAGTAGGAAGGCAGAATGTATCTGTATCTGTATCTGTATCTGTATCTGTATCTGTATCTGTATCTGTATCTGTATCTGTATCTGTATCTGTATCTGTATCTGTATCTGTGAACCAGGTAAGAGATCTATTAAATTAAGATTAAACAGATCCAAACATGACATAATTTAGACTTGCCAACCTTTGGGTGGTACCTGGTGATCTCCAGATGACGAAGATGATTTCCCTGGAGAAAGCAGCTACTTTATACCCTGCTGAGGACCATCTTCTCTCCTTGTCCTGTCCTTCTTAGGTTCTACACCCAAAATCTATAGGTATTTCGCAACCCAGAGCTGGCAACCCTTCATATTAGCTTTAACCCACTTAAACTCAACCAAGCAAATTATGCCATGTTTTGTTCCCTTTCATCACATCTTTTTCTCACGCATTCTTTTGCCAAGTAAACACGTTAATTTCACAGTGTCCCATTCAATCTGCAATGCGCTCATCTTCCTTTTTCTCTGCAAACGTCACCAGTAGCCAGTGGTTTAATGCAACATTTCATGCCGTGCCCAAGAAATTGAGCTCATAAAAGCCAGATTGTAGTGTTTTCGATGTAATAAAGTTCTTTTTCCCCATCTCTCCCAAGCTATTAGTCACTGTTTTTAATTAAAAAGAGAGTCACATTTGGATGTCTGGGGCTATTTTATTGACCAATTCTACTAATGTGGCATGATAGATGCAAATTGAGCCATGAATTCTCACGACATCTGCACCTTTCATATGATATTTATGGAATTCATAATGCATTAATGGAATGCTCTCCCCCAACACCTCATACCATTTAGTTCCGTTCCATAGTTCTAGGATTTCATTTTTCTCTTTTAAAATTTAGATGTACCACCAGGAAAACTAATGACCAAAAGGTCATTTTAAATTTCCTTCCCACTGCAATGTAGTTGGGTGTTGATGAAATCCCCTGCCTGCGGATATATAGCCAGTGCAAAGCTAGACATCTGTTAATGACTTCCAACCCTTAGAGAGGCTGCCAGTCTTGATAACCTGCCTGCTGTAAATCCAGAATAGTTGACCATATTTGAGAAGACCTGTTGGGAAAGTCTGAGAAAGAAAATGGGGGGGGGGGGCTTTTCTCTCATCCCCAGGATTCCTCACAGTGAACACTAAGACAGATCTGACCTTACCGTTAGAGAAGACAAGTTGCCTGTCTAGGATATTTAAGAACTGGCACATAAGGTAAGGTCTAGGTATGCTAAACTAACATACGAATTAGCTCAGATATATGGATTTAGCTTGTCAGACAACTTGACTTTTGGTGGAAGCTAAGGAAATGAATCCATTTGTTTTAACTCTTAAAGTTCATGATTTTTCTTTCTGAACAAATCAGGTACCCTACAAAGCACACATTATCATGGACTGCATTTTCCCAGTTTGTGCCCATTCCTAGAGGTTTGAAACAGATTATTCCTGCAATTCATCTTCTAAAACCTCTTCTTAAAACATGCTAGGTAATGCACCCTTGAATGCCTCAATAATTTTAGGCAATAAAACCACATCTTACTGGCCTGAGTCACTTGTGAGACACTAAGTAAACATAGCCTGTCAACCAGGCTTTTTCAACCAGGCTTTTAGGGAAACCTGGGTTTTCTTCATGGTCCCGGAAGGGTTTCCCCAATGGGTGAGACTTAGTTATTGTTTTATATTTTTAAAAGTTGTTCAACATTTATTGAGTGATATGACCATATATGGTCATGTCAAGCCACCCCAAACTCCTAAAATGGCCAGTGATGGTCCTGGAGGGGGTGGGAAGGGGAAGGACCTCAGGTCAGCATGTACACAACTATGCTTCTCAACAATATTCTGCAAGATCAAACCACTTCTGGGGGTTCTCAAAGCCTAAAGAATGTTTCAGGGGTTCCTCAATGGGAAAATAGTTGAGAAAGGCTACTGTAAACCATCTGCTTTGCCCAGTGTAATGCCTGATAAAGGTAGGCAGCGGTTTTCAACCCCCTGGTGAACCACCATCTATGTTTGATGTTCTGCATCAAACTTTTTTACTCATAAGTTGTCCAATACTGGTCCAAATGTTTGCAGAGGCACAGTAAGAGTTACCAAACCATAGCCTCAATAGTTATACACAATAAATTCAGCTTGCATCCTGCTCCCTGGCCACATTCAGAGGGTCTGTAGTTAGCCGGGCTGTTCAAATGCAACGGAATGAATTTAGCTATATCCATTTGTACCATTAAACTTCTTTCTTACAGCAGTCACAGTCCTCTGGACAGCTGTTTTCTGCTGCCCTCTCGAACGGTTAAAAGGCACATGTTGAATGGTGTGTGTGTGTGTGTGTCTGTCTGTGTGAATCCATTTTAGATTTTTTAGTTCAGACTTACCACTTCAACATGTGTGCAAAAAGCAGGCAATCTGATGTCTATAAAACTGGTCATTTAAAAGATGCATGCAACTGTACAGGTGCAAAAAGGTGATTCTGCACTTGACAAGTACATCACTTTAATGACTTCACCATGACCTAGTGAGGCTTCCTCTGCAGTAACTGATTTGCAGTGCATCCCAAAGCCTTCTGAATCTAATCCAACTCTGTTATGATCATACTGCTAGTCAAATATGTTGACATTTTTTTTGCCAGAAACACTAAGAGCCCTGTAGCCGAAAGAGCTAATGTGCAGGTGCAAAGCCACTCAATGTAGTATTTGAAATGAACTTTGACAAGACCATCAGGAACTTCAGAGGAGCTCGTCTTGTATGTGTGCAAGGAAGTCTGGTCAAGGTCATTTAACTGGCCTAATAATCAGACTTGTGTAGAAAATTCTCAGCATGCTTACCAAGGATATAAAATAGCCTCAATATGGCAACACTACCAATCTTAAATTCCCTTCAAGTTTGAAATCATCTGGCCCCAGGATAGTCATAAGACTGCTGACTCCCAGAGCAATCTCAGAACCCCATTTTCATGGCCTCCTAAATAGAACAATCAATACTCTGGAATGTCCTTCCCAGAGAAGCCCTTTTTGCTTTATTGCTGCTGGTATATGTGCACCAGCTAAAGGCTTTGCCATTTCTAATCATGTTATCTGTGGCAGCTGATTTTTCTCTCTCATAACACTGTCTCGTGTTCTTGTTTAGCCCTGCTGTTGTTCCCCCTTTCTTCTAAGTTTTAATTAGCTGTGAATACCATGGACAGCCAAAGTTACCAACAAGAGAGTTTTAGAGAGGAGCAAACCAACTATGTCATTTGAAGGCAAGATAATATGGCTAAAGCTCACTTACTTTGGACACATCATGCGATCAAACTCGTTAGAAAAATCATTAATGCTCAGCATGGTCAGCGGCAAAAGGAAACGTGGTCACCAAAGGATCTGCTGGCTCGACATGATCAAAGCTGACACAGGGATGAACATGAACCAACTAAAAGAAGTGGTCATTGACAGAGACATGTGGCAGAAGCTTTTCTATGGAATCGCTGAGGGTTGGACATGACTGAACAGATGACATCATCATCATCAATGTTAGCGGTCTCATTGAGTTTCTCAGCTAAATAACTAATATGTTGCCATAGATATGGCCAGAAATATAGAGGAACAGTTGCTAGAGTAAACCAAATAGATTACAGAAGATGTTGCAGTACACATAAATAAGACAAACCTGGCCTCTCAGGAAAATTTTCCAAGAAGGGGGTCTAGGGATCCTGAATAGAATGGCCTTGAAGATCAGTAAGTAGAAGACCAAGTGGCAGTCATCATATGGCCATGTGAGGATTAGAAGCCATCTAGCCATCAATAGATACAATATTTTGAGGCCCAGGTGCAGAAGCATCTGAGGATTGCAAGAATGTCCGATTTCACAGAAGTGAAGGTATGATTCCAGGATGGGTGTATTGGTTGAAGGCCAGATGTGTAGAGAGGAACTTGTAATCATGACTTTAATAGAGTTTACTGCATTACAAAGTTGCGAGTATGAACTAACATTCTTCCTATAACCTAAAAAAAGTTATGTTAGCTATACGTAATCTTCTACAGAGTTTGAAGTTATAATCAGTGACCCAAAAATGTGCACCCTTACCACGTGGACCAATTAGCTATTGTTAGGAGATGATTTCAAAATCCTATAAATAGAGGGAGTTGTATTGATCACAAACTTCTTCTCAGAAGGGGCTCCTTGCCCATGACCTACTTCCTTTGGGGGTAAGAAACTTATGGATTCATGTAATGGCTTTGCTTTAATTAGCTATGGAACATTGATGGATGGATGATATCATGCTTTGATGATTTAGTCTACATTAAGAATGCAATAAGTATGCTTTAATAAAAAATGTTAGTGGAAGCAGAGACTCTAAATTAAAACATAATTAATTGTGTACAGACCCACAACAAACCTATAGCGTCGCTGAGATGTACCTTTGGCTAGGAATTAAATGATCTGGTATAGGAACGCTAACTAGATGCCTAGGGTTTCTTAAGTGTATGCCTATACCTAAACCAGGGCTGACCAGAGTAATCTAGAACCATTATAAAGCATCTTCAAGGGGCTCTTTGCTCCAGTGGGTTTGCAAATCAAGCATATCTTTGGCCTTTGTTTCCTACAGGAAAAAATAGCATCTCTGTGAGAAGCCAATTGGCAATTTGCTGGTCAAATGTTGGATTCTGAGCATGGTGGGTAGGCAATCAAGAGTCGTAAATCACCAGCATTAGCGTGCTTTTCTTCCTTCTCTCTCATTTTTCCTCTTCGCCAGGGCTGCTGTGCAAGAAAAAGAAAGTAATTTGATCATTATGCAGCTCTGGTCATGTCATAGGTATTCCTCACTCCCCGACGTTTCTCCGTTGTTTTATGACTAGTGGGAGTGTTTAGAGCTGTCAACATACTTTCCCCAAAGTTATGATTAGCATCACTCACTTCAGATACATGTTTTGAAGAACCAGACAGCTCTATTTGTCTAGGGAACCCAGCTGCAAATAGAATCAGAGCAAAGTTTTGGTACCACAAAAGTCCTTGGAGCATGACTCAGAATTTGTTTCTGGCACTGCCAATCATTTACCAGCTGCTTGTGTCAGCATCAGCCTGAGAATTTCCCATAATCTTTGGTGATGTACTCAGAAGGGTCCCTTTCTCAGCGTAGATCCCTGTGATTGTTCTCCTCAAAGAGGACCTTCCCTTCCTTGTCTCTGTAGCCACAGGAGGTCCACCCCCCACCCCCCAAAGAGCCTATCATAAACCAGTACGAATTCTAAGACACTCTTCATCACTTCTCATTGCACCCAAATGTCTTCATGGAAATTCTGATCAATGTTCATCTACCTAATTTGTTTCCTGTTGGACACCTCACTAGTAAAATACAATCATCTAGAGTTTGTGCACCACTTGATACTGGAAACCAGTTTGTACCAGCATAGAGCTCCCAATAAAGGCTAAAAATTACTAAGTACATAGAGTCACCACATGTTGCTCAGTGTTCTCAAGTCAAGTCAAGTCAAGTCTTTATTATTACGGTACTCGACCCGTAGTCAAATTACAAGATACATAAAAACATCTGGCATTAACAAGATAAAAGAATCATTGATAACTAAAATATTATAAAAGATAAAAACATTCCAGCTATAAGAATCATTCTGGTTTTAAAACTCACAAGCATTATCTCAAGCAATTGTGTTCAGTGTTCTCATTCCTATACATTCAAGGGTAGTCAAACTGCGGCCCTCCAGATGTCCATGGACTACAATTCCCAGGAGCCCCTGCCAGCATTCGCTGGCGAATGCTGGCAAGAGCTCCTGGGAATTGTAGTCCATGGACATCTGGAGGGCCACAGTTTGACTACCATTTTAGGCTTCGGGCAGAGCTCATAGGCTTAATTATTAAATACATTTCCAAACCATCTTCATAAAGGGACCCTCATTACAACAAAATAGGTAAACATATATTTGCTTTAACCTATGCATTTATGCCACAATTTCTTCCACACTAGGGTATCAAAGCATCTTGCATAATTATATACCCTTCCCAAATCATATCCCCCAAAATATACCAACAAACATTTAGGTCTTTTAGAAGGTGATGGGATAAAAGGTCATCCCTGGCTGATGCTGCTTGAGAACCAGCACGGTGTAGTGGTTAGGAACCATGGGGTCTAATCTGGAGAGCTGGATTTGATTCCTCCCTCCTCTACATGCAGCCAGCTAGGGTAACCCTGAGCCATTCACAGTTCTTTCAGAGCTCTCTCAGCCCCACCTACTTTACAGGGTGTCTGTTGTGGGGAGAGGAAAGGCAGGCATTTGTAAGCTGCTTTGGGGCTCCTTTGGGTAGTAAAAAGCAGGGTGCAAAAAAACCCAGCTCTTTTCTTTGACAGGATAGCTTGCATAGGATTGTAGGGTGTGAGATGTAGCTTAGAGACCTACTCCACAAAGGGCGTACTTATCTGCAAAGGGGTTGTGGTGGAATGTGCTCAGGCAGAGGTCCTGTTCAGCTGCCTTGGGAGTTTCCAGTTTTCCTTACAGTTTCAGTAGTCGTTTCATTTTCTTCTAACTATACTGTGTCCAACTTCTTATAATTAAAGTGGCTTTTCCTCCCATTTTTTGAGCAGCCGTTTTGCCCATTTTCAGTGGGCAACCTCCTGCCAAATCTCCCTCATTGCCTGCTACTGCTCAAATGTCCTCCTTTTCTCTATCCCCCCCCAAAAAAACCAAAATCTCCTGGAGGGTTCCAGGCATGCCCCTGGCAACCCTGCCTCCCGTGGAAGAGTCACTTGGACTAAAGGAAGGCTTCTGAGGCTGGAAGAACTTCCTTCAGATGAAGATACAGGGTCATCTAATGAAGTTCCCTGCTTGGGATAAGACCTCACTGGGCTTCCACCTTAGGCTGGAAGAAGCTATTTGGCCTAAGGATAAGAGGGTAGGCAGGTAGTTGTGAGTTCCTGTGTTGTGCAGGGGGTTCGACTAGATGATCCTGGAGATCCCATCCAACTCTATGATTCTATGGTTTCCGATTTATATGATTTTTCTCTGACTATAGTTGCTAAATTAACACAGCAAAGCTCAAAAGACAGCGATATTCCCATCTGCTGCCTTACCAAATAGTCACTGCACTCATTTTGTGTACCTTTGAGCTTTGCATAAGAACATCACAGGCTATCAGTCTATTCATGGCCTCTTGGCCCAGTTTCCTCTAAATAATGTGTATATATAGATCTGCCAGCTGAGAATAGCACTCTGCACATCTGGGCTCTGGTCCATGAAAGTTGATGCCATGCTAAATGTGCTAGCCTTTAAGGCGCCACAAGAAACCCTGTTGTTAATGCCGAAAGGAGAGTGTGGTTGCTTTAAGTCCATTTCTTTGCACGGAGCTTATGGCGACACTAAAACACACCTATGAATTTCAGTTGCAATTGATTGTGCAGCTAACGGGTTCCATCTTGCACTATTTGAGAGAATTATCCCGCCTTATGACAGAAATAAAACCCATAACTTGTCAAAAACTCTATTGCCCTGGCAACCTTTCCTCCTTTTCTTCCCCTCTTTTCTCCTGTGCTCTTCCCCAGAAAGCAGTATAATTTTCTGCCAAGTTCTGCAGCTCTCGAGTGATTCATTGGCAACTGCACTCTGAGCACCCGCCATTGTCTACCTGCATAATTCCATCTTTGCTAGTTATTTGTTTCAGGTTTGGAAAATATAAAGCTCTTTGCAAAGGGGGCGGGAAGCATAGAAATTAGATTCCAAGAGCTTATTTAGTGACCTGACCCATTCCACTCCTTCCCCAAATGCTGAAACCCAGGTACCATGATATTGCTAAGCAACTGAGCAGCCTTTTTAAAGGCCGTAACTGGATAACCAGGCCTAAAGATACATACAGTATAGATATATGTACATCTCTTCCACTATCAACATGAGAGAAATAATATTTTCATCCTACTGTTCAACAAAGAGCCTCTTGTGGCGCACAGTGGTAAGGCAACAGACATGCAGTCTGAAGCTCTGCCCATGAAGCTGGGAGTTCAATCCCAGCGGCCGGCTCAAGGTTGACTCAGCCTTCCATCCTTCCGAGGTCGGTAAAATGAGTACCCAGCCTGCTGGGGGGTAAATGGTAATGACTGGTGAAGGCACTGGGAAACCACCCCGTATTGAGTCTGCCAAAAAACACTAGAGGGTGTCACCCCAAGGGTCAGACATGACTCGGTGCTTGCACAGGGGATACCTTTACCTTTACCTTACTGTTCAACATCGAAACCTGGGCCGACACATGCCATATCCTTTAATTTGAGAAAGGAATGCCTCCGATTTCACCACAAATGTGGTCAACCCTCTCAAGTTTGACTATGATATATAGCTACATATATTTAGTTCAACACAGGATGACTTGAATGGCTGCCAAATGGACAAGTGTCAAAGTCTTGTGAAAGCCACGGCTGATCCAAATAGATCGGCAGCCATGAACATCGCGAAGGACTATTCACGTGATCACCAAAATGTGGGATTTGTTTTAAAACACAGCATTTATCTATAACTGATAGATATGATTTGGGAGAGATTTAACTGCTTATTTAAACAATTGCCTGCTGGGCCAGTTAGGGGCCCAGCAAGGTCCTATCAGGTTCCAGGAAATTGTGTCTACAGGAAATTCTGATTGCACTGTGCTGTATTCTTAGGAAAGAACAGACAGAGCCAATGGCTGAACGGCCACAAATGAACGGATTAACAAGCCGACGACTCATGGAAAATGGATTCCCTGTTCATGACCGGTGAACAGCATGTGAGCTGAACTGGTGAGTTGTTTGAGCATCCCTAGCTTCACCAGATCCTGAAAAGCAGGAATGTATAATCCTTTCTTCTCAAAGGTTCCCATCTTTTTTGAGGCTGGGGTTATGAACCTGGCCTACAGCCAATTCCTGCCAGCCGGACTGAAAATGGCTGAGGTGGATGGGGTGGGAGATGGGGCTTGGTCTGGTTGTTTTTAAATTTGAGGACATTTTTAATCAGTTTATAGATGGCGTCATCAATAGATGTAAACATGCTTGAGGCTGCTGGTAGAAAGGGCCGGTCTATAAATCTAATAAATAAATAAAATAAATATGAGATAGGCTTACATGCAAGCCAAAAGGAAAGAAAGCCTGGTTCATATGTAACACAAGCAACAAACAAATCTGAAATCCCTTACAGGCATGGGTCTGGCTTCCTGCCCCCAGTATAGTTGTTCCATTTTGCTTTGTTCATCAACCCCAAAAGAGTGCCCCTCTGCACTATGCTGGCATTGATATAGTTTGAAGGCCTTTTAGACAACTCACAAATTTGTCCATGAGTAAGCTTTTCCACAAACCTAAATCCAGGGTTGCTGAACCTTGTACGACAGTTACATCTGAACCCATTACTCAAAACAGCAGCTCAGTCTGAGTGGGAGTTCTAAATCCACTGAAGTCCACAGGTTTTGAAGGGTGTAAATTTGCTTAGCCTAGGACCAATTTGGAAAGGGCCAGTCACACAGAGCAGGGGTAGTCAACCTGTGGTCCTCCAGATGTTCATGGACTACAATTCCCATGAGTCCCTGCCAGCAATGCTCATGGGAATTGTAGTCCATGAATATCTGGAGGACCACAGGTTGACTATCCCTGAATAGAGCAATGGATATTTATCCACAGGGCCTGCAAAATGGAGCTCTTCCGCTAGGTTTTTGGTCAGGGCAAGGAAGATCTGGACCCCTCCATAGATACATGAGATCTGAGCTTCCCCAGAGATCATTTCCCTGAGTTACTTATTCCAGGAGGTCTGTTGAGCCTGGAAGGGGTGGGAGGGAAAGGTCGCTGCCAGGGGTTTTAATGATTTTAACAGGGGGTATTATTGTTATGGGATTCTGTTGTGGGGAAACTTTCTCGTGAACTGCCACGAGCCATCTTGGGAGTGGCAGTATAAAAACTGAAATATAAAATAAAAATAAACTAAAAAACTTTTTTTAAAATTTATTTTTCCATGTTGCCATAGTGAGCCTTTTGCGTTTTGCCAATTGTCAATATTGGTGTTTCGATTTCACGGGTATTTTTACAAGCCATTTCTATATAGCTTTTAAACAATATTTAAACGCAATTGGCACAAAATTACAATTGCACTAAAAATGGGGGGGAGTCAGTGTGAGGAAGCAGAAAATGTATTTATTTTGTTTTGTAAATGCATATGCTTGCCTCTCCAGAGACCTGCTCAAGGTGGCTCAAAAAGTAAACATATTCACATCATAAAAACAGAAACATAAAAAGAATCAGTATTAATATAACATTTCTTAGGATGGATGGATAGGACAAAAAAAAGAGTCATGGTTGTATTTACACACAAGAAATGCAAGATCAAAATGTGTTCTGTGGGGCTTCTGCAATTTGACAGCAACTGTAATGAGTGAGAAAAAATATATTTGCACTATATGGTCACTAAGGGATGAAGGAGATCTACTCAAAAGTAAGTCCCATTTTATTCAGTGGGACTTTCTCCCAGGAAAGCATTCTTAGGATTGATGTTCAAAACCAAGGTATAGAGCCAGCAGCCTGTTATAGGCTGGCAGGGGCTCATGGGAATTGTAGTCCATGAACATCTGGAGGACCACAGGTTGAGTACCCCTGCACTAGATGACATTTACCTGTGGTCTAAATTCCTTCTGTCTAAATTGCTTTGTTCCTTTGCAGCTGCATTTGGAGAAACTTTGTGATTCCTTCTGCATCTTTCCCTCTCTTTCCATTTGTGGTTCCATGAACTGAAATATAAAATAAAACTGCATTTGCAGCTGCATTTGGAGAAGCTTTATGATTCCTTCTGCATCTTTCCCTCTCTTTCCCTTTGTGGTTCCATGAAGGTTGCTTCATCAACAGACAAGCAGCAAAAGCAACACAAGTGACTCAGTGCAACCTTTGCATTGCCAGGCATGAAAAAAACCCTCCAACAAACAGTTTAAAAAGGTCTATTAATCTGTTATTAATTAATATTCCATATGTTGCCCTAAAGGCCAAACCAGGGCCTGTTGAAGCTATCTGGATCCCTGTTGCACTGGAGGAGAGATCCTGTATGCTGAAAACCATTGACTCTGGCCTGCGGCATGGAGAACAACTGGACATGCCAGCCAAATGTCAAGCTCCTGTGCAGCAGGAAAGGTCAACAGATCATTTCCAGGAGATGTCCTCAAGCTGTTCAGCACCTGTGGCCCTCTCATCAGAGTCAGGGATATGCATTTCTTTTAGAATCATCGAATCATAGAGTTGGAGGGGGCCACACAGGCCATCAAGTCCAACCCCCTGCTCAACGCAGGATTTTTTGCAGAGGGGATGTGAAAGGCTACAAATGCCTTCCCTCCTCCCCTTCATCTTGAGCAATTTTTCAGATATCCAGTTTGCTAGACAACTACTGCTGTCGATAGTCACTAACAAACAGTACTGCCTGCCTACCTATAAGTTTATGGGTACGATTCAGCAGGTTGGTCATTGCCTGAAAAGACCTACATTAAATTTCTTCATATGAGTTGATGCCATTCTTAAAATCTGGAGCAGTGGCCATACTATGACTGCCTCTCCCATTAGGTGGGTAGCATGCAATTGGTTGTAAGTATGCCATTCCACTCAGGGAGAAATTTTCACCTCATTGGAAAGAGTCCTTCTTGACCGTAAGAGTCCTTCCATGAATGGTGGAGTCCTCTGTGACCATTGCTGTCTTATAATGCCTGACTTGCTATATGCATAGTGCAAAGACTATAAACAACATGAGTGAGTGAGTGAGTGAGTGAATGTGTGAATGAATGAATGAATGAATGAATGAATGAATGAATGAATGAATGAATGAATGGGAGAGCATTTCTCAGTCCAACCTATTGAATGTCTACGTCCAGTTGGTTCTACCTATTAAAGCTCACCAAAGTTCCCCCTTTTGATCTATTGCACAGAACTTGTAAGTCTTGTTTATCGAGGCATGTGTTTAATGGAATTTTATGGCCTCAAATATTATGATTTAAGTCCTGCAGTAAATCACCTGTCATTTGACCACAATTGTCTACTGTTTCTTCCCTTTCTAGGCTGTGACTTAGGCTCTGAAACTTAAAGTTTCAATATACATTTTGGCAGCTGTCTGGCAGTGCAATCCTAAACATCCTTCTCAATCTATTAATTTCCATAGAGGACGTAATTCTGCATAGGATTGCACAGTCAATAAGGACTCCAGACAGGGTCATAGAAATCAGTGAAATAAAACTGAGAACAATTAAGGTCTTGTGACTGGAGAGACAGGATTCGGTCCTAGGGGGACTTGGGAGCCATCTTCTGGGCTGTTTCAGGGCTTCCTTGTCACTGCATCTGAATTCTAACATGGGAAAATAAACCTGTGGATGGAAGTTCAGACATTCATACCCTTCTTCTCAGTCCCTGACAGAGCTGTGGGTTAAAGGTTAAGGTTAGGATGCTCTTCCATTTAAACCAGGGGTAGTCAAACTGCGGCCCTCCAGATGTTCATGGACTACAATTCCCAGGAGCCCCTGCCAGCGAATCCATGGACATCTGGAGGGCCGCAGTTTGACTAACCCTGATTTAAACTAAGGTAGTTTAACTCAACATTGAGGTCTTATGTTTGTATGGGGGGCACCATGTACAATTCGGAGGCACCATGTACAATTCGGAGCTCCCTCCATGGTCCTGACTTTCTAGGGATGAGTCCTATCCTTAAAGTGCCATCCTTTGGGTTGGACAGCAGACTCATGAATATTCAAATCTGCGTCAAAAGACTGCTGGCCAAGAGTAAGCCATCAATTCCACCTATAAATTTAGCTCACCCCAGTTGAAAAGTAAGTCCAATGTTGTTGTTTTTTTTTAAGTGTGCTTAGCCATAGTTCATTACAATGCACGGAATTCATTCAATATTCAGATTGACAGATAGCACTTTAAATCATAGTTATTTGGGGTACGCTGTATTGAATGCAATGGAGGAGAGGCCAACGATCATAAATATGTTTGTGGGGAAACAGACTCGCTTGTTGTAACCACGCAGAGTTGTAACCACAGCACATTTACACAGTAAATTCACAGATTTATTGCACCTATTGCAGGCAGTGACCAGCTTGTATGTGCTCTATCATCATTGTACACAAATAAAATTGATGGGAATTGTACATCAGCCGCCCTAGTCAAAGACTGCCTGTTTTAGAGAGCAACGTGTACTCTTTAAAATCACAGAGAGAAACTGGGTTGTCCTTACACCATGAAAAAGCACAGGAACTTAAGGGAGCACTGAATAAACTGCTTTAATGCAAACTCCCAGTCTACGCAGGCCTATCCAGAAACTGCAACTGGTGCAGAATGCAATGGCCATGATTCTTACCAGTACACCGTGGAGATCTTACATACGGCCTATACTGCAACAACTCAACTGGCTCCCAATTGAATTCCAGATCAGGCTTAAGGTTTTGGTTCTTACCTTCAAGGCTATACATGGTCTGGGCCCAGTATACCTAAGATCACTGAAATTGTGTTATTTAGATTATTGTTGTTGTTGTTGTATTTGTTTATATTATAGATTAATTTGTTCCATGTATCCCCCCATGTTTTATGTAAACCGCCCTGAGCCATATGGAAGGGCGGTATAGAAATCAAATCAAATCAAATCAAATCAATCAATAAGTTCTCTCTAGCAACTCTTTTCCACTGATGGTGGAGCTGCCCCCTGGCAGTAGGACATTTCTGTTGGCATAAAGAGTTTTCCATGAATGTAAGGTGCTTGCAGTATATGGAGCGTATGGAAAGCAGCTTCCACCAGGTGAAATCTCTACTATCAGCAGAATAATAGGATACACCCCATTGTGGCTGTGCTTCATTTTGCTTAGTTGTAGAGCTGATTTGCAGAGATAGGTCTCAACGGTTGGGTTTTATAATGAGCATGGAATAACGGGCAAACACTGTTTATGTCATATGCTAGGACCTCCGTGTGTCTGATTATTCTAAATAATGTGCCCTCCCGTCACTCTGTAATCATCCTATATCTTCAGTTTGTACTTAACCAAGAAGCACTCTGCGTAATTTTTTATCTAGGCATTTTTGAAGACTGATCACTGCACGAACACCATTTTCTTCTTCATAGTGATGCATGGATGTATCTGGATTGGCCAAGAAGAGATGTTTTCTTATCCTTGTACTGGGATGGAGTACATATAACCATTTGGACAAAACCTGCCAAGCCTTTGTCCTGCCCAAGAGGGGTCATGATACCAAGTGTTCAAGTGTTCTAAAATGGATAGAGAACAGCTTCAGCATGTGAGGTTAGGCTAGGCCAGTCTCGCCAGATCCCAGAAGCTAAACAAGGCTGGCCCTGGTTGATATTTCGATGGGAAGTGGTGGTGGTACAAAGTGCCCTCAAGTCACTGCTGATTATTGGAGACCCCGTAGGGTTTTCAAAGCAAGAGATGTTCAGAGGTGGCTTCCATTGCCTGCCTCTGTGTCATGACCCTGGTATTTCTCCCATGCAAGTACTAGCCAGGGTTGACCCCGATTAGCTTCTGATAAGAAGGAACACCTGGGGTGCTATGCAGAGTCAGGCAATGGAAACTACCTCTACTCATATCTTTCCCTGTAAACTTTACAGGGTCACCATGAGTCAGTCGTGACTTGATGGCAAAAAAGGGGGGGATCTTGCCTTGGTTCCTGGGACCCACACTCAGAACTCAGTAACTCTCTGTACTTGTTCTCTGCATCATAACCCCTTGCCCCTTGACTGACTGCTTAGCACAGCCATTGCACAGAATCAAAGTGGCTACTCTGCTCAAAAACCACTCATTAAACCTGTGAACAGATTATCTATGCGTAAGCTGCTTGACCGAAGACAAAACCGGTACTCATCAAGGTAAGTATCATGATTTTAAGTGCCTTATTTGTCAGTATCATGAGTTTCCTACAGAACTTTGGGCATCTAGTATCCCATGAAAGTCGATTGAGCTTTGCAACAGGCAAGATTTATGGAGAGGTAGTGATCTGAGGCATGTTTTAGTCGCCTGAAGGCTGGGCCCATAATAAATAAAAAAGTATGTAAATTATTCTCCCATTTTTCCCCCTGTTCTCTGGGTGCCATTATGTTGTTAATCTGTTTCATGTCGTTCTTTCCACAGAAATGAATACTTGTCAGGACTGAATTAATGAACGTCCAGTGTCTATAATTTACATAAATATGGTTATGTATAGATCAATTGCCATTATACCTCTGTAATGTTTGCGTTCCGTGGGAGAGCATAATAGCTGAGATATGTGTATGCTTTAAAGTGGTAATCTCGGTGGCTTTTTTTGTGTTGTGTACAAGGCAATAAAAGGTTTCTGCAATTGACTAAATGCCATTGCACAGCAGTTTATTGTAATTACGCTACAAAGGAGGAATATTGTTGTTATTATGCCACAAGTCAAATGAAAAAGAAAAGAAAATTGTATCCTTTTATGCTGGGGGGGGGTGAGTTTTTGGCAAAGTTGTTTCTTCTCAAGCCTGCCTCCTTTTTTTACTCTCTCTTTTCCTCGAGATATATGAAGGGGAATGAAGAAGAAATAATAATAAACAAAAATTCCGAGCAAGTAAAGGATGGGTGGAAATTTCTCTATTCTCCTCTAGGACCAATTCCAAGCTCATTAGAGCTATTAAGAAGCTATAATGCCTAGGGCAAATGCTAGACACCAAGGGCTACACAGATCCAGGTTTTGCTGGTAGCCACTCATTCAGTGTCATTCAGCCTCTATCGCCAAAAGGTATTTGTTTATTTATTGCCTACCTGATTGTGATCCTCAGACAACGCACAGTCAGATAAGTGCGATATTTTCCACCCCTCTTGCAACCGAAGGTTTACTTGAAATACTGCCAGTGAATGCCAGATTGTAAGAGGGTGGGCAGAAGGGATGTGTCTGTGCTTGGCTCTTGTGGTCCTTTCTTGCAGGCCCAGGGAAATGCCACTTGCCACTCTGGGATCAGAAGGCAAATTTCTTCCAGGCCAGAATGGCCAGGGATTCTGGTTTGGGCAGGTTGGGGGGAGCATCATCCTGTCATGGAACTGGGGTTACTGTGAATGGGCAGGTAGTTGTGAATTTCCTGCATTCTGCATGGGGTTGGACTAGATGACCCTGGAGATACCTTTTCATTCTATGTTTCTATGATTCTTTGACTATGGGATCTACAATTGCACCACCATCACACAACAGCAGTCCTAGACAGAATGACACCCTTCCAATCCTATTGATTTCAAATGATTTAGAAGGGTTGGAGATCCCTGGCCCTCCTGTGGATTTCCTGGCCTTGACCAGGCCCAGCTTGTATTTGGCCCTGGCCCATGCCTGGTGGAACGAGCTCTCAGAAGAACCTTCTCTGATACTTTGGGGTACTCTGTCTGCATTACATCTTCCTGGACAAATATGGCAGAAATCTTGCAGCTGGTAAGGGAGGTGGGTGGGTGGGTGGGGGAGAGGTTTTTTTTTTTAATATCTATGTCAGTTTTTGCTGTACTTATGGATAAGACATGCTGTAAGCTGCCATAGGCTAACTGGTCTAGGAGCAGCGGCATAGAAATTAAATGAAGAAAATAACTATAATTCATCTTTCGTTTCTGAATCCAAGTAGGAGCAGTGTGACAGCACTGGATCATCCATGACAGCAATAAAATCCTAAGGGAAAAATATATTTCCATACAAATTATCTTATACATAAAATGTGATTCATACTTCCAACAACATGCTGAAGGTTCCAAAAACTCCTATTGGTGGCATCTCCCCTCCTCCAGGGCTAATGGCTGCTCTTGCTCAGGATTCCAAATACCCCCTCCTCCCTTCAGCTCTGCTGTAAAGGAATTGTCTAAGAGCCCCTGACAGAGGTTGCCAGATTGGTGTATGTTCATGTTCTGGAATTCCACACTACCTAGGTGTGCATAAACCTGACTAGGGTCAAGACTGCTGTGCACAGAGAGACCTCCTCTTAGGGTTGCCAGGCACTAAGTGGGCACTAAGCCCACACCAAACCATGAACTAGTGCCTGTTGCATTACAGAACGCAACGGGCTTTTCTACTAGTCACCTAATATTCTCCGGATCAGAAGAAAAGGCGAATAACCAAAAGCCTTAAGCATCAGCGATATATAACAGCTGCCTAAAGGTAGGAATCAAAGGGATCCTTGAATCGAAACAGAAGCACACACTTCTGGTTGTCACATGCATACACTCACTCCACATTGAAGCAGACGATTCAGAAGGACTTGCGTCGCTAAGTGTTTTTGGCTCCGAATTGCATTCTGAGGAAACCTTGACTGGATATTTTTATGCCCTTCAGTGGACTAATGGAGAGCCTTTCCACTTATATCAGTGATAGCAAAGTATTTGGGTGTTAATATAGCTCCAGCGCTCTTTTGTGTAGAGTTCTGTGCAGGACTGGCATGTCATGACCGCATTAGCCCGGTGAGTCATGAGGAAAGGGAAGAACCTTGAACCTGATGCACAAGTAAGCCAAGCAAAAAATGTTTCACCAAAGAGGCCCTGCCCGGCTCTTGTGCACCATGTACCAGTGGCCCTGCCTTTTGTTTCAAAAGCACAGTTCTATCAGGGAGACTTTTATTTTCCTTGTTTGTCCTTGATCGTATTTTATTCTCTGTTGCTCTCTCAGTATAAATGTACTGCTTAGGTTACTGGAGCCGAATACATTCCGAGCTGTTTACTGCTTTGCTTGGAATATTTCCTTATATAAATGATATTCCCAGCAAGCAGAAGGGAGTTGTAGCAAATCCCTCGCTGGGTTTGCACCATAATCCCCTGGTCCGAAAGAAAAGAGATGCAATGTTTTGTTCCTCGGAATCCAGGTTTTCTTAAGATGCACATACCAGGCTTTTGGGGGAGAAGGGGAAATGTGCCAGATGCCACGAGTAAGTTGGGGAGATTTCCAGCCCAAGGTACAAAAAATCCTATTTGACTGAAAGAGCTAACTGGAAGCTTTTGTGTCCTTTGGTATATCTTTGTTGTTGTACAAAGGAAATGAGATTATATGACTGGGCTAGCATTGTCAACTTTTATATCCCCTCTTTTTTTTAACCTATGGCAGAGAAAAAGAAGGAAGAGAGAACATTTCTACCATAAAATAGTGTTACTTTCAGTGGCTCAAGGCCATAGTCAGGGGAAACCAGAGGAAATGCCATGGGACCACAGACTCATCCTGAGAATCTTTTGAAATGTAGTTTTTAAATGTGTAAAACAATATCTTCCTCTTAAAGAAGAGTTTTTTTAAATGAAATATTTCCAGTTTGGTGTAGTGGTTAGGAGTGCGGACTTCCAATCTGGCGAGCCAGGTTCGATTCTGCACTCCCCCACATGCAGCCAGCTGGGTGACCTTGGGCTCGCCACAGCACTAACAAAACTGTTCTGTGTCCGAGCAGGAATATCAGGGCTCTCTCAGCCTCACCCACCTCACAGGGCATCTGTTGTGGGGAGAGGAAAGGGAAGGCGATTGTAAGCTGGTTTGAGACTCCTCCGGGGAGAGAGAAGCGGCATATAAGAACCAACTCTTTTCCTTCTTTTAAAAGGCAATATTTCTCCCATCTGGTCCATCCGGTTCTGCCTATTCAAGAGTCACTCACATTCAGAATGGATATAGCTAAAACATTTTCAAGGCAAGAGAGACCTTCAGAGGTAGTTTGCCATTGCCTTTTCACAACCCTGGTGTTCCATGGGGGGTCTTCCTTTCAAAGGGTGACCCTGCATAACTTCCAAGATCTGATGCAATCAGGCTATTCTGGGCTATCCAAGTCAGTTTGTTGTTGTTACTGTTAGTTGCGAAGTCGTGTCCAACCCATCGCAACCCCATGGACAATGATCCCCCAGGCCTTCTGGAACCAAGTCAAGTCTGGAACCTCTTGGAATCAAGTCAGGTTAAAAAGGACTATTTTTGTATCCACTTTTTACTACCCAAAGGAGTCTCAAACTGGCTTACAATTCTCTACCCTTCTGCTCTCCACAACTGACACCCTGTGAGGAAGGTGAGACTGAGAGAGCTCTGAGCAAACTGTGGCTGGCCCAAGGTCACCCAGCCAGCTGCACGCAAAGGAGTGGGGAATCAAACCTGGCACTCCATATTAGAGGCTGCTGCTCTTCCCTCCTACACCAAGCTGAGAAGTTGATCATAGTTAAAGTATGGAACCGTGATTTCATGTCATGTATGAATGGAACCAAAATCTTTTAAGTATCCATGGTGTGCTTCGGTGATTTTTTGGTCTCCCTGCCTTTTAATTGACCCAGCCAGGCCAAATGTTCTTCTGCTCTGGTTTCTTTCCTCATATAGATTTTGATTTCCTTTCCATAAATTTCTGTGGTTGGTTCTATTGAGTTGGCTTTGGGAGTGCCGTTTAGCACTCCTGGATAATAGCCATTGACAGGCCTACCCTACATGGATCCATCTAATCTCCATTAAAAGCTATCTAAGCCAATAAACATCACCCTGTCCTGTGGCAGCAGTGAATTCCATAAGTCAATTATGCATTGCAGGAAGACGACTCTACAAAATTGACTTGCTTTTGTCCATCCTGAATCTACCATCAATCAACTGCATGGGTGACCCTGACTTCAGGTTTGATGTGAGAGAAGATCTCTCTTTCTCAATTTTCTCTACACTATGCATTCATAGAATCATAGTATGATAGAATAATAGCATTGGAAGGGACCTTCTGGGTCATGTAGTCCAACCCCTTGCACAATGCAGGACAACTGTATCCACTGTAACCTGCCACCCCCTTGAGCCTTCACAGAATCAGCCTCAGTGGAACAGATGGCTATCTAGCCTCTGTTTAGAATTTTCCAAAGATGGAGAATCCACCACCTCCCGAGGAAGCCTGTTCCACTGAGAAACTGCTCTAACTGTCAGGAACTTCTGGATGTTTAGATGGAATTTCTTTTGAATTAATTTTATCCCCTTTTAGAAATATCTATCACATCCTCTTGTATAGATATATTTTCCCCAAAATAGCCCCAAGTTATTAGGGCTACATTGGTAAGATCTCCAGTGAGGCCTGGTTTCACTGAACATCCATCTTTGTACTCCCAGTTTAGCCTCCTCTATATTCAAGTGAAGAGCCAAGAAATCAGATGCGTGCTGGATACACAAAGAAAGGATCCTCTTCCATGCATTCTGGGCTAGTATCCATTCAGTTCTTAATAGTGAAAAAAGCTATCCTATTTTCACATTAAAATCAGAGTCCAGTAGCACCTTTAAGACCAACAAAGATTTATTCAAGACGTGAGCTTTCGAGTGCAAGTACTCTTCGTCAGACTAAGTTCTGAAAGTAGCTATGTTCTTAGTCTGATGAAGAGTGCTTGCACTCGAAAGCTCACGCCTTGAATAAATCTTTGTTGGTCTTAAAGGTGCTACTGGACTCTGATTTTACTGTGTTACTTCAGACCAACACGGCTACTCATTTGAATCTATTTTCACATGTTATTGTAGCTTATCTACCAACTATGTTTGGTGAGAGACCAGTTTGGTGTAGTGGTTAGGAGCGCGGACTTCTAATCTGGCACGCCAGGTTCGATTCTGCACTCCCCCACAAGCAGCCAGCGGGGTGACCTTGGGCTCGCCACAGCCCTGTAAATTGCTGTTCTGACTTAGCAGTGATATCAGGGCTCTCTCAGCCTCACCCACCCCACAGGGTGTCTGTTGTGGGGAGAGGAAAGGGAAGGCGACTGTAAGCCGCTTTGAGCCTCCTTCGGGTAGAGAAACGTAGCATATAAGAACCAACTCTTCTTCTTCTTCTTCTTCTTCTTCTTCTTCTTCTTCTTCTTCTTCTTCTTCTTCTTCTTCTTCTTCTTCTTCTTCTTCTTCTTCTATGTGGGCTAGAGTCACACAGCTTGCTGCACAGAGTTTTCCTCTTAGTCAAGCAAAGTTTTTTTTTCAGTCCTGGAGAACGACTACTTCTCTTGAGATTCATGACTATACAGGTGAATTTCTTTTTTTTTTCTGCTTGGAAACTCAGGAATGGAGGGTTTATATAGAATAGGGCATTTATTGACATATTTGGTAGTATATGGTTCCCTTTGCTCAAATATTTTTGGGAGATTGTAACTGGCATCGGCTGTTGCTTTCCCCAGATGTTTTCCTCCACACTCTGCTTAGTTTCTCTTTGATAGTGCTGCATCCTGTGCTGTGCGCATTACATGAATGATGACAGTGCTGCAGAGTGCAAACAGGGGCTTCGGCTCAGGAATAATGCAAGATTCTCAGGTCTCAGCATCTCCAGTGAAAATCCTGGAAGAGACCTCCCTTTGAGTGGGCGTCTGGGAAGCCACGGCTAGTTAGAATGCCTTTTCTGAGCAAGATGGACCAGTGTTCTGAATGGGTGTAAGGAACCTTCATATAATGGTAGAAGAAGAGTTGGTTCTTATATGCCGCTTTTCTCTACCTGAAGGGAGTCTCAAAGCGGCTTACAGTCACCTTCCCTTTCCTCTCCCCACCACAGACACCCTGTGAGGTGGGTGAGGCTGAGGGAGCCCTGATATTACTGCTCCAAGCTGGAGGGGTTTTCTAAAGTAATTTTTGGCATGTTGTCTGTTTACGGTTACATTAGTCTTTATTTTATTTATTTATTATATTTATATACCGCCCTCCCTGGAGGCTCATTGTTACCATGTGGTTTAAAATGTTATATAAAGTATGCATTTGATTTTTTTCCCCCTCCCACTTAAGCACTATTATGGGAAAAAACTAATCTCCTCAAGGACATTTTCAGCTGTTTTCAGAAAGGCAAGTCTTGAAATATTTTAAATAAACATACACAAGACTCCCTTTCTCGGCATGTACAAGAGCCCTCTCAAAGGTGTGCTCCTAGAAATCTTGAAGGACACATGTGAACACATGAAATTGCTTTCTACTCAATTAGACCACTGCTCCATCAAGGCCAGTATAGTCTAGGGTTGCCAGATTCCCCCTGAGGGATGGGGGGTAAAGTGGCAAGATTCAGGTTGGGAAACTCCTGGAGATTTGGGAATTGAACTTGGGGATGGCAGAGATCTCAAAAGCATCCATCTTCTCCAGTCTGATCTCTATTTCTGGAGCTGTAAAACTAGGGGGTCCCCAGATCCCTCATAGAGGCTGGCACACCTAATATTGTCAACTCTGACTGGGAGGGTCTTTTTGAGCTCCTAGGCAAATGTCTCTCATTTTATGTACTTTCTGATTCTTTTAACATCCCTTAATGCTTCCTGGTGAAATTAAGATGGCAGGATGCATACCCAGGGAATTGCTGATTGCCACTGTGGGATGGTAGGTGAATTGGTTGTATAAAGTGTCAAATATGTACAAAAACTCACATGATATATACTCACATGTGCATGGGATGTACATCAAAGAAATTTGCGATCGGTCTTTGACAAGAAGAAGAACAGCAAATGTGATGCAATAAGACACCGGAATAAACCAGAACAAGTTTCACAGAAAGCTTCTAAGGACTGTATTGTCAAGCCTTCCACAAAAACATTCCTATAAAGAATTAGTGTAATTTTCTGTGTTCTTTGTTAATGCATCAATGCATTAACGCTTGAAATATTTCAGTTGTCTCTGACTGTGATTTGACCAGTCAATTGAACGAGGGCTATTTTCTTTTTGATCAATCAAAGGTCATCTCGACCTAGAATTCCACTTATTTATTTATCTGTGGCTGCCTTGCCGCAAATTATTCCCTTGCCACAAATTATGGAATGCTTTACTGTACAGTCGACTATCTGGATCGTACTATTTCATCAGACCGGGGGAATTTCTGTTGGGACAAATTATTCCCAGCATCTCACAATCCAAGTACAAAATACAGTGGCAAAATACATGAAAGCCAACCCCCAGGCCCCTAATTAAAAGTTTACAAACAGGAACTAAAACAGAGATAAAACCAGCAGTATTCAGTGGAGTTTTAGAATTTTTTTATAAAGTTTTAACTGATGCCAGATGGCTTTCAGTGGAGGAGTTAAACACAACTCCTGTTGGGGGCAGTTCCAAAGTCTAAAGATCTTTGTGCGGGTCCTGTCCTGTCCAATCATACCTGAGACTGCAGGAACTCCTACATTCGCTTAAGATGACAGTCCACAGACAGAAAGCAGATATTGCCTTGGACAATACTAGACTCCGGTGATACTTAAAGCATCGGTCAGGGGTGTTTCGTTGTTTGATGGAATGAGAAAGGTTCCAAGATTGCCTGGTTATTTTTCTCTCTTTGTAGGAGTTCCCCACAAACTGAAAAATGCACTTACTTTATTCTTACCCCTTAAATTTTGGGGACAAGCATCTTCCCCCACCCCACCCTGTAAACATCTCCCATCTCTCACTGAAATCAATGTGGTTTTTGTGGGTGTAACTGAACTAAAATGTAATACGATGTTCATTGTGGCCTGGGACTATCTGATCTCTGCCACAAAGCTCACAGTATGATCTTGGACCAGTTTACCCTACCGGCATCCTTCAGTGCCAACTCTGGGTTGGGAAATACCTGGAGATTTTGAGGGAGGGCAGGGTTTAAGGAGGGGAGGGACTTCAGCAGGGTCAAATGTCACACAAATGCCTTCCAAAGCAGCCATTCCCTCCAGGGAAACTGATTTCTATCATCTGGAGATGAATTGTAATAATGGAAGAGCTTCAAATGCTACCTGGAGGTTGGCAACCTTGGCTGGAGTCAGCAAATGGGATTCACAGAACCAAATAAGCAAAAATAACTAGCTATTGGGGCCAAGACCTAGGAGAGGTTACTGGGGGAAGAGAGAGGCAAGGAAGACGTTTGGGCTGTTATTCCAGCAAAGGCCTCTCAACCCCACAGCTTTCAAAGTGGGACTGGCCGTACTCCATGACAGAAGAGTGTTCTCTGTCAAGGCTAAGATGCTTTCTGACATTGCAGGTCAGAGGGCCAGTTTGGTGTAGTGGTTAGGAGTGCGGACTTCTAATCTGGCATGCCAGGTTCGATTCCACACTCCCCCACGTGCAACCAGCTGGGTGACCTTGGGCTCGCCACGGCACTGATAAAACTGTTCTAACTGGGCAGTGATATCAGGGCTCTCTCAGCCTCGCCCACCTCACAGGGTGTCTGTTGTGGGGAGAGGAATGGGAAGGCGACTGTAAGCCGCTTTGAGCCTCCTTCGGGTAGGGAAAAGCAGCATATAAGAACCAACTCTTCTTCTTCTTCTTCTTCTTGATAGGAAAAAAGAGAAGCTTGTTCCACAACAGAGAAGTGCATTACAATTGGAAGAAGACAGGAAGGCTACTGTGTGGGCAGCAGGGGATGGAGGTGAAAGGCCTCTGAGAGCACAAGTCAAAGACCTCAGAGGTCGAATCCCATGAATACGACCCAGTGGGACATCCCGGCTCAGGTTTATGTCATAGGGGGTGTGTTTAGCTGACTGGGTTGAGAGGAAGGGGTTTAGCCACCGCTGAGGAGAGATGTGTGGTTGCTTGTGGCCATAATTAGTATTCTGTGCTACACCAGGACTTCTAAATGGCACTACACAGATAGAGAGACATTTTGTCTTTTCTATTGCAAGTGTTCCCTATGGGTTCCGAGACTTGCTTGGAGCACTGACTGACTCATGCAATGCTTCTGGGTCTGCTTGTTCTCCTGCCAGCACTGAGAGATGCATTGGCAATGCTCCAGCAAGAGTCCATGGCATTGCTGCAATGGCAACCGGCTGCAGGGCATCAGCAGGGGAATGCTAAAGCAGTGTATCTCTGAAATAAGGTGGTATAGCGACTGGTCAGCATCCTGAGTGCTCTGACCCTCCCTGCCTCAGATTCTGCTATTTATCTTTTAGATCTTCACCAGCTTCTCCATGGGAATCTTGGAGAGGGTAGCTGTGTCTGCAGAGGGATCCTAGCCCCATAGCCCCCCATCCTCTGAGTCAGGGGTAGTCAAACTGCGGCCCTCCAGATGTCCATGGACTACAATTCCCAGAAGCCCCTGCCAGCGAACGCTGGCAGGGGCTTCTGGGAATTGTAGTCCATGGACATCTGGAGGACCGCAGTTTGACTACCCCTGCTCTGAGTCATCAAACTCCTCTTGGGCCATGAAGCCTATCTCACAGAGTTATGTACCTCACTTGGAGCTCGTTGGAGATACGTGTGATTGCGGTCCTGCATTGAAATGAAAGATGCAGGCAATACCCAACTACACTTTTTAGATCTTAAGCGTGATATTCTCTCCTCCCACCCTGCCCCTTATACAAATTGCTTAGATTTCTTGTTTAGGAGGAGGTTTTAATTTTCAGATATCATCCCTATTTCTGACTTCCTTTCAGGATCTTTCCTTCTCCTCCCAACGTGCTGCTAGCTTTAATAATACACACACTCTCTCTCTTTGCCAGCTAACAGAGGAGTGGCTTTGTGTACTAGGGCAGCACTATATCTTTGATAATTCCACAGCATGGATTCAATTTCAGATAAGCAGGTTCTCATGAAGAACAGAATGTCACCAGGTTAGCAGTCTGAGGATATCATATCCCTCTTTGTGAGGAAGAGAGAGAGAGAAAAAGAGCGAGAGAGTTGACTGGATCTGATTTTTATATGAACTCCTTTTTTCCATGGCATTGGTCCGAAAGAAAGAGTCAATTCACCTGAAGCAAGGAATGAAAGGAAATATTGCGGTCTCAAATGTCATGGGCCTTCCTATATTGTAGGAACAGCAGACACAATAAAAGGTACCTCTGGATGTAAGGAGGAGCTATTTCCTTTAACAACAACACGTATAAAGATCCAGAGCAAAACCAAGATGGAACAAATGTTTCCAGTTGGGTCTCTGTATTAATATTCATTTATCTTTTCATCAGTAGCTTTGGTCCTAGGCTTTTAGCGGTTGGTCTTGCAAATTCGCTTGTGTTTTGCTTGCAACAGCTATAGCTTTTTTATCCAACTCATGTCCTTTCATGCTGCGCCATGCTGATTTACTGATACACAAATTATGCTGAAGAAAGCAAACATTTTATGGGAACAATTTGCCGTGAGGAAACAGCAAATGCCCCCAAAGTAAAGAATAATGGGGTTCAAGTCGCAAAAGGGAGATGCAAAAATCAAAATAAGGATTTGGGGATCAAACAGGAGACATGGTGCAATAAAAGAGCAATTTGCGCTGGCCTTATCCCAGGGTGACTTTTAGGCCTAGTTCCTCCAAAATTAAAAGGAGGGAAATATTGGGATAGTTATATGACCACCCCTGCCAGTGGGTGGTGCTGTTGTCTATATAAGTGTTTGAGTTGGTTCTGTAGTATAAAATAGTGATCCCCAACCTGTGGGCCCCAGACCACATGTGGTCCTTCGACTAATTGGAGGTGGGCCACGAAGGACGCCTTCTCTCCCCCCCCCCCGGCCCTTTACTTCATCCCCCCCGGCCCTTTACAACACACTTCGGGTGTCATTGTCTCCCATCACTCCCAGATGGGACTATCTCGTTGCAGAAAAACAAGCTCAGGGTTCCCATTGATTTGTCATTGTCATGAGTTAACATTTCCATGAAAATAAAATGTTCCTTATGTTCATTGTTGTGGCGTGTCTGTATCTTATTTTGAAGGGATGTTTAAATATTACCATAGCGACCAGAGTCAGAGAGCGTTAGGGCAGTGGTTGAGAGTAGAGGAGTAAACTACCCCCCCCCCCACCGGGCCTCAGTAAAAGGCGTTGAGTGGTCTCCGGTGATAAAAAGGTTGGGGACCACTGGTAAAACATATGCTATATTTTAAATTATCATTTAGCAAAGAATTATCATATGGCTGAATTTGGATGTTGTGACACAGTTGACTAATTTAACAGGATTAACTTTTGCTTATGTAGGCCCACTGTCAGTTCATAGTCTGACGAAGGGTGCTTGCACTCAAAAGCTCATGCCTTAAATAAATCTTTGTTGGTCTTAAAGGTGCCACTGGATTCTGATTTTGTTTTGGTTCTGTATTGTTAGAGTTGTCCTGTGGAGCTTGGCTGTTTAAGTGCAATAACTGTTTTTAAGACCTCTGCTATGCTGGAAACTACTTGGAAGCCTACTATTAAAGTTACCTTAACAAGTGCATTTTTACTGTCTGAAAGAAAAGTGCATATTGCTTGGCTACAAGCTGATCTGGAAGATGCTTACAAGTCGATAAAGTTATTGTGAAATATTATTCCCAATGCTAGTATAATGTTTGATCCTTTTGTAAACCCCCTGAGCGTCAGGGGGAGGGTGGGGTACATTATGTAATAAATAAACAAACCAACAAACAAATAAATGTCATCAGTCATCATGAGAGCCAGTTTGGTGTAGTGGTTAGGAGTGCGGACTTCTAATCTGGCATGCCGGGTTCGATTCTGCGCTCCCCCACATGCAACCAGCTGGGTGACCTTGGGCTCGCCACAGCACTGATAAAACTGTTCTGACCGGGCAGTGATATCAGGGCTCTCTCAGCCTCACCCACCCCACAGGGTGTCTGTTGTGGGGAGAGGAATGGGAAGGCAACTGTAAGCCACTTTGAGCCTCCTCCTCCTCCTCCTCCTGTTCCTGTTCCTGTTCCTGTTCCTGTTCCTCTTCTTCTTCTTCTTCTTCTTCTTCTTCTTCTTCTTCTTCTTCTTCTTCTTCTTCTTCTTCTTCTTCTTCTTCTTCATCACAACCCCCAAATGAACACTGATAGTGAATTTATTTATATCAACATTTATTTGCCACTTTTTCTCTCAAAACCCTGGCCTTGCATTGTAAAATTCTCATCTGACATTCCATAAATTCAGGCATCCCTCTCCAAGCACCATCTTGACACGTTCACAGATTAATTCTAGGTGTCTGTTGCGGGGAGGGGAAGGGAAGGAGATTGTCAGCTACTTCTCCTTTGGGTAGTGAAAAACAGGGTATAAAAAACAACTCTTCTTCATAGGCAAAAGGGGAGATGTTGGTGATGGACATTATAAGTGTACTGTCTCTTGTAACTTAAGGGGTATGAAACAACCTCTCCTCCTTGAAGCAAAACAATGCTGGGGTGCTCTAATGAGCCTCTTTCAACTCAGAGCCCCCAGCTTGTGCATGTTCTCCATACTTAGTAAGAACGCATCTTTGGATTAATTGACTGTAACATTCATAACCATCTTAAATGCCGATAACAGCTGTTCACTAAAGGTGTGCAGTGGTTTATCGCTCCCTGCCCTGGCTTCCGAAGCTCATCTTTAATTTAAACTGAATGTTCCTTTGGGGGAATGAGAAAATAAGCTTAATATTAAAGTAATTTAGTGGCTCGCAATGGGGGATCGAGTCTGGAGATGTTTACTTCCTTAGTATTTCTATTGCTTCTGTCAGAACCAGGTGTTGTTGGGTTTTTTTGTTTTTTTAATGGAAGAAAGCATGAAATGGAGGAGAAGCAGGGGCGAGATTCTCAAGAACCAGCTGATTAAGGCAGGGGAAAATAATAGGCACAAGAAGTTGGAAGGAATCTAGTATTCCCGTTCCATGTCACGAAGAAAGACATCTGAAATGCAAAGCACTCCGGCATCTTGCCTAATATACTCTTGGAAACCAGATATGATTTCTCATCCCTTATGTTTCAGGCCAAAACAAAGACTCATGCACACCCAAAAACATTTTTCTACTTGATTTCTCCCTTGGGTGACTTGAATACATGCCTGGAAAAATAAGCCTCGAACTCCACATGGCCTTAACTTCTGTCCCTAGTGCAACAAAATTCACCTTAAGAAGAAGAGAAGGGAAAACTGAAACCAAGCAGACAGAAATGTTAGCTGCTGGTGATTCATATGCATGTATTTGGTGCATTTTTAAAATCTTCCCTCCATGGAAGTGAGGGCAAATTAAATCAGTCTCCCAACCTCCATTCTACCCCACGAGGTAGGCTAGGCTGAGACACAGTGACTGTCATGTGCAAGCTTCAATGGCACACTGGGACTATTCTGCATTGAATGATTTTCCCCACTTTCTTCTTCTTCTTCTTCTTCTTCTTCTTCTTCTTCTTCTTCTTCTTCTTCTTCTTCTTCTTCAGTCACTTTCGCCATCTGCATCTGGGTGGGCTCCCCCACCCGACTGTAGCCCTCCTTAGTGCTTCTTGATCACACCACCCCTCCCTGCTCACCGCACCACTTTAAAGAAACCTTGCGTTTATCAGCCCCCTCCCTCCCTCCCTCCCTCCCTCCCTCCACCTGTGCATAGCAAGATGTAAGGGCCCCAGGGCAGAGTGAGCCTTTGAAATGCATGGCTGAGTCCAAAGGGGGGGGGGGTTTGCAAGTGCCGCTGAGCTGGAGCTCAGAGGAGCGGTCACTAGAAAACTGAGTTTCCATTTAGACAAAGAATATATTATGTCTCAAGCCTCTTAAATAATTTAAAAAGAAAGAAAAGGCTCCGTAAAATGTATGTTCAGATTAGTGAGCAGAGACCAGAGAGTAGCATAAAACAGCGAATAATGGAATGATATCAGTCTCTCAAGAATCCCAAGCAAAGGATCCAAAGGACAGCCCAAAGGATCCAAAGGACAGCTGGGTCTAAGGTGTGCTAAAGGCAACTCGTAGATACTAGGGATTTTTATTATTTTTTTTACTAAACTGAAGGGTTGCTTTAACTTTCCATTTCTGATAAAGTAGTGCTTAGCTCAGATAGGAACCATCAGGAGAAATACGTGCTGTTTAATGTAAGCCTGAAGGCTGAGGGCTGACCATGTCAGAAAAGGTGAACAGGGCTCCAGGGCTAGCCTGGAGACTTTGGGGGTGGTTCTAGAGTTGCAACAGGTAGGGCATTGGTGCAGGTAATGGCATTGGTGCAGGTAATGTTGCAATCCCCCTGAGATAAAACTATATAACCCTATTGTTCCTTGCATGGGTTCTTTCTGGACACCAATCCCCCTGGGTACCCCTGTTGTTTTTTTCTTCTGCTGCAGTAAAATAAAAGCATTGAACAGGTTTCCCAGTCTGGTGTATTTTTGGGTAACGTCAAAGGACCCTTTTAAGCCAACAGGCTATCGGGGGGGGGGGGAAGGTCTGGAAATTTATATCTGGGGAAAAAATCTGTGGCAGGAAAGGAGCAAAAGGGAGCAGAGTCTACTTTCTCCCAGAATAGTCCTACCTGTCTTGGTTAAGCTGGATTTATTCAATGTTCCAGAAGAAGAAGAAGAAGAAGAAGAAGAAGAAGAAGAAGAAGAAGAAGAAGAAGAAGAAGAAGAAGAAGAAGAAGAAGAAGAAGAAGAAGAAGAAGAAGAAGAAGAAGTTGGTTGTTATATGTTGCTTTTCTCTCCCCAAAAGGGTCTCAAAGCAGCCTTCCCTTGCCTCTCCCCACAACAGACGTCTTGTGAGGTGGGTGAGAGAGCCCTGATATCTCTGCTCGGTCAGAACAGTTTTATCAGTGCTGTGGCAAGCCCAAGGTCACCCAGCTGGCTGCATGTGGAGGAACGCAGAATCAAATCTGGCTTGCCAGATTAGAAGTCCGTTTTCTAACCACTACACCAAGCTGGCAACATTCCTTCTTATGGCTCAGAAGTAGAGCAAACGTTTTTTTAATGCAGAAGTTACCAGGTTCAGCCTTGGCATCTCTAGTCATAGGAGATAAAGAAACATTCCACCTGGGACTGCTGACCAGATACTGAACTAGGTGGACTAGGTGATTTGACTTGGTCATATAGCCAAGGAAATTTTAAAAAGGTCCCAAGGTACCGAAAAGCACATTTTAAAATCAATCCAGCATCCCCTAGATCTCACAAATGTGTTTTTTTAAATGCTAGACTGTGCCATTTCCCCACACGGAGAGAAATAATCTCAAACACATTGTGCCAAAGCACGTTCCATCTCCAGAAGAGCACGTCTGCACATGCTCGCCTTTACATGGGCTATCGATAACCGACCACCAGCTAGAAATTCAAGTTGCAATTCACAAACGGTGGGGAATGAAAGCAAAATAATAATTTCTGGGAAGAGGCAAAGGCTGGATGTAATTAACTTTCCCCTTCTATTTGAAAGTGTTTCCTTTAAAATAAGCGAGTCAACAGTACGTAGTGTTTCAAATCCCAGAAGCTGCATCCATCTGTAGAATCGTGGGGAATATAATTACCTCATTACGTTATCTCAGTCCCGTGCTAGTGCGGCAGCACATATACTAAAGCTATCTCAGTCCCTAAAGAAAGAATCAAAGAATCATAGAATCATAGAGTTGGAAGGGTCCCCTGCACTATGCAGGACACTCACAACCCTATCACTCATCCACTCTAAGATGCCACCCCCTTGAACCTTCAAGCTTTTAAGGCTAGTTTGGCTCCTTTGGTAATGGCTAGTGCCCCCTATTGGAGGGAAGGAGAAACGTTTTTGCGCCTTGTTTTTTCACATACTACCTACCATCCATTTTGTTTTCTAATGAGCAGTCCCCTGAACCCAGATTGTTGGCCAAGTAAATAGGGCTCTTTTTCATTCAGCTCTCCACATCTGGAGAAGACATGGAGAACATCAGTTGAAAGCTTGGAACGGAGAAGAAAACCCTGAACAGTTTAGCTGTTGTGGCCCATGGTCAACTCCAGTGCTGTGATGTTGAACTGCCAGCACTAGGTTGAGAAATACCTGGCGATGGGAGTGGGTGGAGCCTAAGGAGGGCAGGGCTTGGGGAAGGGAGGGACTTCACTGTATTATAATGCCAGAGAGCCCACCCTCCAAAGAAGCCATTCCCTCCAAGTGAACTGACCTCTATCACCTGCGTGCCGGTTGTAACAGCAGACCTCAAGCCACGATCCGGAGGTTGGCAACCATGCTGTGATGCATGTTTTGCCAGAATCAAGATGATAATAGTATTATAAACTTTTCACCATGGTGGGTCATTGCAGCAAGAAAAGAGACGTGGTTTCAGAGTGGCAAGGAACAGTTTATTAATAACACCATCTATTTTAGTCTTAATTTAGAGACACATTCATTTGATTTAGACATGCTTAATTTGATTTAGTCTTAATTTAGAGAGCCAATGTAAGCACGTCTTTGAAAACAGGGTTTCTCATGGTTGGAAAGACAGGGGCACCAGAACAGCTCCATCTACTATAACCAGCCTGGGGAAACTTGCACTTATACTTGGCTACAGATTGCAGCTGAAAGCTTTGTTTTGTGTTTCAGTATTTTCTAGATCACAGGTATTTCTGCTTCCCTCAATGCATCTGTGTGCAGGAAAACAAATTCTGCCCTATCTTTGGAAGGTGCACTCCCTGCTGTCTGGATCAAACTTTTTTCTCCTGGCTGACTATTCTGTGCATTGTAGGATCCACATACAATTTATAAACGTACATATAACCCGTATAAGAGTACAGAAGGATGATGGTTTAAGGGTGCTGACAAAAAGGTCAATCAAGCAAACTTCCCTCTTTTGAACTTCATCTAATGCACAAAGCAGGCTTGAGAACTTCTAATCTGGACCTCTCTTTATATGACTCACAAAATGCTTGCTGTATTCTTTCCAGCATGGAGGGGGAGAAACTGGTTGCTCAGAATGGAAGGCTCTTTGAACCTTGAATAAGTCCTAACCAGGGTTAGTCCTAAAATGTCTCCTTTCCAAACCTGAGGTTGAGATGCTGAAATTACGATGGTTCCCATCAGCCACAGCGCTATCACACACAGGACTGAGCAGAAAGGCATATTTGGCAACTTCGAAAAGAAAGCTACAAGTCAGGGCCTATCCTTGGTTTCAAAGGGTCATCTTTTGCAGCTGGTGACACTCTCTCCCCCCAACACACAAACTTTAGACTGGTAGAGTTTGGGGCTAAGAACAGTTGCATGAGCATATGCATGCATTTTGTATGCCTCCCAATCAAATCCTCACAGACACCCATGGCAGTCATCACCAAAGGGACAGTAGAAGATGCCAGACTGACCAGCAAAAAGCCCATCCAATCATGCAATTAAAAAAAATTGTGAGATATCAAGCAGTGGCCACAGTTGCCTTTTCTTAAATCCACTTTGGCCATGTTGTATTTAATACAGTTTTTCCACCCAGACATCAGTGCATTTGTCATCCGGATCACCACACCAAGAGAGGTGCTCAACCTTAGGCTTGATGGGCTTCCATGGAACAGACTCACAAGAAATGCCTGCCAGTTTTGCAGAAAAAATGGGTACGGGTTAGGTGCCATCAAGTCACTTCTGAATCATGGTGATTCATCCCACCTATGAATTAATGACCTCTAAAACACCCGATTGTTGACAGTCATCCTCAGGTCTTGCAAATTGACGCCGTGGCTTCCTTAACGGAGTCAGTCAATCCCTCCTTGCTGGCTCTTCCTCTCGTCCTTCTGCCCTCAATTTTTCCTAGCACAATTGTCTTTTCTAGCGACTCTTGTCTTCTCATATTATGACAATGTAGGAGAAGAAGTGTTGGTTTTTATACCCCACTTTTCACTATCAAAGGGAGGCTCAAAGTGGCATACAATCACTTTCCATTCCTCTCCCTACAACAGACACCCTGTGGAGTAGGTGAGGCTGAGAGAGCTCTGACAGGACTGCTATGTGAGAACAGCACTATCAGGACTGTGACAAGCCCAAGGCCACTCAGATGGCTGCATGCGGAAGAGCAGGGATTCAAACCCAGCTTGCCAGATTAGAAGCCACCACTCACAACCACTACACCAAGCCTACATATGATCATTTTAGCTGCTAAGGAGAGTTCAGGCTTGATTTGATCAAGAACTCACGTATTTGTCTTCCTGGCAGTCCATGGTATCCATAAAACTATCACATTTCAAATGGATCAACTTTTTTTTTTCCTGCCAGCTTCCTTCATTGGCCAGCCTTCATGCTCATGCATAGTCAAGGGGGATACAATGATATGGATTATCTCAGTCTTGGTCACCAGCAAAACAATTACCTTTTCAAATCTACCCCGCTCCATTAGACCCATAGACAGCTGAAATGTCCCCTCCTTCTAGCTTCCATTGACAAAACTGTCAGAGGGAAGGCAGCAAGCCATCAGGCATATATCTAAAATCCCTGTATCCAGCCCAGCTGCATATTCTCTCCCTGCAGAGTCTTTTGCATTGCACTTCATCTGAGTTTGATCCCTATGAGCTGCTTCAGGGGACCATTTTTGGCTTAAAATGAGATCAAAGACCATAGCTGGCTATCCATCCCACCAATGCAAATTGCATGCATTCAAACGTCGAGGTTTTAATGCATCAAGAAACAGCACCATCCCCATTTTCTGAGTGCAACAAAAGAAGAGACTTTCTGGAATCCGCACACATGCCAAGATTCTTCCTGTCGGAGGTGGCAATTTCAATTATTCCAATGTGCCAGTTCGCAGCAACAGGAGAAAGATAATAATCACATCATTAAAATGGAGGCCGGTTCACGCCATCAAGGCTCCCACGAAGGCCCCCTCCAACTCTTGCACACCTCATTTCCCTGCTGATGATAAGACTGGCCACTGACAGGGACCATCAGACACAGGACTGAGCACTTTAAATGCCACTGTAAATGTCATTGTCCAGGCTTTGGGGGATCTGCACAGAATAGCTTAACTCTTTGCATATATTTTTAGAAGAAGAAGAAGAAGAAGAAGAAGAAGAAGAAGAAGAAGAAGAAGAAGAAGAAGAAGAAGAAGAAGAAGAAGAAGAAGAAGAAGAAGAAGAAGAAGAAGAGTTGGTTCTTATATGCCGCTTTTCCCTACCCAAAGGAGGCTCGAAGCGGCTTGCAGTCGCCTTCCCATTCCTCTCCCCACAACAGACACCCTGTGAGGTGGGTGAGGCTGAGAGAGCCCTGATACTGCTGCTCAGTCAGAACAGTTTTATCAGTGCCGTGGCGAGCCCAAGGTCATCCAGCTGGCTGCATGTGGGGGAGCGCAGAATCGAACCCAGCACTCCTGAATCGAACCCAGCACTCTGCACTCCTAACCACTACACCAAACTGGCTCTCTTAACAAATTTAAAATTTGTTAAACATTTATCTGGTGATAAGGAAGGCCGAGCGTCAAAGAATTGAGGCTTTTTGAACTCTGGTGCTGGAGAAGACTCTTGCGAGTCCTTTGGACTGCAAGGCGAACAAACCGGCCAGTCCTAGAGGAGATCAGCCCTGACTGCTCCTTAGAAGGCCAGATCCTGAAGATGAAACTCAAATACTTTGGCCACCTCATGAGAAGGAAGGACTCCCTGGAGAAGAGCCTAATGCTGGGAGCGATCGAGGGCAAAAGAAGAAGGGGACGACAGAGAATGAGGTGGCTGGATGGAGTCACTGAAGCAGTAGGTGCAAACTTAAATGGACTTTGAGGAATGGTAGAGGACAGGAAAGCCTGGAGGATCATTGTCCATGGGGTCGCATTGGGTCGGACACGACTTCGCACCTAATAACAACAAAATATGTCTATAGATATACGCACATAACATCCTAGGAGAGAAAAATATGATAGAGACAATGTCATGTAACAAGAGATACTACAGGCACTCCTGTCACTGTATCATCTATATCCTTGCATTTATCACATGACAATGTACCATGTGGCATACCTGGCCCCATGGGTCCTTAGGATGGCCAGGGACCCCAGGATTTTGTCCCCCTGGTTCCTCTTCTCAGTGGCTATACTTCTCTAGAACATTGCCATGTGGTGAAACAGTCACCAGAACTGCTGGATCATCTGGATTTGTCCAGTAATGGAAGCAGAAAACATTCTGAGCAGATGTTACGAGCTCCCCAAAGCAGTGGTCTTACAAACCACTAGAATTCTGCAGAAACTCAAAAGCAAATGGTAGGGTTTGCAAAGGTCTTCGACAGAGATATAAACTTGCCCGGAGAGAATCCAACCATTTAACGCTCAACTTACTTTGCTCCTTGCAAAAGGAAAAACGGAACGCTCAACATTCCCCAAGGACCTCCACTCCTTTCTATTGCAAGGCCTTCCACTCACTCTTAATCTGGAGCCTTCCGTTTAATAGTCACCTCACTAAGAACAAAAATCATAATTAAAAGAAGAGAAAGGAAATGGGGTGTTTGGCTTATAAGGCTGTTTCCCGCATGAAGGTTTGTAATTAGGGCAACCTAAATAGGGTGGTGCTTCCTTTATCACGGCAAGAGCACTAACTTTCCTGAGACGCATAAACAAATAAAGTACTCCAGAATCTTAATCCAAACTGTCACCGTGGAAATCAAGGTGTTTTTAAAAATCAGATCAAAGCCCACACATCCCACTGTGAGATCAGGGGCTGAGAAGAGGCGAAGAATGGCTTTGTTGTCGTGCAGTCATGAAAAGGTAGCTCATTACGGCCGCTTGCAAGAAATTAACTCTGTGGTTTTTCATTACCGAGACACCCCTACCTCGGAAAAAGAATTAAGAGCAACAAATGTTCTTTGAAATTAGTTGGATTCATTTATATTTTGATGTCAGGCTTGATGATCATAAAGATCCCTTCTGGCCATAAAATTCTACTAATCTTTTATGGAAAAACAGATGAGATGCATCATATAAAAGGCTCAGTCACAAGCACGAGAAGAGAAGTAGCCATAAAGCAAGGTCAGCTGCTCTCAAATTCTCTGGCTCATTGCTGATGGTAGGTGCCATTGATAGGTTTCCATAATCACTTGAAATTAAACCATGGGGACTTGAAATTTGATTTATCCAAAGCATATGTCATTAATGCCCCTGCTCAGACTGAGCTGCGGGCAAGAAAACTCATCCACTATAGTAGGGTTGCGGTCAGGATGCCAAGTCAGTCCTGGTTCACAAGTTCCTGCCACCCAGTACTTGTTCTCTTCAGGCCACAATGCTCTAGAGCAGGGGCAGTCAAACTGCGGCCCTCCAGATGTCCATGGACTACAATTCCCAGAAGCCCTTGCCAGCATTCGCTGGCGAATGCTGGCAAGGGCTCCTGGGAATTGTAGTCCATGGACATCTGGAGGGCCGCAGTTTGACTGCCCCTGCTCTAGAGCAACCATGCCTGCAAAATGAGTCGATATCCCCCATTTTTTAAAAAAAATATATGTATTTACATTCCTCCCCATTGATTTTGTTTCTCCTGTTTTCACTGCTAGTGTTATAGATTCCTTAATAAAGAAGATGAATGCGGTCTTGAGCTGTATCAACAGAAGCATCATGTCAAACTTGCAATCTGCCATAATCCCACTGTATACTGCATTAGTCAGACCACACCTGGAGTAATGTGTGCAGTTCTGGAGCCCTCACTTCATAAGGGATATGGACAAAATTGAGAGAGTGAAGAGGAGAGTAACAAGGGTGAGCTTGGAGACCAAGCCCTATGAGGAAAGGCTAAGGAACTTGGGAATGTTCAGCCTGGAGAAGAGGAGGTTGAGAGGGGACAGGATTGCTGTCCTTAAGTATCTGAAAGATTGTCACTTGGGAGAGGGCAAGGAGCAGTTCCTGTTGGCAGCAGAGGAGAAGACCCATAGTATTTGCTTTCACCTACATGTAGAACCATGACTGGGGAAGGCACTGGCAAACCACCCCATATTGAGTCTGCCATGAAAACGCTAGAGGGCGTCACCCCAAGGGTCAGACATGACTCCGTGCTTGCACAGGGGATACCTTTACCTTTACCTTTACATGTAGAACTGTACTGGCTAGATATCAGGAAAAATATCTTCACTGTCAGATTAGTTCAGCAGTGGAATCAACTGCCTAAGGAGGTGGCAAGCTCCCCTTCACTGGCAGTCTTTAAGCATCAGCTGGATAGGTACTTATCCTGGATTAAACCATCCTGATCCTGCATTGAGCAGGGGGTTGGTCTAGATGGCCTCTAGGGTCCCTTCCAACTCTATGATTCAATGATTCTATATTGTAACAACACCCAACCTTATTCCTCAGAGATTTAAATTCTACATATCTTTGAGTTGGAAAATCATGCTAGTGAATCACACTGGCAAAAATGGAAAGAAGGCATCCCTGGAAGGTTACAAAAGGGGAGGACACTGCAGTCACTACAGTCAAAGACCATTTGATCGCATTCCAGAGGAGAAGTTGTGCTTTGCAGAGAAACTTGACGGGGTCTGCACTTCTCGCTTCAGGAATGAGCTTCCAGACTATTCTGGGAAACCTGGAAGAACTGCTTATTAGGCCGCCTCGGTTCCTGTCTGCCGTTCCCGCTGGCCTCCCTTTCTCCCCCCTCCTGTTCTCGGCAATGACACCTGTTATCTGCCTGAATAAAACACCGCTCCCTACATCTTGACAATATAAATAAGAAAATTCTTGTATAAGAGGTAAAAATAAATGGAAAAAATAACAATGGCTGGTAATATACAATGCAAATGATATATTATTACACTAATCTCGCTGTGCTGCTATTTGCTCGACAGGTAAGTATTTTGCATGTCAAAGTACAACATTAGGAATTATTTCCCTTCTATAGTAATCCGTTCCAATTGTTCTCTATTTCAGTACAATAAGCAGAATTACCCTACGTGGTCCCATGTGTTCTACATTCACCATCTGCTCCCACATCTCATACATTCACGTCCCCCTACAGAACTCAAGGGAAACAGTGTGATTGCGCATTGATCTGTCCAGTATGGTCAGCCACTTCTGCCCACCCTTCTGGCCCTTTTGGCCTTTGTCGTGGCACACATCGCTGTTAATCTGACCCTCTGCCTTTTCCCTCTCTGTGGTCTAGGCAGAGGTGAAAGCAATGTCAATTTTATCCTGGCGCCGAGTCTGTACAGAACAGTGGTTAGAGCAGAGGAGCAGACTTTTTTGAGCCTGTGGGCACCTTTTGGAATTCTGACACAAGCCTCAAAATGGCTGCCACAAAATGGCTTCTGCAGGACGCAGAGCCAGCCACAATGTGGCTCTCACAGCCTACCTTCCGTCGCACCGTGAATAACCTTGTGATGTGGTGGCAGTTGCTGGCAAAAGGATAATTGTACAAATGTGTACAGCCAAACAAATCTCTGATGGCCAATCAGAACTTTTCCTAGGGAAAATCCCCCACTTGTCCCTTCTTTGCAAAAACACTTGATAGGCACCAGGTACCCACAGGCATCACATTGGGGACCCCGGCTAGAGTGTCAACAAGGATCTGGGAGACCCTGATTTGACTCTCCACTGTGCTATGAAAGCCTGCTGGAGATTTTGAGCCAGTTACACAGGGCTGTTGAGGGGATAAAATGGAGGAAAGTGTGTATGTAAAGTACCACTAAGTTGCAGCTAACTTATAGTGACCCTGTAGACTTTTCAGGGCAAGAGAGGGAGAGATGTAGCTTGCAGTTGCCTGCTTCTACTTAACCACCTTGGAGGTCTCCCACTCAAGCACAGCCACAGCTGACCCTACTTAGCTTCTGAGATCTGATGTGCTAGCCTGGGCCACCCAGGTCAGGGTGTGACACAGGACAGCCAATCACATTTGGCTGTGTGATGACATCAAGGGCCAAAACAGGGTGAAAGCCAGAAGAGCAGGCTTTTCTCTACCTTATCTCAAAGTGGCTGATGGTCACATTCTTTCCTTAACAGGCACCTTGTGAGGTAAGTGGGGCTGAAAGAGTTTGGAAAGGACTGTGACTGGCCAAGGTCATCTAGGAGGGTTCATGTGGAGGAGGAGGTGGGGAATCAAGCCTGGCTCTCCAGATTGGAGTCTGCTGCTTTTATCCACTAAACCAGGTTGGCTCTCATGTATACTTGCATAAATTTGTATCCAGGTGTTCAGACAACCCATAACCAAACTGCTATCATTTCCCAAGGATTTATGTGGAACCGTTGCTTTTTTGACCACCTCCCCAACAGGTCAGGAGTGAGCACTTTGCCCCTCATTAACTTAATTTCTGTTCTACCCAAGGCCCATTTGGCTGAAGAAGGCAAATGAACATGTACTTGGAATGTCTTTAAATCATTTTCATTAAAAAGTGAACGATTTTGCGGTTTAGATAGATTACAGTTCTGAACTTTAAACTAGGTCAACAGATTAAAAGATAAAACATTTCCATTTAAATCTTTACCTGAATTTACCAGACTGGAAATCTCTGGATTTTAGACCGCCAGGTTTTTTGTGTGGTTTTTTTTTTTTTGTCATCAAACGGGTAATATTAGAATCAAAGGTAATAAAACCATTGATCTACAGTGAGACAATATTAATATTAACACAGAGCTTTTATAATTAATTTGCTGCCAGATGAAAGGCAAGAGCTAGGTCCTTTTAGCAGTGGTGATTAAAGTGAGACTAACCCTTTGAAAAGTACATTTGCATGTGCAGCAGGAAGCCCGAAATCTAACAGATGACTTTGCAAGGCTTGGCATGTGGAGTCACAAAGCCAAAAACCAAACAGAGGAATCACACAAAGTTGGCACAGGAAATTCCAGTGTTGAACATGTTATAGAATGAATGAAAACAAGAAAAGCCCATATATATAGGGGCACTGAGCCATCATTGAAGTGGAATGCAACTCCACTGATGGAGTGTTATTCTCCCATAGGCTATGTCACAACCAAGGCTCCATGCTCACCCAAACAACAGTTGCCAGCACTGCCAGGAAAAATGCCAGGAGATTTTGTGGGCAATGCCTAGGAAAGTGAGGTTTGGAAAGGATGTGACATTACTTCCAAATTTGCTTTGGGCATTGAGACATGGAAAAATTCCTAGGGCATCACCATGGAGCCATTTGTTTCTCTCTTACTCAGTTTTTTGAAGGTGGAGGGCAGGGGCCAAGAATAGGGGGTTGTCCACTGCGGGTGGACAAATAGTGAACATCCCAGATGGGACATGTGGTAGCGAGCTTAATCCAGACAAGGAACACAAGGAAGAGGTCCATAGTCTAACAGCTGCATCCAGAAGTAAGCTTGCCGAACCCTGGATGGACACCTGAGCACCAAGCAGGCACACTCTTAGAAAGTATATCAAAACTCTTCAAATGTCTGCCCTTTTGGGTGGGTGGAGGGACATATGTTTTCCCCTAATGCAGGCATTCTCAGCTTTTTTTTTTTAACTGTTGAGAAACCCCTGAACATTCTTCAGGCTTCAAGAAACCCCAGAAGTGATGCAGTCATGCTGAATATGGTTGGGAAGCAGAGCTGTGGACATGCCCATCTTGAACCCCTCCCCTTCCCACCCCTTCCAGGTCCATTGTTGACCATTTGGGGAGATAGGGCCTTCCAGGGCCATCAAGAAACCACAGGGTTTCTCAAAACCCTGGCTGAGAAAGCCCACCCTAATGTTGGTCCATTTTGAGGAATTGTCCCTTATACATCTCCTTTTGTTACTTCACTGAATGATTTTGTCTCAACTGGTTATGTCCAGTACAGTTTCAATTACTTACTTTCACTTAATTAGGAAATAAGTAGTTCATTAGTTTCAACTGGAACTGCCCAGTGTAAATTGTCAGCTTGTTTTGCACACTACGTCTATCAGAACTAGGTGTTGGTTTTCACCCAACATTGCCAAGGTGAACTACCACCTAACCTTGTTCATTTTGAGAGTGTAGACATGCAGTCCTCCTGTAACAGCACAGCCGGGGCACAACCTAAGCACACTGCAAATGACATTCAAAAGTGGGGTTCCAAATACGTAGAACCCTCAGATTTGCTTCCAAACACAGGTAACCATGTTTTGTCTGTCTCTCTCCCTAATTTCTGTATATTGACCAAGACAAGAAGCTGTTAGAAATCAAATCCATTTACACAGCCAGCTTGTTGTAGTCGTTAAGAGTAGGAGCTTCTAATCTGGTGAGCCGGGGGTTGATTTCTCACTATTCCACATGTAGCCAGCTGGGTGACCTTGGGCTAGTCACAGTCCTGTCAGAGCTGCTCTCACAAAGCTGTCCCGTCAGAGTTCTCTCAGCCCCACCTACCTCACAGGGATTTTTGTTATGAGGAGAGGATGAGAAGGCAATTATAAGTTGCGTTGAGAGTCCTTCGGGCAGTGAAAAGTGGAGTATAAAAACCAACTCTTTTTCTTTGTCTAAAGGCAAAGCAGTAGCTATCTCTATCTCATTTTACTTCAGGAGCTCGGGATCTTCTTTCCTGTAGGGATATTCATGTTACTCCAGCAATTGTCTGTATACTAGGACCAAGGAGACTAGGTTCATGGTTCAAGCTTAGGGTTGTGTGCGGCAGTGTCCGAATCAGCCGCTCTAGGTCAACAAAGCCGTGTGTATGGGGGGGGGAGGGGAGGCGCGAGCGTCGGTGTGTCAGTCGGTGTGTCAGTCAGCACACACACACCAGTTCCCACTAGCTATGCAAACTCCTTAAGGTGAACATTTGAAGGCAACTGAAAGCAATTAATTTGTCCTTATTAAGCAATTAATTAGTCCCTTATTAAAAGGTGATTAAACAAATTTAGGGAGAATATATATCAGGATCAAAAGTAGTACTCATTTAAATATCAGCATGCTGGTGGAGGAGGTGGACCAATGGGGAACAAGGGTCATCTTCATACCCTATTTATGGCTTTCCCAGAATCATCTTGGCTCACCACTGATGAGAACACCAGAAGGATTTCGGCCCTGATGTAACAGGGTTCTACTTGTGACCTTACCCTTGTACCTGCATGGGAATCCTGGAACAAATTTCCCCTTTTCACTTTGCTCATATATCCAGATGTATCCCATAAAAAGGTTTCACCTTCCTGGGTGGTATATATGGTCCTTACAAAGGAATCATGATACTGTTGCCAACTCCTTTGTCATTAATATGAATCAGGAGTAGGGGGCATTGTGGTTTCACAGCCAGCTTTTGGGAATTCATGACAACCAGGCTACAAGGATGAGGGCATGACAAATGTGGCAGAAGAATGAAAGGTCAGGACATTTGCAAAATCTCATCAAGACCTCACAGTATATTCCCTGGGAAATGAGCTGAGCTGCCAGAATGAGGCAAGGAAAACAGCCCATTAAGTCCTTAATACCAGCTTTTAAACAAGTGTAATTGAATTCCTGTTGACATCAAGAATGATATCTACACTCAAGTACTGCAGCATGGGACTGGTGGGGCAAAAGGTTCTCAGCTTGGGAGTAAATGATGGGAGATAGGGCGGCTCTTGTTAGAGTCAATTGGCAACAACCATTATGTGGGACTCTGAAATGGCTAAATGGATGGGGAAGAGACAAAAGTCCATAATATTGAAGCTGAGACATGTTCTTCAGCCATGGAGAACCTATCTCATACAGCTCCCTTGAAAGTAAGATGGGGAATGGAAGCCCACTTATTTTAATGCTGTTAGAAGTACTAGAGATGCTGGGAAGGTTTTGTAGCAACCAGAATAGTCAACTTTACAGGATGGGTATGCTAAGACAATGAACTGCAATTTTTTTTTAAGAGGCTCCTTTATTTTTGTGGGATGGGGTGGAAATATGCTGGCCCTATGCTGGCCCTGTATTTTACATTCATTTCTTCATTAAGAGCTCATAGGTCATCTTTCCGTCTATTGAACCCCCCCAAACAGTCCTTGGGAACCTTAACATTTACAACAGTCCACATTATGCTGTATCTCAAACCACAACTCAATAAAGGTAATGTCAGGACTTAAACCCCATGGATTCAAGGCACATTAAAACATTAAGCAGCATCGTAAACCCCTAGTTTAGTAGCAAAAGTATAGGACTACAGACTAAAATCCCTTTGAAAAAGGGCTACCTTCAGAAGCCAACGAAAGGATAATAGAAATGGTGCCATGTGAACTTTCCTTGTAAGATTCCAGAAATGCAGCACTGTTACCAAAAATACCATCTCTTCTGTGAGCACCAACTGTACCTCAGACCGTGGAGGTACACAAAGAAGAACCAATGATATATTTCTCTTACCTAGGACATAAAATCTACATGAAATTATAGCTTTCAGATCCTCCAGACCTTTGACCTCACAAGTATACTGAACCATTCTTAATAAATCCCAACATCATATTTTTCCTGATGCAGTAGTTATTTTGACATTGGTTAATGTTGCCCATATGATTATTACAACTCATCCCTATCTGTGTCTACCCAGTGATAAGCCTCGCTATTTTTAATGAGGCTTACTCCCAGGAAAGGGTGCGTAGAATTGCAGACTCATTAGCTATCTTATTTAAACACATACATGGATTTTCACCATGTGTTAATAAAAACATTGTTGATATTGAAATTTCAAGCAAATTTCATTTTGCGACATGGGTTCATGATGTCTGGATAAAAAGATCTCTTCCTTTGATATGGAAATGATCTTCCTTTTCTCAGATTAATTAAGTTTTTCGTATTGGCTTTGATTGACCAATATCATAATTCATGAATAAACACTTTGGCTGTGGAAGACAGATTTTGGAATTATGAGTACATAGTGCAATGTGATATGGAGTTTATTTGATGTTGTAACTATCCACTTTTCTTAGTGAGTATACTGAGTGGCTTCTAAAGGTAGATATGCTGGTATACACGAGACCTTCAAAAGTCTATTTCAGGGGTAGTCAAACTGCAGCCCTCCAGATGTCCATGGACTACAATTCCCAGGAGCCCCTGCCAGCATTCGCTGGCAGGGGCTCCTGGGAATTGTAGTCCATGGACATCTGGAGGGCCGCAGTTTGACTATCCCTGGTCTATTTAATGACTGCAGAAGTTACCAAATATGTGCAGGAGTCTGAATACATGAAGCTACCTTATCCTAATTCGGACTCTTGGTCCATCCAAGACAGTGGCTCTCCATAGGTCTTTCACATCACCCATGGCTAGATCCTTTAACTAGAGATGCCAGAGAATGAACTAGGAACCTTCTACATCTCAATTAGATGCTCCCACACTGAGCCACAACATCTCCTATATTGTCACGGTTTTGTTCTTGGAAAATCCATTATTAGCTAGAGATGTCAAAAGGCTGGTGAAATTTACAAATCAAGGATACTTCCTTCTTCGTAAGGGATTAAAAGATTGTTCTGCAGAGAGGCCTGAAAATTCAACCCAGAGATCAGAAAGAAGGACTGAGAGTGGGCAGGGTAAGATTCTTGTGTAAGCATGCGTCTTCAGAAACCAAGAAAAGAATTCCCCATTACGATGTATGGGTATAAAAGTTGGGTAATGAAAAAAAGCTGACAAACTTGATTAATTTGAAATGTGGCATTGGAGGAGGGTTTTACAGATACTCCGGAATGCCAAAAAGTCAAATCAGTGGAGTAAATGAAGCCTGAATTGTCCCTGCAGGCTCAAATGACTAAACTGAGGCCATTGTACTTTGGTCACATTATGACCCTTTATGTACGGTGGCCGCTACGCTGGGCGGCCGCCATGCCATTGCGGTGGGGCAGGATGCCCCGCCTTCCCCCATGAACGCATGGGGGCGGGGCATGTGGGGCTGCTCCGGCGTAATGTGCACATGCGCTTTGCTCCGGGGCCAGCAGGGTAAGTGGCAGCGGCCGGGGGGGAGGTGGGGAGGTGGGGAGGGGCTGGGGGAGTTGGGGGGGCCCGGGCCCCCTCCACACACTATGGCGGGGCAGAGGGATACCCCTGCCGGCTCCGCGGATCCCGCAGGGGCGTGTGGTGTTGTTACAGGGACACCATGGGTCGGGGCCGGGCGGTCCGAAAGGCCTGGTGCTGGCAATTATGCACAGTGCCGGCCCACCCCTGCAGGCACCTGCAGTATCCAGGAAGCTGTGGAAGTTCCTGTGTTTCCATAACACAGGCCTTCCATGGCCCTGGACCAGGCTATGCCCGTGCTGGTGGTGGGGGCTTGCATAATCAGGAATTTTCCCCGATGCCCTGCCGCTGCCAGTGTGGGCATTTTGGCCCATGCATAATGGGTCTATGTGAAGACAAGAGACAATGGAAAAGACAACCATGCTGGGGAAACTGAGTCCAATGGGACCTTTAAAGGTTCTATTGGACTCAATTTTTGTTGTGCTACTTCAGACCAACACGGCTACCCACTTGAATCTATGCTGGGGAAAGTTGAAGGCAGCAGGAAAAGAGGAGGCTCCAAAATGAGATGCAACAACTCTGTAAAGGAAGCCATAGTCTTCCATTCCCAAGACATGAGCTAGGCTGTTAACAATAGGACATTTGGGAGATCATTTATTTATAGGGTCACCATAAGTTGGAAGCAATTTAACAGCACTTTAACTCATGTGCCAATGTAATATGGATGGGTCCTGCCAGCTTTTCTGCTCGTGCAAGAAGGAATAAGGGCAATCTCACCAGTTTTACTCCTCAGTCCTTCTCCCATGTGGTTTGCACAGCCCTGCATATCCTTTTTGAGGTCAAAAGGTGCACTTCACCGTCTGGTGGTCTATTCAGATTTGTTTCTTGCCTTAATCTATATTCTTATTTAACAGCTTTTTGGGGGTGGGTGGGGGAGGTTGCTTCCCAGCTAAGTAGTTCTTACCAAACGGCAACACTGGATAGCTGCTGAGAACATACCCTTTGATATACTGTATAGCTAGGATAAAAATGGATTGGAACGTACTCTACATTTTATAATAAAGATGCACATTGGTATTATGTCTGACCTATCCTGGGCTGTTTGATTATCCTCAAGATCCTTAGCTGCCTGGATGTCAAGGAAAGGGTGAGGTCATGACAGTTAGAAGGTGTGCAGCATTTAATCAGGATGGCCTTGGCTTGTGCTTAAATGTTAAAGGAAAAGCACCCCAAAGCAATTTTAAGAGTGATAGATGCTCTCTCTCTTGACAAGACTTGATTTTGTTATGAGTGCACTGAAAAAGTGTAAATTTGGATAATGTAGCATTAACAGCCTTTTTTTTCCATTTGGATATTAGACCCTAGAAATGTGGCCTTTTCATTTGTGTGATCTGTTGGGTGCACATTTTCATGTTCCTGTGCACAGATGTGATCTTCAGTATGTGCATATCCCTTCTCTGATCATGATATTTTGCTGCTAAAGAAAATAGGCTACTCTGGCTGTCCTCCTGGGGGCATAACCTTTCCCAAACTAGAAAAGAATGGGAGTGGCATTTCTTTCTGTGCAAAAATGTTGACCTTTCAATACTCATTATAAAGATGGTTTTAATGCTTTTCCACTTCTCCTGGGAATATAAATCCAGCTGAAGTTAGGGATGTTTCCCAATTTGTCCTCATTCAAGTCATTCAGATTTTGGAGGGCTGTATTCCTTAGACAGAGCCTCTTGTGGCACAGAGTGGTAATGCAGCTGTCTGAAAGCTCTGCCCATGAGGCTGGGAGTTCAATCCCAGCAGCCGGCTTAGGGTTGACTCAGCCTTTCATCCTTCCGAGGTTGGTAAAATGAGTACCCAGCTTGCTGGGGGGTAAACGGTAATGACTGGGGAAGGCACTGGCAAACCACCCCGTATTGAGTCTGCCATGAAAACGCTAGAGGGTGTCACCCCAAGGGTCAGACATGACCTGGTGCTTGCACAGGGGATACCTTTACCTTTACCTTTATTCCTTAGACTTGGTTCTCATGCTAAACATAAAGGTGGTTTGCTTGCCTCTGCCTAGCAAGCCTGGATTTCTTTGGTGGTCTCTTATTCAAGTATTAGGGCTGATCCTGTTTAGTTTCCAAGATCTTTTGAAATTGGGCAAGAACTTGAACAAGAAATGGGGCCATCAAGGTCAGGACAAATGTTCAGAAGAGATGTATTAGGAAACCTGCATTGTTTCTGAAGTTTGTACACAGAATTGTGTGCATGGTTTGCCAAAGATTTCATTTTCTTCCAGTCCTTCTAGTCCTTCTCTGCATTACAGATGCACAAGTTGATACAATACTATGAAAAAGCCATCTTGAGATTGTATATACAATTACATTCAGACATGGGTTGTTGTTGTTGTTGTTTTGGGTGGTGTGTTTTACCAATGTGTGTGTGGAAAGATAAAGCACAACACCCAAAGCATGGTAAGATGTGCTTACCTTAGATTTCGTCAGTGTATGGGACCACATCAAGAGAACCTTGATGCAGTCATACATATAATCACAAGAAGACTGCATTATTTGCCATGTTCTGTCATTGCACACTGATGTAATATACCACCCAAAGAGAAACTTGATCAAAATATATGCATGATTGCATTGAGCCTACTTTTTACAGTGGTTAATCTTGGCACATGAATACATGTGTGCAAATGAACCGAAGAGATCAAAATTGATGGTAAAGCACATCACAGAGTGCATCCCATAATGAACCTTAGTAATTCAAGAGGCACCTGGCTGGTTGTCAAGAGGCACCTGGCTACACTGGATGAATTCAGATCCCCTGGGCCAGATGGTGTGCACCTGAGAGTGATCAAAGAACTTTCTGGAGAGCTTGCAGAACCTTTGTCCTTGATTTTTAGGATTTCTTGGATGGCTGGAGAAGTGCCAGAAGATTGGAGGAGAGCAAATGTTATTCCAGTCTTCAAAAAGGGAGGAGAGATGACCAAGGAAGCTACAGGCTGGTGAGTCTGACCTCAGTTGCAGGGAAGATAATGGAGCAGATTGTAAAAGGGGCAATTTGTGAACATCTGAAGGACAATTTGTTAATCCAGGGAAGTCAGCATAGATTTGTCTCCAACAGATCCTGCCAGACCAACCTGGTTGCCTTCTTTGACTGAATGATGGGCTTACTAGATCATGGACATTCAATTGATGCTGTTTACCTTGATTTCAGTAAGGCTTTTAACAAGATTCCCCATAATGTTCTGATGGCTAAATTGGAGGTCTGCACGCTGGATGTTGAGATGGTTAGGTGGATAGGGAACTGGTTAGAAAAAAGTAGTGGTCAATGGTATTTCATCAGATGGGAGGGAGGTGAACAGTAGATTGCCACAGGACTCGGTACTGGGTCTGGTACATTTCAACATTTTCCTTAGTGATCTGGATGAGTGGATGGAGGAACTCCATATTAAATTTGCAGATGATGCCAAATTGAGGGGAGTAACAAAACACCTCAGAAGACAGAGTTCAATGAGATCTGAACAAGATGCAATTCAATAAGGATAAGTGCAGAATTCTACATCTGGGTAACAAAAATGAGAAGCATGCATACTGGATGGGAGATATGCTTCTGGATAGTAGGGCATGTGTGGACAAGATATTGGGATACTTGTGGACTGTACGCTAAACGTGAACAGACAGTATGATGCAGTGGTAAAGAAGGTGAATGCAGTATAGGGCTGTATCAACAGAGACATCACATCACAATTGCAATATGTCATAGCTCCACTGTATGCCACATTGGTCAGTTTTAGGCTGATCCTGCATTGAGCAGGGGGCTGGACTAGATGGCCTATGTGGCCCCTTCCAACTCTATGGTTTAATGATTTCCTTAAACTGGAGTTAAGAACCAGTGTAATAAAGAAAGATGAATATTCAGAAGAATAAAGGAATGAACATTTTGCTAATTGAGGTATCTTCTTGTGGAAACCTCCTACATTTCAGGGGCTGGTGTTTTTGATGCTTCTGGTGTGCCGTGCTTTGACCGTACTTTATTATTTTATTGACCAAAGTGGGGAATGGTGTTCCCTCCATCTAGCCACTGACTAACTTTGTGTGACTTTGCAGAAAGCACTTAAGCTGCCTGTGTAATAAAAATCCCATGATTTCCAGGAGTTGGAGCAAAGCTTAATTAATAAATGCCATCAAGTCACATTAAGAACTGGGGATGAGCGATAGGCTTGGAAGAGCAAGCAAAGTGCTAGTGATACATCACGGCAAATGAGCAAGTGGTCAAAACTGAAATGGCCCCTATTCAGTTTCATTTCAAAGATGTTGACCATTTGGATTGCGGGAAAGTTTCCTGCTTGCCTTTCCACCATTTGGAAAAGACTCACTGGCAAGGAGCACGTTCTTATCGTCTTACCACTTTTCATGAAAATTAACGTTCTCCTCCATCCCGTCCCACCCCCCACAAAAAACAAACCTTATATTGACTCTTCCATTTAAAAAGGCCTTTGTGTGGAATTTTCCATAACCATGATAAATGGGTCCATTCATTGATATGTTTTCTTTGTACTTCCTCTAATGATAGTTCACGAAGGACAAACAAAACAAGCCTCAAACTGTTCTATGTAATGTTTGGTTTCCCAAGTATCGTTATGTTCTGGAGGGTGGATTCTTTATAGGCTGTCTGTAATCCTGATAAATATAGAGAGAAGTAGAGATCGAGGATGGGTGGTCTCCCATTTCATAACGAGAAGACGTCTGGCAATGGATCCCCCCCCCCCAGATATTGAACTTGCAAGGGATTGGCTGACTGTTGGGCAGTATATCGCAGCAGGATCTCACTACGCCATGGTCTTTCCATCTGGACATTGCACAGGTCCAAGAGCCTTTGGCACCTGCTTGGCCACACTGAGAGTTGATGCTGAGCCTTGCGGTGTTTTAAAAATCCAGTCATACTTCCTTTCCTCAGGAAAAAAAACAACAACAACAACGAATGATTTATGGAATCATAATGAAATGTCAAGGAATGCATTACAGACAAGATATCAACATTTGATAGCAATGTGTAAACACAGTGAATGAGTCCACAGAGAGCCCACAGAACTATTGATGTTTCCATTAACAATATTCTCCAAAGAGCCCCTGGCACAAAAACACATTACGGCATGCAGGGATGGTTCTAACTTTAGGGGAAAGAGCTAGGAAGCCGTTTTAAGTTGGGCGGAGAGTGGGAAGAAATAGAGACATAGCACATATAAGATAGAAAGGAATCGAACCAGTGACCAGAGGAATTGACTCAGAGTACCATCTGATGGTTCAAGGGGCATAAGATCACTCTCATTTGATCCAAGGTCTCAATGTGTTGGAGATAATGTGCAGTAATTCTGACTTAGATCGAACCAGTGCCAAGGAAGAGCCAAGATGGCAGCATTTGCTCTTACTTGATGGGCTACTTAATAGATGTGGTCATGCCAGCCTTTGATGGTAGCTAATGGAATCTAAACATTGGAGACTCACTGAGAGCCAGTTTGGTGTAGTGGTTAGGAGTGCGGACTTCTAATCTGGCATGCAGGGTTCGATTCTGCGCTCCCCCACATGCAACCAGCTGGGTGACCTTGGGCTCACCACAGCACTGATAAAACTGTTCTGACTGAGCAGTGATATCAGCACTCTCTCAGCCTCACCCACCCCACAGGGTGTCTGTTGTGGGGAGAGGAATGGGAAGGCGACTGTAAGCCGCTTTGAGCCTCCTTCGGGTAGGGAAAAGCGGCATATAAGAACCAACTCTTCTTCTTCTTCTTCTTCTTCTTCTTCTTCTTCTTCTTCTTCTTCTTCTTCTTCTTCTTCTTCTTCTTCTGTGTGTGGTGAATTTTAAGAATACTGCCATAACCGACGATCATTGGGGCAGCAGAGGGATGGATCCAGTGTCAAACAATCCACTTGTGGCCTGATCAGTCCATCCCCACAGCCCACCTGCTGAAGGGGAGACCATGCAGTGGTAATTCCTGTGGGACCTCCTTGTGGTGAGAGCTAGCTGACTGTGCCCAGTTTGAGGCATGCCGCATGACAGCTCCACTCAAAGGTTCCATAAGAGGGTCCCCAAAGGAGGGTGAGCACCAGGCCCAGCCTCTGCAAAACAGATCTGTCCCAATGCCCAACCTGCCAAAGCTCTGACAAAATATAGAGCATACAAACGCAAACATTTCATATAACTTGAGGGAGGGGGAGTGGGAGAGGAAAGGAAAAACAGGAGGAGGCAACCAGTGACAGGAGTTTAAATAGCCATGGGGACAGCTGATGAGGCTCATATGTCAAGGCTCCTCCTCAGAGGCTGCCCTTTCAGCAAAAACTGACTGATGGTGATTAAACTGGTCACCAGCCTAGCATTGTCAGACATGAAATCAGGGCCAGTTTTACAAGTGGCCGCGTGGCATCCCAGAGAATGCCTTCCTAGCTTGTCTCTCAGTACTGCCTGCACAATTATTCAGTGATAAGACGGGTCCGTCGATGATCACAGTAACATGAGGATGTGGATCCAGTGGATCAATGCAAGGTTTGGCACACACGGGGGGGGGGGATGTTATTGTGATGGTGTCATCATATATGCCAGGGGTTGTGAACCTGTGGTCCTCCAGATGTTCATGGACTACAGTTCCCATGAGCCCCTGCCAGCATTTGCTGGCAGGGGCTCATGGGAATTGTAGTCCATGGGCATCTGGAGGACCACAGGTTGACTACCCCTGATATATGCCAACCACCTCCAATCAGCTTTGTTGAAGGAGTTGAGACAAGTTGTAGGTCTTGGATAAGGTTAACCCTTTCTTCAGGTGCAAAATTCAGGGCTGGTATTCTGGGCACTGGCCCTTGGTATGCAGAACCCATCCTCATCATGGCACATATAATACTTCAGGTCCATATTTTTGTAGCGGTGATCCGATAAGTTCATGGGAGAAGAGTCAGTGGCACCTGACACGCACGCCAAGACCTCCTGTCAATAAATTTGGCATGTGTTCCCTAGGGGAGGCCTTGCTCTCTTAATTTTGTCAAATGATTTGATTTTTTTCACAGCTTCAATGATTAGGACCGGAGCAAGGCTGCCCAATGCCTCGTCTCAGTAGCTCTGCACTTGCAAATCCTTTTTGCTTTCAGTAGCTGTCAAGAAAGCTGACAGCCGAAACTTGTGAGCCGTGATGGCCTGATTTTTAAGTGTGACATTTTAAAGATGACATCCAAGATGGTTGTTGTCCACCCCACCCTCCAAGATGGAACAGAATGCTGAATTGTCTTAGAGTCAGTCCCATCCTATATATACACACTTGGAAGAAAATCCCACTGTGCTCAATGAGCCATGCTCCCGAGCAAGCGTCATTATCTTTAGTGATGGACAGACTCATCTGAGTTGTAATTTGATCCCTATAGGACGGCTCCTCTTCCTGGACTTCTGCAGATGACCAGATTTGTAATTCTAGAAGTTGTCATCTTCAAACCTATATGTAAGCCAGTTTGGTGTAGTGGTTAGGAGTGCGGACTTCTAATCTGGCGAGCCGGGTTCGATTCTGCGCTCCCCCACATGCATCCAGCTGGGTGACCTTGGGCTCGCCACGGCACTGATAAAATTGTTCTGACCGAGCAGTGATATCAGGGCTCTCTCAGCCTCACCCACCTCACAGGGTGTCTGTTGTGGGGAGAGGAATGGGAAGGCGACTGTAAGCCGCTTTGAGCCTCCTTTGGGTAGGGAAAAGCGGCATATAAGAACCAACTCTTCTTCTTCTTCTTCTTCTAAATTGAACACAGACCTCAGATGATGGCACATAATGCCTTGTGCATGAGCCTTCTTGTAGTGCCTCCTCCTTATGCTGCCATTGTTCTTTGAAATATACCAATGTCATGTCGGCTGAACCGTATCTGAAGATCAAATTATTTATCCAAGGACAAATGAGTGTCCTTAGTGATGGCTGAGTCCGCTGTCTACACTTTGCACTATGGTAGCTGCCGTGATTATAGCAAGTAGTCATTTGAAGTGCCCTCAGCTGATGGCTAAACAGAGAATAAGGGAAGGGAGGAAGAAACAAATATGGCTGCTTCGTGACTGGTGATGTGTTTCACTTCTAACCCTTAATAACTAAAAAAGAACAAGAGAATAAATCTGATTTTCCTGGAAGGAACACTGCCCCATCCATCCAGGTGACTTTATTCTTGGATCCTTTCTGTTGCATGTCCGTAAGCTTGACAGAGGGAGAGTGAGCTAAGAGACAACCATCTAAAGACAACTTCAAAAAGTATGTGGACAAAATTGAGAGCGTGCAGAGGAGAGTGATAAGGATGATCCCAGGCAGGTATGCTACCTGTAGGGAAGACAGCATGGTAGGGGTGGCCAAGCTATGGCTCTCCCGATGTCCATGGACTACAATTTCCATGCACATGTTCTGGCAGGGGCTTGTGGGAATTGTAGTGCATAGATATCTGGAGAGCCACAGTTTGGTCACCCCAGGCAGAGCCCAATGTTGTCAGAACTCAGATGCTTTGCAGGCTCAACACTTGGAATGGAGACTTCCAAGGAAGACTCTGCAGAGGAAGGCCATGGCAAACAGACATGCTAGTGGATGTTTGCCATGGCCTTTCTCTTTACAGTCTTCCTTGGAAGTCTCCGTTCCAAGTACTGAGCCTGCAAAGCGTCTGAGTTCTGACAAACTCTGAATTATGGGGTGGCCATAAGTCAGCTATGACTGACTGGCACGTCACACACATACACAGACACACGCTGTATGCAATATTGGGCCTGGGAGGGGTGAAATGAACACACAAGTGCAATCTTATTGCAAAGGAATAAAGGCGTGAGAATTAATAAAATGGAAAGAATTACTGTAATAAAGTTGTCACCGAGAGTTTGGCTTGTACATGAGAACGAAAACAGTTAAATAAAAATAGCGTTCAAATAAAAGGATTTTAAAAAGTTGACCAAATCTTTTTTTTTTTAAGAAAAAAAACATAGCTCATAAAAATATCGTAGAAGCATTACCTTTAACAAAAGGTAAGGGGGGGAAAAGCACAAATGCTGTGTTTGAAAGTGCCCATTAAAGAGACTAGGGAGACAGCTCAAGAGAACGAGTAGGAGGGTAAAAAGGGAGAAATGTCTTGAAAAACATCAGAATAAAGTAGAAACAGAAGGGAGGAAAAGAAGTAAAATCAATCAAACATGCCCAGCGAAAATCAGGCAGTTGTGGAACCCTTTTTATGTTATAGAAATCAATGTGCTGGGGCTGCAATGCACCATCAATAAATGTGGCTTACCACTGGCCACCATTGACGCTGTGGAGTGGCTGGGCAGGAAGAAGGATGTGCAGGGGACAAGCCCAGCAGTGCACGAGGTGGGCGCAGCAATGATGTGCCATGGCTGCAACATGGGTGGGGAGGCATGGGCCCAGCCTCTCACACTAGAAATGCTTTTGGGGTGGGACCAAGGGAGGTGTGCGCCTCTCTTTGGAACCTCAGGGTTTACAGTACTGGGTGGCCTGGGATAGGATCAATCATAGAATCATAGAATCATAGAGTTGGAAGGGGCCATCCAGGCCATCTAGTCCAACCCCCTGCTCAACGCAGGATCAGCCCTAAGCTTCCTAAAGCATCCAAGAAAAGTGTGTATCCAACCTTTGCTTGAAGACTGCCAGTGAAGAGGGAAGTCTATGCTTCCTCTTAGCACCCAAGGTAGGACACTTCCTTGGAGTGAGAATCCAGCAGCAAGGGGACTTGCGTTCCTGGTGGGGGAACCAGGTGGGCCCCAGGGTGCCACTGGGATCTGGATCCTTGTAGTTGGCTGACTCCAAGTCAGGCTCCCTCTCCCATGCTGTGCCAACATTCCTGTGGAGTTAATAATAAAACTGTGGCCTTGTTTAAGCCAACAGGAATGTGTGCGCATCTTCCTTGAGCCCAAGGTGCCCTCCTGGAAATCAGCTAGTTTGCAGTGCAGTCCTAAGCAGAGTTATACCCCTCTATGTGAAGCTTGGTGTAGGAGACCCAGCATGGTGCAGTTCATTCCTGAAATACAGGAATCTATATATGCCTGGAAGGTGGCACCATATTGGCTGCAGAGGAATATGTATTTAATCATGAACGATGCCTTGAGCCACCACGCATAGCACACACACATGCTGAGAAAGGAAGATGTGGCCGGAATAAAGGAAGCGATTATATTCCAGATAGAAAAGTATGGCCTAATGGGATTGGTTTGGTTGTCTTTTCCAGGGCAAGAAGCCTATATTTTGTACCAGGCCTTAGTACGGAGAAATGAAGCTCAGGGCATCTGTTTGTTTCTTCTCATAGAGTAGAGCCTGCTTGAGAACCAGAGAAGCACCCTGTTCATTCTTTCCCCACTGAACGGCTACAAGTCCCGAACCCCTTTTCCATTTCTGATCACAAACAGAATGGAACATGGGTTGGAGCCCTGAAGAATGTACACGCTAAATGAGTATTGATGTGGATTTCTTTGTTCTGCCAGTGTTATTTTCTAGAAATGAAATATGTTGTTCAGCTAAAAGAAGAGAGGCGGGGGGGGGGAGGAGAGAATTACATGGCAAAAGCTTCTTACCTCGGGGATTAAAGGTTAGATCTGTTTTTTTGTTCTGATTTCTTTCTGTTTGCTACGGATGAAATGAGAAGACCAAACTGATTTTTTATGGTAGTCCAGGAGGGGGGAGGCTGTGAGAAGATCTAGGATGAGCAGAGGTGGATTTCACTCCATCCTTCTGTCCTCCGAGTCTGTAAAGCCAAGGGATGCCACGGTGAGATTTCACTTTGGTACCAAAGGTGACAATACCAGCACATTTCCGTTCCTGCCCAATTGACTCAGGGCTTATAGAAAAGTTCATTTGCTGTGATCAATATCACTTTGCTTCGTGCCTCAATCAAAAACTACTTTCGACAGTCAATAGCAATTAGACAGACAGACATGGAAGTATTGATATAGGCTGAAGCACAGATTTATACCTGGGTGCTTTCCTCTCCAAAAACCTGGCAGGATGGCTGCTAATTGCAGGATATTGAATTAGCAACGGGTCATTGAGAAAGCAGCTCTTGAGGAAATCTTATGCAACTCCGGCCATGTTTGGCAGAAATTGAGAAGTGTTGACCCAGCTCTGCTGTCAAAGCACATACTGTAAATCCTCCAGTAAGAGTTTAAGTGTAAAGGAAAACCGTTAGGATCACAAATCTGTGTCTGGTAATTCTCAAGACGCTCTACCCAATACACTGTATTGTGATTTGCTATCTATAGTACAATCCTTAATTTCCCTGAATTGATAGAGGACTCTTTGAAGATGTGGCAGATACACACACACAAACACACATATAGGACAATAAAATCAGAGTTAGAAGGGTGCTTGCACTCGAAAGCTCACGCCTTGATTAAATCTTTGTTGGTCTTAAAGGTGCTACTGGACTCGGATTTTATTTTGCTACTTCAGACCAACACGGCTACTCATTTGAATTTACACATATAGGAGACATTTCGTAAGGTTTTAATCTCAGTCCAGTTTTTCTGGACTGAACAAGAACAAGTAAAAAAAATGGTCTGCAATCATTCTAGTAGCTTGATTATCTAATTAGTTGGACTGTTGGTGAGCATCCTATGCCATCTCACCAGCTAGACAATTAATGACACCTCTGTCATTACAAACACAGTAAAAAATGGATACTGTTACTATGTATCAACATGAACATTTTTTTTGCTTTGCTATCCTTATTTTCACATGAATGCTATGATTTCTATCACCTTGAACAAACCTACTCTATGTCCAGCTTCTGCTGTCTTTGGTTCCTGATTTAATCCTTTCACTTCTTCACTCCCATTGTGATCTTCCCATGCCAAGGTCATCCAGCCAGAGTACCACAAGATTTTAGACATGCTGAGGAAGTTCACAAATGATGGGCATATAATGTGACAGTTCTGCTCACAATAATGGCATTTGCTACCATTTTGGTCTCCCTTTTAATTCTGTTGAAGAAGCATTTTGAGATGACATCTGACTTTTGTACCTGCAAGGGCAGCATTCATCAAAACAGGGGCAAAAGACTGGTCACCACTCCTGGCACATGCTCAGAACTTCTCCAAGAGAAGTTATCCTTCCTCCCTGATAGTTGAAATCCACTTGAGGGGTTCTTTTAGAATAGTGTTGTAATTTACCAAATTCTGATCCAACTCTGTCTGCAGTCTATCATCCTCATGGAGAACCAGGAAAGTCATTGTGGCCCAAGGGCAGGGCATGCCTCTTGTTAATGTGACCTTTAGAATCATAGAATAATAGAGTTGGAAGGGACCTCCTGTGTCATCTAGTCCAACCCCGTGAACCATGCAGGACACTCACAACTCTATCGCTCATCCACTGTAACCTGCCACACCCTTGAACTTTCACAGAATCATTTACTAAAGCAAATGAGCACAAAAGTTATGGGGGGGGAGTTTTCCTTTTGAACAAAAAGGCAGTCACCTTCCTGCAGCCAATCAGGGGTCAGCGTGTCCCACCACAATGGGAGGAAAAGAAAAGATTGTGGCCATGCATAAGCAACAGGCTGCTGTCTGCTCTTGCCAGGGCTACAATTCCCAAGTGGCATTGCGAGGATATACACATGTAAGAACATAATGAGACGGTCTAGAACCCTTGGTGGGGGAGGGATGTGTTTTTCATACAAGAGCCTTGTACTTGTTGCAATGGAAAGTGCCCTCAAGCCACAGCTGACTCTATCAGTTTTTCAAGGCAAGTGACAAACAGAGATGGTTTTCTTTTACCTGTCCCTGAGTAGCAACACTCAACTTTCTTGGTAGTCTCCCATTCAAGTACTAACCAGGTCCGACCCTGCTTAGCTTTTGAGATCTGACAAGTTTGGGCCCTTTATATTTATTGATCTAAATTTCATTTGCTCAGAGAGAGGATTTGTTCATCATTTCGCTGTCTTCTCCGACAAATATGAGAATCACACAGAAGAGGCCCCATGCTATGATATGCTTCAGTATAAGGGGACCTGTTCTACAGTGAAGGAATACGTGTATAAAGATGTGTCTATGTGAATACTTTATTTATTTATTATTTGATTTATAGACCGCCATTCCCCAATTAGGTCTCACGGTGCTTTACAGCATAAAATAATTAAAATACAATAAAATCCCCCATAAAACCCCCAAATTACACATATATCACACATCATACTGCGGCAGTAATCACAGTTCCAATCCCAATTTCCAATCCTAATTTCCCTACATACATACATACATACATACATACATACATACATACATACATACATGCGCACACACACACACATACGGTGGGACAAATATTAAGAATAGCAATAACTAGAATTATCCAAAGTTTGAATGTGCAGCCTGTTGTCTAGAGCAGGAAATGTGCAGCCCAGAGAAGGAAAAGAGCATTTTTTCACTCCTTCTTACTGTCCCTAATTTTTTCACCCCTGCACATATTTCAGCATGGCCCTTGGAGTGACATTCCTTCCCTCACATTTGACAGCTGACATGAATTCTGACTTGTTATCAGAACCTCCGGAGACCTCCGAGGCAGGCATTTCTCGGGCACAGTGGAGGTCCTCTGCCCTGCCCAATGCAGAGCCCGGCACCAGATTGATCTAATCAAGCATTACTCCAGGACCACTTCATTAACCCCCTTTGCTGCCACCGCTTCCTTTTTAACCTGGCTGAAAAAGAGCATAATTGGAAAATATGGGAAATCTATAACTCGCAAATGGAAAGGCTAAGAAGAGTGTGGCTGACTGGGGCGTAATGGAAATGGCATCTTGAGCAACTTCTGCTGACCTTTTACGGAAGCCAGCAGGGAAAGTTATGTACAAAAGGGACATAGGCCTCCTAACAGCAAGCAACGGTGTCTCTGCATTTGGGCTTTTCAAAGGATAGATTTCTGACTTTTTTCAGTCACTGGGGTGGATCCAACCCTCTTCCACAAAGCCTTCCTCCAGCCTAAACAACCTTAAATGGCTGTTCCTCTAATGGAAGAGCCACTGAAGTTGGAGGAAGACTCCTTAGATTGGACAGAGTCTCCAAACTTGAACCAAAAGGAAAAGTAGGGTATAAGTATTTTAATAAACAACCAACATTCATTCAGTGAGATAGTAGGATATGGATAGGGTAGGATCTATCCTGCCAACTGCAGTTTGGGAAATTCCTAGGAATTTGGCCACAGTACCCAGGCATGGAGAATAGCAGGAACGTGATGTCTCTCTGGGGCATGATTCTCCTGAACTCTGTAATATACCACAAAGTCTGATGCCTAAAACAGCCATTTCTTCCAAATAAACTGGTTTTGAGATTAACTGCAATGCTGGCAGAACTTCAGACCTTACATGGAAGTTGGTAGCCTGCCTTTTAGCCTCAGAATGTCATAGTAACCTTGCTTTAAAGTCTGTCCCAAGCCTCCACGAAGCTTAACTTAGTTAAATTAGATTAGTTAAATCATCTGCTTTGCTTGAGGGGGGTTATAAAACGACTCCAAGCGGTATAAAAATATAAATAAATAAATAAATTAAAATAAATAAAAGCAGAGAGAATGTATATGTGGAGGCGGGGCATTGGAGACCATTGGACATGTCCTTTTCAGATGCTCATTTTAGAAGAAGAAGAAGAGTTGGTTCTTATATGCCGCTTTTCCCTACCCGAAGGAGACTCAAAGCGGTTTACAGTCGCCTTCCCATTCCTCTCCCCACAACAGACACCCTATGGGGTGGGTGAGGCTGAGAGAGCGCTGATATCATGCCTGGTCAGAACAGTTTTATCAGTGCTGTGGGGAGCCCAAGGCCACCCAGCTGGTTGCATGTGGAGGAGCGCAGAATCAAACCTGGCCTGCCAGATTAGAAGTCCACACTCCTAACCACTACACCAAACTGGCTCTCTTTATGTGGGAATTTGAAATAAAATCACCCCCGCCCCCTCTCTTGCCCTAGATTCCCAGTGACTGAGGAAGGGCAAATTAAGAGCCTCCTTTCCGGGGGGGGGGGGGGGGAATGCTGAGGTCACCAAACAAATAGCCAGATATTATGCCATAATATGCAAAGTACGACAAACCTGTTTAATTGGAAATTTGCCTTTTTTAATCATTTTATAATGCTTTAAATGTTTGATTTATAATTGTTTCTATTGTTGGACATTTGTGCATTACTGTGATTCATGGGATTATGGTTTTGTGCATTGCGCGGGTTTTGTAGCTGGCCTGGAGCCATATATCAATAAATCTAATCTATTATAATCACACACGGTCTAAGAGGGCAGTTTTAAACAGGTCTCTGAAGAATCCTATCAAGGTCTGTTCGGTAGGGGTTGTTCTCAGGAAAGTGTTCTTAGGATTGCACAGTAAGTGTGGGTGAATGCAAGTTTACCAGAGGGGTTTTTTTAAAAAGAAAAAACGTCACTGCATTTTTGCATCAATTAACTTCCACAAGTGCACATTATCAGTTAGGTAAAGGTAAAGGTTCCTGAAGATGAAACTCAAATACTTTGGCCACCTCATGAGAAGGAAGGACTCCCTGGAGAAGAGCCTAATGCTGGGAGCGATCGAGGGCAAAAGAAGAAGGGGACAGCAGAGAATGAGGTGGCTGGATGGAGTCAGTGAAGCAGTAGGTGCAAACTTAAATGGACTCCGGGGAATGGTGGAGGAGAGGAAGGCCTGGAGGATCGTTGTCCATGGGGTAGCGATGGGTCGGACACGACTTCGCACATAACAACAACAACAACAAAGGTAAAGGTATCCCCTGTGCAAGCACCGAGTCATGTCTGACCCTTGGGGTGACGCCCTCTAGCGTTTTCATGGCAGACTCAATACGGGGTGGTTTGCCAGTGCCTTCCCCAGTCATGACCGTTTACCCCCCAGCAAGCTGGGTCCTCATTTTACCGACCTCGGAAGGATGGAAGGCTGAGTCAACCTTGAGCCGGCTGCTGGGATCGAACTCCCAGCCTCATGGGCAGAGCTTCGGACTGCATGTCCCTGCCTTACCACTCTGCGCCACAAGAGGCTCTATATTTCCAGTTACTCAGTGACTAATAGTGATGATAAAAAGGTGGGGGAAAAGAACTGTCAAGGAAAGCAACTGAGAAAACTTCAATCTATTCACTGCAAAAGGTCAGCATCTTGCACAGAACAAAGCAAAGCCTCCCAGGAAAATTCGAGGGCTGAGTAAATGTTCACTGTCTTGCTTATATATATATATATTTTTCCCCATCAGGGTTTCTGGTTCTCTGCTTTTAACGGCTTATTTGGTAGATTTGTTTGTGTAGCGTATCTCTATCAATATGGATAGATTTTATATGCAGTTTTCACGGTGCTGATACGGAGCATGCACCGCCTTTATACGTATGCAATGGAACGCTGATGCACAAATTACAATGATATATGCATACAAATTTTCCCCAGCAAAATGAAGTGCAATGAAACAGAAAGCGTCATGAAAATACCATGACAGGTCTGAGTCCCCCCCAGAGAGATGTGGTCGTGTGGCAAAGTGCAGAAAGCAGCGGACTAGGATCAGCAAGGCAAGATTCTAATCCCCACACAGTCTAGAGGGGTAGACAAAACGCGGCCCTCCAGGTGTCCATGGACTACAATTCCCATGAGCCCCTGCCAGCGAATGCTGGCAGGGGCTCATGGGAATTGTAGTCCATGGACATCTGGAGGGCCGCAGTTTGACTACCCCTGGTCTAGAAACTAGTCAAACTTAGACTGATCTCTCTTTCAACCTAACCTGCCCCCACAGGGGTGTTATGAGGCTCACAAGGAGAAGGAGAGAACCATCTAAGCTACTCTGACCTTTTTGGGAAGGCTAAAAATGTGATTTAAAAAACTGAACCGGGGATTTTCATGTGGAAAAACAGAAATAAGAATCTGAACTCATCACTATCTTTCGGTGTTCATTGACTGGAAAGCAAAATTAAAGAGGTTCATCAGCCGGACCTCAAAGGCAAAGGTTTCGTATTTCCCGATGTTTTGCTACCGTTTTCAAGCTCCGCCTCCTGGAACTCCATTTCCCACCCACCACCCTTGCCAGAGCAGAAGCTGTTCAGTTTCCTTTTTACCTCCCCTGACCGTACACCTAGCAACCGGCTTCTCTGAATGGTGAGATTTTTTCCATTGCGATGTTCCTTGATGTCACATTAATTATTCTTCTTTAAAAGCATTGTTCCATTTGTCTGCACAAGGGAAGACAAGTATACTGAGTTAATTAAATCCTCTCTCATCAGCACCACGATGAAATCTTAATGCTGCTGTCTGACAGCCAACACATTTTAAAGTTATCCCTCTATTAAGAGGCTGATGAGTTGAAATAACCTGTTTGTTTTCTTTGACTGAACGGCCTGCACTGCCAGAAAGCAAGGGTCATTCTGGGCATTGCTCAGGTGTTGTTGTTTTTTTTCAGGTGCCCTTCAAGTATAATTAAGAAGTAGAAGAAGAAGAATTGGTTCTTGTATGCCACTTTTCTCTACCTGAAGGAGTCTCAAAATGGCTTATATTCACCTTCACTTTCCTCTCCCCTCCACAGACACCCTGTGAGGTAGGGTGAGGCTGAGAGAACCCTGATATCACTGCTTGGTCAAGAACAGCTTTATCAATGCTGTGGCAAGCCCAAGGTCACCCAGCTGGATGCATGTGAGGGAGCAGGCAATCAAACCCGGCATGCCAGATTAGAAGTCCACACTCCTAACCACTACACCAAACTGGCTCTCTGGATAGGAAAGGAAGAAGGCTGTAAGGTGTTTTAAGACTCCTTAGGATGGAGAAAAGCAGGATATAAAAAGCCTCTTCTATCACGACTACTTGTCTTCCTTTTGAAAGCTCAGGGTGGATGGGATCGTTTTTAAATGACTCAGTCATGAACCATTCAATTTTTAAAAACGCATATTCGTCATTAAAGGCATTTTATTTATTTAGGGTGCTTTAGCCCACTTTTCTGTCCATGGAGATCCAAAGCAAGCTACAGTACTACTCTCCCATGTCTTCATCCACACATCAAGCCTATGATGAGGTCACAATGAATGGGGGCTTGAACCTGCATCTCCCAGTTCTGAGTCAAGCACTACATCAGGGGTAGTCAACCTGTGGTCCTCCAGATGTTCATGGACTACAATTCCCATGAGTCTCATGGGCTCATGGGAATTGTAGTCCATGAACATCTGGAGGACCACAGGTTGACTTACCCCTGCACTACACCACACGGGCTGTTCCTAAAAGAATCCTTTGTTCACTCTTTATCAAAAACACATGATCACACAAAAGACAATGCATATCTTATGGGAAACCTTTGGGGTAGAGTGGAAAAAATATATTAAATATGACTCCTACTCAGCTGGCATTTGGGTAATCATGAACGCACCAGGAGCGGGGAAAGCAGGACTGTGGTGGTGTGTTCTGTCCTTACTCTGTCACTTTAGGACAAGATAAATGTGCCCTTTGGGTGGGAGGTGCATTGTGATCCTTTGCATTTCATCCGTTTTTTGAAACTGGCATTCCCAATTTGTTTTCTTTACGCCATTTTTGTGTGTGTGATTTATATGCAATTTTGTCAAAAATAAGTGTCATTTTTCACAAGCAATAATCCTCTCTAGTTTTATCAGGGGAAAATATGACAGCCGTTTCATCTCAAGGAAGAAAACCCATGTCAGAGATTGGAATTTTCAAATCAAGGCACTTTGCTCATAAAATCTGGTAATACTCCCAAGGCAAGTTCATCTGAGGTATGTGCAGAAGCTATATAGATTCAAGTGTATAAATCATAGAATCATAGAATTATAGAGTTGGAAGGGTCATTTAGTCCACCCCCCTGTACCTGCCTACCCACAGTGACCCCAATTTCATGCCCAAGTGATGGGTCACAGTGATACTCATGAGGCTATCCCTATCCCTATTATCTAACTTTCTCATTGTATCCTTCAGCCACCACCACTAGTACTGGGCCCCCTAAGGCTTCTCCCCTGCCCCATCATGACCGCTGCTTCCAGGCCCAGTCGGTGCTCATTGTATCTGAGGAAGTGTGTGTGGTTAGGGAAGAGTTAGGGACTCTTAGGGTTAGGGAAGAGTTAGGGTTAGGGAAGAGTTCGAGACATGGTTAGGAAAGACCATTATTTTAAGTATAAATAAATATAAACAATGTTGATTCATATTAGGGTAAAATTTGGAGTTCGGGTTAGAGTTAGCTAAGGTATCGTTTGGAATGGGAAGTGATTAGAGGGAATGTTAGGGCTAGGGAAGGGTTTGAGTCATGGTTAGGAAAGACCATGAGATGTTTGTTCTACTCACCATAAGATAATCCAAACCCTAACTTGAAAATTATTGTCAATATGAAAGCCTACATTTTTGCATATTTTTTAACATTTAATATAATGTAAAAACATATTTATACATCACATCACACCTTCCCTAGCCCTACCACTCCCTCTATGACTAACCACTCCCCATACCTAACAACAGCGGTCCGCAACCTTTTGTCTGCCACGGACCACTGCTCCGGAATGGGGGGAGAGGGTGGCCCGGGGGCCCACGCACGCGCGGCAGCCCCAGCACAAACGTGCGTGCATGGACTGCTGCGCACGTGCGTTTGCGCCCAGCAGGGGCGCAAACGCGCATGCGCAGCAGTCTGCGCACGCGCGTTTGCGCCGCCGCCATGCCGGCAGCCGCGGCTCCCCCTCCCAGCCCCTCCGGGCCGCCAGCAAATCAGCCGCCAAAGCAGCCGATTAGCTTGCGGCTCGGCAAGCTTCTCTTCCCCCCCCTTCCCGAAACAAGAAGCTTGCCAGGCCACGAGCTAATCGGCCACTTTGGCGGCCGATTTGCTCGCGGCCTGGCGAGCTTCTCGCTTCAGGGGGGGGGAGGGAAGAAGGAGTTGCGGCCCGGCGCCAAGGCCTTCGCGGCCAGGCACAGTTGGGGACCACTGCCTAACAATACCTAAGCCAATTCTAACCCAAACCCTAAAATTAACCCCAATATGAATCCATAATTCTTAACATAGTTTTAAAATTTAAAATAATGTACAAAAATATTGGGAGGGAAATGGACCGAGCCCATCTTTCAGGAATGGAGGTGTATAAATCTACGAAATAAAAAAGGAAAAGAATAAATAATGTGGATTTAGGTGGTTTATCAGTGTTAAATCGATTCCCATGGATTATAATCCTCGCAACAGCTATGTAAATTTAAACCTCCCATAACTTTTGATTGTGTGAGCAAAATGGAGTTTTGAAACAAGAAATTGGTGACCTGCAATTCAGTCTCTTAGGGGGTAATCCTAGACAAGGTTGCTCAAAAGTCAATCCTGTTTTATTCAATGGATGTTTTTAGGACTGCATCTTTAATCACAATTCAGTTGAACTGTTGTACTGAAGCATTGATTGATGCCTCTTAACAGTAAGTAGAAAGTGGCACTCTTTTGTAGAGCTTAGTCTTAAAAAATTATACCTTTTCCTTTTAAATTAGTAAGGCATGCGTGTTTGTTGCTTGACTACAAAGGGATACTACAAAGTGACAATGAGATTAGAGAAACCTTTATATGTTTACTGTATGTGTTACTTGACCACTTATTTGCTAGGGATTTACAAATGCACCCTTGATTATTCCAGAAGGAAAGTACCTCCCTCTCCAAGGGGGAGGGGGGGAGGAGAAGGACTCTCCAAAAATCACAAATGAAGGAGATATTTAATTATTCATGTACACTTACTGTATATTGTAGCTGAGTTAATTTTTAAAGGAAATAGTTGACATACAATAGTATTAAACTTAGCCTCTTGCCATTATTCCCAAGGAGGTTAGGGGGATATATATATATTTTCTCTGCTACGTGAGATAATGCACAGAATTTCAGTCCTTTATGGGGGCCCAGGTCACAGACATTTCCCGTCAGGTGTGGCTGCTAGTACCTTACCTATCAGCACCCAGTCTAGCTAACAGTGATTCACGCAATGACCTCTACCGGACTTGACCGCTGCAACTCGCAATGTGAAAGGCTGCCCTTGAAGTTGCTTTGGAAACTTCAACCCATCCAGAATGCAGCAGCACAAGTCCTTACTAGCTTCCAACTCTTATGATTCTATCTAGGAGATCACATATTCAACACGTGCTCTCTCAGCTGTACTAGCTGAGGACGAAATCAGTTTGAAGTTTTGGTGAGCACCATTAAAACCCTAAATGTTCTGAGAACTTTGTGCCTCCTCCCCTATGTCCCCCAAAGGAAATTAAATCTAGTGAGGGTGTCAGTTGTGGGGAGAGGAAAAGGAAGGTGACTGTAAGCTGCTTTGAGTCTCCTTCTGGTAGAGAAAAGCGCTTCTAAGAACCAACTCTTCTTCTCCTCCAATTTCATTCCCTTTTGGAGACTGTCTGGAATGTGGTGATGGCTCATGGTCTGAGCATTTATGGGACTAGCTGCTTGGAGCAATTTTTGTGGTTTTGGTAGACACAGACCACAAAGTTCTTCCAAAACAAATAGTTCTTTATTCAATCCAATGCCAACTCCAAATACAGAATAGGGAATATAGGAACAACGCAAACTTATATACACTTTAGAATGCCCACCAAAGAACCTGAGAGCAATTATTGGTCCATTTTTGGAAGTCTTAGCACAGTTGTGATTGTTTGGCAATCAGCTAGCCCTTATTCAAGCCCTTCAAGCCCTTATTGGCATGGTGTCTGGTGGCATAGATTACCCGCGTACATAACAACAATGATGAGCCTCCCATCTTTTTCAGACCTTCTCTTGGGCACAGAGAAGGACAATTAGATGTCAGCTATCTAAATGCAGGCAAATTGAATGGAGGGATGTAATGCAGTTACTCAAGATGTTTGCCTTTGTTGCAAGATATTTGAATAGATAAAGCTGCGGCCCAATTATTTTGCCATATTACTTGCATCTTGCCTCATTCTTTCTGGTGTGCTCGGGCCAAGAAACTTACAGAATGACATAAACATAGCAATTAGGGGATTTATAAATCAGAAAGTCCCTCATTTGACTCCTGCCTCTGTCATAAACCCACTAAGCACATTAAACAAGCCATTTCCTTTCAGGCTTAGACTCCCGATCTGCAAGATGGGAATAATAATACGGACTAATTTATAGGAGTGTTATGAAGATTACAAAAGAAAATGTATGACTATAATGCTTAGCTATAGAAATGCCTCGACGAAGCACATTTGGGCTTCAAAACAGGATGCATCTGAGATCAAATTCAGATAAATGAGCAGAAGTGGTGCCTGGAATAGTCCCCGGTTCCAACACCAAAGTAGCCCACTTGGCATGAACGAGAGCCCGTGTCCTTTCCACTGTAGCTTCCACTTTTGTGGAATGGGCTTTCCAAGAAGTTGTGGTGCACACCTCCTTTTGACATTTTCAGGAGGCATTTCAAGGCCATTTTATGTGCCAGGATTCAGACTGCAGGCATTTTTGGAAAAGGGGGTCTATGGAGAGACAGCATATACATGTTCCCCCCTCTCCCCAAAAAAGAGTTCTAGAGGCTTGCAAGGTAACAGGAGACTTTCACAAGGCTGGGGGGGGGGAGTTGAAGGAAGACAGTTTCCTGTTTTTTTGGAGGGGATAAAGTTGGGTGCCTCTGGGAGATAACAACTTTGGCAGGATGCAATATTACTCAGATAGCCATGCAAGAAATGTGGAGAGAAAACAGGTGCACCCAAGCTGCAGAAAAGCGCTGCTTTCCTCCCTTGTGCAATTTGGCACATTCTTCCCAAACCTCAGCATCAGACAATCTTGAATGACTTGCTTTGCAGATTGCCTGGCTTTGAACAGAGCATCGTGGGACGAAGGAAGACAATCTAGACTGTCATCTTATATATCCCTGTATACATTTCAGAGAAATAAGACGTGCCTTCCCTGATAATATAAATCTTAGAGTGAAAAGTGAAATGGGGGAGGAGGGGGGAAATGTGCTCTGTTCTCATTTCTTATTCGCCCAGAAACTTCGGCTCCTGGGGGTACGACAGTGCTTGACAGTATTTAACGCTTACTCTGTGATTTACAACTGCAGACTGTTTAACAAACATCCCCTGATTAACTGCATGGATTAAAACTTAGATTCACTGGAATGAGAGAAAAAGTCCAAAGGCCCTTCAAGTCCAATCAGACTGCACTGTTTCAAAACTTGGCTAATCACTCCATCCATCATTCCATGCTCAGGGGATTTGTAATGGTTTGATTTCACAAAAAGTTAAGAATCTGAGCGCACCTGGAAAACCTTCCTATGATTTGGGAGGCCTGCCCTTCTATTCTCACCTGTACAAACATGTCCAAGTGGACTTTACTGTTTTTTAATGGTTGCTTGAATAAATTTGTCTATGTTTAGGTTATGATGGAACCGCCTTGAACTTGAGATAAGGCAGCACAGCCCTTTTTTCTTAATAGGTGAAGAAGCAAATTATACTTTCACAACCTTTCTGAGCAGGCACAGATATAAAAAAAGAATAGAATAGGTTTCTCTGTTCCACTTTTCACTACCTTAAGAAGTCTCAAAATGGCTTACCATCGTCTTCCCTTCCTCTCCCCACAATGGACACCTTGTGAGGCAGGTGAAGATGAGAGAGCTCTGGGACAACTACCCAGCAGGATCTGTCTGTCTGTCTGTCTGTCTGTCTGTCGGTGGTGAACAGCATCTGCAGGAAGGGTTGCCAGCTCTGGGTTGGGAGGAGCCTCAGAAGGAATTACTGGAATTGCAATCAGCAAGTAATTTGTTGAAATCATCCTTGAAGGGCTGTTGTTAAGCTGTTTAGATAGCTCAGCTGCACCTGTATGTTCACTAGGGCACCTAATGTTCATGCTGAGGTTGCAATGGAAAATTCTTTAGCACATGGCTGGTGAGTCCTTTGTTTCAGGTGGGCTCCCACCCCTGTTTCTTGTACTCTGCTTCAGCAAGGAGACTGAAGCAGATGAATATGATATATGTTTGTAAATAATCTTTCTTAGTAAAGATTACTCTCTTTTAAACCTCAAAGCTGTTGTGAGTTTGCATCTCTGCCTTATCCACAAAGGTAATGAATAACTGCACACTTTCAGCTCTATTTCTCTGAAATAGGAACCCGAATGTTCCTAATTTTATTTTACTTTGTACTTGCTTATATTTTGTCAGTATGCCCCTTTTTTTGGTGGCTGGTTTCCTAGATTGGCTTGGGTTGGATACTGCACAGGTTTTCTGCATAGTTTACCTGCACTAGGTTATGATATTTCTACTTAAGCTTGTCGCTGCTCTATTGATTGAAAATGTATTCGTTTTACAGGGAAAAAACAGACCATTGTGATAAAAAAGGTCCCAATAATGTAGGTGGAGGCAATTAAAGACAAACTAGAAGCCATTGTTGACCTTCCTGCGCTAACCTCATGTTTGAACCAAACATCAATGCATGAAACAGAGGATTTCCAGCGACTGTCCTTTCTTTTTGGAACTGTCTATCGAATACAGGGACAGAGTTGCTTTGCTCAGCTTCTACAGGATTCCTTTTAAAAAGCTTTTTACTTTTATAAATGAATAACATTTCAGCAGTAGGTGTTTCTGCGTAGGCAGTTGTTGCTTTACTGGAGAGATTTCAACGTTAGCGGTTCACGTTGGCTTGAGTCTCCTTTATTTTTATTACAATTGCTTTAGCAAGTTGCATTGATCCATCCCTTTTTGCAAGCCATCTTGGATGTAGGATCACAAATCTGTCCCCAAATCAGCAGAAGAGTGAAAGAAAGAAGCGTGCCAACACCCGAATTGAAGAACTGTCATGCTCAATGGGAGAATACTTTGCCAAGCTGCATCAGCCCTCTCTTTTTCCCGCTCAGTCAAAAGTGTGTGAAATAACTTCAAGCTGCAGGCGGCTGATGGTGACCTCCCATGAGATGTTCAGAGGTGGTTTGCCATTGCTTGCCATAGCAACCCTAGATTTCCTTGGTCATCTCCCACCCAAGGACTAACCAACGCTGACCCTGCTTAGATTCTGAGATTTGCTAAGATGGGGCTAGGGTTGACAGGTAGTCCTTGGTCATCTGCAGGGGCAGGGGTAGGGGTAGGGTTGTCAGTTCCAGGTTGAGGAACTCCTAGAGATTTGTAGGTGGCACCTGAGCAGGACAGGGACCTCAGTGACATACAATACCATAGAGTCCACCCTCCAAAGCGTCTGCTTTCTCCAGGGGTACTTGATCTCTATAGTCTAGAGAGGAATTGTAATTCTGGGGGATCCCCAGGTTCCACTTGTAGGCTGGAATCTCTAGATTGGGCCACCCTGGGCCATCCAGGTCAGAGTAGATCAAATGTAGGGGTGTACAAATATAACTTTCTTTGTTTCATTTTGTCTTTCAAAAGCTGTCATTCTGAGAATTCGTCTTGTTGGTCTTCCAGATTTACTGTTGTCTTCTTTGCACCATTTAGATGTTATATCCTGTTCATTAATTCTTAGCATGGATGAAAAGGAAATATTGGGGGGGAGGGGGTAATTTTAATGGGGAAAAATCCAGCAAAACAAAGATGGAAATGATGCACAGACTCCCAGAATTCAATTTGCACAGGGGAAAAACCAGACCAAAATGGGAACTTCTGAGCTGAGCTAACAAGGATGAAAAATTCAATAGCATCTGTAATTAGATGTTTAAAGTGCAGGAGGCATCCTTGAGAGACCCCCCAAGGAAAGGCCAATCCAGAAGAGATGCTGGGAGCTGCATGTATAGAACTCCCAAGTACTGGTTGCTGCTGTTGTGGTTGGAAAAAATAGCAGATCCAGGGGTCTGCTGGGGTCAAAGCTTGGGAAAAGAACTCTAACAGGGTGACCAGCTCTGGGTGGGGAAATGATGAGATTTGGAGGGGGGGGAGCCTGGGGAGAGCAGGGCTTGGGAAGGGGTAAGAATTCAGAAAGGTGTAATGATATAGAGTTCATCTGCCAAAGTAGCCATTTTCTCTGAGGAAACTGCTCTCTATTGCCTGAAGATCAATGGCAATAGGGGGGATATCAAGGGTCCACCTGGAGGCTGGCAACTCTAGAGGATAGCCTTTGATTTCTGCCATTTTCCATTGTGTGCCAATGTGATCTCACTTCCTGTGTTGATTGGCTGAGGCTTGTGGTCTCACTTCCTCTCTCAGCGTTCATTGTGATGTTTGTGATCTCATTTTCTCCCCATGTAAAACACCCCTTGTAAAGCTACTTTTTGCTTTGTTCAGATTCAGCGATTCCATCAGCAGAGCAGAACTTTCTCACTTCCCCGAACATACTGCTTCTGAGACCTTGAAGAATAATGTGAGGGATGTTCTTCAATGGGAAGGGGGAAAATCAGTGGAAATGGCCAATTTAGTCTGGATCCAACCCTTGGCGTCATTTCCTGCCTCAACACCCATACATTTACTGTAATGGAGCAAATGGCAAAAGTAGGGGGCTGTTTCAGATTACGAAAATGGAATATGGGAGGGGAAATATCAAACCTTTCATATCCCTGCATCATAGCTCAATTCCGAATCTACACCAGGTTTTTTTTAATGTTTCTAAGTTCTAGAACTCCCAGAATTCTGTTGGCCAACAATCTTAAGAGGGCACAGAGAGAGAGAGAGAGAGAGAGAGAGAGAGAGAGAGAGAGAGAGAGAGAGAGAGAGAGAGAGCATTAACATGTATCCTCAAGGTTATGCCTTCTCCCCCTGCAGAGAAGTTTCAGTGAATCTCCTTGGGAAAACGGCATTCAATTTTGATCTAATTATGCATATTTGTATCTAGAGACCAAAGTGCAAGGCTGTGTTTGGAGATCTCTGTTACAGAGATGGGATGAAAAGGAAAGGGGGGCGGGGGAGAGACTATTTTTTTCCATTCCTATTATCTTCAAGGCATAAAACGTCATAATCCAAGCAAACATTGGGCAGAGTTAAATTCAAGGAAACGTTTTTCTTCATTCCCCACCCCACCCCGCAAGAAACACGATGTGCAGGATTTGTTATGCACCTTCGGTGATAACAACCACCCCCAAAAAACTCACACCAAGATAATAGCAAGAACAAATAGCTGGGAATGAATGTTTCCAAAGGATATAAATGGATTAAAAAAAAATCCAAAACACATTCAAGATGGCTTGCAAACTCTGACCTTCCTCTTTCAATGTGAATTCAAGTAGTAGCCCGGCCTGGAGTGTAATGGAAAAGCGGGCTTGAAAATAGCAGTTGAATACACATTCATTACAAGGGGCTGTTTTTGAATTCCTTCAACTTATCTCCGAATACCTGTCATGTTTATCTCACTCAGTCGCCAGGTATATTGCCGGCCACAATGCAGCTGATCTGCAGATAATGGCCCAGGAGTGTAATTTATTTGTCTCAATGATAGTTAATAACAGATTTATGGAATGAGCTATGGGGCTAGTTTTTGAGATTGAAATTGTATGTTGGATGGACGCGGAGATTTTTTTCTTTTTTTGCCATTGCCCAAACAGCAGTCCTTCAATTCTCCTAGCCTCAGCCAACATCACCCAAGGGATCACTTCCACCTTCTTGATTTACTTTTACTCCTTCCCTGAACGCATGGATCAAGGCAGCCGCTTTGCAGAGGGAAAGCTCTAATTATGCTCTATCCTGTGCCCAAGTCATGCTTGAGCTTTGAGAAATGTCGTTTCACCTCTAAGACATAATGGAAGCATACATCTGGGCATTGCTACTGCGCCTGAATACATGTTTCTTTTCCACGCTGAAAGATAAAAATCTCAGTGATAGATGCCCCGGCTTGGAAGGTCCCTGTTTAGGCTTTGTGTCACAAGTGGAATTAATAGGTATCACTATTGGAGATGCTATTAATATGCAGTGATCCTCTTGGATGAAACATAACCACCAAGTGCAAGCATTCTCAACTGTGAAGGTGGACTGTGCAAAATATTTGTGATTCTGCGAAACATGTAGGTGGCCACTGCGCTGTTTCTAGCAGGTGCGGAAACAGTCTGTCTTTGTGAGAGAAGAAAACTTTTCTCTATTCAGTCTCTGCATGCTGTTAATGAAGGAAGAAACTCTGCAGTCAAAGATGTGTTCCACAATGCCAGCAGACATTAAAATTGCATATCTTTCTGAAAACAAGTTGGCAGGTTCTGAAATGTAGTTTCTCCTCATTTCCACCCCTCTTTCCTGGGGCTGTTATATTTAGTGGCTATAAGACAGCATCAGGTGTAAATTTAAATATTCCAAAATTCTATTGCTAGGTTAGTCACTGTATAAAACTTCAGGCAGTTTCCCCACCTTCTCTAGCCCACGGTCTCTTTCTCTCTAAATCAGATTTTCTTTAGTATTTCTCTGCCAGCCTCACAGGAATATAAGGAGGCTTAATTGCCTGTATTCCCTAGACGGAAGGAACCAGAGAACAGGGAAACCTTTTGTTGTTATCCTAATTCCAGCTGACCCACTTCCAGAAGATATGAAAGACGCCAGGCAGCCTGAACCTCGGAGCACCTGAATGGAAGGTGCCCTGGGAAAAAATAATTGCAACAGAAATGACCTTTTCATTTACTCTCCCAATTTGCAAGCAAATACAGGAACACAATAGTCATGCCAGACCTCACTTATGAAATGTCACCTGTTCTAAAACGTTATAAACATGCCTTCATACAACAACAACGGATCTGCTTCAGGATCTGGGAAAGAAAAAAAAAAGGGGCGGGGGAGAGAGTATTGTTATTCCTAAAAGAAAACAGCTGTCAGAGGCTGTTTAATGAGGCATTAAACTAAGAAACTAGAACTATAAGGTAAGAAAGAGCTGGATCCTCTTGCTACAACAATTAGTGATGATCCATAGCATTTTTTTCCACCTTGCATGACCTTCTAAATGCTTATTTGGAAGCAAATCCGCTAGGTTTCTTGGAGCTAATCCTAAAAGCTACGCCCATCTAAATCCAATAAACTCCATGGGCTTAGAAGGGTATAACTAGTGAACTACATAGCACTGTAAACTTATTGTATCAGTATATATGTGTGTGCATTACTGAGATTGGTAATAGATCTGAACTGCAACAAATGTCTTAGTGAATAAGTGCAAGCAGCAAAACATAGCACAATGACTTGCTCTATATTGAATCAGATCATCAGGGCATCTAGTCCAAGCTTTCTCAACAGGGGTTTATTGAAATCTTGGGGTTTCTTGATGGCCCTGGAAGGGTTTCGCCATCTATCTATCTATCTATCTATCTATCTATCTATCTATCTATCTATCTATCTATCTATCTATCTATCTATCTGTCTGTCTGTCTGTCTGTCTGTCTGTCTGTCTGTCTGTCTGTCTGTCTGTCTGTCTGTCTGTCTGTCTGTCTGTCTAAAAAATCTGGTAATATGACCATATATGATTATGTTGACCTGCCCCCCCCCCAATGGCCAATAATGGCCTGTAGGGGGTGGAATGGGGAGGGACACCACTCAAAAAAATGACTTCTGGGGCATGGCATGGAGGTGTGTCTTGCTGACATCACTTCCAGGGTTTCTCAAAGCCTGAAGAATATGTTGGGAGTTTCTCAACAATAAAAAGGAAGAGAAAGGCTGATCGAGTCAATATTCGCTGCTCAGACCAGTAGGAGCTTTCCAGAATCCCAGACGAAAATCTTTCACATCACCTACCACCTGATCCTTTAAATGGAAGATGCCAGGGATTCACTTTCTGCATGCCAACTATATATTCTACCACAGAGGCACACCTGTGGTTTAGAGCTGGCCACTGTTTCAAGTCTCAGGTTTAATACAAAATATCTAGTGTGCTTTAGGGTAAACCACACGTTACCCGCATCAATCCACAATTTGGGATTGTGCATCTACCTGTGTATCTAGAATGTAGAAGAGAATGCAAGGGGTCAGCAATTTTTGACATCCTTCACATTCTGCAATATTTGGGCTGATCCTGCGTTGAGCAGGGGGTTGGACTAGATGGCCTGTATGGCCCCTTCCAACTCTATGATTCTATGATTTATTCTCATTAAAATAGAATTAAGAAGGATTAGAATGAGGTAGACACTGAACCTTTGGAATAATCAAGGATGAAGGGGAGATTTTACTCACCTCTACATGTATTGGCATGGATCCATAGGAATGTTACCATGGATGAAGCAATTCTACCCATAGGATCACTTTCTTGTCTTCCCCTTCGTACTATAGTGCAAAGTCCTCCCCCCCCCCACCCAAGAAAAACCCTGCCCCTGATTTCATGTAACTATGTTATCTTTAGAGTGGTGCAATGGAAGTTAACACACTCGCAAAAGTTTACAACCCCATCTTTTTGACTTGAAAATCACCATTTCAAAGTTAGTGTCTCGCTTGTCTGAATCAAACAAAAGAATCTAATTTTAATGCCATTTGCTGCTGCTTTCTCCTGAATTTTGCACAGTTGCAAACATGATTTTATGTCCATTATACATAAAAGGCACTGAGTGTCTAAATGATGCAAAAATTTGCACAAAAATGGCAGAAAAGAAGCAAACAAGCATGGAATGCTAGCAGCAAAAATGGCCAAATGGAAACAGCAAGAAACCCCAAACAGTGTATTGGTACACACTTAGATAACAGCCCGTGTGATGCCGTGATTAGTGTGTCAGTTTGGTGTCGTGGTTAAGGGCAGCAGCCTCTCATCTGAAGAGCCAGGTTTGATGTACCACTCCTCTACATGCTGGGTGACCTTGGGCTAGTCACTGTCCTGTTAGAGCTGTTCTTGCAAAGCAGTTCTGTCAGGGCTATCTCAACCTAACCTACCTTACTGGGCGTCTGTTATAGGGAGAGGAAGGGAAGGCAATTGTAGGTCACTTTGAGACTCCTTTGGTTATTGAAAAGTAGGGAAAAAAACCAACTGGTGTTCTTCTTCTGCCTGAAACCTTCTGAGAACTTTATGGATGTTGCCAGGATGAAAGAAAAGTGGAATATATGTGCATTAGTGTAAACACAGAAGGTATCTACCATTAATGCTTCATCATGGATGTGAGGCGGGCTCTTATCTGGCAGCTAAATCCATGGTTCATTCTAGACAGTTTCATGCAGGTCGTAGGAAACAGAAGGTCAAATCTATCATCCGCTATTTTGGGCACCCTCCAGCTGGTTTGGTGGCATATTTGCCCTTGAAAATTTAAACCCCTCCCCCAAGTAATTCCCTACAGGAAAGTCAGGGAGGGCATGATTATAGTTTTAATTAAATATCAGGACTGTTGATGTGATATTTCCAGAACGAGCCCAGGGAGCATTTGGTGGCATGGATTCAACCTATCAACATACCATAAAATCATGATGTCATTTCTGGCCCCATAACAGGAAGTAACACCACTACATTTTGGATGTTCTAGAATTCAGTTGAAACTCTATCATAAAACCATAGGGTTTTGTCCCACTTCCATGACTACTGACCCTTCAGGGAGCATACAAATACATAATAAATTCGTAACCATAAAAGAATAGTTTTTGGAATAGAGCATAAGAGTGTGGACTTCTAATTTGGCGAGCCAGGTTCTTCTTCAAAACAATAATCACATTTACAATTACAGTTCCACTTAGCACTAATTACAGCACCAATAGACCCAATATCTGGTTTTTAGACATGAACAGCGAGGTTTTATGAAACAATCACCATAGCAATGAATGAACGGTATGTGAGGAAAATATCACCTTCTATTGGGTGCACAATTATTTCTCTCTAAGTGCTTGGAAAATGCAATCAAATCCAACCTTAAGGAAAGATGTGACGTTTGCTTGCTCCCTCTGAAAAATCAATAAGCATTGACTCTGGGCAGTAAAGTGGTTTTATGCAGAGACTCCCAATATAAAACAAAAGGGTGGCTTCTAAATAGTCGTAGATGGGTGCCCTTCTGCTCTCTGAAATTCCATAGCAAGTGCTACTGTTCATAGAGGTGACTTTTTCATGCCACTTCTGATTGATCCTACTGTTCTCCCTGGGGAAATACCAAAAGGGGGAAGGAGAGTTGGTTCTCATATGCTGCTTTTCTCTACCAGGAGTCTCAAAGCAGCTTACAATCACCTTCGCTTTCCTCTCCCCACAACAGACACCCTGTGAGGTAGGTGAGTTTGAGAGATCCCTGATATCACTGCTCGGTCAGAACAGCTTGATTAGTTCTGTGGCGAGCTCAAGGTCACCCAGCTGGCTGCATGTGGAGGAGGAGCGGGGCATCAAACTCGGCTCACCAGATTAGAAGTCGCCTAACCAAGCTGGCCATATCTTATTAGCAGCACACATTCTATGGATATAGTAGCAGTGACCCATTCAGTTGATACCTTCTTCAGTTAGAAGACCTGGGAAAGACTCCTAAGAGACTACTTTGACAACTCACATGAAAGGTTCATCATGCAGACTTAGGTTCATGGGTACCTAAGTGGATAAGGGAGGGAAAGTTCCAAAGGAGAAGGTCATAGGAGGTGGGAAAGTGAAGAACTGGGGCTGGCCACGTTCTGAGGAACAGGAAGCACAGAGAAAGTAAAGTCTATCTTAAGCAGAGTTCTGACCCTACTTATTTCCATAGACTCAGCAAATACTCTGCTTAGATTGGCCCTCAAGAATTAATTCTTTAGAGTGGCTGCTGAACTTCTGCTGGTTTTCTATGCAGGAGAAGCTTTTCATATATTTTATGGAACTTTGTGGTGCTCTAGTTTCTTTAGTCACAGGCAGTTCAAGAAGAACAGGAACAAGAAGAAGAACAAGAGCTGGATTTTTATATCCTGCTTTTCACTACCCAAAGGAGCCTATGAACCCCCTTCCCTTCTTCTCCCCACCACAGGCACCCTGTGAGTTGGTGGAGCTGAGAGAGCTCTAAACCCGGCTCTAAGCAAACTATGACTAGCCCAAAGCCACCTAGCTGGCTGCATTTGAGGAGTGGGGAAATCAAACCCAGTTCTCCAGATCAGAGTCCTCCACTCTTAACCATCACACCACGCTGGCTCTCAAAGCTCAAGACTGCACAAGTCTCCCATTGCAAGATCTCTCAGAAGACAGCCATTGTTGACTCATGTAGTGGAGGGGAAACCTGTTTCTTCTAGTCCAGATAACCCTTTTAGCTTATTCAAAGGAAGCATTCCCAATCGGCTACGGAAGGGTGGGCAAGCACGTGTGATGCAAACGGAAAAGGGGAAAAGAGGCCGGGTCTTTCTGAAGGTCTCACAACTTCCTCTTTGACATACTATAAAGCTCGTGGGCAGACCCAAAATCAAAAAGCTGCCTACCAAACTGCAGCTTAGTGGAGCGCTGGGTTTAATTTTTCTTGAAAATCTTGCCCAGGGCTATTTTGAAAAGTACATTGCTGCTGTGGTTACAAAGTGATGCATTTGTTTCACATGAATGCCGGTAGACTCCAAACCAAATTCATTCCTCTCTGGACAATTTTGGGCACTGGCTTTCCAGGGGGGGCCAGAGACAACAATAGCAAGGAGAAGCTCTTGATTCCTGCCATTAAATATTAATTTAGTCAGAGGATTGGTTTGGGGGATGCAGATGACCAAAAATGGCAGAGATCCTCAGAGCTGACACGAGAGAGCATGCTTGCAGAGAGGGAATAGACTGAAAGTGAACTTTCAACTGTATTTGGTATCCCCCCTTTTCTTTCCTTCTTACCTTCTTTCCTTCCTTCCTTATCTATGATGGTTGCAACAGGGGACCATATCTGAATCTCCTCACTGACCTTTTATGCATGGCAGTGGCTGCACCAGACAGCTGTCGGTGCCTTGAGGTGGGGCATCATGCCATGCCGCTTCCCAAGAAAGCACAGAGGAAGGAATCCCCTGGTGCATGCGGACTGCCCCGATGTTGTGTGTGCACACACACAATGTCAAGGCTGGAAGAGCCCATCGTGTTGCACATTGAAGGGCACGTGGGGGCCACCTCACAATGGCGGGAGAGTGGCATGCCGCTATCCCACCATCATGGGTGTGGGAAAGTGTCCCATTTGGCTCCATGGCACCATGAAATTGACTGGGGCATTTGATGGGACAAAGCAGGGACACCATGGGTTGAGGGAGGTAGAGGGCTGGCCTAGCAGGGCTACGGATGCCAACCACGGCGACACAGGGAACATGGAAATATCTGTTGAGTATGATTTGGAAAGGCTGGGACATCTAGGGGATGTGCCAGAGAAGGTTAGAATTTGTGATATCACTTCCTCGAGACATTCTAGGCTGCCTCCCCAATCTCTGTGGTCTTCATACCATGGTCTTAGGACAAAATCCTTGAGTATCACTAGATGGTGAGCATTTTAACCCCGCTCCTCCATTCCCCAGAGCCAGGAAAATAGGACTGATGGCTGGGAATTGGAAAAGTAAATTGGCCACCTTGCATGGTTCCTACAACCCAGTTGTTATAGTGGTACTTCATGGTATCTGCCTTCAACAGAAAAATTCTAGTAATGAGCAACATGATTTCCATACTACATCTCTACCTAGGACAGGGATTCCTTGCTGCTTGGTCTAGTAATAATTATTTACTTGCTGTACTGAGGGTAAGTCATAGAGCACCTGTTATTCACTCCTAAAGTGCAAACTGTTCCATAAACTTTGGCACAGAGATGAAGAAAGGTGCGTGTTCTTTTTTTTTTTAATCATTCCAGAGCTTTGCCATCCTCCATTGCCACAGGGCTCAATAATCTATAGCTCATGTAATAATTTCATTTAGCAGCACAATAAAAGTCAAATTAGTTTCTGGGAGACGGTTATGTATGGTAATCTGGATTACTGCAGCTTCCAACAGACCGTATTAGCATCGTAATGTTATTTCTGCCCTTGGGATTCTGGCAGTGGGGTTCTTTATATTTTTTAGTTTATATTTATTGAATCATTATGAAAGTGGAGTCCTTAAACTCCATGATAAATGGATTTGTAAATATTTAAAGAAATGTGCAGTAATAATGACCGTGGCATCAGAAATCTCACATTCTTTCCAGGCCTCGTTTAAAGAGGACTGTACCTCTAGATCAAAGCAGTCCTAAGGGATTTTGGTTGGCGTGAATTCGGGTAATAAGAGAGGTTTACATCGCTTGCCACCAACCCTCAATCGGTGGCATTATGCGTTTTGGAATAAGCATGTGTTAAGGGGGAACGGACATGAGCGTGCTGCCTCTGCCCCCTACCTATTCACAGTATCCCGGCTGTGAACACACAGTAAACACACAAATTATACTCATGCTGGTTCAGAACATGAAAAAGAGCCCCGCTGAACCAGTCCAATGGTCCATCTAGTCCTACAGATTGTCTCACCAAGTGGCCAACCAGTTCTGGAGGGCCAACAACAGGGCAGAGAGACCAAGGATAAGTCCACCAATAGCTTTCTGGCATGATGGCAAAAGCAGTAACCCACTGGACAGCATGGCTAGGAGAGGAAGCCTGGGGGGACTTGCCCTCTAGACTGTAAGACAGGGTTCCCCAATCTCTTTGAGCCCCTCCTCCAGCCAACATGACCTCTATCCTGTGATGATTGACTGTTGGATGGGGGAGGAATGAGAACTATGCTGCCTCTTGTGTGTGCCATGATATTAGTTGTGACTGTTTTTCGGGGGGGGGGGGGTACTGGGACACCCTGAGTCCATGGACAATGGTGGGATATAAATTGAAATAATAAATAAGACAAGATGCTGGCCTAGATGGACTATTGGTTTCATCCCACATGGTTGCTTTTCCGACATGGAACTCAAGGAGGCATGCAAAGGATTTCCCAAAGGTTTCCAACCAGGCCCACATTCATGCGCTAGCTTACTTAACTCCAGCAAGGTTGCTTTATCATGTGCTTTGTAAGCACATCCTGGGCTCACAGGAGGCTCACCTATCTCACTGGCTTGTTGGATAATAAATTCTAGAGGGGTAACTGCGATAGGTTAGAACAGGGGTAGTCAAACTGCGGCCCTCCAGATGTCCATGGACTACAATTCCCAAGAACCCCCTGCCAGCATTCGCTGGCAGGGGGCTCCTGGGAATTGTAGTCCATGGACATCTGGAGGGCCGCAGTTTGACTACCCCTGGGTTAGAATAAGCCATGATTTGGTGGCACCCAGAAGATTAATATGTGCCTTACAGTATACATTTGCAGCAAGCAGAGCTCATGGCTTCAAAGAAGAGTGATTCTTTGGGTATTATTACCCACCGTAAATTTAGACCACTACTGGGAAAAATACAAAATTCCCATGATGAACATTAAAGGAGGGGGGGGGGGTTTGCAAGCAAATTCAAATTAGGGCAGATTTAGAATTCTCTATCCCCTCTAAACATACACACTTGTTTGGTCTCTGATCGTTCCCTCCTTGTTTCCCCACTCAGGTCCAGATCAGCATCTCCTTGCCTGCAGATTGATCACCAGTCTTCACAGTATCCTCATGTGGCAGGTACGATGATTTGACCAATCTGCAAAACCGAGACCCTGAGAAATGAAACGTCTCACTTGCCAATAGGAACAAACTCACACCAAGTCCCAGAAGCCCATTTGTAAAAGATTTTAAGGACGGGGCTACCGCTGTAAGGGAGCCCAGGTTCCAAGTGGTTATTTGTTTTGCTGGTTGTTTAAGCAAGAAGCGAGGTGATATACTTCCTTTGCGCGGCTTGGCGACCACTTGAGCTGCATCAATGATGCAATAAATGTCCTGATTTCTGGTCTCATCTCTTTGCCTCCTCCCACAAACATCCTCCTACTACTCTGATTCGGTCAGCCTCGAGAAAGCTCCTCTCCGGTTGCTAATGGGATGGATTCGCCTAATGTATATTTGCTTTCATTTCTCTTCTTCAAGCTGAAACCCAGAGAGTCAACTTGGTTGACAAAGGATGTTAGCCCTTTTTGGAAATGAAAAGAACACAGGACAGAGGAGGAAGAAGCAGGATCAAGGCAGCATCCCCCGGCCCATTATGCATGCACAGCTCTCAGACCCTCCAACCTGCCCCCACCCAATCAAACTGAAGTAGAACTTAAACTAGATGCCAGGTTTTGTTCAACGAAGCAGGATGGGGAATGAAAGCAGGACATACATATGTATGAAACTCACTTCAACAACATGACTTAAACTTGGAACCAAGAAACCCCAGCTGTTGCTGCTGCTGTTCTTCCGTGTTAGTGTTGTTGTTTCAGCTCTCTTGAGGCTCTTTCTTAGGCTGCTCTCTTCTTGGCCCTCAGCCCCAGATGGCTGCTGTCTCCTTTTTTCTCCTCAGAAGTCCCTCTCTCTTCTCTGAGCTCCTTTTCCCCTCAGGGCTGCCCTTCTCCTCCAGTCTTCTCTATAGCTTCCCCAAAGGGACAAAATACCTTTCTCCCTCAGCCTCCGAGGGAGGTCACCAAAGCAACCTCATTCCACTTCCTACAGCTTCTATCGTTGACCACAGAACCACAATGCTCCATTTACAGAGGAAGGGGGAAATTCCTCTCTCCACGGAGTTATGCGAACCACAAGCCTCACTAAATCAAGATGGTTTTTGCTGACGGACAGATGAACAGAAAACAGGGAATATGTCAGAGAACATCCGTGAAAGCCTACGTTCATAAGGAAGGGGAGGGGAGCTTTGATAGAAGAACTGAATCATCAGAGAGGCAAACCTTGCATGAACAACTAGATAGCCATCTGAGATAAATGCTGATTTTGTGAATTTAGGCAGATTGTGAGTGAGTGGCCAGAGTACCCATGCTTGGCTCTTAAGGCCCTTTCTTGTATGCCCACGGAAATGCCAATCGCCACTTTGGGGTCAGGAGGCAAATTTCCTCCAAGCACGACTAGCCAGGGATTCTGGGGTGCTTTTTTTTTTTTTGGAGGGGAGGGCCATCATCTGGGCATGGAATTGGGGTCACTGTGGGTGGGGGCAGATAGTTGTGAATTTCCTGTACTCTGCAGGAAGGCTGGACTAGATGACCCTGAAGGTACCTTCCAGCTCTATGATTCTATGAACGGATAGCACATCAGTGGAAAGGATGTTAATTCTGATGAATCCCAAGCCGTCAAGTTGCACTCATGGAGTTCCTGTAGGGTTTTCAAGGCAAGGGACTAACAAAGGTGGTTTACCATTGCCTTCCAAGTTCTAACAAAGTTCTAACCAGGGCAGTTGCACTGCTTATCTTCCGAGATCTGATGGAAATTGGGCTAACCTGCACTCTCCAGGTCAGGTACAGCAGCAAGCCTTTTAGCCGAAGATCTGCTATATCTGGGTCCAAATCCCCATACTGCCATGAAAATTGACCTTGAGCCATTCGCCTTCTGCTAATGGGTTACAGGGTTGCACGTAAAGGGCTAGTGTCAACTTGCTTTGTGTGTTGCCGTTTCCATCCCATTTTCAGGAAGTGTGGAGGGGGGGATGTTTTGCAAGCATTTTCATAAATCACCGCCCCGCCCCCACAGTCTCAATGATAAAACCCCTTTACCCTTTTCACTCTTTCCTGTCTGGCTCTCGCCCTCCTCCTCCTGAGCGCTCGCGGTCCCAATCAATCTTCCCTACCCTTCCCTTCTTTCACAAACCCATTCTTGACTTTTGCCGTACGTCCAAAATTAGTCCCTTGTGATGGGGGTGGGGGTGGAGTGGCAGCTGAAACGGCAGGAAGCGGGGGGGGGGGGCTTCGACAGGAGCAAATTGCAGCCCCCAAAGAGCATGATATTTAACAGCTCGGGCTTCTAGCAGTAAAGGGCAAACTCGCAGGTGTCTGAGAGTGCTTTCATAGCGCACAGGGGTGCCTCCGATACAGGCTGCCTTGGGCGGAGTACAATGGTGTGAGGTGATCGGCAGGTCACCTGTGGACGGCTGCTCTTGATGGATGGCAGAAACGCTCCCCTGTACTGTGAGACATCCTTGCTGCCTGGGCTTTCTGGCAGGCCTTTCCTTTTGTCAGTAATGGACTTGGCCTCCCTGCTCCGTATCCTTTTCAAGAGAGCGACAGAAAATCTCCCCTGATCGATAGCCCGGCCCCGATACAGGCCAAACCTGATGCCCCTCCTCGCTTCCTTTATCCTCCCCTCCTCCCTCCCCTTCTTCAAAATAACAGGTGTTTTTGCACATCTCGGTTTCGCCGTAATATGTAGTTAGGGGGTGTTTACTGTTTCTACCTTGTAAGAAAGAAAGCGGTAAAGAGAGCACAGAAGTCTGGGGTGAAGGATTTTGAATGGGATGAAGCAGTGAGCCTGCCGGGATTGAAATGGTGATGCTGAATGTTGTTTACAAGGACTGAGGCAACCCTGGATTTCAGGCTTGTGAAAATCTGGCCAATGAGACGAGATGGCAAGGGATCAACGGCTGGATGGTCTTGTGGGGTTTCTCAACCGCAACCAAAAAAAAAAGACAACCAAGGGGTGAGAGGCCTTGTGGAAAGTGTTACATGCTTTTAGTGGCCACCTTTTCTGGAATTGTCCATCCTCGTCCTCGTCCCTTACCCTCTGTAGAAGCTTGCTGGGGGACTTGGGGCCACTCTTAGCCTAACCTACCTTACAAGGCTGTTGTGAGAATCAAATGGAGAACAGAACAACGTAAGCCGCTTAGGGTCCCCGCTGGGGAGAAAGGCAGAATATACACCAAGTAGATAAATAAGTATCCCTGTTGCACATCTTCCACCACTCACTTCTCCTTTGTTGGACTGCCAGCTCTGGGTTGGGAAATGCCTGGAGCCTTTGAGGGTGGAGCTAGGAGTGGGCGGGATTTGGAGGGAGGAGGGACTTCAGTGGAGTCCTCCTTCCAAGAGCAGCCATTTTCTCCAGGGGAACTGATTTCTGCCACCTGGAGATGAGCTGTAAAATTCTCCCTGGGGACTGGCATCCCTATAGAGGAGATGAATGTTAGTCGTTAAATAATTGATGGGAGAGGGACACATAGGGTACATGCAAGGTAACCTGAGTGGAAGAATTTGGAGTTTCCCCCTTGAGGGAACAAGATTCCTAACTCTGGATTGAAGGGAGGTTCCACCAAAGTACACAAAAATATGCATGTGGATGTGGGAGGGGCGGTGCTAAAGTAACTGGAAATCTTTGCTCTTTGTACTTGCTCAGAGGCAGGCTTAGTAGGGTTTCCCAAGGCACTGGCTATATGGTAAGCTGGGTTTTAAAACCTGTTGGGGATGGTGGAAGAGCAACATGTTTTTATATGCAGGCAGCCATGCAACTTGCGTGTGAGAAAACACAGACCCAGGCCAGGTTTGTCACAAGACCAAGACCAAGGCAGATGTCCAGGCTACCTGTGACCTCATTGTAAGCCTATTTAGAACTTTACGCCCTCTCTCTTTTACTGTGTGGGAAGAAAACTCAGCAATGGATTAATGACAGGAAGGATTCAGACAACATTCCCTTTCTTTTAAGCTGTCCTGGCAAAAACACAAAACCCCACATCGAACTGTTGTGGAACAGGTCTGGGACCCAGAATGTGCCCAACAGTGTCCGAACTCTTTCCCTCTCCCAGCGAACCTGTTTGGCTAGGCAAGACTTTGGTCCAACTCGATTCCGTTTGATCAAAATTGCAAACGGGGACTTTGGTCTCCCTGGAGGGGTCAGAGATTGCAGGAGAGAGGAGCAGGAAGAAGCAGAGGAGGGGCAGGTTCCGAAATTAATGTAAGTGAAGAAAAACCCGCTGAAGGGCCTGGTGGCATCTCAACACTTCTGACAGACGAGCAGAAATAGAGAGGTAGATCTTTCCCTCGCATGGGGATTGCTGTGATGGGCAAAGATTCATCTGCTGACACAAGAGACGTCTAGAGCAGCAGAGTGGCCCTAATAAAGCAAAGAAAGGGGGGGGGTAGGGAAGGAATTCCCAAGGGACCAACAAGGAAGAAGCCTGTCGACATCCTGTACTGCAGAATCAGTTGGAGCAGAAAGAGGCAATTAAAAGAGAGAACTGAGTTCGGAAACTCGAGGCTGTGAAACAGAGGAACTGCAAATCAATCGTCTGCAGGTTAACCCCAGTCGAAATCAGAGAGGGCAACGGGCTTAAACAGAAGTCACTCTGCAGAGAATGGCTCCGAAGCATTGTTCTGTGGACCCGTTTTTTCCCTTTTGTAATTTGGATAGTTGTATAAATCAGGGATCCCCAGCACTTTTTAGCCCGTGAGTACCATTAGAAGTCCAATCCAGGCTGGTGAGCACAACTACGAAAGGGCTGCCATAAGAGGTGGAACCAACTGCAAAATGGCTGCCGCAGGAGGCGGAGCCAATGTCAGGGAGGGAGACTGTGCATGGCTTTAATGACTGCTGAACACTTCAGGCAGCAGCTCTGCTTATGGGGATGCCCTTTAAAATAAGTACATGGCTTTTTACAAAGTTTGCTTGCATATGCCTTCAGACATGCAATGTCTGAAGGGCAGCTATTGTAGAAGCAATTTTTTAAAAATCTGCACAGCCAATTGGAAGCCTGCTGGACAAAAGCCCCACCCAGCCTGGCCCACTTTCTAAAAACTGGGTGGAGACCCAGGAAAGGTGTCAGCAGGTGCCGAGGCATGATGTTGGCAGACCACTGTGAGTGTTGTTAGCATGGCTGAGCTCCCCTCTAGCATTACTTCTGATCCATGCGGTATGTTATTGTGGTCTCTACTTACAAAGGTTTGTGCTGGAGCATAGTATTTAGTCTTCTGGGCAAGCAAGCTGTAATGAAAGACAGAAAGGTGCCTATGATGCCCTTTGGATTTTGGAAAGAAACTGTGGATGGCAAAACTGAAAAAGGGAGCGCCATTGCTGGGCAATCCGTGATGCTTTTGGCTTTTTACCGGCAAAGTCTCCATAGCAGCTTTCAGACAAAATGGCTTCCAGAGTCATGGTCAGACCACACCTAGAGTACTGTGTGCAGTTCTGGTGGCCTCGCTTCAAAGACGACGTGGACTAAATGGAGAGGGGGCAGAGGAGAGCGATGAGGATGATCCTGGGCCTGGGGACCAAGCCCTATGAGGAAAGGCTGAGGGACTTGAGAATGTTCAGCCTGAAGAGGAGAAGGTTGAGAGGGGACATGACTGCTGTCTTTAAGTATTTGAAAGGTTGGCTGTTGGAGTAGGACAGAGAATGATTGCTGTTGGCAACAGAGGATGAGACCCACAGTAATGGGCTGAAACTACATATAGAACTGTACCAACTAGATATCGGGGGGGGATTTCACTGTCAGAATAGTTCAGAAGTGGAATCAGCTGCCTAAGGAGGTGGGAAGCTCCCCCTCACTGATGGTCTTTAAGCAGTGGCTAGACAGATGCATATTCTGGATGCTTCAGCCTGATCCTGCATTGAGCATGGGGTTGTACTAGATGGTCTGTATGGCCGCTTCCATCTCTATGCTTCTATGTTATGTGAAAACAGCCTTGATTGATGGGAGAAGAGGAGGGAACAAAATGGCCCAAGCCAGATATATAAGCAACCACATGGTTGCAGAGATCCACGGGGGACGGATAGACACACATATTAGCCACAAAGTAAGTGAACGCCTCCAGTGAAGCTCAGGGAAAGCTGCTCAGCTGGTAGAGCTGCTCCTAATTTGTCAGATGCCTGATTTAGTCGCCTGCTGAAATCCCTTGGAGGTGAGGCCTGATCAGGTGGAAAACAGGGACAGCTTTTGGCTAACAGAACTTGGTTTGGTTGCTGTTCTGCTGACGGTAGAAATATCCATCTCTTTGCAAGATAACTCTGAACAGTTGGACAGCTACAGGGATAGTCAAACTGCAGCCCTCCAGATGTCCATGGACTACAATCCCCATGAGCCCCTGCCAGCGTTTGCTGGCAGGGGCTCATGGGAATTGTAGTCCATGGACATCTGGAGGCCCGCAGTTTGACTACCGCTGAGCTAAACAGATTTGCTGTGCCTTTGTCCCACTTCCTCCTTCCAGCCCTGAGTTATGTGCATGGGAAGCTCTGTTGATCACTTCTGCATGAGCAAGCAGGTTGTCAATGGGCAGCTGGTCCTGGATCTCTGCATGGCTTCCTTTTCAAAAAGCGCCACCTGGTTTGGACATGGAGACTCAGCCCCGTGCAAAGCTTGCCTGAGAAAACCAGAAAGGGAGCGATCGCAGTGCCTGCTTAAAAACGGAGTCACGAGCTTTGCTTTGCCCCTCTTCCCCCAAGCACTTAGAAAACTTAGATTAATATAACTAAGTGAAGTAATAGGGAGCTGCTGAATATTTTATAGGCCTATGGAAGGTTAGTCATTATGCATGTCCCTCAACGTGCCTTATTCACAGCTATTTATGGCTAATTGCGGCAGGACCTTGGAGGGCCAAGAGTCCTTAACTGGAATCAAGGCAAACCCAACTTCCCTTGTAAATGTACACAAACGGGGAAGAAGATATTGCCTTGGGCATCATGCTCCTGCAGGGGAAAATCAAGCCATGAACCAAGTTCCCGTCCTAATATCTGAATATTTAACAATCCCCCTCCAAATCATCACAAAAATGTTCACAGTTGCTTTTAGAAATACATTTTATTTTTTTTCCTTATTGATGTGTGAACAGTTTCATGTGGGGCCCAACCTAATGTCCAACTGGGCAGAGGGAAAGACAGGAAAAACTGCTGGGAAGATCCAAGTCAGTTCACTGATTGATGCGGAGGCCTGAGAAGAGCCACATCCAAACATCTGATGGACAGTTTGTTGATCTGAGGACATCTACACAGATTGGTCTTTAACAGATCCTGACAGACCAATCTGGTTTCCTACTTTGATCGGGTGATGAGTTTACTAGGTTGTGAATACTGTTGAGGTTGTTTACCTGGATTTTGGTAAAGCTTTTGACAAGAAGAAGAAGAGTTGGTTCTTACATCCTGCTTTTCTCTACCAGAAGTCTCAGAGAGACTTACGGTCGCCTTCTCTTTCCTCTCCCCACAGCACGTACCCTGTGAGGTAGATGAGGCTGACAGAGCCCTGATATTACTGCATGGTCAGAACATTTTTCACAATCAGAGTAGTTCAAGCAGTGGAATCAGTTGCCTAAGGTAGCAATCCCCAACCTGTGGGCCGCGGACCACATGTGGTCCTTAGACTAATTGGAGGTGGGCCCCGAAGGACGCCTTCCCCCCCCCCCGGCCCTTTACTTCATCCCCCCCAGCCCTTTACAACACACTTCATTGTTGTGGCGTGTCTGTATCTTATTTTGAAGGGATGTTTAAACATTACCATAGCGACCAGAGAGCGCTAGGGCAGTGGTTGAGAGTAGAGGAGTAAACTACCCCCCCCACCGGGCCTCAGTAAGAGACGTTGAGTGGTCCCCGGAGAGTGGTCCCCGGTGTTGAGTGGTCCCCGGTGATAAAAAGGTTGGGGACCACTGGCCTAAGGAGGTGGTGAGCTCCCCCTCACTGGCAGTCTTTGAGCAGCAGCTAGACAGGTACTTCTCCTGGATGCTTGAGGCTGATCCTGCCTTGAGCAGGGGGTAGGACTGGATGGCCTGTATGGCCCCTTCCAACTCTAGGATTCTATGATTCTATTATTCAAAACAGGGAGAAACCCTTGCCTCTGAGGGAGGGAAGTGGAGGGTTTGTGTGTGTCATTATTGGCTTCCTTTAGTCTGAAGCGACCAAGGAGCCATTGGCTGCCATCTTCCAGCTGTTTTGTGGGACTGCTGGCAGGGCCTTTGAATCTGCTCATTTAGATGTGTGGCACTTACGACACTGTTAGCGCAGCTTCACACCTTATAAAATTCCTGCATGCAAGGCTTTCTTTTCCTCAGGAAGAATCAATCTGCCGCCCGTTGTTTTCTAGAGGAGTCTTCCAGATAAGACTATCGTAATAGGTGTTAAATTGCCCTCATTCCTCTCTTTGACTATGGGATAAGAGGGGGAAATATATTCAAATACAATCACATGTGTTAATCTATGGAGAACTAAGGTTCAGCTATACCAGCTTGTTCTTTGAACTCGGAGGTCCGTGGGAACTGGTCCAAAACATGATGCCCTACACCCCTGAATCAGAACCCAACTGAATTAGAGCCTAACTGGGAGTTTAATGGCTAGAATGCCCCCCCCCCCACCTCACACACACAACCATCTTAACAAAATTTGAGTCCAGTAGCACCTTTAAGACCAGGAAAGATTTATTCCAAGCACTCGAAAGCTCACACCTTGAATATATCTTTGCTGGTCTTAAAGGTGCCACTGGTTTCTGATTTTGTTTTGTTGTGCTGCTTCAGACCAACATGGCTGCCCACTTGAACACACACATCTTGTTTTTCTTTACAGGGGTTACAACGGCATCAGCATATCTTCCAGTGAGGCAGCTGCTGGGGCCCTGGTTTTCTGACAGTGGCCATTGATGCTGGGACCCCCTGATCACTCACTTGCTGGCACTCCACCCCCCGTGCCTTCCCCAGGTTGGTACTGCTGGGGAAAGGACTGCAGACAGCTATGAGCATGGGCCATGGGAGGACTAGTGGGCAGACCAGAGCAGCACATGAAAGCAGGAGGGAGGTATGCAGGTGAGTGGGAGGGACGGTGCAGCATGGCACAGTCTCCAGCGCAGTGCAGTCTTCTGCCAAGCGCTCCAGGTAGGCGTTGTGGGACAAGAGACAGAACTGAACTAAGAAACTCCAGAAAAAAACCAATTTATATACCATCCTGAACAATGGATCTTCATGCCATTGGTCAGTTTCTGTTTATTTCTGTGAAAGAACACTTGCATAATTGCATGGTTGGGGGTCACCACAACATGAGGAACTGTATTAAAGGGTCGCGGCATTAGGAAGGTTGGGAACCACTGCTCTAAGGCATTTTCCTGTGTGATGTTTCATTGCTAGGCCACACGAGCGCCTGTATTGCTGGCAGAGCCCCCCACAAAAATCATTGCAAAGCCATAACATGTGCAGCCATGCCAAGACCACGTTGTCATGCTGCACCTTGGTGACACAAAAGGATGCAAATTAATTGAATGAAGTCAACACGGTAACAAATTGTTTGCATGCGACAAACCCAGAACACTGGCGAATGCCTTCTCCATCCGTTCCATGTCAGAAACCATGCCATGCAATTTGCAATGGCCATGATCCAGTGAAACCTTTGGAAGAGGGGAATTTCAGAAACCATTTTACATCCTTTGAGAGGACTGGACAGTGAAAACCAGGAGAAGAGTAAGGTAAAAAACAACAAGCTGCATCGGAAATTCCCCTTGGGGAATTTTGTATTTTCCCTCTGACACCGCTCAAGTTGATAAAAGAAAGGTGTACATCTTTTTTGCTTAATAAAATTGCGGCAACTAGAGGCATCCATTCAACATCTGTTTGTGAAGTGAAGGTTGCGCCATGCACTAGGCTCCCTTCAAGGGATTGCTTGGCTTCTCCTTGTCACCGTTTCTGACAGCCAAATCCCGATGCCCATCTGTGGAACAAAACCGAACACGACAGCAAAGGCTTTCCTAGCGTGGAGAACCCAGCTGGATGGGCAGGCCACCTTTCTTGGCACAGAAATCTGGATGTCACTGAAATGAGGTCCATCTGACCAACCCTTGGAAAGGAAAGAAGCAGCTGGCCTTAGTTTGGAGCAGACTGATGGACAACTGTGAGAGAATTCTGTAAATACAGGTCACTCTTTGGGCTGATTTGGGCTGATCTTAGGCAATTCAATAACTCCTAACTCAGAACAGCTTTGATTCATTTAAGGTGGGGGGAGACTGTGGCTCTCCAGAATGATGTCCATGGACTACAGTTGCCATGAGCCCCTGCCATCACCACTGCCAGTGCAGGTACACAGCACATGTTGACAGGGGCTCATGGGAATTAGAGTCCATGGACATCTGGAGAACCACAGTTTGGCCACCTCTGATGTAACAGGAAGTGTTTCTCACAGCTTATAGATATAGGCCTCGGTGGGAGTGGAGCATCGTTGACTGACGGGCAGCAACATCCCATGGGAAACTGGGTGAAACAGTGAGTACAGCTCTTAGCAGGTCTTCATATCAGGGTTTTCTCAGCCTCACCTCCTTTACAGAGTGTCTGTTGTGGGGAGAGGAAAGGGAAGGTGAGTGTAAGCCGCTTTGAGACTCCTTTGGGTAGAGAAAAGTGGCATATAAAACCCAACTCTTTTTCTTCAGTAATATCAGGCCTCTCCCAGCCTCTCCTCCCTCACAGGGTGTCTGTTGTGGGGAGAGGAAAGGGAAGGTGATTGTAAGCTGCTTTGAGACTCCTATGGGTAGAGAAAAGTGGCATATAAGAACCAACTCTTTTACTTCTTCTTCTATCCAGGCCCAAACAGAAAGTCCTTGTCTGTGTTAGTGGCAGAAATTATTACACTCACTATAATCTTGCTAGCCGTCTTGTGAGTTTCTATCCAGCACTACTATTCCTTCCTTCTGCTCAAACCGGGGGAGATGCATGTGGCAGTTCCAGACATGCCTTTGAACTGCTTCCTATGACAGACTTGGGAAGAATTTTTAAGAAAAAGAACTGGTTTTTAAACCCTGCATTCCCCAACCCTTTTTGAGCTTGCAGGCACCTGTGGCCTTCTGATCCAGCCTGGTGGGCACAGCTGCTACAGAGCTGCCACAAAGTGACTGCTGCAGAAGATGCCACAAAAAGAGACAAAGGAAGAAGGTGCATTAGATTTCGTTGTTGTACACTGCCCTGAGCCCACTTTCAGGATAGGAAGTCCTAAAAGTTAAGCTGTAAATAAAGAAACAAGCAAACAAACAAAGTAATTTTAATGTGGTGCAATAAACAGCACCGGAAATGTGACGGACATTTCGGCTGCCATGACAGGAGCTGAACCCTTTGCTGGATGGCCTCACTGTTTTTGTCCAAAGCTCACATGGGACATCACGTCAATCAGATTTGTAAGTAACAAGCCCTGCAAAATGACAGGGAACCGTGAAGGAAAGAATTGAGTCATTTCTCCTTTGAAAAGCGATAATCAAATCTATGAGAGGCAATTGTCCATCTAAGAAATTGTAAGATGATTCACCGGGATGTGAACGGCCGGCCCGCTAAGCTATCCGCTCTGGTACATGACCAATTTTTAACACCTCTTGAAAGGTAAGACAGTCGGTTGCCATCGAAAAGAATATAGATATTGGGGTGGGGGGTGGGGGGGAGGGATTGAGAAGCCATCTCAGCCCAGCTGGTGCGGACACGGTGCAGATAATGCCAATCAGCCAAGCATGAGAGAGATGTTAGATTTAGTAAACAGCTTGTGAACAATCCCCCAGAGGACTTGTGCAAGCAGTTTTCTTTTCCTCCCTTTCCTGCCACTGCCTTGATCTACTTCATCTCCCCCCACCCTCAAGTATCATTGTCATCTCCTCTTCCGATGCTTTTTTGTCAGGCCACACTGTGCTTGTCAGACTCCAGCGACAGAAGCAAAGGAGAAGGAGGCGGGGGGGGGGGGAGAGAAACCTCAAAATTGATTTTGCACATTCATGGTTGAAATTTTGTTCCCTCCCACCTTGTGGAGCTATGGTGGTGTTGCATGTCCTTTCAATTTGCTGCAGAAGAGCGGGATTGTAATGTAAAGTGAGGAGGGGGGACTGGGGAGGAGGGGGGACTGCGTGGTATCCATCAGGGTTTTTACACCAGCAATCTTTCCAAGAGCCTCCAACCTTCTGTCTTCCTTGGAAAGCCCTCAGCATGGTTTAATCAGAGTAGCACAGAGCATGTTATGGAGCCCACAAGCAGCATCAGCCCGACTTGAGTCTCTCTCTCCTTGTTTCCTTCTCCTGAATGTCTCTTGCCTCGAAAACCCTATGGCCTTGCCATAAGAGCTGTGATTTGATGGCACTTTCCGCTACCTCAGTTGCTCCCCATCAGAACAGCCTTGCCACCTTGGATCCAAGCTGTTGGAATAAGTGCCCACTGAGGCGAGGAGGTTATTCGTTTTCACCCAACTTTTGCGGACTGGTTTGCCATTGCCTACCTCTGCATCACAGCCCTTGCATTCCCTGGAGGCCTCCCATCCAAATACTAGCCGGAACCAGCCCTGCTTAGCTTCCGGGATCTGAGGAGATCAGGCTAGCCTGGATTATCCAGGTCAGGGTTCGGCCCAAATGGCATTTGATGCATTTTTGGCCAGTTGGGCCCAGTTCCCTGTGGATGCACAGCAGCTACAGAGAATGTCATTTTAGAAACCAGCAGGACCTTCATTCAGACCATTTTCACACTAGTGATATTCTTCGCTTTTGACATTTTCAAGAGCTAAACTTTGTGTTTGTTCCTGCACCTAATTTTGCTTTTCCAGCCACAGACCCAAATTGCGTGTTCACTTACCCCGTGGTTAAGGGTTCCTCGGTTGCAGTGATTTCATTTTTAAGGTGGATTATAAATCAGGGCTGCTCAATGGAGACATCCTTGCATTCAGGTTCCCCCTCCTCAGATACCATTGTGATTCAGTTGTACATGCGCCCTTCCTCATTGCCAGCCTCCCCCCACCCTTCCTCCTCCTCCCTCCATCCCAAAACATCTTTCCTCCCCCCCATAATTGGGTGATTGTGTTACAATGCTGACCCTAACCACTAAAAAACAGCAGCAGTTTTGATACTCAGCATCAGCATTGTAACATGATAAGCTAAGTCTTTGGGGGAAAAAACATCCAGCAAACTTGGGGGAAGGAGAGGGAGGTGATCAGTATGTCTGAGGGAGAGCAGAGAATGGTGGGATTAAGGGGTGTAATGAAAAGAAAGGTACAAGCTGGCACCATTTGGCAAAAGAAAAATGTTTTTGGAAAGAGGGAAGAGAGGCCGCCTCCTTCTGAATCAGATGCCGAGAACATATGGTGAATTTCAGCCTGGGAAATGAGAGGAGGGAAGGCCAAATGTGGAAAGCCTACTGTCGGCTCACAGCATCCAATGGAAATCCAAACTGAGACTAAAACAAGGATTGTCTCAAATGCAGAAACAGTCTCAGCTTGAATGCAGACCCAACTTGCCAAAAGAATTATTGCATAGTTTGGCCCAAAAGCACGTGGAGTCAGGCTCAATTTGCTAAATGCCACTGGGGAATGGGTGAAATGAACAAAAAGGCAGTCTCAGGGTGTGTAGGACTTTAAAAGTGGAAATCCAAGAATAGAAATGAGAAGGTTTCCAATTTTGTTTCTTTTGAATACTCCTTTATATTTTTGTCAGCTGTGTGGGTTCTCCGCTTTTCATTATTGGATTTGTAGATTCCTTTTGTATTGGACTTGCATTTTGAACAGATTTCCTATGCAACTTATATGGTATTTATGCATACTGTGTACACTGTAATATACATCAAATGTATTATGTTGATTTATTGAGGCCCAAAGACCATTAAAAATGCATACATTTTACAGGAAAATAAAATTGCTCTAAGATAACAGAAAATGGTACAGTTTGAAAACAGCTACATGGGTTTAATTCACATAAGGAAGAGATTTCGGGCTGAAACAAGAAATGTAAAATCATTCCTGTCTAAAAATATGGAAGTACCTAATACGATATACACAGCGCTGGTATAATAACAATAACGATAACAACAATATTATTGTTACTATTATTACCACTACTACTACTACTATTTATTATTATTATTATTAATATTATTATTATTTCCATCCTGCCCTTCTTTCATTGTCTCAAAGAGGGTAGCAACCAATTCTAAAAACAATCATATAAATTCAATAAAAACATTAAAACAATTAAAAAATTATGCTTTCTTTCCATCAGTTGTCAAAAATGAATGATCACATTTTAAACCAGCTGGTACTTACAAGAGAAGCCCCATTTAATCAAAGAATATTGTAAATAACATATGCCAGCCAGTCAGGATTTGCCCATCTTGTCTCTTGAAACATTTGATCCAAACAGGTAGGGCTGCTTCTAAAGTTCTCTTCTGAATGTGTGTGTTAAGTGCTGTTAAGACACTTCTGACTTATAGCGAACCTATGAAGCAGTGTCCTCCTAAATGCCCTGCTATCATTCACAGCCATTCTCTGGTCTTACAAACTGAGGCTATGGCTTCCTTGATGGAATTTCTCTACCTGATTTAGGCTCTTGATCTGATTTAGTGACCCTGATGCGATGGGCCTATTGACATCAGATAAGTATTACACGAAGTATCTTAATGTAGTCCTATGTAAAATCATATCCGGGATCCTTTGTGTGTATGTTTTGATTAATGTTTATGCACACAGGAACTTCAAGAGTGAGAAAAAGATAATAAAAGGTGCAATCTGAAGAGCACTTTCCTAGGAGTAAGCCCCATTGAATAAAGTGGGACTTAGTTCACAGTAAACCTCCTTATGATTGCTTGATTCATTCTCATTGTTCAACCAGAATCCAAAAGAAGTAAGAGTAATAAATAAATTCACAAAACAATAATGGGATGGAATGATGGATTAATGGTGGATCCGCTTAACCTGAATAGCTTCTAGATCAGTGGTTCTCAACCTGGGAGTCGGGACCTCTTTGGGGGTCAAATGACCCTTTCACAGGGGTCGCAGCAGGGCAAGCAGCTTGGCATTGGGGTGCCATCTACACAACAGCCTTGCGGGGAAGATCAAGATAGAGCGTTTGTCTGGAGCAGCAGAAAAGAGCGAGATTGGCATGGTGGGACAAGGGGCAGAACTGAACTGAGAAATCCTGGGGGGGGGGACAATTTATATACAATCATGAACAATGGATCTTCACACCATTGGTCAGTTTGGGTTTAATTTCTGAGAAAGAACGCTTGCATAATTTTAGGGTTGGGGGTCACCAGAACATGAGGAACTGTATTAAACAGTCACAGCATTAGGAAGGTTGAGAACCACTTGCAAACACGTGATAGGAAACTGGAATGTTGTGATTTTCTCCTCGTGGAGCAAACTGGACAAAAACTCACACCCTCCCCCCTCCCCCACCCGGAGAGCTCTGGGTTGCTGCCAATGTCATGGGGAAGCAGCACTAAAGCCCATGTGCAATGAGAGGCTGTCCAGGGACAAATTCTTCATGTGGAATCGAACCTATTACAGCTGCTAGAGATGCCTTCCAAATCTAAACAAGCAGATGCCTTCTTGGTCTTCTTGACATTTCCCCCAACCCCATGTCCCCCATGTTATGAACCTACACTTGCAAGAACCCTCTGCTGTAACAACCACTTATCCCCACTCTGCCCCATAAGAAAAATTCCCAGTTTGATATCCATACATCTCTGAATAAGTGATCATTGCCTGTTGAAATCTCACACTGAAATAAATGTTAGTCTTTAAGGCTTCTGTTTTATTTGGCTACTCTTTGCAGTTACAGTTTGTCACTTGTTCGCTACCCAATTGCCCCCCCCCCCTCTTTTGCTAATTCATGAAGGATAACCTGGCCAGTGTTTTTCGCCATTTTTAACACTCTCTTTATTGTCTCTCTTGCTCCCGGAGGTGTAGTGGTTATTCCTGCCAATGCCCGGCCCTGTTCGAGGAGCAGAAGATTAACTGCTGTTCCACCAGCTTGGCTTCGGCACGGTTTATCAAAAGAGCCTGCGGAATTAGATTCACTTGAGCAATAGCTAACCTCTAAAGGGCACCACTACCCTGGCAGCCAATCTGCCATGTTAGAGGTTTGAAGAAAAGCAGCTGCAGGCTGTTCATCTCCATGCCTTCCGCCACCAGCAACAAAACTACCGTCCCACCCACACATCTCAGTTGGCAGCAGCACCCACCCATTAGAAACTCTACTTCCGCTTTCCCTGCAGCGTGGCGTTTCTTCACATTAAGGACAAGGCAGATGAATAAAGCAATATATGTGGAACAGCTCTAATGGGCAGAGATTAATTCGTTGAATGAGAAGGACACTGGCTCAGAACTATTGGCTTGAGCCAGGACATTTTGCTCTCTAGGATGGGTAAGGGTGGTGAATCAGGGGTAAAACAAGTTCTAGGGATGCCAACTTCTAGGTGGGAGCTGAGGATCCCCCAGAAATACAGTTTATTCCCAGACTACATATATCCGTTTCCCTGGAGAAAATGGATGCTTTGGAGGGTGGACTCAATGACATTGTATCCCACTAAAGTCCCTATCCTCCCCAGGCTCCATCCCCAAATCTCCAGGTGTTTCCCAACCTGGATCTGGCAACTGTACCACCACCCCACCACCATCCCATGCATCAGTGGCCAATGATGACTTGGCAACCCTAACAACAACAGAGGATCAGGGCCTCAATGCAAGTAGTATAAGGGAAAAGTGAAACAAACAACCATACAAGTTCATACTTTGTATTGACAAGACAGACACAAATAGCACAGCATGTAAATAAAATTAAGAGATAATAAAAAGACCAATGTGGTTAAATTCTCATGTTGTTTCTTCATCAGGGCCATGGACTCTTTCAAGCAAAATAACATTGTAACACGTAACAAAACATTCTGGGAAGTAGCTGTATCGGCATAGAAGTTCACCATTTTGGAACATCTTAAAACTGTATCATTACATTTTTTATACCAACTGCATCCATGATGGCCAATCAGTGCCTTTTTACATGATCTGTAGAGGTTGGATAAATCTGGATCGATTGTATAGGCCAGGGGTAGTCAAACTGCGGCCTTCCAGATATCAATGGACTACAATTCCCATGAGCCCCTGCCAGCAAATGCTGGCAGGGGCTCATGGGAATTGCAGTCCATGGACATCTGGAGCGCCGCAGTTTGACTACCTCTGGTATAGGCCTTGCTAGGGGATGCCAAGTTTTGCCCGTGTCTTCAGATGTTTAATGGCAGACATTATAAGTGTAGTCAAGTCACAACCAGCTTACAGCAAGTGAGAAAATCTCATTAACATGTGAGGTAGTTCTGTTAATGAGGGAACTACAAGAATGATAATGGGAAACAAGGTCTGTTGTGCTTGATTTGAACCAAAGAGTTGTCATGCTCCTCACCTCACTGCTGTCACCGCTACACCTTCAGAAACATGGATTCCAATTACTGCCTTTAGTCCTGGATACCACATCTGGGGACTTGGTTTTTCCAATGTATATGACCTTTTTTCCTAGCAGGAGAATCCCTCCTCCAATTATCTTGGTTTGCTCTGCCCTTTCAGAATCCTCTCTGAAGTACTTTTTGAGCACTCCTTTTAGCTCTTTGTGGCGAGGTGACCCCACATGGCTGAGGGGCTCGAATGAGGAGAGAGGGGTGCCAGGAGATTCACAAAGGGCTGATTGCTACAGGAAAACAGAAAATCACAATGAGAGGCAGCCATGTTGCAAAGGCAGCAAAATGGTGTGGCACCTTTCCTGAGAAACCACAGATATTGTTGGGTCAAGAAAGACCCAACAATATTGCCTGTAGATCAGTTGGAATTAGGGATGCGAGTTCCCAGGTAGGAACTGGGGAATCTCCCAGTTTAACAGCTCATCTCCAAGTGACAGGCTTCCCGAAATCCCACCCACTCCCAGATCCAATCCCCAAGTCTCCAGATCTGGCAATCCTAGTTGTAATTCCGAGAAAACGTCACCAGTCCAGTAGGTCTATATGGGGCACCCATTTGGAAAACGTTGTCCACATCAGAGGAGGGAGCTTGGCTTGATACCTTCCAAAGTTGCATCATTGATCCAATTACATCAAATGCCCCACTGCGGGGAAAACCCCATGGAGAATACCTAAAAGGACTATACCAGAAAGAGATTGCAGTTTACACTGAGATGTTTTAAAGGTTTCTTAAAAAGTGTTTTATTAATGTTTCCTTAATCCTGTATTGTTTTTATCATTATTATTGTTGTACAGCACCCTGAGCCAGACTAAATAAGTGAATAAATTGTCCCCCATGCATCCATTTTATGATGGTGCCCACTACCCTTCCTCAAAAATCCACAAGTGTCGACAGGGGTCAACAAGTTTGGGAACCCCCGCACTAGGAATCGAGAGGTAAGGGTAAGTCTTGAGGTCAATCTAATATCCTTTCTTTGTTCTTTGGCATCTGGAGAATCTAAGAGAAGGGTCACAAGAAAATCAGTCTAATCTGAATGCTAATGTGAAATCTGTGAGTCAAATGAACTCACCTGGGTAGAATAATACCAAAGCAGAACACAAAACACAGACTCTGACCAGACCTGCATTATATTCCAGCAAGACTATCCCATTTCTCAAGGCACCTTTTGGTGTGCTTATGAGCACTTTGAAGAGTTAGAATGAAAAACGAAATTGAACTAGTGTCTTAGTAGGCTACTTCAGCCATATGCATAGTAAAATTAAACCAATGCCTTTATTTTTCATATAAGAAATATATCTGAAGAATGTCCTTGAATAATAAAAAGTTGTTTTTAAAAGCAACTGTTATCTGGGGGGAAGCAGCTAGAGATAATGTTTGAGTGAAAAAATAGCTGGGAAGGAACAGGTAAAACAACACTGTGGCAAACCCATGCTTAATAGACTTCAGAGGGTATAATGGTTTCACATAAGTCCCTTGTATGTATTACAGTGAAAGCAGATATATCATGGATGTACATGTTTGTAAGCAGGATCCAAAACATATTGACTTTTGTTGTGACTTTCGGACCTGGCTCAGTCCTCAGTCCCTTCAGAAAAATAGAGCTGCAGAGCAACTGGGGTTTTTTTTAAGTATGCAGTTACTAGTTACCTTTGTGAATGAGGCACAGATTCAGACTCACAGCACTTTGAGCTTTAAAAGAGAATAATCTTTACAGGGAAAGAATATTTACAACAATATATCATATTCATCATTATGCATTTTATTAAGCATAAAAGCTTAAAGGATAGTTGCAAAGAAAACAGATTGCAAGCCCCTATGGCTGGCTCAAGCAGACTACATGCCTATACATCAGCAGGTTCAGAGAGCTCAATGGAGTCTTCTCCTTCCTTGCTTCTGCAAATCACACACTGATCTGCTCTTCCTGAAAAAGCAGAAAGTAGGGCGGGAGCCCACCTTAAACAAAGGAATCCCCAGAGGATCATGGATCAGAATTCTGAGCTGAACTGAATGGGCGTGAGAGATAAAATGGGGAAGGAGGAGAACCACATGCCTTCCTGAGTTTTTTTTTGGTGGGGGGGGGGGAGGACAGGGTCCAAATGAGAAAGAGAGCCATGTGGTGGCCTGCTTCTAGAAGATCCTGCTGCATTTCTCGGTAAATTCTAAAGAGGATCGATATCGGAGCAAACCACTCCCAAGCAAACCTCAAGATGCTCCTGTTGTACTGATGGCAAGAATATGTAGACAGCGGCGAGAAAATGTGCATATCACAAACTTCTCATTAAAATGCAAACAGAATGACCTGTGGGGCAGCAGCTCAGTGATTCGATAAATAAGATTAATTAATAAAACACCTCCTGGAAAGTTCTGCATCATAAACACAGCTGCATAAACCCCGGAAATGCTTGTTTCCCTCATTAAACAGGAGCCAAAGATAACATAGCTGGACAGACTGGGATGCTTCACCCTCTTCCCCCAATCTATGCAGCTTCAGCCAAAGAGCCAGCAAAAGCACACTCAGAGACCCCAGCAAGGTGCTGGACTCTTGGCCAACAAAAAGGGATAGAGGAAATTCTGCTGTAATCTGAAGAGAAACCAGAGTATGCAGGAAATTCTGCCTGGCAGAGTTTCTCTCGTGCAGCCTTTGGTTTCTTGAGGATTATTCCACTTAATCATATCTATTTTCTGTAAGCATTTTAATCAGCTGCTAATACTCATCTCTTTCTTGCTATTAGGTAATTGAATCAAGATGTTTCCAAAATGCTCCCTGCAAGCAAGTGTGGCTGAGGGAACTGGAGATGTGCCGCAGGTGTGTGTGGTTTGTGTGTGTGCATGGCACAGTTTGCAAGCACAAATTGGGATAGCCACATCCTGAAAATCTCTGCTTAAAAAAAAAAAGAACACTTACAAAAGAGGACTTTAATTTGAACAGCCAAACAGAGGGGAAACTGTTCCATGCACTGTGGCATTTCTGCATCCTCTGACAGAAAGGCAGCCCTCTACTGAGTTAACTCCAGTTTAAGCCCACCAGCCAGTCTGGCCTGGAAGAAATTTCCTCTTGAACCCAAAGTGGCAATCGGCATTTCCCTGGGCATGCAAGAAAAGGCATGGACGCAATCCCTTCTGCCCACTTACTCATAATCTGCCTAAATTCACTGAATCTGCATTTTTGTCAGATGGCTATCTAGCCTCTGTTTAAAAGCTTCCAAGGAAGGAGAACCCACCACCTCCAGAGGAAGCCTGTTCCACCAAGGAGCTGTTCTAATGGTCAGGAACTTCTTCCGGATGTTTAGCCAGAAATTCTTTTGAATTTCAACCCATCGGTTCAACAGCCAACAACTCTGCTCCATGTGACTTCCTTTCAAGTACTTGAAGATGGCTATCATATCACCTCTTAGAGAAGAGGAGGGCAATGAGTGATATGATAGGTGTGTTCAATTCTGTAACAGGTAGACGTGTTGAAGAGGGGGCCAATTTGTTTACTGCAGCTTTAGAGACCAGGACAAGGAGCAATGGGTTCAAATGACTTATATTAGAAAGCATTTTCTGACAGTGAGGTCTGTTCATGGATGGAAAATGCTGCCTCTGGTAGAGTGTCCTTTGTCAGGAGGTATTAGGAAATCAGAGGAGCACCTGTAGTGTGTGGTTTTTAAGTCCCTGAGAAGATGTGGGTGGGTGGGCTGGACTGGGTGCCCCTTTTTAGTCTCTTTCAGTTTTGTGTGATTTTGATTTTGACCCTGAACCACAGCCCCTTAACATGTAATAGTGTTTGTGAGGTCCTTGGGCAGTAATCTTTTGCATAAAGGTTGGGATGTTACACACATCTCTCTAAGTGAAATGATGGGTGATGCCATGGTGGATACTGATACCAGTCTAAATTTAGCTTCCTTTTCTCAGTATGCAGAAGTAACTGTGCCCCACATGGACAATGTGCCCCCATGGATGAGCCTGCTATGGGGCAGATTTGTGTCAGACCAGGTCTTCCCTGTCATTCCTAAATTTGGATTGCCATTCACAGATGGGCTACAGTGGTAGCCCGAGGTCTGGAGCATGCTTATATTTCAATGTCATATTATAATCCACATGTAAAGTTAGTCAAAGTAATTAAGATATACTGTTAATTAAGCTAAAATATGCTTTGCAAACTAATTAGAACTTGGAGTAGAGCAAAGAAAGAGGACGGTATTCTACTTCTCTAGCTTTACATTATGGAATGGGATGTTAATAATGTTTCCATTTTAATATGCATTTAGGACAATGAATGAATTAATAAAATGGCTCAGAATGTCTGACCTGCATTTACTGAATCCCCATGGAACTGAGATTGCAGTTGTGGACAAATTCACGGAGGATAGTTGCTACTGGCTATAATGACTGGAAAGGCCTCCATATTCAGAGACAGTAAATATCTAGATCAAGCTTTCTCAATCAGGGTTTTCATGAAACCCTGAGTTTCTTGAGGGCCCTGGAAGGGTTTTCTGAATGGATGAGAGTTTATTAATTTTAACATATTTTTTTACATGTTAAACATTTATCAGGTAAGATGACCATATATAGGCATCTCAACCACCCAAAATAGCCAATGAAGGGCCTGGAGGGAGTGGGAAGGGGAGGGGCCCCAGGTGGGCATGTCCACAGCTATGCCTCCCAACCATATTCTGCACAATCAGAGCCTGAATTTTTCCAAGCCTGAAGAATGTTTGGGGGGTTTCTCAATAGTAAAACAGTTGAGAAAGGCTGGTGTAAATAGTCGCACTAGGGAGCAATCGCAGTGTTGATTCATGGCACTTCCGGGCAGCTGGATGGCCATTGTGTGAGATGGGACAGCGCATGAGATGAAGCACTGACATGAGCCAGCAGGGCAACACTTATGTACTCATGACCATTCATGAAGGTTAAACTGGGAATGGGCCACTGGAGGTGCTTACTGTGATTTTTAATATGTTCGTATGTTTGGAATTTTTGAATAAAAATGCATCATGGGAGACTACAAGAAGACCTCCAGTAGTGGGGAAAGGCTGAAAATGAAAAAAAGTAGGGTGGGGAAAGGCTGAAAATGAACATTAGACCAGCATGGTTAAATCAGATCAGAGTTTACCCAGCATAATGTTTTGTTTTCTGAAGTGGCCAATTAAGAGAAGAATGCAAAGCAATAAGTGATGCAAATAGTTATCCTATTTTTTAACCTCCACTTGATATTTAGAGGTGAATTACCTTCTGCCTGCTTTAATAAGGAAGATTGGCATCAGCACCAAATTCCATAAAGATCATGTTTGGAAAGTAAATGTTAAGTAGTTCTGTATCAACTTCAGAGGGAAATGCCCTGGTCCCTGAACCTATACTGCCTCAAAAATATCTAGAGGCACATACCCAACGACAACACTGAGGGGACACAAAAGTCAAATGTTCTGTGAGCTACTGGGCCCTATAGAAGCTAAAACCCCGGTGATGTTCCGCTTATTGGGGACACACCACCGATCCAAAGAAGAGTCATGCTGGAGTAAATGGGAACCTCTCCACTGCCGTCTTCTGTGTCTGGTTCAAGAGCTCATTGAAACTAGAGCTGCTGTTGAGAGCGAGTCTGTCTGGCAGAGTTTGTGCTTTGAAGCTGCCAGAAGGATATGAGGAAATGGCAGGTTTCATAGCAATTAAAAGATCAATTGGGGTCTCTCGGATTTGGAGAACTGGAAGGTCACGCGATACAAAACAAAACAAGCCACTGGCTGTTTAATTTGGAGAGATGTAGATTTATGATCTTTTGAACTCTGGTGCTGGAGAAGACTCTTTTGAGTCCCTTGGACTGCAAGGCGAACAAACCGGTCAGTCCTAGAGGAGATCAGCCCTGACTGCTCCTTAGAAGGCCGGATCCTGAAGGTGAAACTCAAATACTTTGGCCACCTCATGAGAAGGAAGGACTCCCTGGAGAAGAGCCTAATGCTGGGGGCCATCGAGGGCAAAAGAAGAAGGGGGCAACAGAGAATGAAGTGGCTGGACGGAGTCACTGAAGCAGTTGGTGCAAACTTAAATGGACTCCGGGGAATGGCAGAGGACAGGAAGGCCTGCAGGATTGATGCCATGATGTGTTTTTTTCTCCCTCCTTTGGTAATAACAAAGTGTTTGGGTCTCCTTGCCATTCTGGAAGCTGCTCTTCCCTTGGCTTTAATTTTCCGTTGTCCTGCCCTTTCTCCAGGTTTGTATTATCATGGGCAAACAGAATTCATTACGGTTCTCCCAAGAGGAGGGTTTCATCGATTTGTAAAATGACATCAGGTCACTGGCTGCTTTTTTCAACCCGTTTCCTGACAACGAAGGGTCTCGTTGACAGTTCCTCCTCGGCAATGATTTTGACATCTCTTCAAGACACTGACCTGAGATTTCCAGCTAGCTGAGTATGGTGCGTATAGATTGAGTTGCATTTGGCTGAAGGTCTCAAAGACCTAGTTTCTAAGGTTGCATTTAATGATTTTAGCCATTCATGCTGCTGGGATGTAAGAACAGAAGTGCAATCAATATTATGGCTGGGAGATTTGGAGAAGATCAGAGTGGTAGCTTTCCTCTGGGTTTCAAATAAATGAAATGGATTGGCAGAGGGAGGGGCAATAATAAAATAAAGCACTAAAATACCCACAGATGTCCCATGGCCATTTCAATTTATCTTGCAAGTATTTATCTCCTATTCAATTCTGTTAAAAACAATCATGCCTACTTTTCTAGCTGCTGCTTAATGTGGCGAGTTTTCTCCCACTGCAGAATGCTTGGATATATGGATGGATATTTAAAGTAGAAATGTGAGCAATAGAACCCCCTCCTTTCATTTGTTTTAAAATCTCCTTTAACTTTTATGGGCATGACAGGTGTTCCGGGGTCCCACCCCATCCACCACCTCTTGCCTATTGGTCAGTATTAAATTAAGTATGACCGAGCCTCTTGTAGGTTCTTTCACCATTTGAAAAATGAAATTGTCAGCCAGGCAGGTCAGAAAGTTGCATGACTCTGGATGCCTAGCAGAGTTTGTTTCCCAGCATGCATCAGGGAAATGGAATCCACCCATAATGACATAGTCCTGTTGCCCAGATATCTATCGAGCTGCTCAAGGAGGGCAGCATCCATGTCCTCGCCTTGGTCAGGTGGTCTGTAGCAGACGCCATCCACTATACTCTCTGTTTCCCTCTCCATCCTCTTCACCCAAATACTTTCCCCGGTCAAAATATAGGCTGTTGCAATGAGCCATAATTTATCAGAACATCTCAAAGCAGTCAGTTTCATATGACTGCTTCCTCATAGAATCATAGAGTTGGAAGGGAGCTCCTGGGTCATCTAGTCCAACCCCCTGCACTATGCAGGACACTCACATCCCTATCGCTCATCCACTGTAACCCCCTTGAGCCTTCACAGAATCAGCCTCTCCGTCAGATGGCTATCCAGCATCTGTTTAAAAATTTCCAAAGATGAAGTACCCACCACCTCCCGAGGAAGCCTATTCCACTGAGAAACTGCTCTAACTGTCAGGAACTTCTTCCAGATGTTTAGACAGAATTTCTTTTGCATTAATTTCATCCCATTGGTTCTGGTCCATCCCTCCTCATTGGATGCCTTGTAGGCTCACGGCTTTTTCCTACCTTTTCTTCACTCGTATCACTTTGTTCTCATTCAGTTCCCCCTTCTTATTGATCTCAATGAAGACTGGACGGTAACTTCACAGGCGGCAGTAACTAATGCACATGTAATTTAATATTTGGAGCTTTCTATCTGCCACATCCTTTTGTAACACCCAGATAATCTATTTGCTATTCTGAATGTCAAAGCTTTGAAGAAGCATGTATTTGTTCTCTCTTTTATATTGATGTTGTTAAGGATCGTGAAAAATAATTAGCAAACTATTAATAAAAAATATATCAACAATGGCATTTTTTATTTTACAAAATTTCCAGTAGCATCAGTATTGTCAGCTTGGTAATTTTACTCAAAATTCCCACTTTATTTTTCCGGTTCCCCGTAAGAATCCTCTGCATTTCCTACATACAATCCCAATGGGATGAAATTAATTCAAAAGAATTTTCAGCTAAACATCCAGAAGAAGTGCCTGACAGCTAGAGCGGTTCCTCAGTGAAACAGGCTTCCTCGGGCGGTGGTGGGTTCTACTTCCTTGGAAGTTGTTAAGCAGAGGCTAGATAGGCACCTCACCAAAATGCTGATTTCTGTGAATTTAGGCAGACTCTAAGTGGCTGGGGAGAAGGGATTGTATCCATGCTTGGCTCTTGGGGCCCTATCTTGCATGCCCAGGGAAATGCCCATCACCACTTTGGGTTTGGGAGGCAAATTTCCTCCAGGCCAGACAGTCCAGGTATTCTGGGTTTTTTTTGTGGGGAGGCATCATCTGGACATGGAACTGGGGTCAACGTGGGTGGGCAGGTAGTTATAAAATTTCTGCATTCTACAGGAGGTTGGACAAGATGACCCTGGAGGTACCTTCCAACTCTGAATGATTCTGCCATTCTAGTCAACGTTTGTGTGTATAGGTATTTTTATAAGGAAGAAAATGAGGCTGCGCTGGTAAGAAGTATTTTAAAAGTGTGTGTGTGGGGGGGGGCAAGTAGAGTAGTTTATTTGACCTTTTTAGATTCTCTTTTAGATAAATACAAAGTGGCCTACAAAGTAAAAACATACAATTGAAATAAGCCAATGGGGCAAAAAACACCACATCCTGGATCCAATGAACCAGCTGTTGCAAGGGCCCTGGCTGTGAGTCGTGGCCTGAGAACCAAAGATTAGAGGTTCCATGGGTGGATATGGGCAGGTGAAGATTGTCATGGCATGAAGTTAATTAACTCCATTAGGGTGATAGTAGAGGGACAGTTTGAGGGATGAGTTTCAAAAATGGCAGTCCTTCCCAATACATGAATGAGCTCGTGGGCATCGAAAAGGCACACTCTGCTCCTTTCATCTTTGTTTTGCTCATGGCTGGATCAATTCAACTTTACGCCAACCTATAGATCAAAATCACAAACATGAGCTTGGATACCCCTGAAAATACCTGCTGCTGGCTTTCCTTCAGCGGAACACAGCTTTCTCACCTCCCTTCTCACACTGCAGTCCAAACTGTCCCTTGAAATTCTGCTTCCAGGGAAATCCCTGAAAGGAAACAAAAAGGGCAAATGCAACTCTAGCCCTGATCTGAATGGTCCCAGCTAACCCAACCTTCTCAGATCTTGGAAGCTCTGTAGGGTTGGCCCTAGCTAGTATTTGGATGGGGGACCTTCCTAGAAGTCCAAGCTTGTGACAGAGGCAGCCAATGGCAAACCATCTCTTTTAGTCTCTCACCTTGAAAACCCTGGGAGAAAACATAACAGCACTCTCCTTCACCACTGGGAGAGGGAAATGAGGGAGATTTTCCTCCTCCGTGTGACATCTTGCCCTATCGTTTCTGCCCTTTTTCTTCCAGAGCAAGATTACAAATTAGGAATAATCCTGGCTTGGAGGAAAGAGGAGAAGCCACATCTCATTGTTTAATACAGAGAACAACAAACCATGGTTTGTTTTTGAATTTAATCATCCAGCCGCACGTAAGGGAAGGAGGAAGAGGTAGGGTGCATGAAAACTTGAGGCTTTCCCCCATGTTCATCCAACATAATGATGAATTCAGAATGTTGCCCTTGTTTAAAACTAGACATATCTATCAGTGTGGGAAGGGGGAAATATATCATCTTGGCTGCCTTGCACATTCACTACTTTTGACAACCTTTGGGACACTCGCAAATTCATGACATTCGGCACCCCAGCCTTAAATCTCAGCAGTAAAAGCTGCATGTTGGTTCCATGAATGCAAGGGCAGCCAAACTGCAGCTCTCCAGATGCCCATGGACTACATGCTGGCAGGAGCTTATGGTAATCGGAGTCCACAGACATCTGGAGAGCCACAGTTTGGCCACTCCTGCATTCATGGTTACTCATTCAGGGCTTCCCATTGCAAATGAAACATTTTTCACACAGCATCCTGGGGAACATCAGCAAAACAAAGCCATAAATTAAGCTGTATTGAAATCAAACAACATTTTCCACCATTAATGTGCATTTTGCAACAGGAGTGACTTCCTCCTCCAGTGTTATGAGACCTCCAGCAACACAGCTGAGATTGTTTTGCATGAATCGCCCGAGAGCCATCGTACCGTGATTATTGTCGTTTGGATTTCTGACGAACTGCCTTTCACATCTCTATGAGTTTTATTTTTAGCATTTGCCAACAAAGGGGTCATTTCCCAGCTTGTTTCAAGAGAAGCAGGTAAGGCTGGATGTCCCTCCAAGATGAAGAAATTTTGACTGGGATGAGCTATTGCAGCTGCTGGCAGGCTGACTGGCTAGAGATGCAAACACAAGACAGATGTTTCCTTGCTCATCATCTGGAGCACAGTAATTGCCTGGCATTCAGCGAGCCCTTGACTTGGAAGTGGTTGAATTCTCTTGGCCTGATTGGTGACAGCTTCAAAGTGTATGCATACATGGGGAAGTGGATACAGATGCATTCGTGACATCTGATGGGATCCATGAGGGTTGCATGTCATTTCTGACAGAAGGTTTGGTCTGCAAACAAGACACAGAAACTGGATTGAAGAAAGACCGCAGCTGTATTTGTCCTGCTGATACAAAGTGGATGAATCCTTCGATATGCTGCCTTTTCCCTGTACAGACACATGTGATATCGTCATGTCACAGCTGACTTAGTGTGACCCCAGGGAAGGGTTTTCAACACAAGTGAAAAGAAGGGGTAGTTTGCCATTGAGTTCCTCTGGAAAGCCTTCCTTGGTGGTCTTCCATCCAAGCATGCTTTTGAGATATGATAAGGTTGACCTATACTATGACACCTTTTCACCCTTTCCTCAATGAAAACTACAGGAAAGCACAGAAGTCATGACAAATCACTGAGTGACCACGAAGAAACCACAACTGGAAAGAGCACATGGAACAAATGTCACACCCCTCTCCTTTCTGGTTACATTCAAAAAGATGTTCCTGGAGGATAGGGGACCACCACCCCTTGCAAACAGTGTGAGCTATAGTATGGAGGTGCTGCATCTGGAAGGGAATTCAACCAAATATCATCCTGGGGGCGGGGAAGCAATCTCAGTGGGCTTCAATGCCAGGGTCCACTTTTCAGACATCCTTTTCTCCACATGAACTAATCTCTGTAGATTGGAGATGAGCTGTAATTTGGAAGATTCCCCAGTTCTCCTCTGGAGGCTGGCAACCCAGACACTGAGTAGAACCCTCCTCCTTAAGAAGTCCATAACTTGCCTCCGATAATCCTGCAAAAGCCAGGACAAAAAGAAATACATGAAGCTGCCTTTTGCTGAATCAGACCCTTGATGTCAGATTGGCAGTGTCTCTCCAGGGTCCCAAGCAGAGATCTTTCAGATCACCTGGTCTTTTAAACTGGAGATGCTGGGGATTGAACCTGGGACCTTTTGCATCCCAAACGGATGCTCTAGCACTGAGCCAGGGCCCCTTCCTGAGAAAAGCAGCCAAAAATCTGTGCTGTCACTCTCTTCTCTTTGCAAAACAGCTATACCAATCAGTGCTTTTCTTATGTCAAAGCAGATAATCAAATAAAAACACTCTGGGATTTTTTTGCTTATCAGAAAACATATGGAATAGAACTTCAGAGAGCTCCTTTGGATCCACAACACAGCTGTGGATGGGTGCAGATGCAGACAACTGACTGAAATTAAGGCAAGCAATGGCAAGCCTGGGGTGGGGGGGGGGCTTTGCTGTGAATCATTCTTTATTTTTCATTAACTCCATCCGGAGAGCAGGGACAGTTCTTGACTATACAATCACGCTTCTTGTCGAGTCACTCCCATCTGCTGGCTTAATATATCTCCCTTTTCTGCTGTAGAGAAAGAATAATAATGACCTTTTCCCAGGCTCACAACATTCAGCCTACACAGCAAAGTCATCAGAAGAGCACCAAAGGGAATTCAGCACTGGATGAAGGGATGGACTGAACGGTGTTGCCTGAAAACCTGCTGTCGTCTGGAGACTGCCAGTAGTTTTCAGATTTGGAGGACTACGCCATCCTGCAAAATATGATGAACCAAACAACTGCTGGGCACTGATGCTTCATCTTCTGTATCTATCATCTCCCCTGGCAATCAGAAGAATCAACGTCTACGGAAGCTACCTGTGCAACAGAACACACAAGCATCTTTTGTACCTGTCTACGTTGGCTGGGCACAATTAGCCTTCATTGTGATCCCAGTTGCTGGAGTAAGTCACAGCCAGAGCTTCTGTACAGAAAAGTCTAGTTGCTGGGGTTATTAGTAATCCTGGTTGTCTATTTGGATGATTTTGTGGAAAGAGATGAAGATGGCTAAGTTATACAAAGTTGGCAATAATATTGGCTAATTGGGAAACCACAGTGGTGATACCAAACAGGTTGGCAGCCAGTTTACTGTTTTGTCACAAGCCACATTTAAGACTAGAATACTTATGCGCACCCTGAATATCTACTTTCAATCCACTTCCAGGGCACTTTTGCAAATGGATTTTGCTGTTTCACACAAGTAAAACCCAGTTCCAAAGTACATTGAAGCTGGATTGAAAATGTGAAATGGAAACCAGTCATTTTAGGGGGGGAAAAAATAACAACCCCTAATTTGACCCAAATATCATTGGGGTCTTCATTTGTGGGGGTGAACAGATTTTATTCCCATTCTTGGCTGGGAAGAAGGATTTGCCTGTCTGCAAGCTTAATTGATCTTCCTCTACATTTATCTTCCTTTCAAAAATGAGTTTTAATAGGGAGATGAAAGGAGCAATTGTGCATTCCTAGCACACGGAACTAGCTTACCATGTGACCTTGAGCAAGTCACTCTGTCTCAGCCAGCCTTGTTATGGGGAGGAGAAATTGTTTTTCCAAAATTCTTCTTTAAAGATATAGACATTTCTTTCTCTCTTTATTCTCTTTTCATAGTGGGATTTCTATTTATTGCATCCAATCCAAAATAAATGCATCACTCTTTTGGGGTAGTCAAACTGCGGCCCTCCAGATGTCCATGGACTACAGTTCCCAGGAGCCCCTGCCAGCGAATGCATATCCTCAATATGACCCAACAATTAGCAGCTTATGTACAAGACCAGCCCATTTACCTAAATGCAGTTGATTTAGCATGAGGGCTATGAGGATCCTTGGGCATACGTAATATAAGCAAGGCAATCAAAGGGGAATATGCATCAATAGTGGAAGGGCCAAGTCTCCCCCTACAGCAAGAGATCCCCTGGCCATTTCCCTCTTCCCCACCACCACTTAGCAGGCCAGCAAGAGAAACATTATGAATAAGATTCCCTGCGGTCCTGCAGACATTAATGTCACTTCTGGGAAAAACAGGAAGTGATGTCATCATGCTAGGGCAACGCTCTAGGATTCTTCCCAAACTCTATGTTTGGTTGGGTTCTTTGCTGGTGCTACGTTGAGAAGATTGTTTCCTCCCCCACACTCTCCCTGCAGGTCGCCAGCATCAATCACTTGCCCTATCCAACAGCTGCAGCCCAGCCAGAGACAATTCTGAGTGCCACAAACTGCCTACATATGGAGTTCTGCTTGTTTTGGATTCTGAACAAATAATTGCCACTGTCATAGGGGACATTTGATGCCAGACAGCATGAACATGGTAAAAGCAAAGGAAAATCAAAGCATTACTGGGAATGTCACCTCTGTTCAAAGCAATACAGTTTGAACAGTGACCATGCAAGATGCAGCGCTAATTTGCAGTGCTTTCATCCCAGATGCTGCAGGTAAAATCATTGCCTAACAGTGCATGCATCAGATCAGATCATGTTGTATAATGGAACTTAAGGATCAGTGATCATGATCCTTAAGTTCATGATCACTGATCCTTAAGAATCCTTAGGATGCTTTGGGCTGATCCTGTGTTGAGCAGGGGGTGGGACTAGATGGCCTGTATGGCCCCTTCCAACTCTATGATTCTATGATCATTATTAATCCTGTTTTTTTACCCTGTTATTCCTAAACATCAGCAGTGGGAAGGTTTCTTCTGGATTCAGCGCTAATTCGTGAACATTGCAATGTTACTGAAAGGATACCAAAGACTGGAACCGCCAAATCTGTTTTTGTGGCCCAACAAGCCCACCTAGCCAAACGTCCCCCCCATCTTATTTGATAGCAACATTATAAGGCCTTTCACAACAGCAAAAAAAGGGGGGAAGTGTGCATTGTTCTTGGAAGTGCACAGGAGGGAGCAATTGTGAGAAAATTCTAAAACCTCCTTCTCCCCTGCCCTTCTGCTTATCATCAAAGCTGAGCTACACTCCCTTGCCTCTTAATCAGCCTGTTGTGGGTTTTGTTTCATTTTAATTTCACATTAGGGATCATGTTTCCAATCATTCCCCATACATGTGGGGAGTCCTGGATCTAGATCTGAAGAGGGTTCTCTAATGAGGTTTAATAATGCAATAGGACATTTAACATATATTAATTAAATCTCAGCAGATGGCAAGCAGAGCTCTTGCTGGGAGTGAATAAGCATGAAGAGAAATATAACTGCCGTGTAATTAAGGCAAACCTGCTGAAACAATGAAGGTGCAATTACTTTTTTATTAACGCATTAGACTTCACTGCAACACCAAGGAATTTAATTGCCACCTAACTCCTAGGATGTAGTTTGACTCTGGAGGAAGCAAAAACAGCAAAATGTGGAGGCGAATTTCAACCAATCTACGAAGGAATCCGAGATCCATAATTATGCTTGTTAGGGAGGGGGGGGAGGAAATGGGAGCCAAAATCAGAATTCAGACTTTTGATTCTCCTTTCCATCGAAATCCAGTCAACAGTTCACCTCTCCCACTGCTTGTTCCATTCTCTTGATGGCCTGACGACCAGAGCAATCCTTCTGTCACTGGCAAGTGGGAAATTGAGATTATCTGAGGTGGCGCACTGGTTTCAACTGGGAGAGACGGCCCTTCTGGGAGACCTCAGGTTGAGTAGGTCCGTAAGGGTCCAAAGCAGCATCTTGAATTGGACATGGAAGTGTGTATGGAGCTGCTTCACGTTCAGAATAAAAGTCAAACTAGCCGCTACTTCTAATACTTGGCTGATACACAAACTTGTACCTGCAGATTCTCTGTGGAAATTCAATCCTGACTTGCCACAGGAGGTTGATATGGACTGGGACCATGGCATGGGAGGACAAGCAGATTCTGTCTTCCCTTCAGCTCCATTTTCCTGACCTGCTTGTCCCATGGGGAGAGCACCTTTAGCAAAGTGCAGCTGCAAGTTCAGAGTTTAAAGGGACTGCACAATCCAGCCTGAAACAGCAGCAAAGTGGGAGTGCCTCCCTCCCCCCTGCCACACAGCTGTTTTTGTGGCTTTCTTCTCCAGCCATGAATCACGAAAAACTGCACAATCTGCTCTATAAGTTCATGGAAGTTTGTGGTGGTAGACTTGGCATGAATTTCTGTTCTTGGACCATGAACAGGACAAGATTTGTGACCAATCTGGCTTTGTGGTTTGGTTCGTGTCTACCCCTAGCAAGTACACTGGGGATGAAAATGTTAAAATCCCTAGGACATACAGGGCATGGCTGTTCTACAAGAGGAGTTATGAGCCCCTTATGAGTATGGCTTTCCCTATGATATAACATGGCCTGATCTTTCCCATAGGTAGAGAAGGCTACCTTTTTCCAGAATCAAGACAATCTTTCCCCTGTTATTTTCCTGATTGAATTGTTTTGACTGTGCAGTCCAAAAGAAACGTACTTGGGATTATGTTCCGCCAATAATGAAAATAGACTTTGAAATGTCTCTTTCAGTAAAAACCACTTGACCTTAACCGTTTTCCCTTTCAAGCCAAGAAGTACCACATACTCTGTGTGTAGCCCCCCTTTCTTAAATTGATTTCCTAAACTGACTTTTTGCAAGGCAGGTCCTGTACCACCTAGCTACTCCTAAATAGTGAGAAGTACATAGAGAGAATGTATTGGTTGCGTTGGAGTCCTTCCATGTCTAAGAATGATGCTCCTTGGGCCTTTCCTCGAATATTGAATAATAAATTATAAGTTGATCATTTTTTAAAGTTCCTAACAGTGCAATCCTAGGCAGAGTTATTCTAGTAAGTCCCTGAAAATGTATAGTAATTTGGGACTGGCTGGAAACCAATTCAGTGATGAATTGTTTGCTTATGGAGATGTCTTGTTTGCAAGGCCATTCTAAGCAGAGCTATTCCTTTCTAAGTTCATTGACTTCAGTAGAATGTGCTTGTGCTGTCCGGGGCATATTGATACTTTCACTGTAATGACAACTCCTGAAAGTTCTCTAGAAAGGATAAGCTCAGGTAGGGTTTACCAACCTCCAGGTAGGGACCAAAGTTCTCCTTGTTACAACCAATCTCCAGGCTATAGAGGAAATGGTAATTTCAGAGGGTGGGCTGTAGGCCATCACATCTCTGCTGAGATGCCTCCTGAAGTTCCATCTCCAAATTCCCAGGAATTTCCCAAACTGGAGCTGGCAATCCTAGGCCAGATCTTGTGACCATAACTGGGAGTTACTGAGGCCTAGCTGTGGCCTGTTCCATTAGTGGACTATTGTGTTCCAATAAACTGGTAAGCAGTAATTTACAGGTAGGGGACCAGCAAGGACTTGCAGAAGACAATTTATTTTCCCCTCCCCCACGATTTCCTCCTTCCCTTCCCTAAAAGTCCTTATTGCCTCTTCCCCTTTCCTGCTTCTTTCTCTCCTTCTCATGCTCTTCCCATCTCTTGCTTTCCCTCCTTCCATCCCCCTGGTGGCATCTACCTGGGAAAACTATGACCCATTTGCCCAGTGCCGGCCACTGGGTTGGGTCCAGTTGAATGGTGGGAAACACACAACGATTTGTGGAAGGCTCCTCATTTTTCCCTTCTCCATACTATTTCTCCCCTCCCTCCACTTCTCAACCCTCATACCTCCCTATTCCCTGCTACCTTCTTTCCTTTCCACCAACAACCAACCAGCCTACCTACTTGCCTACCTAGCAATAAACACACCGTTACAAATCCTGGGGGGTTTAATGCCCTGCAATGGTGCACCATATGTGTGGATGTGAGAACATCCACCAGCTGCACTTTGGCTAGAGCCTGAGATTGACAGGTGAATCAGTAACCATGTAGTTACTCAGACAAACCAGTTATGTTCATAGATGTTGTTGGAGTTCTCATCACATGATAGATGTGCATCTTGGTGTTATTACGACCTGCCAGGGCACTTCTCAGTCTTCTCTGTAATTACATTTGAACATCCTATGAGGATCTGCCTGGGGAAAAGGAACAAATTATGTAAAAATAACAACAGTGTCCTGCAAACTCCTCCAAGAACCTGTCTGACTTTCCACCTCATTCCTCGGAGAGGCTGTTTAGTGGCAGACTCGGCACCGATCGCTCCTACAAGCGGAGCCCTAGCTACATTCAACCTGACGTAAGTCTCTTAGAAATAGACAAGAATGACATTTAAATGCATGGCTTTGACAGACCTACCTTTAATTTTTCTCCCTCTTTCTCTCCAAAGAATAATGAAAAGCTGCATTCTTCACCCTCCATTACCGCCTTGAAAGTACTTTGTTTGACATTTTGCCACAATGGATGGGACCTCTGCCTCTGTCATTAGCCTGAGAGGACTTTCCCCTGAGGTGGAGGAAAGCATTTTCCTAAATATTCCTTCCTGGGAGAAGGAGCAGGAGGAATGAAGGGGGGGGGGGCCTCACCAGTATTTGGGTAACAGCAAGTGACTGTTTTCAAAGACTAAAAGGTTTAAAGACTCAAGAATTAGGTCTATTGCATCCCATTTTGCTGCAATGGAAGGGACAATTGGCAATAGTCCAGACAAGTCTGAGCTAAGCAGAGTTGGGACTTGGATGAGAGAACACCAAGGAAGACTGGGGCCTATTCTGCACAGAATAGATAAAGCGCTTTCAATGCACTTCAGAAGATTTTCCTGTTCTGCACAGGAAAACCCAGCTGTCAAAGCACATTGAAAGTGCATTATCCTATGTGTGCGGAATGGGCCTGGGACTGCTGTGCAGAGGAAAGCAATAGCAAACCACCTCTGTTCATCTCTTGCGTTGAAAGCCCCATGAGATGGAACTTTATGGAGTTATCATGAGTTGGATTTGACCTGATGGCATGCTTTACTTCTGGGGGGAGATATGCCCAAGGTGGGAACTGTTGCCTCTTGTTATTTGGGTCACAGGCAAAGATCAATAGATGCTGTGTATAAATGCTTTTTTTCCCCTTTGAGGTTTGAAATGAGCATTTTAGCATTTTCATTTTCTGGGCATGGAATGGGGGAAGGGAAATTAGTCCAACGGCTTTCTAGATGTACCTCAGTTCACCGTCATAAATATGCTAATTGATCTAGCTATAGACAATAGATAAGTCACGCTCACACCCTTTCTCCAAGCAGGAAACAGTGATGTGGAGGAATGGAATACTAGAGAGTCTTTAGGGAGGAGAATCTGGGAGATCTCCATGAAATGCTTTTGTGACCAAGCCTGACCTCGTCAGAGGGTGGAGAAACAGATATAATAAAAACTCCTGGCAGCAAGGAGGAGGTACCAGGGGGAAAAGATCTCTTAACTGAGGTCTAGAGCAGCCAATACTGACCATGTACTCACCTGGAGAGATGAAGGAAACTTCAAGGTAATGGAACCTCTGTAGAGTTAAGCTAAAGAGCCTGTCTGATATAAAAACATCAGAAAGGGGATGTATCAAGAGAGGGACAGAGGAATTACTTTATAACTTTGGATGCTGGTAGTGCTTCTCTGCACCATATAGACCTCAATACTATTGTAAGGCTGGAAGCTAGCAAGTGGCTGTTCCTCCAGGGGCACACAACACAGTAAACTGTCCCTGCTGTGACCAGGCACTGCACAGCAGAAGACACAGAGGCAGGGTTTCTGAGCATGGGAAGGAAGCTGGGAGTCCTGACCCTCCCAGCAGAATTTCCCCATAGAGGTCAAGTTGTGGTGGCAAGTTATATGAGAGAGAGAGGTTTCTCCAGGTGTTGGAGAAAACTGTGGAATAGGCCTAGCATGTTGGAACAGGCTCATTCTGCCACAAGTGCAACTATCACAACCACATTGTAGGCAGCCCTCTACAACGAAATCCACTGAAATCAATGGATTCGGACTGGGGTAACTATGTAGAATTGCACTGTAAGTTACAATGGCTCGGTTAGTTGAGAAATATTTTACCAGCAACAAAATATTGTGTTTTTCTGTCTGGCAAATTGCAATAACCCTGGAACAGAAATGCTTCTTTCAGAAAAGAAACTGGATCCCGGCCTGCAGATGAGCAACAGCATGTATCGCACCATAAACTTCTAACCCGCAAAGGCAATTATTCTCTAAAGTATCACAGTGCAACTGAGTATTTTTCTTGCTGCTTCAATCCAATATGACGGCCCTTTTGAGATTTCTTCTCACTGCACAACTCAAGCACTGAGCTACTGGGAAGCCCATGGGAGGGTTGGAAATTAACAAGAGCCGTTTCAAAACCTGGAATTGTTTTGCAGGCTAGCCTCTGGATGTCATGGCGGGATGTACTGGGCAGCCATTAATCTCAACATTTAACCATGCCATGTGTTCCAAGATAAATCTATGTCCTCAGCTAGACTCATGAACAGCAAGAATCCACTGAATCATTTGTGAACAAGCTGTCTGGATGATGCATTCAGAGATAACTTTTATTACTTTGCTCAGATGCTGCTAAATCGGGGGGCAAGAGTATTTCAGTGATGTAAGTCATCAACAGGTGCAAAGCGATCACCTGAATAGTCTTGTGTTTAAAAATGCCCTTTGGAAGTTTCATATGATTGCCTGAACAGAGTTGGGAATGTGGGGTCATTAACCTTTAGGTGGTAACTGGAGGTCTCCCGTTATTACGACTGATCTCCAGGTGACAGATCAGTTCATCTGAAGAAAATGGCCACCCTGGAAAGTAGACTCTATGGCAGGGGTAGTCAACCTGTGGTCCTCCAGATGTTAATGGACTGCAATTCCCATGAGCCCCTGCCAGCAAATGCTGGCAGGGGCTCATGGGAATTGCAGTCCACAGACATCTGGAGGACCACAGGTTGACTACCCCTGCTCTATGGCATGAAACCCCATTGAAGCCCTCTCTTCCCCAAACCCCATCCCTTCTCAGGTTTCACCCCCAAAATTTCCAGGTATTTCCTAAACCGAGACTGGCAACTCTGCCGTGAAGATATGTGCTGCACCCATTCTGGTATGTCATTGTATAGGGATGGGTTTATCATGGAGAATGCCTGTGACCTAACTGTGGCAAAATGAACTATTCTAGTTGAGGGTACTACTGGGAGAAGGAACACAACTGGAGTGTAGAAGTAGACTGGGAGAGAAACTTGCAAGCTGCTAGTGATGGTTGCCAATCTGCTGGTGAGCCCTGGAGTTCTCTCATAATTACAATGGATCTCCAGACTATGGATAAATGGCTGCTTTGGAGTGTGAACTCTATGGTATTGTTAAGACCCTTCCCTTCCCTAAACCCCACCTTCATCGGGTTCCTCCCCCCAAAATCTCCTACTATTCTTACCCTTACCCATTTTCTTTCCAACTATATATCTCAGTGTGGTTGCTCCCATTGCTACAGCATCTACGCCACTTTGTTCCAGCTGCCTCAACTGCTTAGCCAGTATATGATGGTGCTCCACATTACCAAGATCACTACTCTGCCTCTTGTGTTCCGTAGGAGTTCCTTCCCAACAAACTCCCCCCCACCTAGTTGCATCTCCTTAATGTATGCACCACTTACTGTTGCAAACCAAATTCCTGCTTACTCTTAAAATGTCAAAGCAGAAAGATAGGAAAGGTGCACAGTACTGAATACAAAAATACGAAACGGGTGTAAATGTAATATAAATGGATAAAAAGCCAATATTAGTATCATATGCATGAGATGCACATAAAGGCCTGTATACTAATATAATGTTCTTTAAAATTGTAAGTTGTAGCCTTCTGTGTGATTGCTAGCTAGCCTGAGGAAAACAGGCAATAGATGGAAGTTACAGCGTTTTCCCAGACTCGCAGGAAATACCATGATTCAAAATGGTATCTGGAATGTTCAGTGTTATTCAGACAAACAAATGAGCGATCCAGTGCTTATGCACAAGGACAGTAGCAAGAAAAGGAACTACTTAGGCTAGATTAGGAAATCTTAACAGAATGTTAAATGATACATAGACGTGATGGCTGGGACCCTCCCCTTTTATTGCAAATAGATCCATGAGCATTTGGGGAAGGCGGTATATAAATCCTTATCCATTTTTACTCTTAATATTTGTGAAGCAGCCTGGGGGGTAGAACCAGTCCGGGGTGTCCAAGTTGGAATATGGCCAACCCTAATTGCCCCTGCCCCTATAGCCCCCGCCCTCCTTCCCTGGACACTAGCCACTTTGCTCTCAGATGCCTGAGAGACACAGAGAGCCCTGCCAAACTGCAAACAAGCCCTGATTACCTGCTATGGCTCCTGCTGAGAGGGAGAGACAGAGACAGCCGCCCCAAACTGCAAACGAGCCTTGATTGCCTGCTACAAACGAGCTCTGATTACCTCCTATGGCTCCTGCTGCCAGAGAGAGAGAGATCTGTGCCTGCCGGTGTTCTTGCTAATAATAATAACAATAATAATAATTTGTATTAAAAGCCTTCAAAAGGGTGACTAACTCTGTGATTGGAACTGCTTTTCTCCTTCCAAACATGCCTTCACCCACACTGCACAACAGAAACTCTAAGCCGCTCAGTTTTAGAAGGAAGATAGCAGCCTCCATGTTTGGCTTTACATGTTTCTTTGGGGGTTATTTTTCCATTCCACAAAGATCCTCAGAGCTCTTTTATCCAGATGAATGTACTTGGCCAGGCAGAACCAGAATGAAAGATCAACTGGCTGCATGTCTCCTAGAGATGGGCCTCTGGAGAATGTACGCTTGGTCTACCACCCAATGAAAACAGTGCCAGTGGACCTGATGTAAAATCCAGGGGTGTTAATATTGCACCAGAGCCAAAACAAAATAGCAATTTCTAGTATCATTTTGGATCAGAAATATTCAAATACACACTCTTGCCTTTTCACTAAAGCCACCCACTGCAGTATTTATTTCAGCCTTCACTTCCAGGTATTTCCAAATATCTCATTCACTGTATGAAATGTATTTGCAATTATTTCTTCATGTTGTGTGTAGTAAATAGCGGTGGTAAAGGCCAGAATCTTGCAGTCACATTTCCCATGCATCAGGCAATTTCTTAGAACAAACTTGATCATTGCTCCTTTTTTAACAACTTGCTGAGATGTCCCATTCCTATGGTTTGTGTGTAGCTAAGAGGCTTAAGAGTCGGGTCTTGCAAATTAAGCTGCGTACATGCCCAAACACAGCTAGGCTAAAAGATCTCCAAGGACACATGCCATAGCATGTGGAAGAAGAAGAGGAAGAAAAAGAGGAGGAGAGCTGGTTCTTATATGCTGCTTTTCTCTACCTGAAGGATGCTCAAAGCGGCTTACAGTCACCTTCTGTTTCCTCTCCCCACAACAGATACCCTGTGAGGTGGGTGAGGCTGAGAGAGTCCTGATATCACTGCTCGGTCAGAACAGCTTTATCAGTGCTGTGGCAAGCCCAAGGTTACCCAGCTGGTTGCATGTGGGGGAGCACTGAATCATACTCGGCTCACCAGATTAGAAGTCCACACCCCCAACTACCACACCAAGCTGGATGATCCAGGTATCACTATAGAGAACTGGGTGGCTGGGACATCTCCAGCAATTCATCATCAATGCAATAAATGTACACCAGAGCAAATATTTGTGTCAGGGTAATTGACTGGAGAGCGTCTTAATTGCACCAGTTAGTAAGTAATTATCAGGAAACACCAGGAGGAATCCTTTTCTGTTGCCCCGAATATGGGAAACAAATTTTCGATTTAATATCCTAATAGATTGTGCCTTATCACTTGTTTCGCTGGGGATTTGTTTAACGGAGACTCCGGCTGATACGAGCAGTCACTTAAATTGAAAAATTGTGATTCCTTCCCCCCCCTCCCCTCCGCAACCTTGATACAACTCTTATCAGCCAGAGGAAGTGACAACAACGTATCTCTTAGCCAAGACAATGCAAGGATTAGCTGAAAAACAAAAGTGGCTTTCTTTTCTATCTCGGGTAGGGAAAATAAATAGGTTTTTTGAAAAAAGAGAGAAAGGAGCTTTGTCTTTGACAGAAAACTTAGCTGCAGGGACTGGGCCTATTGTTGGAAGTGCTGTCTCAGCCAAGCTAACCTGGCAGGACATTTTGCCATTTTGTTTCCAGCTGGTATTAGTCCAATGATCAACCATGTGACACGGTAAAGGGAAGACAGGCTGATGTCTAGGAAATGAGGAGAAGGTTGAGCGATTGGGATGGGAGTGTCCTGCATAGTGCAGAGGGTTGGACTAGATGACCCATGAGGTCCCTTCCAACTCTATGAATCTATGTCATCATGGAGGTGGTGCCAAGGAAGGAACACTTCACCTTGATTGATCCCATGCTGCATTTTCAACCATGTGAGGGGGAGAACAGGGGAATTGTCAGTGGCTCAGTGACAGAGCATCTGCTTGGCATGCAGAAGGCAATGTCTGGATTCAACCTGTGGATGACCTGATCCTCTACTGGTGGCATGCAGCGCCTTCCTAAGCTGAGTTACGCCTTTCTAAAGCTCTTTAGTCTTGATAAACTTAGAAGCATGCAAATGTGTATAGGACTGAACAGATACTCCGAACTTTTACCCTACAGTCCGTGCAAGGTTCTCAAGTGCAGTACATATGGCTTTCCTCTCTTCTAGTTTGATCATCACAATAGCGGAGTCGAAAAAGGATGGCGAGCTCGAGGTCATCCAGGGAGGGTCATGGCTGGCCGCTAATTTGAGCCCAGGTCTCTCCCTATCCAGGCCTCTTAACTGCCTTCCTGCAGTGACTCTCATGCGCTACTTGCTTATCAGCTGAGAAACGAGAGACATGAGATTGTCCCAGTCAGCTCTTTATAAAAATATATTCATCTCATTGTGCAATAAAACACCGCTCTGCTCCAAATTAAACCCCATTCAAGGTCTATTTCCCCATTTCCAATTTTTGCAAAACGTCCAGAATTCCAGCCTCTTCTGCATTTTCTCTCTCCGAAGCACACCTCGCTGGAGAAGCCATGGTACAGCCCCTGCTTACAAAGCCTTGGAACCTAATTATCTAGCACTGACTGTGACTCTTACAGTGGGAAGATTTATGGGAGGTTTCCACTTTCCACTTACAATTCCCAGCTGCATATACAATGGTGGAGTTATTCTTGCAGAATGGAATTGCTTCAGTTCCCTTTGCTCTCTCTCTTTCTGCGGTATAAGGGAGGAGGGGGGGGAAGTCACTCAATTAAAGTGACATTTTGCTAATGGTGGATTATGCCAACGAGTGAGTAGTCAAAGCTTTCTCTGTCACATTTAGGTTTCTACCTCTCATTTAAATAACAGCACATTTTGACATTTTTTTTTCCTTTTGTGAAATCTTTTCTCATAGAGTTGCTAAGCAATAAATCAAACATGGAAATCAGAATAGAACTTAAGGAGAAGAACAAGGAGGAAAATCTAATTTCTGATGGCTGGCTTGGCAATGAAATATGGACGTTAACATATAGAGAAGAGTTCTGCTCCATTTCCAGGCGGTGGGGAGGGGGGGGGAGGTTACTGCAGGATAAAAGGGCAGGCTGAGAAGGAGCGAGTCTGTCCCCGTTCCTCAAACATAGCATTTCCCCCTTAAATTAAAATGGAAATGCAAATCATTCTTGTGGAGCTTCTTATAAAATGTGCACTATCTTCTCTTTAAAAAAAAATCTACATGTAATTAATTGAGATGTATTTGGAAAGGTTTTAGCTTTTCTTCTTCTTCTAGAAAATGGATTCATAGTTGCATGTTGTGGGGAACAGGATTGACCTCCGTAAATGAAAAGGACAGTCATCTAAAGTTGGCTGATAGGACCCAATGGCAGTGCCCAGTCAACAGCAGGTAAGATAAAGGTAAAGGTATCCCCCTGTGCAAGCACCGTGTCATGTCTGACCCTTGGGGAGATGCCCTCTAGCATTTTCATGGCAGACTCAATACGGGGTGGTTTGCCAGTGCCTTCCCCAGTCATTACCATTTACCCCCCAGCAAGCTGGGTACTCATTTTACCCACCTCGGAAGGATAGAAGGCTGAGTCGGCTGCTGGGATCAAACTCCCAGCCTCATGGGCAGACAGCTTCAGACAGCATGTCGTTGCCTTACCACTCTGCGCCACAAGAGGCCCAACAGCAGGTAAACTTCTGTTTACCCTACAGCAGAGGTAGTCACACTGCGGCCCTCCAAATGTCCATGGACTACAATTCCCATGAGACCCTGCCAGCAAATGCTGGCAGGGGCTCATGGGAATTGTAGTCCATGGACATCTGGAGGGCCACAGTTTGACTTCCCCTACCCTAGAGGAAGGCTGGCTTTGACTGGAAGAGTATCCAGCAACAATAGCTGATCTGTATAATATTGAGGGCAGGCAAATCTGGTTGTCAAGCCTGAGGTTCCAACATCTGCCAGGATAGCTAGGGGCCATGGGGGTGCAAAGAGCTTGGAACCAACCAATAAAGGCATGTGCCTGACGTGCCCTGGCCTAGCAATTTAATGGAACAGGGTTATCCACTTTGAGCTGCAAAAGTCTTGGAGAATTTTGGGGTAGAGCCTGGACAGGGTCTGGGGAGGAAAAGGACCTCCACAGGGTATAATGCCATAGATTCCATTGTCCAAGGCAGACTTTTCCACCAGGGGAACTGATCTCTATGGTTTGGAAATTAGCTGTAATTCTGGGAGATCTTCAGACCCCACCTGGAGGTTGGCAACCATTTAAAATGGAACGCTTCTTCACTAGGTCTACATGGCATTATAAATGAATCTTCAGCAACAAACACAGTCCAGTACGGGTTTCCTCAGAGAGTGCCTGGGTTATCCTAACAGGAATTTAAGAGGACAAATTTGGTGTTTGTGAAAGGGGTACTGAACCTTGGATTACCTAACGTGTTTTAGATGACCTGTAGCTGGCCCTGATTAAGTAAGGGCCAGGAAGACCTGAGGCTTCTTCACCATTGCTGTTTTCTGCAGCATGACACATTTCTGCAAAGACCTAAGAAACCAGCAAGAATTTCTTCCCATCTGTCGCCTTCTGACACCAGTAACTCTGACTCTCAGAGGACTGTCAAATCTGCTGCCCTTACCATATGATTACCTGATTATTCTTTAGCATCTTCTCGTTGATTGAAGGCTGGACTGTGAAAGGCTTCCGTGAAACTAGGAATGCATAATGTTTAACTGGGTTGGCAGCCCAAATAAGGAAATACATTCCCCCCCCCCTTGGACCAACTCACCAGAGTCTCTGCAGACCATCTGTCTCCCATTGTACATCATCGCTCGCCTTCCTTCAAAGCATTTCCAATATGAATGCCTCTCATAACTGGGACATTATTAAGGAGATATGTCACTATCAGTATTCAAGTATATGTGCTAGGCAGTAACACCATGCACTTGTGCTAAATGTCCTTGCCCTGAAATTTAACACGGTGTCATTTTCTTAAAATGTCACTGGGCCTTCACGAAATCTTAGGCATGGATGTTGGAGGCATATTGCCAGGAAACCTGCTCAAAGACATTTCCTTCCAAACTCACATGCTGTATGTTTAAGTCCTTCTCCCCCAGGGATCATCACTGAGAAATAGTGCTATCAGCTCTGGGTTGAGAAATACCTTTTGGGGTGGAGCTGAGTGGGTGGGATTTGGGGCAGGGAGGTACCCCAGTGTTGTATAATGCAGGGATGGCCAAACTGTTGCCCTCCAGCGCGAATACGCTGTCAGGGGCTCATGGAAATTGTAGTCCATGGACATCTGGTTTGCCTACCCCTGGTATAATGCAATGGATTCCAGCCTCCAATGCAGCCATCTTCTCTGGGGGACCTCTATAGTCTGGAGATGACCTATAATTTAAAGGTCACCTTTGGGCTTGGCATTGCCTCTCTCAAAACAAATTTGGCCACTTTGCCCCCTAAAGTCGGTGTTTCTGCTTGTCAGCATTTCTCATCCAATACAGTAATCTAAATGTAGGGCCTTTCTAGGCATGCTGCTAACTTTCTAGGCTCCCTTGATCACCTGAGAAGTGAGCTCTTCATTAGACCTCAGCAATGGCTATTGTCAAAGTTCATCTTGAGCAGCTTGTGCTTGTGCAGTAACCAGCCACGTGTTCTGAAGAAAAATGGGTTCTTATATGCTGCCTTTCTCCTCAAAGGAGACACCCTGTGAAGGAGGTGAGGCTGAGAGCCCAGATATTACTGCTTGGTTAAAACAGCTCTATCAAGGCTGTGGCAAGCTCAAGACCACCCAGCTGGTTGAATGTGGAGGAAAGGGGAATCAAACCCGGCCTGACAGATTAGAAGTCCACACTCCTAACCACCTCCCCAAGATGGCTCTCTGCACAAACAGGTTGTGGCAGCTTGGGGCTGCTTTTGTCCACTCTGAAAATTGATTTTTTTTTTACTAATAATTGAAGCATGTATCCCTCTGAATCATGACTGAGTCATTCAAGGGACCACAACACCCATTCCGCACATGTTGGACAGTGCCCTTTCAATGTGCTTTTTTGCAGCTGGATTTTCCTGTGCAAAACAGGAAAATCTACTTCTAAAGTGCATTGAAAGTGCATTATCTCATGTGTGCAGAATGGACCCTAGACCCTATACTTCTATCACAATGCTGTGAATCGCTTGCCGTTCACCCCCTCCTTTGCACCCATGCATTTAAGTGCATCCTTCAAACAATCAAGTGCATTACCTGCTTTTTACACCTGTGCAGTCACACTGGCATCTAAGTGAAAAGTGATTGCAAGGAATGATCGCAAGAGCAACTACACTGATGGGCAGATGCTGAAGGCATCCTAGCAGGAAGTCTCAATGCAAACAAAGCCTCATTCTCTCCCCCCCTTTTAACTAGGTGTCTTTTAAACTGGAGGGGGTGATAGATGGAGGTCGATGATGCAACACAGACTGTAATTGTGTGAAATCATGCAGAGTCGTGCCAACGGACACATCCAGATTTGCAGAGACACATCTGAACAGCTCACCAGTTGGCCCCCTGCACATAACTGGCATGAGACGAACCAGGACGTGTTTGAACATGCCTAATTCTTTCTCACCCTCCTAAGGAAATGCAGACTCAGCCGTTGCACAGAAAGGTGATGAGCAGTTTATTGAGGCATAATACTGACTATATCAGTGATGGATAAATAAAATGATGAACAGCAGTATATACTCAAAGCAAATTATTGTGACACATGAAAGCCTGATACAAGACCAGTGGAGACCTCATACTGAAAAAGAGGAATTTGTTAAAACGCAGGAGGATGGATGATATTCTACACAACTAATCAAGCATCTAAGAGAAAAACCATGCTAAGACCCATAAGTTGCCCTATGTCACTAGTAACCATAAATACCTTTCCAGGGGTCCAATGGTATTGCACTAAACAGTGGAGAAAACTTCCATTGCCATGTCCATTTTAATTTTGCTCTTCTCTTGTGCAAATAAAATCCATTTGTTATTTTTGCACCATGTTCTGTTTCCTTCCACTGACTCCCCCCCCAATAAAATATATGCATTTTCAAAGTTATTTCTGCATCAGTACGTCCGCATTGTACATTACAGCTCTATTATGCATACTGATGAAACACACCGAACATATAAATATGCATAAATTGTACAGAGAAGCCATACAATATGCAGATGCCAATAAATCTACAAGCAAAAGGGGAGAAGGGGAGAACTGAAGGTGCTGGCAGGGGCAAGGAACAGGAATGTACAGGTGTGCCCTTTTTCAGCTTGAGAATAATGCGGTTGCAAGCCAGCATAGTGTGGCGGTTAACAGTGTCGGACTAGAATATGGGAGCCTAATGTTGGTCAAACTCAGGAAATAATCCAATCCATTTTGATGCATTTGCTGCAACAGGGTTTTGAAAAAATACAATAACTGACTGCAGGCCATTAATGCAACAGAAAGGTCTTCCGAGCACAAGCACTAACACCCAGCCAAAGAGAGAAACGACAAGAAGCAAGCTGAAATGCTTGTTAAAACTATCAGAAACTATGCAAACAAATGTTGAAATGATGGTAACAAGGTAGACTTCTCTTTTTAAATGTGGTGCAAACGTGAAAAAGTCTATAAAAAGTCTATAAGCTTTGGGTAAAAGTCCATAATATTGTAGCCAGTCTTATAATCTTAAATGGAGAGAAGAGGGTTTTTAAGATTGAAACGGAGAACCAAAATGTTTTTCCACAGTGCTTCCTAACCCACATACAGAGCTTCTTCTTCTATGCGACGACGGCAGCAAAACTAGAATTGGCCAAGAAATGGAAAACACAAGAACTACCCTCGACAGAAGACTGGCTGAATAAACTAGCTGATCTTGCCAAGATAGCCAGACTGACACTAATAGTTAACGGAAGAATAGAAGAGGCCTTTCAAGAACAATGGGGCCCTTACCTGAACTATTTACAAAAGGGATTAAAATGGGGAACCAAGTGTATCAAATGAAGAGCATAGCACTCCTTTTCTGTATTAACAATGTAGATTGCATGTATCTCACTGTCTTCAACTTTGGAAAAATAAAATAAAAACTTTCTATAAAAAAAAAAAAAAAAGAAGCAAGCTGAAATGCGAGAAAAAAAAACAGTCAGTAAACTCTGAACACCAGAAAATGCACCACAGCTCCCCCTAGGGTAGGAGTGGACTAAACTATTTTTTTCAGCCATATTCGCCACAGCCAGAACCAAGCTGGGGAGCTACAAATGTCCGTGGTCTGCAATTACCACGAGCCCCTCCCATGATATGAATGAAAACAGAAAGGAAGAATGCAAAAATTACCTGGGGTCCCTACTGAGCTCCCTATATACGTATAGTTATGGTCACAGAAAAAGGGCAGCCTGCAAATCAAATAAATAAATAGAAGTGGGGCATATGTACATACATGCCATCTAGTTGTAACCGATTCCTGATGACCCCAGTAAGGGGCTTTCAAGGAGAGTAACTAAATGCTCAGGTCAGCCTTTCTGCCTTGATAAAGTGTCCACACTGTTTTCATCCAGAGGTTCATAGTACTATTTATTTATTGTTTGATTGGTTGATTGTGACACCTCAAAGGTTTTCCTTAAGCAAAAGAGGAATACAAAATAGGGGGAGACACCTTGAAAGGAAACTTATTGGTGAGATTCTTGAATTTGATTAACCATCCAGTATTACTCTGGGTTTATTTCCCAAAGTAACTGGGTTTCAGTCAATGTTTGCACTTCTAATCTAATTAGATGATAAATCTTCATGCGGATGACTCACAATGTGCAACATGGCAGTTCCGTGGCAGTGAAACATGGCATGAGGTACATTTGTCCTGGCACATGGATCTAGCCTGGGAGAATAAATGTCTGTGAGCCAGATGCCTGATAGGAAGAAACTGCTGTTGCTCAGTCAATTCCAAAGGAGACCTCCCTTGCTTTGCAAGTATCGGCCACACCGTTTGCATGTATGCATGTTGCTCGGGAAAGTGAGTGGGTGCGATTGCTTGGCATGTCCACATCTTGAAGCATGATCAGATGCAGAACGGGCATGAATGCATGTTCAAAACAATGGATGATAGAGAGAACTTGTGGGCTTTTGACACCCTTTGCTTTTTGTACACAGCAGTTTTTGACTCCGAAACAGAACGCTGCAAAAATTTGGCCCAGCATTAACATTTGACCCTGTCTCATAGTTCTTATTTGAACTCAAATGCTGGAAATCAGCAGCCAGTTCTCATCAGTCCATGATCCATTTGCAGTTTAAACCTCTGCTTTCTGCTCCCCAAAACAACAACAACAAAAAGAAAAACATTTAACCCCCTGATTCTGCTCTTCAGAAATTGCATCACAATTGGTGGTGGCTCTTCAGTTCACAAACACTGCTTCACAAACCACAAACTGGCCAAAATCTATGATGAATTTTACTTCATTAGCCCGTTTGTGCCCACCCCTAGTGTTATGGGGATGTGGCATTTCCTAGTCCCCTGGATGCCAAAATGAACAATAAATGAGGGGGGAAAGAAGGCCACTCCTCGGTCACCACCTCCTGGGAGTGATGTGTCACCATGATTCTCTCCCTGTCCAAAGGAAATGTAACAAAGTCCAGGAGGAAGGCAACCAGGATAGCTGTTTTTCTTTCTAGTCCAGAAGTAGTGTTTCCTTTTGGAATAAAAGTCGCCTCCTCTGTTTAGGGTCTGCCTTTTTTGAGGGTATCTTGAGGCCTCCAAAGGCCTATAATCACCCTGCCCTTCCCACCTCATAGTTCTTTGGAGTCTGAGGGCTAATAAGGCCACCAGCATGTAAAGGTGCTGCCTCTCAAACCTTCCTGGATCTTTGGAAAGGAAGCCATGAAACTGCATGAGTTTGCTTGCTAGGAAACTGAGGTAAAATGAGAAGTTTAGAAGAGTGGTTGTTGACAGTTAACATTATAATACAGATTTAGATGCATTAAGTTTGCTCTCATGTTGGCAAGCTTTTATTGCGAGTGTGCTTCTAGTAGTTTGTTGTTCATCTCTCCACCAACTAGTGTTTCCTGTACTGAAGGCTGGTTTAGAATTACCTTGTAGATTCACGTCTTATCTGTTGGGGCTTACATATTCTGTGTTTGCTGAAGTTACATACACTTTTAATATGTTTTTCTGTAGCATGCAGCTAATTCAGTGTACAGTTTGCTCTTGCAGTGTCCTCCTTCTGACAGTCACATACCCATTGGGGTGGGAAGAACCCATAAGAACAGGGACTGAATGAACAAAGGGCAGGTCCCTCCTGGCAACGGGTAGGAGTCTGGGTAGGGGTAACTTACCAGGAGAAAGAGGAAGGCCCAAACCACATCACCAGAATTTCTCAGGAAGTGATGTCATCACACTGTGACATTGCTGATATTCTAGTATTTGGGCAAAAACTCTATGGTAAAGATGGCCTCTACCACAGAGACTTTTCCCTAATACCAGAGTATCATCTGGACATTGCTGGCTTGATGTCACAACTTCTTGTTTGATGCCAGCAACTGGGCCTTCCTCTTTCTCCTGGTAAATGCACCTGCCAGCCAGCTGATACAAGGGGAGAGGGGTTGGGTTTGGCAGGGGACTCCCACCTCCACCAGTGCTGACAAGCCAGGGGGTGAACTGATCTACCCCATAGTATAATTGACTGCCATGTATTGTGTAGTTTACTTTTCTCTGACTCTCTGAACAGCAGACAGCCAGCATATGATGCTGAAAGGTTTGGAGATTTACCGCTGTATTTTGAAAATGTTGCCGCTTTTGCTTTTGCTTTGAAACACTAGTTTAGCTACAGAAGAAATATGTGGCTTCTTAGCACTCCATATTGTGCAGGGTATTGCCAAGGCTAAGGTGAGTGGTTTGTTATAAAAGAATGTTGCCTACCAAAAAGGACCTGAATTCCAACTTCTTTTGGAATGTGTACCTAGGGCAGATAATAAATGCCTTTGCATTTAATTATATTGGTCTGACTTGGGGCTGCATGACATCTGGGTCAGGAGGCAATTTCAACTGGCCCAGAGACACTTGACAAAAAATAGGTTTTAATTAAGAGTCTAACCCTCATGCTGGTACGGTAAAAACCTTGAAGATATGATAATTGCATGATTTCGGAAACAAAGAGCAAAGAATGTCAACAGGAACTTGTATTTCATTCATTTAAGTCAGTGGAAAAGATGGGTCCACTTTTCACCCAAAGGAGTCTCAAAGCGGCATACATTCCCTTCCGCTCCCCACAACAAGCACCCTGTGAGGCTGAGAGAGCTCTAAGAGAACTGCTCTGTGAGAACAGCTCTAAAAGACTGAGACTAGTCCAAGGTCACCCAGCTGGCTGCATGTGGAAGTGTGGAGAATCAAACCCAGCGGGTCAGATTAGAAGTCACTGCTTTTAAGCACTGCACCAATAACAGGCTACAGTTAGCAAATTATTTCCTAACTGGAGGGCTGCCACTACCGTTCCCATGATGGCCAACAACTTGACAGAAGGTTAAACTATCACTATGAGATGATCATCTGTGCTGGATCTTCAGGTGTGAAGGTACATAAACAAGAAGATGATCTGTCAAACATTGCAGATCATAAAGAGTTTTAAAAGTAATCCCTGAGATCTTGTTTTCTCCTGCTAAATAAAAGAATAAAATGGCCACTTTGGAATGTACTCTATAGCAGAGGTTGGGGACCGCCTGCAGGGGTGGGAGGGAGATGCCTACAGGGGTGAGGGGGAAACGGAGGCTCGGGCACCGTGCATGCATAAAAGCTCCATGCAAATGCGCATGCACACGTGCGGAGTTGCCACGCAGGCACATTTGTGCCCGCAGGGGACACAAAGGCGCATGCGCGGCAGCTCCATGCATGCGCGTTTGCGTGTGCCGGCGGCTCTCTGGCAGTGCCCCTACCTGAGATGCTGTAGAAGCCTGAGATGGTAGAGAGGCCTATATCCCTTCAGACTGCTGGGGAAACCAGAGGAGATTGTGTTTTTGAATGCTCTCCTATACAATAAGCACCCTTTTGCAATTAAGGAAAAAAGGTCCTCCCACATAGCTGAGAAAAAGGTGTGTCCCATCTCAAAGGTGTAGTACCTGTCTTGCTGGGTATGCACATTTGGCCTGAGATCCCACAGGTCCTGCAGAAGCATCTGTCTTGCTGGTCAGTGTTCTTGCCTCAGAACCATTTACAATTTCCCACAAACCTTCCTCTTGGATTCGGACGCTGCTGATGCCCACCGAGTCCCCGGAGATTCTTCTCTTGTGCTCTCTTCCTGCCACTGAGATTCCATGTTTTGCTTCAGCTTTCGTCTCTGTAGCCTCAGGTCTCGTGTGCGTCCGATAGAGGAGAATTGCTTTTATTTTCCCTACCATCTATTACTGGGGGGGGGGGGGAGCAATGCTGGTCCTCTGAAAAATCACCAACTTCTCCTTTATTCAAGTTCACAGCACATGTTTTGAATGGGAGGGTCCTTATGATGGCCAGAGCATGCCTAATCATAACTGAATTGCCAGCTCATTAAGCATTCCAGGCAATCAGGAGGTTAAATCAAACAGAAGAATCTTCACTGCCTGAAATGCATGAAATACCAAGAGGAGGAGACTCAGTCTCTCTGGCAGGCAGAGAGTGGCAGGAGTGGTAATTTTGTGAATTGTATCATTAATAAAATATATCTTATTCTATTTGATGCTGGCTTTGGAAGGTTCCTGTATGATTATTACGTTTTCAAGCATCAGAATTTCCCCCCCTCTCCTTCTAAAGGCTTTACCCGGGGCTAAATTGAGACCTAATACAAAATTCAGAAAGGCTCTGCACAAGTGCCATTAAAATTTTAACTTGATGTTCTTTTAGGGAGCTTAAAAGCTATCGAAGGAAAGCCAAAAAGAATTTAATTGTAAGGTTTCAGGGAGCAGGGGATGTTCCCCACCCAAAGTTGCCACTCTGTTAGGTAAAGATTTGGCTGGCTATTTAAAATCTGTGTGTGAAACTCAACCCTCTGATTCCCTTCTGCAATTCGCTCACAGCCCCCCTCCTCATTCTTACCAAGATCAATCAGTCCCCTGGGGGGTAATTCTGAAGAGAGAGCGGCTAGGGGTCAGATCTGATATAGCCGGTCTAGTCTTGTAGCTTGGGAGTCTGTTCAAAGCCTTGGTCAGCCAAGAAGCTTGTTGCATTACCTTGGGCCAGTCATTCTCTCACAGGCTTGATGACAGGACAAAGAGGGGGAGACATTTGAGACCCTTCAGAGAAAGATGAACAAAAGATCTAACCAGGTCATCAGGTCTTAGGTGCTGGAGTTATATCTGATGACTCATCTGTGAGACAAAGGCCCTCCACACACCCTTTAATTTTTGCTCCCAACTCTCCACCCATAGATTGTACAATGTTTCAGTTTTCAAAGTATTTGACATACATTTCAGAGGCATTTGGGGGACTGCAGTGGAAGGGTGGAGTCTCACTTCCACTCCCAGATGAGTGACTTTGAATTTTAGAAGAGATTTGGGCCAGATATGTCTTAAATCATGATGGTGTACCATCTCAACAGTATTTGGAACAGGATGGCGATCTTTGCCATGGTGTATTATATTTCCAAATAATCATTGAACCCTTCCTTTCCCTAGGGTTTGGGTAAGGTTTTCTGCAGAGCTTCATTGTCCCGTTAACTTCTCCTTCTTTCACCTTGTTGGCCACACTGCCTCCTGTTCTTAACTTCAGCATTATGTCTCTCATTATACCCTCAGCTCATTCCTGCCTGCAATATGCATTCCTGGTATCTATGTTTCCCCTCAGTCAAACTGACATTCCACTTCCACAGTTGCGTCCACCCACTCCCCTCCCAGTAACCCTCAGACAGAATGTTCATTAACATTCCATTGCATCAGTTTGACTCAGACAGTGGTAGGAATGGGACATCTTCTGGTATGGTAACCATTCCCCATGCCCCTACTGATCATTCAGAAGCAATTCACACTCAGACTATTCAAGGGTATATTTTGGGTATATTTTTGGTCTCGGTCCTTTTTAAAAACTAACCACCCCAAATACCTTTTATCTAAAGTGTCCTTGATAGATTCTTGGCTTGCCCTGAAAGAAGCAGATCTTGGCTGTTTCTTTGAGAATCTCTCATTGTGAACAATATGGCTGTTGAAGACAGGTTTGACATAATTCATGGGCCTATTGCTCATTTTAAACAATTTACAAATGTCTCTTAAGGTTTATGGCATCTTACTTTCTTCAATAGTTCTAATTTATAACCTGGGGAGAAATTGCTCTCGTAGGCTATTAGGAACTAATGCTCTTGTATAATATTTTTAATATACCGCAGATACTCGTATTGTCTTAAATGCCAGCTTCTGTCATGTTAGGAAGGACTCACTGGTGTCTATTTAACAGAGGTGAGGAGGGAAAGATGTTTCTCAACTTGCAGAAATTTCTCAATCTCTGTTGAGAAGACCTATCATCATTTCTCTGAGAATGCAAATTTGTAAGATGCCCCTTCCCATGACACTATCCCATAATATGCTCTTATGATGACTGAAAAACATCTTTCTTTCCCAAATTGACCTGAGAGAGCTAGCATGGTTAACAGTCGCGGCTTCTAATCTGGCGAGCGGGTATGATCCCCTATTCCTCCACAGCCAGCCAGCTGGGTGACCTTGGGCTAGTCACAGTCCTGTTAGAGCTGTTCTCACAGAGCAGTTTCTCTCAGAGCTTTCTCAGTTTCATCTACCTCACAGGGTGTCTGTTGTGGGGAGAGGAAGGGAAGGCGACTGTAAGCTGCTTTGAGACTCCTTCAGACAATGAAAAGCGGGGTATAAAAACTAACTTTTTTTTTGCAGCTTTATGGGAGCTGTAGTAGCCACCCACACCCTTTAATTACTTGAAACATACATACCCAGCCCTGTAGGGAGAAAAAAATGTCTTGCCAGGCAAAGGAAGCTGGAATGCTACCATAGCTGCCCAATATAAAAGACACTAGGTATCAGCCAAAGAAAAGGCCATTCAAAAGCAAGTGAATGGGCTTAGGCTAGAATAGCCCCACACAGCATCGCTCTGTTAGACATTCAGATGATTGGTTCACCAGCACAGGGTGATGGATGGGGCCACAAAATGGCAGCCACAAGAGGTGGGGGAAACCACAAAATGTCAGGGAGTTAGGTCATGCATAACTCTTGTAGCGACTCTCTGATATTTCAGGTGCATGCTCTGTTTAAAATATAACTTTTTAAAGTAGCAATTCTGTTTGAAAACGTTTGTTGTGCTCACCTTCGCAGATCAGCTTTGCTACCTCACACAGCTTACCTTCCATCACAGAGTGACAATCGTTGTCCTGGAGCTACAGCGGCAACTTTAAAAAAAAACAACTGTCCAGTCAATCAACCCAATGGTCAGCCAGAAGGTCTGATGAGCAAAAGCCCAACATGGCTCCCATCCACTTTTTAAAAACACTTGGTGGGCCTCAGGAAATGTGTTAATGGGCACTATGCAATGGACAATGTTGAAGACCCCTGTGGGAGACACTCAAGCAGAGTTACTGTTGTAACAGGACCAGGCAACAATGTCTTCTTCGGCCTGTTGTCCTAGGAAAATTCTGGTTGCTTTCATCCATGCTAAAGAACCTAGTTTGGAGCTCTGTTCATAAATTCCTTCCTAATTCAATAAACTTCATCTGAATAATATCCATAACACTTCCTGAAATTTATGACCGGAGAATCTCAAGCATAATGCAAACACATGGCTACAAAATGATTGATAGATCTGCTTGGTTGTCAGACTTTCAGTGCTACTGATACAGTTCTATTTGTGCTGAATTAGAAGCTATGGAGGGGATCTTGTGAAGCTGTTTGACTTTTGAGCCACAGTGTACATGTATTTGAAAGCCCCGCTTCCTCAAAGCTCTGCTATCTCCTTCCCAATGTAGATACATAACTCCCATAATGCTCCACTGCCTTCATTCCTCCCAAACTCCTATTTCTGTGTTAAGATTGGGGCATAACATTCCCAGAAGGACTATCCTCATTCATATGTGCAAAGCAGGTATTTGCCATGACACAGACGACTGCAGTGCTTGCTCAAAAAAACCCTCTATCCTCAGAGTGGTTAAATATGTCAACAAGCTTTTATTATGAAAGTTTAATGCAATCACTACTCCAAAGTAATGTGTTGCATGCAAAATGTCCCCTCAGCTTATGCCCATCCTACATCCCCAATGCTCAGAAGATCAACACAATGAATCTCATCTGGGAGGGAATAATTACTTGAGAGTGGAGGGCAAATCAGGATATGTACTGAGACTGAACTGGTTTGACTTCCCTTATTTATGAAATGCAATACACATCTATGAGGTGGTGGAAAGTGCCATCAAATGCAGCTGATTTATGGCATCCCCACCTCCATGTAGCAAACCTGGTGGTCTCCCATCTTGTTGATCTCCAGTCTAAGTCCTAACCAGAAATTACCCTACTTAGCTCTTCAAAATAAGTCAAGTTTGGGCTAGCCTTGCACATCTATAAGCTAATGAACATGGCCTTATTTGGAGCCTGGTGAAGTCTGCTTGGACAGTCTTTTGATTTCTTTATAAAATAGTACAGATTGTATTGTCCCAGTACATATAGTAGTGCTTTGCATAATGAAAATACATATATACGTTGACTGTATATTATCCACTGCATAACCATAAACTGGGGACGCACAAGGAATCATGGGGAAAAGATTTGGAAATCTCACCACCCCAGATCTCTCCCTCTGGGATTCTTTGACTGAAAACTGGGAAGGTTGGCAAAGAGGAGTGGGTGGATTGATGAAGACCCCATTCAGACCAGAAAAAAGGATAAATCTTCTAGTTAGAGAAGAGTTTTCCTGCCTGTGTACCTTCTCTGTCCCGAATTTGTGCTCCTGCACAAGAGTCAGTGCAATGAGTCAGTGTGGAAACGGTCTCAGACTATATTTTAGATGCTAGGCCCAAATATTTCCTTTAATCCGAGATTTTAACTAAGAGGTTTTATTGTTTTAAACTGTTTTGTGGCCTGTTTTTAGCCTTACAGCTGTTCTATAGCTCACTGGTTGTTTTATGTGGCTTTTATATCAGTTATTTTTAATGACTTTTTAATGTTGATAATTTGTGTTGCTGTTCTTATTGTTCTATGGCAGGTGTCCCCATCAGTGCCCACAGGAACCATGATGCCTTCCAATACATTTTGTTTGAGTGACTACCAAGTATATTTAAAAAGTTGGTAGTGCCAAGCCAAGCTTTTATGAGCTGGGCCACTGATTGGCCACTGGGGAGTTGATTGGCTGTGAAGATATTTTAAAAGTTGTTTAAGCAAAACGCTGCCATCACGGCACAAAAATCTTCATTGCGTGACTGAATACAAGTTGTGTGTATGCACAAAAATATTTTCATGCCAGGCATACTGTTAAACAGAACTCCTGTGTGTGTTTGTGTCCGTGTGTGTGTACATGGCGTGCATGCAGAGCGTGCACACACACAGTTTCAGGATGCTCTTCTTAAACTTTTCCTGCATTTGTTTGTTTTCCTTTTCATTCAAAGAATTGAACCACAAAGATTTAAGTGGAAGGCGCTTACTTGATATGACTGCACAGCTGCAATAAGGCGACTGAGTAATTCTTTTAAAAATTGACCCCCCCACACACACACACACACATCACAAGGGATGGTCCCACCCCAATTAAGAAAAATTGTGGGTTTTGGTTGCAGCTACAGAATAAATACAGGGGAGGAAAAAGAATGGTGCATACTGCAGGCACAGAAAGCTTGGCTGCTCAGATTCTCTGCAACAAGCTGTGCATGAATATTAGGCCCACATGACTGAGGGAAACCCAGATTATCCAAATGGGGGGGGGGATACTTTGAGCTAATTGGCCCTTAGTGAGCTTTGTCCCAGAGAGACTTATAGTTAAATTAGTGAGTAAAATTAGCACTTTTCTGACCATCTGTTCCTTCTCTCTAAACATCTTTGAAAGGGGTAATAATGTGAAACATAACTATCCTCCCCTCCTTCCATTTGTCCATGTTTCCACAAACTGACTAGCTATTACTCTGAAGTTGTTAAAATGGCCTCTTTTCACATTTGCTTTACACACAGGCTCTTTAAAAGTGCAATTAGCTTGACGTTTGTACAGATATATTGCAAACAGCTGTCAGCGATGGTGATAGATGGTAGACCTTGTGTTAGCTGGGAGCACTTGCCATGATCACTTAAAATATTAAGTCATTTGCAGACAAACCCAAAAGGTATCCAAAAGGGGATTTTGTGCATGTGCGTTTGTGCTTTAAAGCGTGAATCATACCTAAGCCCTGACCTGTGCTTTGCCTTTTTATAATAAGGTCTTCAACAACTTTCAAAGTATTTTGGGTTATCTTGCTTTTATTGACCCACGGATCAATAGGGGTTTCGGAGAAAAGTGCTCCAATCTGAGATACATCACGCTACTGAGAGTTTGGGGGCTACCAAAAGCTCTCACAATTTGTCAAGTTGCTCTGTTGGTACAAGGTCAGGAAACAGAGATACTTTTAATCACACCCAAATGCCCTTGCCCCATTGACAGATCTCACAAGCACCCAATACTTAATGTTTGGTTATGCAACTACCAGGGGGGCGCCATCCACACAACAGCCTTGCGGGGTAGATTGAGATAGAGCATTCATCTGTCTGGAGCAGTGGGAAAGAGTGAGATTGGCATGGTGGGACAAGAGGCGGAACTGAACTGAGAAACCCCAGGAAAAAAAAACAATTTATACACAATCATGAACAAGGGATCTTCACACCATTGGTCAGTTTCGGTTTAATTTCTGTGAAAGAACCCTTGCCTAATTTTATGGCTGGGGGTCACCACAACAGGAGGAACTGTATTAAAGGGTCGCAGCATTAGGAAGGCTGATCTACCTCACTGATTCCCTCCCCCCCAACAAAAAATGCTATGAAGGTTACTACATATTTCAAAACATTCTCTTCCATTCCAGAATCCTGCAGTCTCATGGAAAAGAAGATAGGCATTAGTTTCACACTTCCATAACATTTAATTGCTTTTCCTTTTTTCAGGTATCCTGGTGTTTCTTTTCTTTTTTAAGCTTCCATTTGGCAACTCCAGGTATAATAAATGCACTGCTAAATCACAGTAGCCCTTTCAAACTGAGAGCAAGTGTTATCTAGGTCAAAGAGCAGTTGCCCTTGGACTTGGCAAACATGGATTCAATTTCTTGTCCTGGCACAGATTCAGCAGTAGCCTTGGGCGTATCACCATGTTCCTTGACAAATCACAATGTCCCACAATAGGGCTGTATGATCCTGCATGAAATAAAGGTCTGCAAACCCTTCATAAGTGACTATGTGATGGAACAAGAGCTTGTTGGGAGGAAAGCATAGGGAACTTTGTATATTGTCATGGCCAGGGCACTATCTTGTCAGAAGGACTGATTGCTGACACAGAGCACTGGGGCTGATAGCACTAGGATCAAGAGCCCTCTTCACCCACTGCTATAGTGAAGAAAGCACTTCCCACATCCTCTGACAGGACCACCATGAGTATACTTTCTTGGGAGTGAGTGCCATTGAGTTGAGTAGGATTTTGAGTAGACCTGCTTCAGATCACACTCTAATTCAGGGGTGGTCAAACTGCGGCCCTCCAGATGTCCATGGACTACAATTCCCATGAGCCCCTGCCAGCAAATCTTGTGGATCCTGAGTTCAAAGAGCACAGGCCTGAGGAATGTTCCTGGGATTTATTTGCTTCCAAGTATGATTTTCCAACTGTTACCTGCAGATCCCAGTTTGTGCCAGATACAGCCAGATTATGGGGCCTGCAGCTCCACAGCATTAGAACTCCTTCCCAAGAGAAGTTGGGCTCCCCTGCCATCATTGTTTTCATCCCACCATAAATATATTGTCATGTAGCCCACCTTGATTTACTAGCCTTGCCTAGGATACATGCAAATGGGTAGCCGTGTTGGTCTGAAGTAGCACAATAGAATCAGGTGCTACTGGACTCTGATTCTATTGGGATACATGCAGGCATCCGGTGACTCCCCTCTATCCATTCCCTGGTTGTTTTGCTTTGGCACAGCTGGAATCTGACTGTGTCCTTCACAGTGTAAAGGCTCTGTAAGCCCTGTATGTCATGACTTGGACCAAATGGCCTAAACCGCCTGTTGGCAGCTAGGTGTCAAAGTTTTGTTCTAGCTGTCCTTTGTAGATAAAAGCCTATGTTCTGTCTGAAAGGATTTTGGTGGGCAAAATGTGTGTTCATCGAAGGAAGGGAGGTTACCTTTATGAACCCCAGGCTTGGCTTAGCAACTTGTTCGTAGCAATGCTCATCTTTTGCAAAGTGCCTTGATATACCCTCTGTGGTTCTAATAAACAGCTTTGGATTTTTTTATAAAGAAATGTTTTCTGTCCTGAGGAAGAGTATTTCAGATTCATGACATATGTAAAATGGTGCTTCTTATTAAGAATTTTGTTGGTTGTGCTGCTGTTTAAAGGTCAAGCAGCTTTGGTTCGGTTTGTGATGTTGATGAATAAATTGTCTTTGTATAAATCCATTTGGGAGGAAGGCTATAAGCACGAGCAATTTATATCAGTGGCAACCATTTGTTAAACATTGATATAGCCATTGGAATCAGTAATGCACAGCAAAAAGTAATACTGAGTATCTAAATGAAGCCACTGGATAAAGACCTGAGCAAGGATTATTTGTCTAGAACTTGATTTGTCCAAATTATTATGATTGATTAAACTAACTTGTATTCCTGTATAATCTAATACTGTCCCTCTTCTTATCCCCCAGAATTTGACAGATGGTCATACATTGTCAGAGCCTCTTGTGGCGCAGAGTGGTAAGGCAGCAGACAGGATGTCTGAAGCTCTGTCCATGAGGCTGGGAGTTCAATCCCAGCAGCCGGCTCAAGGTTGACTCAGCCTTCCATCCTTCCGAGGTCGGTTAATGAGTACCCAGCTTGCTGGGGGGTAAATGGAAATGACTGGGGAAGGCACTGGCAAACCACCCCGTATTGAGTCTGCCATGAAAACACTAGAGGGCGTCACCCCAAGGGTCAGACATGACCCTGTGCTTGCACAGGGGATACCTTTACCTTTGCCATATATTGTCATGGGAGGTTGCATTGTTGGTTGTGTCTTTTGTGGGTAGTAATATACTGTTTTTGTAGCAGTGCTTTTGGAAAAAGCATTTTGTAATTTCTTGACTTAAAAAATTAATACGAGATATATAGCAAGAATGGATCGAGCTGCTTTCTATGCTTTAATGATATGCATTTTAATTGGTTCTGGTTGTCATTAGTGTGAATGTTCAGATTTTTACTGTTTTTGTTTTAACTGGTAGGAGTTTTGATTTATGATAGTCTTAGTCACTGGATATTACTTTTATGATTTTAAGAGATTTGAGGAATTTTGTGCTTGATATATTGATGGCTTTTGTTCTTCATGGTAATTGATATTTTAAAAATTATCATTCTAATTTCCTTCTAACCAGCCCTGAGGATGCATTATTCAGTGGAAAGAGTGAGGTACAAATTATTTTATATGCTAGATTTTAACTCTTTATTTTGCTTCTGGTCTGACTGGGGTCATACCAACTGAAAATACAATAAAGAGCTAATCCCTTTAATTTATAGGATGTATTGAGAATACAGGTTGCTTTTCAATATAGCAGTTTTCAAGGTGGAGAACAGAAATGAACCAATATGCAACAGGGCAATCAATAAAGCTATCTCAAAGAGATTGTGAGATGATGGAACATTTGTTTTTTTATACCCCGCTTTTCAATGCCCAAAGGAGTCTCAAAGTGACTTATAATTGCCTTCCTTTCCTCTCCCACAACAGATACCCTGTGAGGTAGGTGGGGCTGAGAGAGATCTGACAGAACTGCTCTGTGAGAATAACTCTAACAGAACTGTGATTAGCCCAAAGTCACCCAGCTGGCTGCATGTGGAAGAGTGGAGAATCAAACCCAGCTGGTCAAAATAGAAGCCACTGCTTTTAACTACTACACCCATAATGGGCTACAGTTAGCAAATTTCCTAACTGCGGGCCTACCACCACCATGATGGTCAACAACTTGGCAGAAGGTGAAACTATCAGATGGTCATCTGTGCTGGACCTTCAGGGGCATGAAGGTACATAAACAAGAAGAAGTTCCATCAAGCATTGCAGATCATAATGGGTTTTAAAGGTAATCACTGAGATCTTATTTTCTCCTGCTAAATAACTGAACAAACCATAGAAAGCACGTTGATTTGATATTGGATCACTTAGGTTTATGCAAGAGTATCTGATGAAGGGACTTTTGAAAGATTATACCCTCAAAATTCTTGTTCATATCTAAGATACTACCATGACTCACCATTCAGCTCTTTCATTCTTGTCTGTGCCTCAGCCAGATCTAGCCAACAGGGAGTCTGAAGATGACTCTGAAGCAGGTGACGAACGCCTGGACCCTTTGTCTGGGGAAATGCCTGGTTTGTCAACAGCTGCAGACATCCTCCATGATTTACAGCCACAGCACAGTATCTTTGCCAGAATGACAACACAACTCTGAGAAGGAGGACCACCCAGACCATGCTGTTAAAGCTTTGGAAGCAGAGGAGAATCTGGCTGTAAGTGATCACAGCTGGAAGACCTGATGGCTCCTTTTAGGAACAAGCAACGCCAATCAGAGAGGAGGCTGCTGCAGTCCCTTAAAGACCAAGCAGCTGCAACCAGTTCTTGCTGACAGTAATGTTTGTACTACTTCCTGACAGAGTGGTTCCTCAGAGGAACAGGCTTTCTTGAGAAGTAGTGAGTTCTCCTTCTTTGAAAGTTTTTAAAGCAGAGGCTAGATAGTCATCTGACTGAATTGCTGATTTTATGAACCTAAGCAGATTGTGAGTGGGTAGGCAGGAAGGGATGTGCCACTGTTTGTCTCTTGTGGCCATTCCTTGCATACTCAGGGAATTGATAATTGCCACTGTGGGATGGTCAATGAATGTCGTCCAAGTCAGGCTGGATTCTGGAGATTTTTGGTGGTGGTAACACTTGGGCATGAAATTGAGGTTCTGTGGGTGGGAAGTTGTGAGTTGTGCATTGTGCAGGGGCTTGGACTAGATGACCCTGGAGATCCCTTCCGATTCTGTTATTCTACACTGGGCACAGGCTAGGCCACAAGCTGTGCAATTGCACCAGATCTCACATAGAAGATGTACATTCCGTGCATTTGATGTACGTGTACCCTGAGTAATGAAAGCTTAAACTAGAATAAATGTTTTTAGTCTTTAAAGGGCCCATGGACTTCTGTTTTATGTCACGGAAATAGTATTAGTCGCCCTTGATCTTAGCTCTCAGTTCTTTGAGATTATTAATTTTGTTTAACTTTTTGTACTTCATATGTTCTAAAGAACATCTAATTCCTTTCAAGCACTGTGACTTCAATTTCCTTAGTAGCCTCTTAGGAGAGGCTGGTTTTACTTCTCTTTTTATTTAAAGGACAATGGGAGGCATATTAAAAATGCATTTTGCCACCGAATCTCATCCAGATTCTCATCTTGGCCTAGGTTTTCCCCTTCCCCTTAAGATAATTTCAAGTAGTAAAGTTCAAGCATAATTAAGAGATGATCATGAATAGCCCGACATGCAAATTAGTGAGTCTTTAAAGCATTTTAACCAACCTCTTCTGTTTGTGCAATTATCATGGCTTGATGCTTGACTCTTCAAAAAGTAGCCTTGCAAATGACTCTATAAAAGTTATTGCATTGCACATTAAAAAAACAAACAAACAAAGCTTGCCTGTCTATACATATTTATTTGTTGAAATGCCAAAAGGGGGAAGAAGCATGTAGGCTACAAAGCCCTTTCTAGCCAGCTGCTTGGGAGTAATCCCAGTTCACCACAGATGATCATGTTGATGGCTATTTACAGAGCTGATCCTCCGGATTAAGTCAAATTTCTAAGAAGATGCAAAGAACAGGAGAATCCTTTAGGTTCTTAAAATCCAGGGGTGGGAGCTCCTATCTTAGACCTGGTTAGAAGATTTTGCAGAGAGACAGACTTACAGAAGACCTGCTGGTCACACAGAAGCCTTCATTCTCCTGTTTGTTTCTATTGTATATTTTGTACGATAAGCTGCTTTGGGTGCCCACTAATGAGAAGAAGCATGTTATAAATAAATTAGCAAGCCACCACTTAGATCAACTGCGCATCACTTCTGAAAGGACTGAATTTCCCTATTCTGCTTCTTGAGCTTGAGCAGAAGGGAAAGAAGATTGCTGTTCACACATAGGCCTATTATGCACGGCCGCCAAAACGGCGATTTCGGGTCACATGGAAAACGCGAAGGGGGAAGAAGCAAAGCAAACCGCTTATGCACGGGATGGGACGCAACGGCGGCAAAACCCAGAGTAACCAATTATGCATGTGGTGACCTTGGCGCCGCTTCTGGTTGCTCCCCGGTCACCCGGAAGCTGCGCTTTCTTCCGCGTTTTGCTAACACGGCTTTTCGGAGGCATGCACCGAATCTGCAGCCGGTTGCGGCTGGCTCCGTGCGTTATCGGTGATTTTAGTCGCCGCCATTCCACCCCGAATGTGCGCTATCCCCCCCCCCCCGTGCATAATGGGCCATACACACACCCTTCATGCCTCAACTTCTTTGGTTGACCTTAGGCTCACACAGTTTTAAATGCCAGCTGGCATAACTTAACCATTCTCAGCCTTTTCTCCCATGATACTAGTAGGGTCCTCCCAGCTGACATTCCATTATCTGGTGGCAAGGCTGGGGTTTCTCATGTGGCTACCTCACTGTTCCTGCTTTCTGGATCTTTGCTTCCTGCAACATCCACTGTGACCTTTCTTCCAGTCAACTCACACTCTCTGATCTATGGCAGATGCTGGAGCTGACTTTAGGGATGTGTTGGCTCCACACTCTGGACTGAGCATGGATGTTCATTTGGGTGTAAAATACATTTGGCAAGTGAGTGTAGGACCCATTGGCCTAGAAGGATGAAGAACATCCACTCAAGTGACTAATGGCCTTGTGGGTGCTAGAATGCTACAGGGTCAAGAGCGATTGTCACTGGAACCAATCAGAAGTAATCTCTGGAGTGTTATCGCCGCCTTCCAAATAAACTCATAAACTCACCACTTCTGAGTCACATTCAAAGACAGAGGTAGGGCTTGGAAGAGTGTGGTGTACTTGTCAGAGCAGATGTCCTCCAAGGGCACCTAGACTAGGAAGACTGGAAATTAGAAGTGGATTAGGAAGGAGATGGAGATAAGGAAGCAATCCTGCTTGCCAGAGGCTGTTTATATTTGTGTCCAAGTGACTCAGATTTACTACAGCTAGTTTCACACTAGCCAGGCTCCTGGGAAAAACAAAAGCAATTAGATGTCACAGGCAGCATCTAAGTGGCTTGCTAGGGAAATGGGGTCTAAACACAAAAGAAAATATAGAGTCTATGGATTTAGACCAATTCCGGGAAGACACTGCAATCAACTGCTCTGTGAGCATCCATTCTAATACATACCTCCCAGTTAGCTTTAACATCTAAAGGCTGAATGCAAGAGAATATTCACTTGTGCTTTGTTTTATTCTCCCCCACTCAGTTTCCCAGTGGGCATCCGGGCAGGGAGCAAGGGAGAAAGGAAACAGAAATAAAGGTTGGGAGAGTACTGCCAAAGGATAGGAAAGTCCACCTAAACGGGCTCATTTTGCAGGCTGCAAATCCAAGGACAACTGGTCTCCTGATAATCAGGGGTTCAATAAAACAGAGCATTCTACATGGGCCCAGAAGGCATTTTGCTATAGAGCATATGTTAGTGCCGTGTTTTTCCTACCTTGGTCTCTTCATAAGTGGGGCTGCAGGAAGATGAGCCCAAGAGACAAACATGATCCTGGACCAGGAGACCACCAAACTTGGGAACTGGTTAGGCCCAGAGAGCCAGTGTCCTGCTAGCCCTTTAAATGGCTTCTACAGCTGCTTTACTCTCTAGTCAGAGCAAATTATTGTTGAGGTGACGTTGCCTAATACTTCCCACCCTAGCTTCCTGGATGGTCAAATAACTTCGTTAGGCATTACATCCGCCCAAATCAATGAAGATGTATTCAGTGCAGAAACATAGTAGAGGAGATCAGAACCCCACACACTGAAACTGATCTACATAGTCTAAATTGAAACAACAGGTGATAATTGTTCATTCTACCAATAGGTGCCAGAAAAGCCTTTTTACCATGTGGAATGAGACTATAAATCTAACTTTCAGGTTTAAGTCCAAGTTTCCATATACCCTTGGCATGTTCCTTGTTGTGTCTAGAAAGTTCTAAAAGTCACCTTTTAGTTATTAATTCAGAAAGAGCACACAATTTTATTTATGCAATTAGGAAACAGCAGTTTTACAGCTACTCTGGAACTGCTTGTCCTAGATGGCTCTGATCTCTTCAGGCAGAGCATTCCACCTTGGCTGGGGCCATGACCAAAAAAGCCTTGGCCTTGGTGGAGGCCATTTTTATCTCTCTGGTTTGCCTCTGTTAGGTTCAGTAAAGTCTTTTGAGAACATACCGGGGAAAGATTCTTCTCAGCCCAAAGCATCAGGAACTTTCTGTGGGTCTGAGTACACCATGAATTACTTGCATTGAATTTTGATCCCTGTAAGTCATTCGGAGTGGCACTCTTTCATCTGAAAAGTTGGAGAAAACCCCCTCAGATTCTCTTCACAACACACAGAAAAGGAAGGCTCTTCAAGCCTTGGTTTGCTGTCTCCTCATTTCTTCCCTTTCTCTAGCCTCCAGAGACTCTGCAACTGATGCTTCTCTTTCCTTCCAGGCACAGGCCGACTAACTGCAGCAGCAGATGGTGAAGACGCTGCAAAGACCCCACCGCATCCCGATGTGTCTTTCATCCTGGGGACCATTGTGGGATTAGCCCTGATATCTTGGCTCCATTCGAGTGCTGGCTAATTACATTTGCTCACCTGTACTTCTCTTTGAAGATGTTTCCGTCATTCATTATGCAGCTCACAAGAAGCTATTGTGTTGCCGGAACACAGAAGCAGTATTTTATTTTTTTTCTCCCGGCCCCACACTCTGCTTCAAAAGGAAAAGACGCTTCCCCACTAGGAAATCCCAGTGATCAGGTACAGTTACCTGCTTCAGATAAAATGTATCACAGGAGGCTTCAAAAGGTAGCTAAATGGCCAGAAAGCAGAGTGCTGTCAACAGCTTGGAAAGCTGTGCCAAGAGAGAAAACAAATACGAACAAGTCCTGATCCATTTTCTTCCTGGCAGAAGAATAACAGGAGGGAGTTTCAGAGCCCAACGCTACAGCTGGTATTGCTTGGAGTCTTCTTTTCATGTGCCGGCTTCTTCTGACTGAGATTCAAATGACATTAATAGGATAACTTCCCAGCCACCGTGAAACCAGCAGGTGTGCACCATGCCTCAAGTGAGCCTGGGATGGCACGGACATTTGGTTGGTGCCAAGAACACCAGGCAATGGAAATACCATAAACTTTATAAGATAGTCAGTGAGACTTCATAGGATATACATGCGTTTTGTGGCACATTTTTTGAGAATGTATGACTAGCCCAAGGTCACCAAGTGAGCTTCCCTGGCAGAATGGGAATTTGAACCTGGATCTTCCAGATCTCTCTCTCTCTCTCTCTCTCTCTCCCTTCTGTGGATAGTGGAAACCCATGAGGACTCTCAAAAGTGAGGGATCTCATGTTTCCACCCCCTCTCTCCCTTGTCTTTGCTTTGCCATCTCTTTCTTGCTCTCTACCCACCCACCAACCCTTTTCTGTTGCTCACCTGACACTCTCTATCCCCGCTCACTCACCTCTCTGTTTTGTTCAGGTTTCCCTTAATCTTGCCTCCCGAATATTTGTTTCCATCTCTCTCTCTCTCTCTCTCTCTCTCTCTCTTCCTTTCTTCTGCACTGGCATAAACAGAGGCTTGGGGCCATCCCCCTACATGACATATTTTTTCTTCAAACCTTGGACTTCCCCCAGACTTCCTGAACAGTGCCCCCCTTCCTCTGTCCTTGGGCCCAGTGTGTGTGTTTTTTTTTCAATTGACACTCTATGATTGTATTCAGAATTATTTATTTATCTATTTATTTTTACTTTATGTATTTATTGTATTTATACAGAATGAAGGCTTACAATGAAGAAGAAGGAGGTGGGTTTTATACCCCACTTTTCCCTGCCCGAAGGAGTCTTAAAGCAGCTTACAAGTCATCTTCCCTTCCTCTTCCCACAACAGACACCCTGTGAGGGAGGCGAGGCTAAGAGAGCTTCTGACAGGGCTGTTTGACCAGATCAGCACTATCTGGGCTGCATGTGGAGGAGCAGGGAATCATATCCATCTCGCCACAATAGAAACTGCTGCTCTTAACCACCGTACCACACATACATAGCCACATATCCAGAGAGAGTCAAGCAGAATTCTGTTCAAAGTGGGGCATGCTGAATGAACTGTTATTTATTCTGCTGGCACTTTTCTCTGTTCTTATTTATATTTGCTGATTTCTCTGGTACAAGCACTTTGCCGCTCTTATCTCTCTTACAACAACCGTCTGTGATAAAATTAGGCTGATACTGATTTCCGCCTCCAAGTCGGCCAATGAGGGTCTTGCAGCCAACCCAGCTGTCCCTGGAGCACTGCGAGACTCCAGGATAATCAAGCTTTCGAAATCAAGACTCAGAAATTAAACTGGCGGCTTGCCTGCTCCTCGGCAGTGGTGGCTGCGCCGCTGTGCTGAGCACGTTTGCCAAGGAGAAGTGGCAAGAAAAGCCGGGCAAAAGCAAACAAACAAGTGCGAGGGAACAAAGGAGGAAACGGCCTCCTTTTCCCTGTTTAGACACCCGCAGAGACGGGGTCTCCTTCCCTCTGTGTCAGAATCTGGGCTGCTTCCCACAGCCTCTTGTAGCAAGGAAGAATCAGGACTAAAGTCAATAAGGCTGGCAAGGTACGTTTCAAATATGTTTCCAGGCTGCCGGTGAGCCAAGCCCCCTTTCAAAGCTTCCTTCTCTTCTCTTTTTCTTGGGCTCTAGTGATTTCTGTTCCCCTTTTGCCGCCTAAACATTGCTTACACAAAATAGATTTTCTGCCATCCCTTGTTTGGTTTGCCTTGGCAGCTGCAGCTCTTCTGTTTGATGATGTGTATCTTTCAGTTTGGCATCTTTGTTTCATATATACATATCCCGTTGTTAAAGGGGCTGTGGAATCCTTTTGGAAAGGGAGCCGTTTACCGAGGATACAAATCATTACAGAGTCTTTCTCGGCCATTTATCATCCTTAAAGACGTCTCCTTCGGATACAGCCATTCCTTTTCCCCAGGATATGCAAAGTTGTATTCTAAATCTCTCAAGAGAATGGATTAGGAGAGCCAAGCAAAGGCACCTGAGCTGAAGAGAACCAAAAAGCTGGCTTGTTAAAGGAACAATTTCTTCTCCCATCAATGCACTATGCAGCACTGATGATCAATGCCCTATTCATTTTTTCCCACATGGTTGTGCCAACCCTTTTTTACAAGGGTAGGTGAAGAGCTGGGAGGTGGATTTAAAGGTCAAAGAAGCCAAGGAAGGATTTTCCTTTTTGGAAATTGTAGAATTTCCTTTTGGGTAGTTGTAGAAACAAGCCCATCACCTTCATACCATTCCTCCACTAGCAGGAATTAAATCCATTATGATTAAACCTCAACAGATGTGAAGGGCATCATTCTAGGAGTTAATGTCATGCAATGAAAAAGCTTACAGCGCTGGTTCACTTGCTGCTCTGAAGGATGGTTTTGAGATCTTCCACACCAGTTTTTCTACAAGAATTTCTATTTTATTTATTTAAAAGTGTTTATTAGCCCCCTTTCTCTCTTGAGGGACTCAAGGTGTCTTAACAATAGAAAGAAACTCATATTTCAAAAGGCCGCCATAAAAGCCAGAATTAAAAGCAATCAAAAAGTCAACAAAAAACTCCAATTGAGGACTGCCAGTAAAAATTCATCAGTCAAATGCACTCCTAAATAAAACTGGCTTCAACTGCCTCCTGGAGATTGACAGTGAGGGGGCTGAGCACAACACCCTGGGGAGGTTGTTCCATAATTGTGGAGCTGCCACCAAAAAGGCCCTGCTTATATGCCCACCAGAACAGCCTCTTTAATTGGTGGGGCAGTTCATTGGGCCTATCCCTGCAATCTTAATTTCTGGGCAGGAACATCTGGGAGAAAACAGTCCTTCAGATCTCCTGGTCCCAAGCCATGTACAGCTTTAAAGGACAAAACTACGTTCTTGAATTTTGTATCAGATGAAGTGAGCCTTGAATCGTGAAAGCTTCTGCTGGAATAAACTTTGTCATTTAGGTGTAGCTGGATTCCTGTTTCATTTTTCTGCTGGAGACCAACACAACTACCCAGCCGGAGTTAAACAAACATACTGTGTTTCATTGGGGTATCTTAATGCTCATGGAAGATACCACATTAAAACCCATTGCATATCCCTCTCCTGAAACATGGGTGTAAGAGGTTCCACCTGGCACTTGAACTTGGAAGATAGAATTGTGCCTTGAACGTGCACATCAGTTCAATTTCCAGTCTCTTGGTCCACAAGATGGATATTTCATTAAAATGGATTCTGTATCTTGCATCTTTGCTGTCCCTGTCAAAACAGGCGTGAAGGGCAAACTGGAGTTTGAACTTGACACGGAGAAATGTGTTCTGAAAGTGGATACTGCATTTCATTCTGATAAGCTCTGTCAGTATTCAGAGAGGATATTTTGTTACTGGCAAACAAATGGAATGCTGAAGAGGCATATTAAACCAGGAAACCCCTTCCCCAACTTTCACCTTGGAAAGGTGGAGGGCTGGGGTTAAAACTTGTCAATTTCCAATGAGGAGAAAATACAGGTGGGAAAGAGTTAAGCTTCCCCCAATTCCTTGCAGCTGATATTTTTTTGGAGACCTAATTACCTGCCAGGGGCTCTGTTCATAGATTTCCAATGTCACACATTGTTTGGCCCTAAGAGAAGTCAACAAATGAAAGACCAGAGAAAGAGAGTCTAGCAACCCAGTGGCCAGGTGGAGGTGCCTTATCAGGCCGCTGCAGGAATAAGTTGAGGGACAATTAAAGATCAGGATGATATACAGGGGGAAAAAAGCTTCTTTGCTTCTTTCTTTAACTGCCCAATGAGATTTATGATTGGTTGTATGTCTAGAACGGATCAGTGATAAGCCTTTGCCAGCTGTCTTGCTTACCCCCAGCTCTAAAATGACGAACAATCCCATGACATCTCCTGGGGCATACGCTGTGGCCACCGGAGTCCAAAACATGCCCCAGATGCCAACAGGCCATTTCTTTTCCTCCAAGGAGGAATTAAAAGTCTTTGACGGAATGTCAGAATTCCAGAATATACACAGGGAATATCAATGGGGCCTGTCCAGGGAAGGCCTTAACGGGTTCTAATTGATAATCTGCTGCCACCAGAATTCAGCCCAAAGCTTCCCTAGCAGCTGCATGCCCCTCTCACTCTAGAAGGGCTTCTTAAGAAAACATTAAGGATCACTCACACATAAGTTTCTCTTGGATTTCTTAGGCTGCAGAAGGCAGAGGGAGAAGCAAGAGCAGTACCAGCTGCGACCTCACGGGGGCTGACGTGCTATTTAGCTGAGAAGTAAAAGGGATGTTACTCCTTATCTGATGCTAGACAGAGATCCCGATAGAACCGTATCGGCTGCTAAACTCCTGCCTGTCATATTTCCCTTTAGAAACTAACAGAGTTCTCTTTTAGGCCTTGCTCAGGATCTATTGATCAGAGGAGCCCTGAAAAGGAAAGAAAGAGAAAAGGAAGAAGTAAAGGTAGGGAAGTTTCATGGGAAGTGGCTTAAAAATTAAGAGTAAAGCCAGAGAAAGGGGCTTTTCTGGCTTTGAAAGATTCACCAAAGTGAAGCAAATCCTCCCCCCCCCCAAAAAAAAGCCAACTAATTTTGAAAGCCAACTAATATCTGCCCCAACTTGATAATGAGCTGCACAGGCAAAACTCCCCGGCTACCTTCTGGAATTAATTGCAGCTCGTCGATATCTCATTGCCAAGCCAATAACAAACGGCAGGGGAGAAGCCGGGGAGACATCAGAACACCGACCGTCCCTTTCTACTGTCACAATGCCTACGTGCTCCGCTCCAGGTGTGGCTCCGGGGAGAGGCAGGATGCTTCCCCAACCAGGCGTTCCTGCTGTCCTCCCACTGTGATCGAGCAGGGCTGGCTTTAATAACATTCCTTTTGTTCTGGCAGGTAATCATGGGCTGGCCCAGATAGCATCATAAATGTGCTCCTTCCTGATAATAGGATCTTATCGGGCCTTCTGCAGTGCACCGCTCCTTTTTTTTCCTTTATTTTTTCGGGGGGGAGGGAGGGATACGGCTTTAATTAAAATGACGATATTGAGCAGCCGAAGATACGTTTTGTGGTCCTGCAAACTAGCAACCTCACACTCTGCAGAGGGGCTAGGGAAATAAATGGCCTTCAGGTGGTGCGGGGTGCAAAGAGACCGAGGAGGCTTCGGTTTATGGACCACGTGTTGAAACAGATTCTGATTTTTTAAAGAACTCTCAAGCAAGTTGTCTTTAGATGATTTCCAGGAATACAGAGCAGTGCCGGAAACCACTGTCGTGATGGTAGTTCATAGTCTGACGAAGAGTGCTTGCACTCGAAAGCTCATGCCTTGAATAAATCTTTGTTGGTCTTAAAGGTGCTACTGGACTCTGATTTCTTTGTAACCAAGCAAGTCCTGACAAGTCTGGAGTCTGGAATAGAAGAAGAAGAAGAGTTGGTTCTTATATGCCGCTTTTCCCTACCCAAAGGAGGCTCAAAGCGGCTTACAGTCGCCTTCCCTTTCCTCTCCCCACAACAGACACCCTGTGAGGTGGGTGAGGCTGAGAGAGCACTGATATCACTGCTCAGTCAGAACAGTTTTATCAGTGCCGTGGCGAGCCCAAGCTCACCCAGCGGGTTGCATCTGGGGGAGTGCAGAATCGAACCCGGCATGCCAGATTAGAAGTCCGCACTCCTAACCACTACACCAAACTGGCTCAAATACAAGAGAAGGCACGTGGTCGGTGGTAAGGCTTCTATTGAATGATAGCGGCAGGGAGCCCTCATGCAATGGGAGGCTTCGGAAAGGGTGCTATATAAATATAATAAATAATTAAAATGATTGCCTAAGTTCAAGATGCTATGGTGAGATAGCATTGCACGATAAGGGCAACATTGAATGGCTATCATGTGATAGGAGAGCACTTTCTGAAGAAATCCACATCCCAGTACAACTGGCAAGCTGGTTTGGGCAAGCCCTTTCTGGCCTAGGTCTACTTCCCCTAACCACACATAGGTAGCTTTTAGCTTGTGGGCGTAAACTGTTGCCGAATTGCAGATGACGTATGCATTATGGTGACCCCATAAGATTTTCAAGGTAGGAGAAGTACAGAGGTGGTTTATACCTTTGACTGCTCCAGTGTACCAACCCCGGGCCTCCTTGGTAGCATCCCATCCAAGAACTAACCAGAGGCAACCCCTAGATTCGGGTTGGTAGGTGTGTTGGTCTTAAACAGCAGAACAAAACTGGAGTCCAGTGATACCTTAAAAAATTGTTCTAGGAATAAGCGTTTGTGTGCAAGCACATTTCTTCTGATACCTCCCTTTTTCAGAGATTACCTTGCTTAACTTCCAAGATCTGAGAAGATCAGGGTAGCCTGGGCCTCTACCTCTATAGACATTACATTTGAGTTCCTAAGGATGAACAAAGATGTCCCTCCCACCCGCCTTCCCTATATTATTGGTATATCAATAAAATTAGAATGTTATGCATTACATGTATGTGTGACGCTGCCTCCTAGTGGTTTGGTGAAAATCTATCCATTTTGTCTCCAGGATCTCCAGCAGAAGCCTTTTCACGTCACTGACCACGTGGTCCTTTTATTGAGAGATGCAAGGGACTTCACTGAACTTAGTGCCTTCTGCATGAAAAACATATTCTCTGCCTCTGAGCCCTGCCCTACCTACAAATGGTAGACTCTGTACACGTAAGTACCAAAGCACTGCATATAAGATCTATACCCCATGTATTTGCAGTGCAGTTCTACAAAACCACCTGCAAAAAGCTAAGAACCAAAACTGCTGGCAAAACAATACAGATGAATTTTGAAAGAAGCAAAAGAGAGAACTTTTGCTCGTCTACGTTTCCCAGGCCTGATTGTACCTTGCATTCGACTAAACTGGGTCTAAATGAGACCTTCTTGGAAATTGTGTGCCTCAGATTGTTGACCTCGTTTGTGAAAAGCAGGCTAATTGACTCAGGCCTCTGCAAAGCAACATCTTGAAACATTTGTACGACATTAGGAAAATCACAGGGAGTTTGCTGCTCAGGCATTTATTACTTGCCTGAAGAGGATCCTGGCTGTGTTCATTACATGGGGCAATCATTGCTAGTTATAACATGACCAATGTAATGCTAGGGAGACTGCAGTTGGTTTGAATCCCTGGACTCGACAATCAGGGGCAAGTGCTGTCATAATTAGGGACAATCAGGGAGCAAAGGCTGTTGAAATGAGGGGCATAGCTCAGAGCAGTAAGGCTGATAGGTTATTGCATGAGAAAACAATTAGTTCCTCTTACTGCCAATATCAAGTGATTACAGATTGCTTTTGATTGGGGGTGCCATTTCTCTCTCTTTTGCTCCCTGGGTTAAATCAAAGCTAGGAAAGTGTCTTCCTGTGCATTAGAAACCATCAAGTCACTTCCAACTTATGGCAACCCTATCGATCTACATTTTCCAAAACATCCTGCCATTAGCAGTCATACTCAAGTCTTGCAAACAGAGGTCCATGGCTTCTTTTCATGAATCAATCCATCTCACGTTAGATCTTCCTCTTTTCCTACTGCCTTCCGATTTTCCTAGAGTTATTGTCTTTTCCCATGACTCCTGTCTTCTCCAATTGTGACCAAAGCCACATTTGAATCATTTTCACTTTGAGGGAGAGTGCAGGCTTGATTTGTATTCAAACCCAGTTAATTGACTTTTTTGGTGGCCCATGGGATTTGTAAAACTCTCCCTAAAGACCACATTTCAAAGGGAAAGTAGCTATGCAGAAACCTTTCAACTGTTTATCTGGTGTCCATCATAATGGCTTCCGGATACTATTAAATGTCAGAAACTGTTGGGACTCTGTGTGCTTTTCGGCACGCCCAAGAAGCAGGAGGAGGGGGAAACACCAAGAGGTTGTGCTTCATATTCCCTTACAACATCCAAAACTGACCCTGCATACCTCCCTCTCTCAGGAGATGCTCATGTTTTGCCTCCACATCTTGTTGTCCTTGAAATAGTTTAAGAGCACATAGGAATGCTCCAATCAAATGTGCTTCCCCTCTCTTCCTTGTCTAGATGGTCCAAAGCTACCCATAAAGCTGCAGGTAAAACTAAAGAGCTTTGTCAGAATCAGAAGAAAAAGCTATAAAACATAAACTCAAATCAGGGGCAGAAGTATGAAGAGTGCAGGTAGTTCAGCCATTCATTTTAATTTACCCCACCCCCAACTATCCAAAGGAAGAGATATCCAAGCCCATGTGGGCAATGGCAACATGATCCAGAATAAGCAGAGGCCTTTCTCTAGGAACTCCCACTTTCAAGAGTCATGTGGGTTTATATTGGGAAGCGAGAGAGAGAGAGAGAGCTGGTTTTCACTTTTCACTACCCAAAGGAGTCCCTTCCTCTCCCCACAACAGATACTCTGTGAAGTAGGTGGGGCTGAGAGAGCTCTGAGACTGTGACTGGCCCACGGTCACCCAGCTGGCTGCATGTGGAGGAGGAGTGGGGATACAAACCCAAATCTCCAGATTAACTAAACAGCTACCTATAAGAACTTGGCTGTGATTCTAGATGTGTGGAGGCCCAGGTCACAAAAGTCATTTGCCAGGCATTCTTCCACCTCCTCCAGGTATAACAACTTGCACCATACAAGTCAGTACCCAATGTAGCCACCATGATCCATGAAACAGTCACCTGCAGACTAAGGTTTTTTTTCTAAACTAAATGACTATATTACAAACCCAGATTAATGTCCTTAAGTATTACACTATGCTGGTTTATTCTGCACCTGGTGATGGAACTCCCATTTGTAGACCTGTTCACCTGGATCCTTCTAAGCTGGGTTTCCCCCCCCCCATGTCGAGCAAATTGCCCCTGTTCTACAGAACTCTTAGTGGTTAGAGTAAGGTGACCAGATTTTAACATTGGTAAAGCGGGACACCATTGACCGGGGGGGTTCTTGATTAAAAATGTGGTCTATATGGAGCAACAAAAAGTTTCATAGAACGCAAAAATAATATTGTAATATATGTATCTTAATTTCAACATAAGTACAATTTTCCAGGTACCCCAGGTGTCCCTCCAAAAGTGGGACAATCTGGTCACCTTAGGTTAGAGAGACAGTATGAAGTAGAGCATTGAGTCCTGTATTAGGCCTTCAGATCCTTGGTGGAGGAAATGAGTATTATCATGGGACGGTACAATGTTTAGTCCGTGTTTTACCCATTTGAATTTTTTTACTATTTCTGTTACTCTTTTAAATTTAAAGTGCACGTAAATCCTGGACCCCCGGTTAGCTGTGAGTGTCCCTTTAGTTGTTTCTTTTGTTGCCACTTTAAAAATTAAATTTGGTAGAATGTTGGGTAAAAAGGGTTTTTTTTAGTGATTGAATGAATGAATAACATGATTACTCATACTTGGCATATGTTTTGAAAATGCTCAAGCTCTTTGGAGTGTTTGAAATGGCTGTTTAATGTAGAAGCACAGCCTGTCACTAACCTCCTAGTTTGCGAGATCTTTTAAAAGCATAAAATGTAGTTGCAGCATTAGAAACATGCTGGGTATTTTGTCTCTGTTATTTTCATATAAATAAGCACTAATTATCATCTTTTACCCAGTTCATTCTGGTTTTTCCCCCTTTATGTATTAATTACATAGATTAGATTTCCCCTTCTTTTGGATAGCATGTTTGTAAAACCATTACCTTACGGCTCGAGTCCTGTGTTGTCTCAATGCAAAAATTAACTAAAACGGATTTTCTCCCAGATATATGATACTGCCTGTTCTTTCTGTCCTTTGGTACTCCCCAAATATAAGTGAATGAATAAATGAATAATTTACAAATACAAATCTACTGGCCCCAACCTGGTGGAATGAACTCCCGGAAGAGCTAAGGGCCCTACCGGAGTTGTGAACTTTCCATAGGGCCTGCAAGATGGAGCTCTTCCGCCAGGCGTATGGTTGAGTCCAGGGCGGGTGATTCTGACTTTCCATCAGGGCCTCCTGGGTCCATCTAATTGATCTGGGGCCTCACTCCCATTAAGAAATCAGCAGGATGGTTGTCCCCCGGTTGACTACCCCTGCAATACATTATCTTTGGTCTGAAGCTTCCATAGCCAGTGAAAATTTCTGTGGCCTACTAAGTTGTCCATAAAGGGTGGCTGTCTAACAATCCTGGTGAACAAGTGCAGGGACTCCCTATGTATTCTATACAAATACCTCTACCTTGACTTTATTTGCTTTTGGTTGCATTTGACATTTGCGGTTATTGCTGAACCTGGCCTCTAATCCCTCTGCTTGTTGCCATTGTTTATACAGTCAAGGGAGTTAAAGAAGGAAGGCTAATTATCCAGGGGCTTTGTTGTTGCAGGCACTTTGATTCTGCCCAAGGTGGGGTTACCACCTTTTATATGACTGTGATCGCTCTGTTAGGGGAACAGAAATATCTTCATGATAGACGTTCCCCCGGAACAGCTGCCTACAGCTGAGGGCCTGCATGGTGCAGTGGTTAAGAGCGATGGGCTGTAATCTGGAGAATGGGGTTTCCTTCCCCACTCCTCCACATGAAGCCTACTAGGGCCAATTCCACGCTGGAGGAAAAGGCCAAGAGGGCACTCATATGGAAGCAGGGTTATTTTCTGCTTTTATATAATGCAGCTGCCAAGCCTGCCCCCTCCCGGTCCTGGTGTACGTTAGGCCACTGTAGCCCCGCTTTAAGGGAACACAGATATTTTCTGCATTCCCTTAAGCATTCCGGGGGCCAGCAGGGCCTAAACCGGCAGAGGCCCGTGTGGATGGGAAGAGCTGGGATTTCCAGGCCTGTCCTCCCTGTCCTATGGAGGCCCAGGGGTTAACACAAAACACTCCACTCAGCTCCGTGACACTTCACAGTGCTGTGGGGCTGTATGGGACATTTTGGGGATTTTTTGCAGGATAGTGGGGTTGTGATCTTGCTCAATCCCACCTTCCTGCACAAACACCCACTGTCACCCCATGGGATGGAACTGTTCTTCCATGGCTGCATTTCCCGGGAGGCACATTTCAGCAGCAGACTGGGTGCCATGCTAAAATCTGTTCTCCGTGGGGACTCAGAAAGTGGTGGAGTGGCTCTGCCACCAAAATGCATCTCCTGTGGGGACACAAGACACAGCAGAGCATGCTGCTATGCTGCAGCTCCCTAGCAGCAGCCCAAAGTGGCACCCCTGGTGTAGAATCAACCTGGGTGACCCTGGGCCAGTCCCTCTTCTCTTAGAGTTCTCTCAGCCTTGCCTGCTTCACAAAGTGACGGTGGTGGTAGCCACTCAAGAGACCAGAACTGTCCAAATATGCTTGTTCATCTGCTGAACCTGCTTGCCATCAAGTTCCCAGAATTCCAACTCATGACAGTATTCTCGAGAGGTCTTTTGGGTAGCCCCCCAGCCACACAGATGATGCAGGAGCATGCTGCCCTCCAGGTTAATCAGGAACCTCCTCCAGGGAAATTCAGTCCCTACCTCAAAATCCTTACAATAACACGTGGAGGTCATTTTTCTTAAAGGTTGAGGCTTCCCTATATTTTTATGCAAGTAAATGAAACCAAGGCCTTTTCTGTTTCCCCTGTCTTCTCTTATGGAAGTGAGAAAAGGGGGTAGTAATAAAGGAGCCCCCGAAGAAGGTAGATCCTTCCCATCTCTACAGCATGCAACAAAATGCAAGGTGCAGGAACAAAATTTGTTTCCCCCGATATCAGCAAAATAAGCTTGAGTCAGCTTTGGCAGGATTGATCTTCACTCAAGCTAGATTGCCCAAATCAAGTAAAGTGGACCCATGACAAATTAGGCTGCCAAGCGATGGATGGGGCTGCTTGCTTGTATCCTTACATGCTCTGTCTTAGGGCTTAACTAGATGAGACATAGCGAGATCCATGATCAGATCTTCCCAGCACTTTTGGGGGAGTGAAAGAGCAGCCTTCCTGAGCCCCAGTTTGGATCCAAGCCAAGGCACACACAAGGGTCTGCAAATTGACCCTTCTGCCCCCTTGTAGTTTTGATAATCAAACCTCCCGCTTGTTAGTCCCAGATGGGGAGCTGTAGGCAGTGTTTTTTCTTTGCAGGGCAACTTCTTCCCCCTTGCAGGGCAAATAACAGAAGGGCTGTGGTTGTGGTTTTATTTATTTTTATTTTTATATATTTATTTATTACATTTGTATACCTCTTTGACATTATATCGTCTTTTACTATTCAACTGTTTGCTGTTCATTGTTGCAACCATTGTCATAAGTTCCCAAGTGTTGAAAAGTCTCTGCTAATAACATGTGTACAATTGCTAGATATAGGCATATACAGTATTTGCTGGCGTATAAGACTACTTTCCCCCCCTGAAAAACATGCCTCCAAGTGGGGGGATCGTCTTATACGCCGGGTGCACTTCAGTTGGGATAGACATAGCTGCCCATAGTGGCCCATAGTACTGTATTTTGAGTGGAAATGTTGTGGGGTCGTCTTATACGCCCAGTAGTCTTATACGCCGGCAAAATAATTGTACTACCCCAATGCTAGCTTGAACTCATCAGATCTTGGAAGATAAGTGGGGTCAGCCCAGGTTCATAACTGGATAAGCAATCACCAAAGAAATCAAGGGTTGCTACACAGACAGGCAAAAGCAAACCACCTCTGCAGAATACTGCCTTCAAAATTCAATGGATTTTGCATTCAAGAATAAGTTGAAAAGAATACACAAGACGAAATATTAAAGAAGCAAAGAGAACCTCAAAGTAGCAGAGAAAGAGAAAGAAGTGCAGACCTTTGAGGATTTACCATCAGAAGAGGCAAAAATGTTACTTTCTGAGTCTGAAATAGATTTTTCAAAATGAAACAAAACAAAACCACTGGAAAATACCACTTGCAATAAAAGTATGTTTACCAGAAGCCAAAGGAATCAAAACTGAAGAACAAACCAGGCGATTGGCTGAAGAACTGCAAGCAGAGAATCTACCTAAAGGACGTGAGGGGAGCTCTTCAAGCAACTCAAAGCAAATGTTACTTAAGAGCTCAGAAGTAGAAATGGAGGTAGAATCAACATCAGGACAAAATGAAGAAATTAAAAATTGTATCGGTAAAAATTAATAGACTGAAACTTCCCGCAAAACTTCACAAAAACTTTTAACCAACTTAGAAAGCAAAACACAGGTATAATATGCCTACAAAAATGCATATAAAATAAATTACCTAGAGGGGGATTTCAGAGCAGTTCAGCAGTGGAATCAGCTGCCTAAGGAGGTGGTGGCCTCCCCCTCTCTGGTGATCTTCAAGCAGCAGCTGGACAGATACTTATCCTGGATGCTTCAGGCTGATCCTGCATTGAGCAGGGGGTTGGACTAGATGACCTGTAAGGCTCCTTCCAACTCTAATAAACAAATAAAGTATATCTTGCTTCATCTCAAAACAAAAAGTGTGGTGTAGACATTTATTTAAACAATTCACAGTTAGAAGTATCAACAAATTCACAATTGGAAGAATCAAAAGACCCCTTTTAACTGGAGATGCTGGGAGCTGAACTTTGGGGCTTTCTGCATGCAAAGGAGAAGCTCTTCCACCAGCCCCACCCCCTTCCCATGCTTGCTCTAAGGCAAAGTTCCACTGTAGCACTTTCACTGATTGGAAACCCTCTCTTATCCAAACCAGGAACACTTAGAATCCTTATTTGGGAGAGAAATTAATCACTTCCTGCCATATGCTATCTATATATTTTTGTTCTATAATTCCCTGTATTTTGGGGGAATAGATGTCTCTCAAAGCAATGACTTCCTGAAGTTGTTTACCACCGATCAGTTGGACCCTGTCCAAAAACTGCCTGGGGTCAGTCTGACTTGGGTTTTTTCCCCCCGTCTGCTGCATCACACAATATGGCACAGAGAGAGAGAGAGAGAGCAAACAGAAACCAATAAGGAATTCTGTTGCATATAGAGGCCCCATAGGTATTCAGGGGCCTTGACACAACATATACATGCCCAGCAAGGCGAGGAATCCCATGAGATATAACACAGTGAAGATGCGATCCTGGTTGCCCTGGCATCGTTTTGAAGCCTCGTGATTTCCAGCATTGCAAAAGAGACTCCTAGGCAAGAGAGAATTTGGGATAACTTCAATGCGCTGAACCGTTCTCATGGGTAAATTTTTGCCTCGTGTTTTGGAGATTTTCCTTCTTGTCCCCCCTCCCTTCCCAACACACACACACACAATCTGTTTTATTTCTTTCGGTAATCTTTTGGGGGGGGAATGTCGTATGCTGGAATGGGTTTTAATCAGTGCAGACGGAGGAGTTCTTGCCAAAGCGACAAGGAAAACAACATGAATAAAAATATATAGTGGTTGTCGTCTTATCATTACCATATGAATATCTACATCGCTTTCCCTGTAGAGCAAACTGCGGTTTGGGTGGGGGGAAGAGGCTTTGTACGCAGGAAACAATGCAGGGTAAGGGGCTCACCTCCCTCCCCCCCATCAATGGATTCTTATTGAGCCACATCTCTTGGCATATTCCCATATGTCAGTGATGAACATCAGTCATCCTTCTCCCTGTGGTGCCCCCCCTCTCTTTCAGCACTGCTCACTTGGCACTAGATAGATCATCGGCTTTTTCCATGACAAAGACAGTCTTTTGTAAGGGCTTAGCAGAGCAGGTTGCTATGCAGAGCTAGACAATAGCCAGCCCCCTCTGAACATCTCTTTTGCCTTGAGAACTCCATGGGGTTGCCATAACTCGGCCTGCCCTTTGATGGTACAAAAAAAAGGGGGGGGGGAAGGAAAGCTCAGTGTGGAGGGAACCAGCTTTAGGATAAAACCATCCAGGAGGCATTTGGTGAAGGGGACTTGTTGAGTCCTAGAGGAGATCAGCCCTGACTGCTCTTTAGAAGGCCAGATCCTGAAGATGAAACTCAAATACTTTGGCCACCTCATGAGAAGGAAGGACTCCCTGGAGAAGAGCCTAATGCTGGGAGTGATTGAGGGCAAAAGAAGAAGGGGACGACAGAGAATGAGGTGGCTGGATGGAGTCACTGAAGCAGTTGGTGCAAACTTAAATGGACTCTGGGGAATGGTAGAGGACTGGAAGGCCTGGTGGGTCATTGTCCATGGGGTCGCGATGGGTTGGACACGACTTCGCACCTAACAACAACAACAACAACAACAACAACATCTTGTTGAGTGTCCAGGCTAGTCCAGGCTCATTGGATCTTGGAAGCTAAGCAGAGCTGGCCCTGGTTAATACTTGGAGGGGAGATCACCCTGGAAGTCCAGGAGAGGCAAACCACCACTGAAGCCCCTCTGGCATCTCTAAAGTGCCCCAGGCCTTTGGTCTGGTCTTTCTTAGCTGGAGACGGCAAGCAGCCACAGCAGAATAAACAATAGAAAGCCAGATGGACCACGGCTTTGACTTGGCGTAAGCCAGCTTTGTGCAGTTTAAAGACTCCCGGGAAGCCCCAATCCCTTTTGTTGCAAACAGGTATGCTTTGCACTTCACACAGCTTTCTGCTCTGCCTTTCCTTCACAGTACACCAGCTTACCCTTCATTACAATAGAAGGCATTAGCGCCTTGTTTGTCTGCGAAAGTCTGCAATTCACCGACACAGATCCTACTGCTATTGACAGACCAAAATTGCATTATATCTTTGCAAAGGCGATGAGAACACTGGCTTGGCTTGCAAGGTATAAGGAGTAACTTTGGCTGAATGTGCAATTTGGGGAGGTTTATAGCAAGGGATTTAGCTTGAGCTGCTTGCATTTCAGTACATTTGCTAGCATCCGGAGGAAGCAACATGTGTATCACAATGACTTTTGGAGATTTGCTGATGGAAATATGCAGCAAGGCCCTTTGGCGTCACAGAAACCTACAGAGTCCTCTGCCCAGCTTCCTTGTCTGTAACTCTCAGGGGTAGTGTCCTCTGGCCTGTAGCTCCTGCCACATTAGCATCCATAGGATTAGGGTGCCCCTCAGAGAAAAATGCCTGTTATTGCCAGCCATCTCCATATCCTTTGCCAACTGTTTTAAATGTACTGATTTTCCTTTCTCAGTTAAATGAGTGCCCTCTCCAGCTTATTCCCATTTTGCAGGCAAGTATCTCAGGATAGTCTCCATGCCAAGAATGTGGGTTTCAGATATGTGTAGAGATGGAAACCTCTTTGTCTTCCTTTCAGGTAGTCCTTTCCCAATCAGATCGCTGTCTGTTGCTGCTCGATCTCAGGAGGAAGGGAGAATCTATTTCTTATTTTATTTATCATGCAATTTATAGCCCACCTTATTCCAAAGAGACACTTCCTAGTCTTGATTTTCAGAGCCTGTTTGGTAAACAGGAGTGCACATATGTAGAAATGACTATTAGCTTTGGAGCTGTCCATGGTCCTGCAACTTGCATCTAATCCTATCCCTTGTTGGCTCTCGGTTGCTTAGAGCCCTCATCACCTTGTGATCCCTTATGGCATGGTTGCTCCTGCATGAAAATTGCCTTGCTCCACAAATCCCTGCTCAAGGGGAAAGCAGGACACTTACTTGGATAAATCCACCTCTTGAACTTCCAGAGGAAGAAACTCTTAGACTCATCAAATTAGGCCAGGGTCAAGGACTACGCAACTCCTCAATGGCAAGATTTAGCAGAACAGTGGTGCTGGTCTGTTCACACCTTAATTTTAATACATATTCCAATTATAAGACATCTCAAGGTCCCCTTCCACTAAACGAACAGCTGAATCTGTTTGTCTCCACATTTGTACATCTATGGGAAATAATGCTCATTGTTTTCTTGATTCCTCACTAAATAAAGTAAGAATGCTGATAATCTGCACTCTTGCAATGCACAGAGATTTTCCAGAACATGGCATATTCAATGAATGAGTGCACCCTCTCTAAATTGCAATTTGGTATGCGGTCTTCAGTAGTCTGGTGAACCCTGGGATGCCTAGAAGAAGTCCCACTCTGAATTGTTGTCAACTTTTTAAATTCCCCTCAGATTCACACAAGGTACTGTGCCAAAATACTGTATTATTTTCCTTTGTAAATATACTGTAGGAATAAGCAAGTATTGAGATAAACATTAAGCCAAATTTATTTATCAAAAGGCCCTATTTACCTATTTCTGGTTGCTAACTTGGTGATAAGATGGGGACAAGGAAAGAGCCGGGATGTGGGTAAGTTAGCCTCCATCCTTGTTTCAAAGTTTTTCAGCAAACTCATTGCTGACACCAAGGGGCAGAGAAAAGCATTTCATTTTCTGCTTTCTTTTGTAGCATCTATACTGTTCACCAAAGGATAACTCAGATGAGCCCTCAGGTTACAATGCTGTTTTGCACAGAATCATAGAGTTGGAAGGGGCCCTACAGGCCATCTAGTTCAACCTCCTGCTCAGTGCAGGATCAGCCTAAACCATCCATGATAGATATCTCTCAAGTAACTGCTTGAAGACTGCCAGCGGGGAGGGGGGGGGAGCTCACCACCTTCTTTGGCAGCCTATCCCACCGCTGAACTGCTTTGATTTTTTTTCTGTTCTAGATGTAGTTTAAACTCATTTCTGTGGGTCCTAAACTCTTCTGCCAACAGGAACTGCTCCCTGTTCTCCTCTAAGTGACAATCTTTCAAATACTTAAAGAGAGCAATCGTGTCCTCTCTCAACCTCCTCTTTGCTAGGCTGAATACTTCCCTCAGCCTTTCCTCACAGAGCTTGATCCCCAGGATCATACTTGTTACTCTCTTCTGCACTCTCTCAATTTTGTCCCCATTCTTTTTAATAGAGGTCAATGAGGGTCATATGAACTTTCAGTTTTCTAGCTTTTAATAATTGCCTTCAGATCACAGAAGCTAAGCTGGGTTGGGCATGGTCTGTATTTGGATGGGAGACCAACATAGTTGCTACTGAGAGGCAGACTATGGTACACCATCTCTGAATGTCTGTTGCATGAAAGCCCTACAGTGTTGCTATAAGTCAGCTCTGACTTGATGGCAACCCCCCCCCCCCATAACCTTTCCATGGCTGTTTCGAGGATTACAGGATGGTCATTTGAGGAAGAAATTAGGCTTTTTTTCCTGACATTGTAAAATCATCCTAAAGGATTAGATATGTCAGCCTCCAGATTGTACGTGGACACCCCTTGGAATTACAGCTCAACTCAAAACTTCGGAGATCAGTTCCCTTCTGCACACGTTGGATAATGAACTTTCAATACACTTTAGAAGCAGATTTCCCTGTTCCACACAGGAAAATCCAGTTGCAAAAGCATATTGAGAGTGCATTATCCAGTGTGTGTGGAATGGGGCAAAATGGCTGCTTCGGAGGGAAGACTCTGTGGCATTGTACCCTACTGAGGTCCCTCTCCTCCCCAGGCTCCATCTCCAAATCTCCAAGAGTTTCCCAACCAGGATCTGGTCACCCTATCTCTCCATCTCCTACTGGTGGCCGGGGTGGCCTGGCAACTCTATATGGGATAGTATTATGGGGAGGGACTAGGGGGATCTTACAAATGTGCATAGTGCTCAGATAAATTATTATAGGTCTTCACTATGGAACCCTTTTGCTATGTTCATATACCCTTGACTGAAGAATGGTATACTCCTTCTGTCTGGGATGGTCGTCCTCTTCCACTGAATGGACAGCTTCGGGAGGGATACACATGGAACAGTGAGGGAGGTATGGGTCACCCACCAAGCCAACTAGATCAGCCAAATCTACCCTGGTGATCAATGGGGTGAGTGACAGATGTCACAACCGGATCACCCTCACATCTGAACCCTTTGGCTAGTGTTTCTCAAAATGCTATCATTCACTGTCCTGATATGGCGAATCCGAGAGGGGGCAGTATAGGAATCAATTTCTAAATAAATAAATATACCAGGGCTGTGATTCATTAGTGAGTATTAATGCTGGGCCAAATTTTTGCAATGCTCAGTTCCAGAGTTCCAAGCTGCTGTGTGCAAAAAAACGCAACAACAAAAAACAAAACAAAAAAAGCATGCACAAATTCTGCAGGGCCTCTAACAACCTTTTCTTGTGACTCGAAGGCCAAAAATGAGTACTTAATTGGTGAAAGGAGCTTTTTGGCCAGGTGTCCTTTTCTGAAGAGCTTAAACTTTAGGAGAGTAAAGGCGAGGGAACTTTCCCCTAAAAGATTTGAATTCACTGGGATCTTTCCATGGAAAAGCTTTGCATGGGATTAAAAAAAAAAAGAAAAGAGGCAGCCCTCTTTGGTTCAAAGAGTTCCATTCATCTGGGTGTGTCCTTTCCCAGACTCTCTAACTATACCCTTGCTCGTAGGTAGCGGCACCCTGCCAACTCAGATGTTCTGTGCTCTGCCATGCCTATGGACGTTCAAAGACACTCCTTGGCGGATCTCCTTTTACTGGAGAACTGAACCTTATCCTCGCCTCCGCACGCGCAGACCCACACTTTGAACCACAAGTTAGAAATGGCTGCTCAGCTGCTGGATTCCTGCTGTTTTCAGCTTCTATTGTTGCCTCGGAAAGAATAACCGGCATGCCGCTTGTTAATGATCTTCTCCCTCCCGGTAAGTTCAGAGAGCTCTAGAGAAGCGATACTATTAGTTAGTTATGAAAGGAGGGGGGAAAAAATACTGACACCTCTTGATGGATTTTTTTTTTGCATATTTGTAGCAGTTCTCTCTCTTTTTTCACAGCACTTTCAATAGATTGGATCTTGAACTCAATAGTGGCAACAAAGAAAGGCCTGAACTGATGACATATGTGCGTGGGTGGGTGTCAGATTCTAATTTGTGCCATGAAATTCTTAAAAGGGGGCGGGAAATAATAATTTTAAATTGCCCTCTCTGCCCATTAAAGGAACTGTGGAGTGTTTCCCCTTCTAGAAATGTCTCGATGTTATCTCGGTTCTAAGAGGCGCTTTGGGAATGCTGGTCCTCCACATTTATAGTGAAGAATAACTTCACCAATTCTATGAATGGCATTCGCTGGGAGTGAGCCTAAGGCCACCTGCTTGGGTCAGACAAGAGAAATGGGTTTCCCAAGGCCTCTGTAAGGCTACACAGGGAGAATGGCTTCCCAAGGCCACATAGCAAGTACCCGGGGGAAGTGGCTTGCCTAAGGCCATGGAATGAATTCAGGGAGAAAGGCCTAAGGCATGCAGGGAGAATGGATTGCCTGAACTGACCAAGTTCATACACACATGGATTGCCTAAGACCTCTTAGTGAGTTTAGAGAAGGCAAATGGCTTCCCTAAGACCATCAAGTTAGTGCAAGCAGGGTGAACAGCTTGCCTAGGGGCTCCTAGCAGGTGCATGGGGGAGACTGGCTCACTTATGGCCACTCAGTTGAATTCAGAAATGGAATAACTTAGCTAGGAGCCTAGTGCCTTCATGGTGGAGGGAAGGTTTCAATGCAGGGCCTGATGATTAGACTTCAAGCTCTAGTGATACACAAACTCTCAGTCCCCATTGTGCAGGGATCTTCCGGGAGCCATCTTCAATTTTGGTTACCTCCCAATGCTGGTGCATATTGAATTTAAGACCAGTTAGCCAGGTTCAAACAGGGAGCCTCCAACTGGCTCTGTAACTCAGCAGATTTTCCTCTGCCAGAATAAATCTAAACCACTTTTGCGGGGTTTCCCCCCCCCCCTTTCTTTTATTGTATTAACTTTGCCGTCTGGTGTTTGTCAATTGTGGGGAGTGTAAACACAGGGAGAAATTTGCAAAGAGTTGTGTCGCAATTCGTCTTGGGTTAATCAGCTTGAAAATAATATAGATTTTCATCTCCTCAAATGGGATGGCTTATGACTGCCCATATGGTGACTTTCTTTTCAAGTGAATGATGTGGAATCATTTCTGACTTTTTAAAACATACACACACACACACACACAAATCAACCCATATTTCCACCATCACAGGCAATGTGAGATCTGTATCTTTAGATAAAAGGTTTTTGCATCAGTTTTGATGAATATGAAGCATAATAGCACTGAAAAAGTAAAAGCTGCTTTTCATCTCTGTGAGGTACTATGAAAACAGAGTAAAGTGAAGGGGGTGGGGGGGAGAGAAATCTGTCTAGAATTTTGCCCGGGCTTTAAAAAGCATTTCTACACATTGAAAAGAACTGCCGTGTGATGCAGATCACAGGTAAACAAGTCCCAGTGACATTTGATGATGAAAGATAGGAAGAAAATGGGTTTGTAGATATCACTCGTCAGTTTTTTCCAGCTCAAACCAGGTACGACAGCAGGAGGTCTGTGTATTTAAACCAAGATCTGTTCCACTTGCAAAGAAAAGAGGCTGGGGGAGTCTTTTGTGCATCTCTTACCTCTCCATTTCCCCAGCCCAGCTTCCTTCTGGCATTAGAAGTTAGCCATTTAAAGCAGGGTTAGTCAACCTGTGGTCGTCCAGATGTTCCTGGACTACAATTCCCACGAGCCCCTGCCAGGAAATGCTGGCAGGGGCTCATGGGAATTGTAGTCTATGGACATCTGGAGGACCACAGGTTGAATACCCCTGATCTAAAGCACCCTTTAATTTGGAGACTTCCCTACTCTACCACATGCAGCCAGCTGGGTGATCTTGGGCCAGGCAAAGTTTTTCTCAGAGCTCTCTCTGCCTCACCTATCTCACCAGGTGTCTGTTGTGGGGAGAGGATGGGGAAGCAGTTGCAAGATGCTTTGAGACTCTTCAGGTGGTGAAAAGCAGGGTAGAAAAAACAGCTTTTCTTCTTCTCTAACCAGCTCAGAAAGAAGAAAAGTGTTTTGGGGAGGAAAGGCTCTCATGTAGTTCATTGGAAAGAGAAGGTGAATGGAAAAGCTAAGAGATGCTTGTAAACAATTCCCAGGGAAGTTTCTTCTCAGAGGGAAAGAAGACGAGATTTCGGAAGATGCTGGCCTTTGGGTCCCTGACCTGGGCTATCCCAATTGCATCAGCTCTTGGAAACTAAGCAGAGTCAGCCCTGGCTAATATTTGGATGAGAGACCCCCAAGGAATATCAGGGTCATGATGTGGAGTCAGGCAATGGCAAGCAATCTCTGAACGTCTCTAGCCTTGAAAACCATGTGGAGTTATCGTAAATCAGCTGTGATTTGATAACACTTTTCACCACCACCAACCGTGGGTCCCTACAATTCAAATTGAGCCACAATGTTACAGGATGTTCCACTGCTTCAGCATGGCGCCATTTTTCTGCTGTTCTGAGATACAATTTCTGGTGATGCAGAAAGATATATATAGGGGATGTACACACCCTATATGTTTCTGTCAAGTCCAGGGATACTTTGTTCAGGGATACATTTCCCCACATTAGTCTTGATTTTTATCAGGAACACCTAGGTCTGCTAGTTAGCAATTTGAAGAACACTGGTTCTTTGTGAGACAATCCTTGTGGTCCACAGGTTGAAGTGTCAAAGATGGACTTGGTACACCCGAGTTTAAATCCCCAAACTGCCATAAAGTTTGCTGGGTGACTGTCACAATCAGCCCCCAAAATCCCATCTCACCACCAAGGCTCTGAATCAGTTTATTCCGCACATGTTGGGTAGTGCAGAGTAGTTCTAAGTAGTTCAGCAGTAGAATCGGCTGCCTAAGGAGGGGGTGTGCTCCCCATCACTGGCAGTCTTTAAGCCCTGGCTGGACAGATACTTATCCAGGACGCTCTAGGCTGATCCTGCACTGAGCAGGGGGTGGGACTAGATGGCCTGTATGGCCTCTTCCAACTCTAGGATTCTATTATTCTAGTTCAGCAGTAGAATGGGCTGCCTAAGGAGCTCACCCTCACTGACAATCTTCAAGCAGTGGCTGGACAGATACTTATGGATGATTTAGGCTGATCCTGCATTTAGCAAGGAGTTAGCCTAGATGGCCAGTATGATTCTGGGACATCTAAACAGGGACATTTCATGTCATGGAATCAGTTTTAGACTTTTCATATTATTTCATATTATTCCCGTGAAATATTTGTTATCTTGAACTTATATTGCTCATATTCCACAAGCACTAGAAAACAACAGGCAGGATGTGTAGGTCAGTTTTTGTTAACTTGCGATGTTTTTGCACTATACTACAACTGCTACCTTGGGATCAAGGCCCTCTTTACACCACCACATTCAATGTAGATCAAAATGCCAGAAGGATTTATGTACAACAAGGGATGAGAAGGTTATCCTAACTTCTGTAGATGAGTTTCTCTTTATTAAATGTTCTGTCATGGCATTTGAGTCCCTCCAAAGTGATGTGCATCATTTAATTACATATTTGTATAGTCATATTCCATCTAAAAGTACAACAGCAGATGCCGTGGCACATGCTTCACCAGCATTTTTGCACTGCATAGGCAGATAATTTAAATTTGAAGCACACCCCGTTCTGGAGGGTTGATACGGCTAACAAAAGCAACACCCCCCCTCCCCTAGCAAAACAGAATTAAATTATATTTCATCATGTTCATTGAAATTCCTCTACCCTTTCCTAACATATCCCTGAGTCCCTAAGCATTGTCAGTAGCTCCCTGTACTTGCTGCAAACATAGAATATAAGAATGTGTGTGATTCTGCATGAAACTAAACCTCCACTTAGACCAGTATCTTGTTACCCCCAAGGGAAAGCATGCATGTGCTGTGTATAGCATGTGACCCTCAGTGCTTTGTTCCCTTAGCACAGTGGTTCTCAACATTCCTAATGCCGCGACCCGTTCATACAGTTCCTCATGTTGTGGTGACCCCCAACCATAACGTTATTCAAGTGTTCTTTCACAGAAATTAAACTGAAACTGACCAACGGCGTGAAGATCCATTGTTCATGATTGTATATAAATTGTATATAAATTGTATATAAATTGTATATAAATTGGCGGGTGCCTTCAGGAGAAGCAGGAGCAGTGGCAGTGCCCCTGTCCCGGCCAAGCTGCTTGCCCTGCCGCAACCCCTGTAACAGGGTTGTTCGACCCCAAAGGGGTCCCGGTTGAGAACCACTGCCTTAGCACATCATAGTAGTGGGTACTTGGCTTCTCAGCTTGGATAGTTCATGTCCAACTGCAGAGACCATGGTCCAAATCATGCTGTCGTAAAGCTAGGAGACAGCTTGGCGTAGTGGTTAGGAGCGCCAACTTCTAATCTGGTTTTCCAGGTTTGATTCCCTGCTCCACATGCAGCCAGCTGGTGATCTTGGGCTCACTACAGCACTGATAAAGCTGTTCTGACTGAGCAGTAATATCAGAACTCTCTCAGCCTACCTCACAGGGGGAGAATTCAGAAAGTTGAAGGTGGCTACACTGAGGTCTCTGGTAGAATGAGCAATACAGTTTAAATTGTTCACTAACAGGCCTTTGTTTTCATACTGGCTTTACGTTTAACTAGTGTAGTGGTTCGATTAGGAGCCTTTTGTGGCGCAGGGTGGTAAGGCAGCAGAAATGCTGTCTGAAGCTGTCTGCCCATGAGGCTGGGAGTTCGATCCCAGCAGCCGGCTCAAGGTTGACTCAGCCTTCCATCCTTCCGAGGTCGGTAAAATGAGGACCCAGCTTGCTGGGGGGTAAACGGTAATGACTGGGGAAGGGAATGGCAACCCACCCTGTATTGAATCTGCCATGAAAACACTAGAGGGCATCACCCCAAGGGTCAGACATGACTCGGTGTTTGCACAGGGGATACCTTTACCTTTACCTTTAGTGGTTCGATTGTCATACAGAGATCTGGGAGACACAGGTCTGGATCCCCACTTTGCCATAGAAAGTTGCTGGGTGACCTTGGGCCAGTCATACTTTCTCAGGGGGGCTGTGAGGATGAAATGGAAGAGGGGAGAACAACGTTAGACACTTTGGGGTCCCCACTGGGGGGAGAGACACAGTATAAATGAAGTAAATGTTTTTTTTAAAAATCCACCTCACCCACAGCTTTGTCTGCTAAACACCGTGAATAAGTTTATTTGTGTGTGTGTGTGTGCAGGATGGTGTGTATGCAACACGATAAAATTAAATCTCTAAGCAACCTGCATGTGGAAAATGGTGGTGGTGTTTATGTGCGTTATCCGTGGAGGTGAACCTGGCTTGTCTGATTCCCCATCACCTTTTGTATATATTCCTATCTCTAGCAACACACCACAGAAATTAAAGAACTAATTGGCTTCTAGAAATACCTCAGTGGATGCCTTTCTTATCGGCCATGCAGTGCTGCAAGGTGTGATTTATTATACATTGTTATGGGGTTCTCCCTCTTTATATTTGAAATAAGCAGACTTGAATCACACAGCTTCGGACTATCTCTAATTCATCTAGTGGCAGAAAGATGAGGGAGGAGGAGAGGGGCCGAAATGACGCGCGGGAAGTGACCTTTTCAAAAAAATCGCTAGAAAAACGTACAGTAGGGCAAATGAAGCTCATTCAGGCCTATTTTATATTTTAAGGGTTTTTAAATTGTTGTTGTTGCTGCTGTTAGAAAAAGCTCCCCAATGAGCATTTTATTAAGATGAAGGATGTGGGCATGTAATATCACTATAGGTTCTCCTCAGCAACATTCGATAGATTTTGGAATGCTGATGCCCAGAAAAAGAGAGGAAGGGAATACAAAATGGTGGACATCTTCTGATTCTGGCAACATCTAATGTTGTTCAGAGGAGAGTCTCTCAAGAATGCTTATCTGCGTTGCAGGGAATTCTAATCTATATTAGAAACTGTGCATTTGGAATATTAGATTCATTATTAATGACAAGTTTGATAACATGTATATATGAAAGAAATGTAAGAAGAAGAAGAAGAGTTGGTTCTTATATGCCGCTTTTCCCTACCTGAAGGAGGCTCAAAGCGGCTTACAGTCGCCTTCCCATTCCTCTCCCCACAACAGACACTCTGTGGGGTGGGTGAGGCTGAGAGAGCGCTGATATCACTGCCCGGTCAGAACAGTTTTATCAGTGCCGTGGCGAGCCCAAGGTCACCCAGCTGGTTGCATGTGGGGGAGCGCAGAATCGAACCTGGCATGCCAGATTACAAGTCCGCACTCCTAACCACTACACCAAACTGGCTCTCCAGAGCACTCTGCACAGGCTCAGAAACCTCATCAATGTAAAGAAAAATCTGGGTTATAACATTAGAAAACTGCTGTGCAAGACTTTAAAAAAACCTTAGAAACTGCATTGTAACGCAATCCTTTTTTTTTTTAAGGGCAGATTTTTTGGAACTGAGGAAGGGCAAGGGAGGGAGATGGTGATGAGGAAAGGGGCATGGCCAAATGACTCAAAAGGGCAGGCATGGTGAAAAACCCGAACACACACATTTCTGCCCCGAGCAGCCCAAAATTAGACCTCATTAGACCGCACTTGAAAAGATGAAATCGGGTTTTCTGAGGATTCCTTTGCTGTGGGGAAAGTGAGGTTGCAATCTGGCTCTGCACCTGAAGGAACGAATTTCAGTGCGAAAACAGACAAAGAAGTCAACCCTCTAAAAATGCAAAGCTGAATGATATCACTCGTGTGGAAACAGTCTGAGCCTAACCTCCCTCGCAGGGCTGAGATGAGGATGAAGTGGAAAGGGCAGAACTTGACCCACACACCTGAGCTCATTGTTAGGAGAATGGAGTGAAAAATGCAAGGAATACAATTTGTATGTTGGAGCCTGTTATTAAACACAAGCTCTGGGGCTGAGCCTTGGGTCAAATTAAGGCTTGCTTTGCCTTGGGGGACAGAAAATTCTCCCGTGAAAACATTCCCTATGAATGGTGGTGCCCAATGCCTCCTTTAAAGCCACCTTCCGCTCCTTTTCCCCTCCCCTCCCAACATTGTTTCCTTTCCCTTCCTCTACTGCAACTACATGAATAGCAAGAAACTCAGAACTTTGATGTCTCGAATAAAATATTCACTCAGAGACCTATCCGAGGGTGCATAATTAGGTGGACTCCCTGCAATCTAGTTCAGAATGTAGATCTGGAGAGAGAGAGTGCCGTAGTGTCAGGACCCCAAGGCTCTGAAGGTAAAATTCTAAGTGCCATCTCTCTTCCTTTTTTGCTGATGTGTAATATCTCACAGTAAAGTTGCTTTCTTATGTAGGCAGTTGGCTAGCCCTGGTGATGTGCCTGTGTCTATTACAGAAAGTGCTTGGGGTGAAGTTTTGGATTTGTCTGTCTCAGCAATGCAGAGTTTTAGCAGGGTCGGCACTCAGAATTTGCTCGGAGATTTGGAAACCTCCTGTATCGGAGGTGACCTCTGTTCCTAGGAGAAAATAGAGATTTCACACCCCCACCACCCACCCCCAGAAACTGCATTTCCTGAGCTGGCTGGGGACTTGGAAAACACTGAGAAGGTAAGACAAAAGGCATGAATTCAGAATAGATTTGGCTACTCTGAGACGGAGTTCTTGAGATTGTACCATTTCACCCAGCCAGTGGGGAATTGCATGTTTAAAAGTTCTGCCTTATACAAAACCACCTTTCTTTCAAGTAGAAGAGTTGGTTTTTGTACCCCGCTGTTTTCTAACACAACGAGTCACAAAGTGGTGGTTGCCTTCCCTTCCTCTCCCCACAATGGACACCCTGTAAGGTAGGGGAGGCTGAGGAAGCCCTGATAGGACTGCTCTGTGAGAACAGCTCTATCAGGACTGTGATGAGCCCAAGGCCACCTAGCTGGCTGCATGTGGAACAGTGGAGAATCAAACCTGGCTTGCCAGTTTAGAAGCTGCCACTTCAAGCTGGCACCAAGGAAGGGGACATCTTATTGGAGCCACCCTGTGGTTTATTTAAATCAGGGTTTCCCACCATTAGGGTATTGAAGTACTCAAGGTGTGGAAGACTTCTTCCACCCATGATGAGCACTGTTTGCATGAACCTTCACCCTCATGGCACAGAGGGGTTCATATTCAGTAGGGCATAAATGTAAGCCCTCAGCCAAGCAGCTAAGCGTGAGCACAGACAGGTGACTCATACAGTGAGTACAACTAAAATCCAAACTCAACAAAGGAGAGGAGTTCTCATTCACGAGGGTATGGATCCTCAGCTGAGACATCTAGTAGCTAAGCCCTTCTGTGGTATGATCAGAGAGAGAAGGTGGCTCTAAGACCTGAATACATCTAGCCCCAGCAGTGGGGACAGGAATTCACAGAAATGGAAGAATTGTGCCCTGCTTACCTGTTTGCCAAAAGCCGATAGAGGAGGGTGTGGAGTTCCGCTGAAGGACCATATAACGCTCTGATCCTATAGAACAGAATGGGAAGTCTTTTATTGGTAGCCAGCAATGCCTGTTGAGCTTTGAAGGGCTCCTAGTTGTGTTTCCAAGGCTGGAGAAGTTCATACACCCCCCCCCACCTCCAATGTTGCTTTGGTGTTTTGTAAAAAGTGTAAATGAGAGGAGGTGATCTGCCTGGAAATATTTCCATTCACAAACCACCAGGAGCAGCCTGAAAATTTATGGAATGTTTGTGCCAGTCGCCCTTCCACAAACACTGCTTCACAAACCAGCCCAATTCATGCTGATCTTTAGTTTATGAGCCAGTTCCTTCCCATCCCTGGTGACCATGGCTCTTCAGTAAATAACTCTATAGATCAGGGGTAGTCAACCTGTGGTCCTCCAGATGTTCATGGACTACAATTCCCAGGAGCCCCTGCCAGCATTTGCTGGCAGGGGCTCCTGGGAATTGTAGTCCACGAACATCTGGAGGACCACAGGTTGTGACTACCCCTGCTTTAGATAACTGAACGGACTTATTGCCTTGCAGGATCCAGCAGTACCATGATGGCTGCCACTCAAAGAAGTATGAATATATCTTGTTTTTGTTTTCGGCCTGGCCACTTGTGCTCACAGGTGTGAGAATGGACATTTTGTAAGCATCATTTACTACTAATGGTTGCTCTTAATAAACTGATGTTTCATGCATGCCATTGAAGGTAGTGGCTGCAACCACCTCTTGTGGAATTAAACCCCACAACTTGATGTCATGGAATGTGGGACGTTCTTGTCTGAAACTATTATCACACAGCTTCACTGGAGATCCTCGAGTTCTTAAATGAGGAGGGGACAGTGAGCTTTTCCTCTGAATCTCACCTGATTCAGGCATCCTTAGAGCACAGAGGCAAGGGACATGATACCGACGGAGCAATTGTAAAGGTAAAGGTATCCCCTGTGCAAGCACCGGGTCATGTCTGACCCTTGGGGTGACACCCTCTAGCGTTTTCATGGCAGACTCAATACAGGGTGGTTTGCCAGTGCCTTCCCCAGTCATTACCGTTTACCCCCCAGCAAAGTGGGTACTCATTTTACCAACCTCGGAAGGATGGAAGGCTGAGTCAACCTTGAGCCGGCTGCTGGGATCGAACTCCCAGCCTCATGGGCAGAGCTTCAGACTGCATGTCGCTGCCTTACCCTGGTAATGGAGTCAGTTTATCTCTACTATGCTTTGTTATGTATCCATGTAAAGAAAATTAATATGATAATGACATCTTAAATCTCCAGTGTTCAGTCATGCAAGCTGAGGGATGGCGGAAGAATATAATCAAGAATGCAAGCAGAACCTCAATGCAGATCTTTCCACTCTGTATCTTATTATGCTCCACATAACTGTCTAAACTGGACTTTGGCACTTTTGGGGACACAAATGAATCTGTGTGCATTTTTTTCTACGATTGACCCTGGGTAGCTAGGGGCTGCCTGTGAATCCTGTGTGGCTCCCCCTTCCCACATACCCCGGGAGACTGGGAAATTGTGTGTTTTCCATGCAATTGCAATAGTGCTGGGTAGAAGGGGACTGATCATAGCAGGCAAATGGTTGATTAATTGCATGAGATTGTTATCCATTGTTATCCATAACAGCTAAATAGAACTTCCATGTTTAGTGGCAGTATACCTCACATCTGCAGAAGACCAAAATCGACACCATTGCTGCTGTTTCGTTAACTTTATTTAAAAATATTGATTTTAAATTATACGTTATGATTTTTACTGTTTTAATTGGATGTAATGAATGTCTTCTGACCCTGCGTTGTGCACTACCCCAAGAGGGGCGACATAGAATTTAAATTATTATAAATATTTAAATATAATTGATGGGGGAGGCAATGTCAGCGACAAGTCCTGCTCTGTGTCACATTACATCTGAAAATTGTTGCGCACAATTCCACATCATCTTGTGCAACTTTACTGTGGCACTTGAGTGCTAAATGAGCCGTTCTAAGCAAGTCTATGAGAACTCCTACTCAATGGTGCTTACTCCCAGGGAAATGTTAGGGCTGCGCTGTAAATTGGATAAAGCGACAGGGTCGGAAGCAAAGGCACTGCGTGTTGACACAAAGACAAACTTTCCAATCTTTAAGCACATTTACTTAGAAGTAAATACAATTGATTTTTCAGTGAAATTTACTATGAGGTCAGGCTCTTAGGACATGTTGACTGAAAAGCAGTTGATTTACCACTCTTGTTTTTTCACTATGAAGGGGATACAAACTGTTTTATATGCTGTGTACACAAACTGGGATGTGCGTAAGCAGGCTGGCCCCTGGATGGTGGGGTGAGCATCCTTGATCCTGTTCTCTTCCTGCAAGCATTAAGCCTGCACATATATGTTATAAACAGAGATAGGTCATGTTCATTGTTATAGTATAATCTGTATATTTGTTGTTAGTTGCGAAATCATGTTTGACCCATCGCGACCCCATGGACAATGATCCTCCAGGCCTTCCTGTCCTCTACCATTCCCCGGAGTCCATTTAAGTTTGCACCTACTGCTTCAGTGACTGCATCCAGCCACCTCATTCTCTGTCGTCCCCTTCTTCTTTTGCCCTCGATCGCTCCCAGCATTAGGCTCTTCTCCAGGGAGTCCTTCCTTCTCATGAGGTGGCCAAAGTATTTGAGTTTCATCTTCAGGATCTGGCCTTCTAAAGAGCAGTCGATCTCCTCTAGGACTGACCAGTTTGTTCATCTTGCAGTCCAAGGGACTCGCAAGAGTCTTCTCCAGCACCAGAGTTCAAAAGCCTCAATCTGTATATAATATTGTGAATTATTATTTCCTTTCCAGTTATACAAAAGACCAGTGCATTGCTTATTTCTTTGATTATGTACATTAGCTGGGAAGCTGCACAGTTCACAAGTGTTCATCAAGCCAGTGCAGTGCAGTGGTTAGAGTGTCAGACTAAAATCTGGGACACCCGGGTTCAAATTCCCATCCCACCATGGAAACTTCCTAGGTTACCATGGATAAATCTTACTTCACAGGGTGATGGTTGTGAGGATAAAATGGAAGTGAGGAAAAATTATTTCAGTAGATGTGACTTACTGGTAGAGCATCTGCTTGGCATACAGGTTTCAGCTTCTATCCATGGCATCTCCAGTAAAAAAGGATCAGGCAGTAGGAGATGTGAAAGATTTCTGCCTGGGAGACCCCAGAGAGTTGCTGCCAGTCAAGAGTAGACAGTTCTGATCCTCATGGATTAGCTGTGTGTGTTCATGGATCATGTAGTACTGTAGGCTTTGGTTCTTATTGGTGACAAAAGTAGAGTATAAGTATCTAAAAAAGTTTACATTAAATCATTTATCATCTCGTCAGAGCCCCAAATCCAACCCCTTGCTTCAGCTGGCATGCGAAATTCAGAAGAGTTTCATTCTGCTCCAGTATTAGACTTATTGACTTTTGCAAAATTTTAATCCATCACCTCATTTCTGTTGGCATAAACTGTAGTGACAGTTTTTCTTCCATTTCTGCACTCCTGGTTTTGTATTTCTTGCAAGGTGTTCAAGACCGCTATTGCCTTGTTTTCTAATTTTGCAATCCAGCTTTATTCTGTTCTTATCACATTGCAAGACTTTATGGTTTGCCTCGAGAGCCAGGCAGACGATTAATGAAGTAAATAATGAAAATGGCCTAGAGTAAAGATGGGCTTGGAAACATTTTAAATCTACTCATTTCCCCCTCTTTAATCCTCCAAAGGGCTCAAGGTAGCATACATGTTTCTCTCATTTTATTCTCACAACAACCCTGCGAGGTGGAGAAAGACAAAGGCTAGTCCGAGTTCATTCTGCTTCCTGGCTGAATGGAGATCTCAACCCATGTGTTTCAGACATTAGCACTGCCTACTAAACTACAGCTTGGTGTAGGAATTAAGAGTGGTGCCTTCTAATCTGGTGAGCTGTGTTTTATTCCCTGCTCCCCCACATGCAGCCAGCTGGGTGACCTTGAGCTTGCCACAGCCCTGATAGAGCTGTTCTGACTGAGCAGGAATATCAGGGCTCTCTCAGCCTCACCTACCTCACAGGGTGTCTGTTGTGGGGAAAGAAAAGGTGATTGTAAGCTGCTTTGAGGCTCTTTCGGATAGAGAAAAGCAGCATATAAGAACAGACTCTTGTTCTACATTGAATCCCTCCATCTTCACAAAATCCACCAAGGTGGTAAACAAATTAACCATAAAGTTACATTTTAAAGCCCCTTAAAAACACATAATTAAAACAAAAGCAGAGCTGAAATGCATGGCAGTGGTGGAAAATGCCATCTCATCTATGGCAACCCTTCATTGGGTTTCCAAGGTGATGCATTAAGGGGGGGTATGCCACTGCCTGCCTCTGTATAGCATCCCTGGATCAACCCTGCTTAACTTCCAAGACCCCATCTAAACCATTAGCGCAGGGGTAGTCAAACTGCAGCCCTCCAGATGTCCATGGACTACATTTCCCATGAGCCCCTGCCGGCTCATGGGAATTGTAGTCCATGGACATCTGGAGGGCCGCAGTTTTGACTATCCCTGCCGCCTCTTCAAAATCAAGAAGCCCCCACCCATGATATATTCTGGAAACGTGAGGCCACTCCCCTTGATATATTCTGGAAACAGAGTTAGTTTAAATGTTATTTTTCAAAAATAATTCATTGCATATGCATTAGCAAATTGTTTATTGTGAGCCGCCCTGAGTCGGATTGGGAAAGACGGCATACACGAATAATGATTATATTGGCATTCCGTTGCTCTCCCAGGGAATTAAAGGAAAGGAGGTGGGGAAAAATGGAGAGTGGAATCCAGGTTCGGAAAGGAAAGTGAAACGGGAGGGAAAACAATGAGGAAGAACCAGCCAACGCGCGGGAGGAGAAGCAACAATTTTAACAAACGGCGGGCGAGGAAAATAAAGCGCGCTCGCGGCGAAAAGGCAGCCCGAGAAAGGAAAGGGGGGAAGGAAAGAAAAGACGGAGCAGCCGGGAGGAGAGCGCGAAAGCCCCAAGAGGGCGCGAAGGGAGGAAGGAAGGGGAAAAGTTGGCATCGCCAGCGGCTCGCTTTGCCGCCCTGGGCTCCGCACTCCCCGTTGAGCAGCAGCAGCAGCAGCAGCAGCGCCTCCGACCCAGCGGCCATCCCAGCCCGGCGGCCGAGCACCCAAGCGCCGCGCGCCCTGCGCACCTTTCCGGGCTGGTGGCGCAAGAGCCGCGCTTCTTCCGTGCCTGCCTGCCTGGCCAGGCGCCTGGCTCCCACGCCGGTGGGGCTGGCCGGCCTCGGCCCGGGCCCCGCCCCCTCTTCTTGTCGACCGCTGGCCCCGCCCCGCCCTCGCCTAATTGGCTGCCGGGGAGGAGGGGGGTCTCCTCGGGCGGCAGGCGCGCGGCTGCCGGCTCCAGTCTGGTGCCGGGCGGCGGGCGGGAGAGGAGCTGGTGGCGGCGAGGCAGCGCCTGCTCGCGGCGCGGGGACTTGGTCGGCTGCGGGGCGGCGCACCATGAGGGCGGGAGGTCGGCGGCGCCCCCTCTGGCTCGGGCTGTGGCTGCTGGCGGGAGCGCTCGGCGGGGCCGGAGCCCTGCGAGGTGAGTGCGCTCCGAGGCCGGGGGCGTCCGAGGGCCGCTCCGGATTGGGGAGGGGGGGGGGATGGCCCACCGGTTGCGCCACCGCGGAGCGGGAGAGCGGATGGCTGGGTGGCGTTGGGGGGGGGCACGACACGACGACTGCAGTGCTCGCCAAGGATCTTCCCACTTTCCCCCCCGCGAAGGGCCAAGCGAAGTGACTCCGGATCGCTCGGTGCGGCTGGGCTGCTTGGGCTGCCCCATCAGATGGGCGTCTCTAGGAGGCTGCTTCTGCGGCAGGGCATGGACAAGCGTGGGCGCGATGGAGTATTTATGATGATGATGATGCTTACTGGTTTCGGGAAGAGCCGGTGCGAGCATGGTGTTCAAGCGTGTCGGGTGTGTGCGTGTGAGCATCTTCCGCGGGCGACAACTTCGGTCCCCTTGCGAAGCGATCCCCTCCAGGCAGCCGCCTCTTCCTCATTTCACCAAATAGCATCTTTTTTGGCCCCGGCACATCCATGCGCAGGTCACTTCTCTGGCGTCCCGCCCTGCAAAAAGGGTTCCCACGAACTGCACCGACGGCCCACACCGTTCATGCGCGGGAGGAGAGTTCCTCGCAGACTCTCCGGCTTGCGGGATGCGCATCTGTCACAGTGCGGAGGGCAAGCCGGCTATTGGGAGCCTCCACCGTTTTCTGGAGTGAACGAGATTTTGGCTCCATCCATCGGCATGGCTCGGGTTTCCCTGGCGCTTGCGAGCCTGTGTGTTGGTATGGAGGCTGGTCGTTTCCCTGCAGCCGCTCTGGATTATAATCAAGGACTTGCCAGCACTAGCCTGCATGTTGCTCATGTCAACCCCTTAAGTGGACCACTGAGACCTGTCTTCTCCCTGTCCGTTTACCTTGGGGTTTGGGGCGCCACCTGCAACCTGTGACACCGGTCTTGGGCAGGTCACCCTCCAGCCCCAGTCGCTTCTCCTTGTCCAGTCTGTCTCTTGGAAAATGACATGCGCTGATTTGGCCCGGGCAAAGGAGGGCATTGAGGAGACATGTGCATCAAGGGGTCTGCTTTTGCCGAAGGTCTCTGGGGGGCCTAGAACTGAAGCTGAGCCAAACGAGAAGTGAACTTGTGGCCGAGGAGCCGAAAGGACCCTCTTCTGTCCTCCCCCCACCCCTTTTGTGTGTGTGTTTTATGTAGGGCTTACGGGAAGAAACCGTGCCTATAAATTTATCCTGCCAAGCAAAATGTGTACCAGGAGGGTGGGAGGTTAAGGAGTTTGACCCTGCGCCGCTCAGGAAGAATATCCTGAGTGTGAATAAATAGGGCTGGGCCAACGCTGGCATCTGGAATCCATCCTCGCCTGATGCATAGCAACGTCCCTCTTCCTCCTCTCTGCTGGCTCTCAAAAGCTTTTTAATTGCAGTTTACCACCGAGCCGGATGCTTTGGGTACCTGGCTGCTGTGGACTTGTTTTTAGACGTGGCTGTGAGAGATGGGAGAGTATTTTTAGCCCCATTGCAGCCTCTTTCCTTGGGTTTTTTTTTTGGGGGGGGGGGATTGCTATATAGTGTGCAGCCAAAGCTGTAGCCAAGCACTTAACCCTGGCTACTGATCCATCGAGCTGCACAATTACAGTTTATGAAGTTGTCTTAAAGCCACCTAGAAGCGATCGGGCATTCCACAGGGGGGAGTTCTCAAGTGGGGGGGACGAGGGTAGCAAGTGAAATTATTTCAGAAGCATTAGGCGATGCACCTAAATCCTGTTCAAGTTGCATGTGTTGATGAATTCTCTTTCAAGCTCCCCCCCCCAAAAAAAAACCCCTCTCCTGTTTATAGGCTGAGTAGAACAGAACCTTGGAAGGTGCTGGTTTCATTGATTTCTTAAGGCACAGAAGCCTGTAACTTTGAAGTGCTACACATGAAACACCCGTTTCTTTTGCAGTAGCCAAAATATTCTTGCTTTTTTTCTCCCTAGCCTTAAAGTCATATCCATGCTAAAGTTGGGGGGAACGGTTTAGTTCAGGGGCAGTCAACCTGTGGTCCTCCAGATGTTCATGGACTACAATTCCCATGAGCCCCTGCCAGCGAACGCTGGCAGGGGCTCATGGGAATTGTAGTCCATGAACATCTGGAGGACCACAGGTTCACTACCCCTGGTTTAGTTGATTGTTTAGTTGTTTAATTTTTTGCTTTGGAAAAAGAGAGCTGCCAGTTAATGTGGAACAGCATATTTTTCAGTTGTCCAATGCAAGGGCTCACCTTCCTAGAATCTTACCAGAAGCTCTCTTCTTCCGTCACTTGCCAACCAAGTCAGCATCAGAGAGGGAGGCTAGCCTTGCCTGAAAAAGGATCTCAGTGGCCGGTACCCATCCCGATAACTTGTACTTTGCAAATGCAAGAGAGTTAGTTCATTTGAAATCTTGGCTTGAAGAACAGCAGCCCCATGTCATCCCCTTGTCCATCCCCCCCCCCCCCATTCTTAAGGTGCGTGAGGTCTTGAAGTTATGTAGCAACTATAAGCTAATATTGTTGAGATAAAGGTGTGTTAGTGGTGTCCAAACAAAAGAGAACTATAAGCTTTCATTTGAAGCAGTCACTGGGGATATTTGGAGGATGGAGAAGCTTGCCTGTCAGTGAGGGCAGGTCAGAGGCTGAGCTAGTATGATTGATTCCTCACAACTTTGGGTTGCTTTTTCTGAAACAGAAGATGAAGGCTCACAGTATGTTTCTTGTAGGCCATGTGCTTGGCCAAGAAACATTCATCAGTACTGAGATGTTTACACACTCAACCTTAGGGCTGTGGGTCTCATTGATGTCTTTAGAATTTTTAATAGGTGTATTTTATGATTTATTTAACAGCAGATTTATTTAACATCTCCTTTTTACTTTTTTTGTGGGGTGACTATTTTTTATTTACTGGAATGCTTGCTGATTTGCAGTGCTCTTTCCCTACTTGGTTTAATTACTGTTTTTCTGCTTGGAATAAAGGACATTATTAAAAATCCCAATGGCTTGTTAATTTTCTGAAAAGAAGAGTGCTTTCCCCACAACATTTTGCATTTGCACACCAATTTCTGCTAGTTGAATCAATTCATATTCATATTTTTCTGCTAAGGTTTCTGCAGTTTGGTGACCACACTGGTTATAAGTAATAGCTGGAAGGTTTCTTTCTGACTCTGCCTTTGCATTGCCAGTTCGGCTTGAGGTCCCCTGTGCGGCTTCTGATTTCTGGCAATAAGGCACACTCGATAAACTCATTCATCGGCGATTATGAGAGTCTGCTGGGGTGGTCAGGTGCTGCCGTGTGAATTCCGTTTGTAAACTCAGATTTAATAATACCAAGGGCAGACATCTCAGTGTTTTTATTGCAACTTTTTGTAAGGTGCTTTGTAACTTCTATATGCCTCATTCATGCAGTAATCTTGTGAGGTTGATCCTGCTTTTACTCCCAGATTATGGACACAGTTTGGACTGAGAGCTCAAAATGTTTTCTAGGCCCACCCCATAATTCTTTGGATAACCAAAATGTTGGGCCTGGGTCCTTATTATTGTCCCAAGTTCACAACATATTCAGAACTGGATATGCTTGTGTGATTTCCATCATCTTAGCAGGGACAAAATAGAATTCAACCGACTGTATGTTGCTAGAGGCATTGGGTAGGTGGACAGCATTTGGGCTTTTGCTTAGGTGGCATTTCATATCTGTGTATCATCACAAAGTTGCAGGGAATGTATTTAATCACCTTTTCCTCTTGAGATTCAGTTTCATCTATAACATGCAGAAATTCTTCTAGCTTGCAAAACTGTATGAGGAATGGATGGGGGAATAATTGGTACGCTCAAACATTTGAGTAATATGTGTTTGCTCATGACAATGATCTGCAGGCCAGTGCCTGTTGCTAGAATTAATATCGAGTAGCTGGATGTTTAACATTCTGATATGTTTGCCCTTCATGTCTGTAGCTGGCCTTGCTGTGATTTCAGCAGAAATTAGCAGTAACACTTTAAAAGTCAGGGTGGTTTTTTTTTTTTTTTGTTCCAGTATAAACTTTCGTGGACTAGAGCTCAATTGTAGGTATAAGTCCATGAAAGATGATGCTAGAATTTAAAACTTGTTACTTTTTAAGGTCTATAACTCTCCAGCTTTATATTATTTTTGGCTTAAGGGGAAAAGTGTCTCACAGCACCCGTCACCAGCCTCTGCTCTTTGCTATGAGTTGTAAGGAAAAGGGGGAAATGAGACTTCAAGACGAGGCAGACCACATTTGAGGTGGTAGAAGGGGAGAAATATTACAAGTTTGGACTCATATCACTGTCATTCCTAGAGACAGGGGGAAGAAATTCTCATCACAGGGATAGGTCCCTGTCTGCTACATTCTATTCTTCCTTTCCCTCATGCACCTTAGGGTGATTCTCTCTTCCGTTTTGTCCCATTTAACTACCCTAGATAGGTAGGTTAGTTTACCTCATGGGCATCATTGCTAGGTAGGGATTTGAGGTGGGGTCTCCTAGCTCAGCACTCCAAGCACTACACCAGCTAGGCTGATATCATCAACTCTGCACCCTTTCTTTTTCTTTATACTGTATCTAGAAAGGGGAACATAGGATGTCCCACCCTAAAGAGAACCAGTTTGGTGTAGTGGTTAGGAGTGCAGACTTCTAATCTGGTGAGCCGGGTTCAATTCTGCGCCCCCCCCTCTCCCCCACATGCAACCAGCATGGTGACCTTGGGCTCGCCATAGCACTGATAAAACTGTTCTGACTGAGCAGGAATATCAGGGTTCTCTAGCCTCACCTCCCTCACAGGGTGTCTGTTGTGGGGAGAGGAAAGGGAAGGTGACTGTAAGCCGCTTTGAGCTTCTTTCGGGTAGAGAAAAGTGGCATATAAGAACCAATTCTTCTTCTCCTTCTCCCTTCCTTCTTCTCCTTCTCCTCCTCCTCCTTCTTCTAAATGTTAGAGAATGATGGGGAGAACAGGATGCAGCTTTCTGTTTTCAGTGGCAGCCCTGAGCCCTACAGCATTTCTAGTTTTGCCCATACTTCTTGAACAGGAGTACATTCTGAATCCAGCAGTTGGGGTCATGGGTACCTTCTGTGTGTTTTTCTTCAGGGAAAGTTGCTCGTTGGCACTGGAGGCAGGCTGCAAGAGGTTCATAGATCTTGTCTTAGACACAGGCCAATGTAGTCATTAATCTCTTTGCTTTCCCCTCCTTTTGTGAATGGAACTTGCCGACTTTTCCAGTGAGATGGCTCCAGAGATGCTTCTTTGCTTTGCTGACCTACACAATGTCATCTCTTGTAAAAGTCTGCCTCAGATATTTCATTACAATTTGGATTGTACTCGTGCCATCCATCAGTTATATTCACAGCCACACAGGGCAGGTTTTGACAAATACAACAGCATTAGCTTTATAATAAAGCTCTGGGCAGGGAGCTCTCTGTCCTGCGTTAAGGGTGGGAGGAAAAGAGAAGCCTGCTAAGAGATTGGGTCACTGAAAGGGTTGGGACCTTTTAGAGCAGGGGTAGTCAACCTGTGGTCCTCCAGGTGTTCATGGACTACAATTTCCACGAGCCCCTGCCAGTGTTTGCTGGCAGGGGCTCATGGGAATTGTAGTCCATGAACATCTGGAGGACCACAGGTTGACTACCCTTGTTTTAGAGGGTCAGTTCTTCTCACATACTCCTAGCTGGTCTACTAAGCCCATATCCAACTCCAAAGCATTTGACAGTAATGTAAAATTTCTGCAGCTGTCGGTATGCATGGGGCTAACCACTTGGTTTGCTTTAAGTAGTGGCTTCAGAGTTTCCTGCTCCCTGATGCTAGATCCAAACCATCGAGTCTAGAATCATGTTTTCAACAGTGGCCAGATATTTTATTTATTTATTAAATTTGTATCCCGCCTCTCTTGACAAATGTCGCCTCGAGGCGGCTTACAGAATAAAAACCATAAAACAGAATAACCCATAAAATCCCATTAAAAACATTAAGAAAACATTATCCCAGATGTCAACAATTATAAAGATGGCGGTGTAAACTCAACAATATGCTCCCCAATCTGATTTAGCTAATCCGAACCAGGACCAATACTGTGGTCCCAATGATATAAAAACTGGGCTTCAATCTTCCTCATTCAGTATGGGAACGCCTGGGATAGGGTGGGACCCCCTGTCCATGGGCATGGCAAACTGTAGCTCCCCAGATGCCAATGGACTACTATTACCATGAACCCCTGCAGATGTCCATGGTAATAGAAGTCCATGGACATCTGGAGAGCCGCAGGTTAGCCACCCTTGAAATAGCCCAAAGCTTCGCCCTGCTGTGGTCCCTCAATAATTCACTGAAAAGAGAGGTTCAGATCACCTCGCCATTGTTCTGCTCACATCTGTATCTCTTCCCCGGGTGGAGAACCTTTTTCTCAGTCTACAGAGGGGACTGCCAGCTGTGCTATGAGGACCGTCGTCTTCCGTGATCCGCCTTTTCAGGATTAGCTTCCAGGAGGTGGAACGGAGCGGCTAATGTAATAACTTTGGTGGCAAAACTGCAGAAAGCAGGCACCAATAGCATGCTGTCATACCCTAAGATGGAAAATTGCTTGTGGATCAAGGGTTCCCTTGAGGAAACGTGAGGCTGCTTTTTACTCCTGTATTTTTAGGCTGGCTTGCTGGGGAAATGTGGGGTTTTGAGCTCCAGAGTGGAATCTTGACACCAGAGGCTGCAGTTTCTGTTGCTTAGCATGCTGCCGCTGCTTTTAGTGAAGCAGATGGCTGGATTCATTTATAGCAAACAGGCCCTTATTTCATTTTCCATTTCTGCTTTAAAAGGGCTTCAAGTGTCTCCTGTATGGCATCGCCAGAACTTTCCTAATATTGTGATCGCCTGCAAAGAGACTGTTTCTGTTAATGTACATTGCATGTTGGCGTCTTGAAACCAAATTAAGTTTTACGACTTCTTGTAAATTGTTCCATGCACGTCCCCTTTTGCTCCTGCCCCTTTGCAGGTTTCCATATTTATGCATTAGAAGAATGGCTTGGGTGGGAGAGAAACCTGATGGGAAAGGGAGGTGAGTGGAAGGGAGAGCGAGCGAGACTGTCTACCTCTTGCACTTGTCCCCCTCACTCCCTCTAAGAAATTCGGCATTTTACATGGCTGTCCACTCTTCTGCTCGACCTTCACTGCAGCCCTGCACGGTAGGATAGGCTGAGAGGAAAGGCTACCAGGCGAGCTGCTGAATGGGGATTTGAAAGGAAATTGAACACGTCTTCCCACTACATCTCCATAGCTAACTACCTCCCATGGACAATGCTTTAGAGGGGAGCAGTGACCATTGGGCTAGTGTTACATGCAGCCTGGGTATAATGAAATTTGATTCTCAGGCTGGGGGTAACTGCAGACCTGCATTCTGATATTTTGAGTGGCCTTAAAGTCCAAAGGCCACAAAGCTTAACTCTGTGTTCCTGATGGGTTGTTGCTAGTATACCGTTCACTGCTGCTGAAGTGGGTCAGATTTTGTTGTGGCTTTTGGTGTTGATGGGAGGGCTTTTATGCTTTGTGCAGATAAAAGGGGTGAGGCTTGCGGATGCCACAGGTAGGGTTGCCAGAGCCAGGTTTGGAAATTCCTTAAGATTCAGGGGAGAGCCTGGGGAGAGCAGGGATCCCAGTGAGGGAGAAGGCCACAGAGACTCTGATCTCTGTAGTCAAGGGATGAGCCATAATTCCAGGGCATTGCCAGGTCCCTCCTGGAGGCCGGCACCCCTTTCCACAGAAGAACTGGCAGCTTCTTCACTGATGTATTTTTTGGTTGAAATAGATTTGAAAGTGGTTGAAAAAAACAGTGGGTTATCAAATTTATATCCTGTTCTCTCTCCCCTGAACAGGACTTGAGGTGACAAGTAGCATATAAAACTCACCAAATAAAAACACATACAAAAGGCTACCCAGATGCTGTTGATATTTATTTTTTGGTAACTTCATAGTACTGTTTACTTGGTGTAGTGGTTAGGAGTGTGGACTTCTAATCTGGGGAGCCAGGTTTAATTCTACGCTCTCCCACATGCAGCCAGCTGGGTGACCTTGGGCTCTCCACAGCACTGATAAAGCTGTTCTGACCGAGCAGTGATATCAGGGCTCTCTCAGCCTCAACCACCTCACAGGGTGTCTGTTGTGGGGAGAGGAAAGGAAAGGCAATTGTAAGCCATTTAGAGACTCCTTTGGGTAGAGAAAAGCAGCATATAAGAACCAACTTTTCTTCTTTTCATAATCTTGTTTTATCTTTGTATATATCATTGTACTCTGTTCACACTTTTTTTTTCTGTGCTGAGCTGTCACCTTTGAGGAGTTTTCTGTTCTGGTGTCTGGACAAGTGAGATTGGCTTGGAAATAACCTGCATCTGTAGGATTCAGTGGGGATTAACTGGTTTGATGCTGTCAAACATGTGAGGTGGCTCTAGTTGTGAGCTGCAGTCCAGAAGTGACTTGGTGTTATAGATACAGGAAAGGGTCAGAAGCTTAATAAGACCTTTAAAAATTGTTATCTGTCCAGAAACATTTTTTTTCAGAGTTGTACAGCAGTTTTAGATGCTTTGGGCAAGAGACTCCAAAAGGACTCTGTGGGGAGAGTGAAACAGAGGAAAATATTGTGTGTGTGCATGTTGAAAATTGCTTCTCCCCATGGAGGTGTTGCGCATGGTGCGTCTCATTGCAGAGATCTTCCACGCACACCAGGCTTGTGCTGCTTTCCTTTAGGGGGCATCTACCGGATAAATCTGTCTCTGTGTTATACACCAAAGAAATCATGTGGTTTGCCCTGTGCGGAAGGCAATGTGAACATGATGTGCGCCTTGTTTTGTAGCCAGAGCACTAAGCTTATGGTGAAGAGATGAACCTGTATGTTGAAAGGCCACAGCCAGAATAATCTTAAACAGAAAGGTGGTCTGGAATGTTCCCCCCCCCCCCAATTAAGGGACTAATTTCCATTGAAAGCCAGTGGGAAATAGGGAATTATGCTCCAGTGTATTGTTGCTTTCTTTTGGTCCCCTTAACTTGGCAACTACAATGACTGCTTCAAACATAGTGAGTTCCCACTGGGGTGTTTGCTTGGTAGCTGTATAAAGCATAAATTTGCTGACTATTGCTTCAGGAGGAGGGAAAGCCATTTCAAAGGTTCTCAGGAACGCTGGATGTCCCTGGGTCCGCACAGTGTGTGATACCACTGAAAACACCCTGCAGTGCTAAATGGTATGCCAGCTATGGAACCTGGTTTTCCAGAAGCTCAAAGGGCGAAGGCAGTGTTAGTGGCCAGTAGGGTGTCATCTCAAACTAGGTTAATGAGGCCATGCTTCTGGCTGCCTGAGGAAGAAGGTAAGGAATGCCTTAGATCCTGGTGATCTTGTGTTATAACCAGCATTCCGCACAGGAATATCATTAGTATTCCTACTGTTGCTAATCTCTGGACTCAAAGACATCTGCTTGACCTTGACCAGAACCAGGGCTGTCTGGTGGAATGAGTCTCCAGTGAAGATCAGAGCCCTGAAGGAGTTGTCACTTCCACAGGGCCTGTAAGATGGCACCAGGCCTATCAAGGCAACAGCGGCCTAATATCATGTGGACCTTCCTCTTCTTCTCTCAGGCCCCCTCCTTTCTTGTGTGGCATATATTGCCTTGCTTGAAACCAGTCCTGCAGGCAAGACTGAAGATGGCTGGGAGGGGTGTGGCGATTTGTGGGCTTTTAAACTGTCCCAAGCCCACTTGTGGAGAGCGGCAGTCTATAAGGCAAATAATCAATAAATAAAAACAGTGTATGCCTAAACTAATTATATAAATCTAGATGTACACTGATAGGGTTCCATTAACATAACCCAGGGTTCCACAGCTCTTCTGAGCTTGAAACAGCATAATTGGCACAGCCACAAAATGGCTGCCACAACTTGACTTTAATCATGCCAGTAAGATCCTAGGCTCAGTAAAGAGCCTAAAAACATGGCAGGTGTTAGGAAAGGTGTTGGCTGGTGTTAGGAAAGGTGTTGGCTGATGCCATGGTGCTCACAGGCATTGCATTGGAGGCCACTGATGTAATCACTGCCGCTAAACTGCCTCTGTAGTTTAAGTGTCCAGGCAGCAACAGGACTGTCCAGTTGAAATGACAGTTAGTCATGTTCTCTTGGTAAGAACAGGGATCAATCATCACTTATTTTGGCCCAGAGCAAACATGTATCAGCCTGTCCCTTGAAATCTGAAAGAAAAATGTCTTGTTTCTGAAAGGACATTAACCGGTCATATGATAATGGACTTGCGGCTCAGGCAGCCAATCTAAGTCCTGGGAAAGTATATCCATTCACCTCTGCCCTAAAGCTTGATCTTATCCAAGGCAGGGACCTTGGAACTTGTCATGATGGGGTCATTGGGATGGGGACTAATATAACCATAGGATGTAGTTGCCAGTGTTCAGAAGGAACAACCCTGTGGGTATCAGTGGGGTCAATGAGGGAAGGTTAGGCCTTCAACTCCTACTTGTATGCCTTCCAAGGTCACTTGGGTGGATGCTATGTGAAATTTTAGTTGAACTAAGGACCTTGTAGGTGGTAAAGGGGGGGACCTCCTTGAGCACTCACATGTTTGGATTCGATGGGTCCCAGCCATAATCCCTCTCATCTTCTGTGTAGAATTAGTGGAATACAGAATAAAGAAGTAGCACAAATCCAAGTTGTGCCATCATTGCTTGTCAAAGAGAGAGACAAGTATGAGACAAGTATGGTCTCATTGACCAAGGCATCTTTTATTGTTCTCAGTGGCAGAGGCGTATCATGGTGATGTTCTTGCAGCTCTAGTAGGGCAGGAAGATCATTTATGGCAGCTGACTTATTACAACATTTTGAATCTAAATTTACATTCTGAATTTGAAAGTTTTCCAGGTTTCTACTTTTGGGAGATTTTCAGATTTGTCTGGGAAGGAATCCCTGCATGTCAGCCAAGGAACTTTGATTGTAGGTTTTTTCTGGAGCCAACTTTAAGAAGATGGTTGTTGGACTTCCTGAGTGCAAACATGTGATATGACGTGATGTGGCATTTGAGTCATATGACAGAAAGGGGGCTTTTGGCAAATCCAGGACCATGGATAGAACACAAAAACAGAAGGAAGGACAGGAACCAGGAACCAAGTAGCTTGCTGTTGTGGTGGAGAGATTAATCTAATTCTGTAAATTTGACCTTCTTCCACACCGTGTTACTTCAAGCTTTATTGACTTTTATTCCATTTTATTTTAAGTCCACTTTTCTCACTTGGCCTCAAGGTGGATTACACAATGAGTCAATACAGTCAACAGAATGGGACATCCAGTAAATCATACAATAGGATTAGGGTTGTAGAACCGCTCCGAAATCTACAAACGTAACCGAATCAAAGGGTAAGCATCAGCACATTAAATGATGTGAACATTAGATAGTAGGATTCAGCAAGCTAGACACCATAGTCCATGCTAACTGATCTAAGCAACATTGTGAATCATTGAGCATAGTGCAGTTGTGTAGCCTGGGTAGCAAAACCCTCTTGAATAATTCTGTTTGGCATAGTTTGTAGAAAACAAAAAGAGCAGATTCCTTCCTGACTTTCCCAGGCAGGTTGTTCCATAGGATGGGGATCACAACCGAGAAGGCCATGTATGCAGGCAGTTGTTGGTTCTGCCTATTTGGAATTTGGCAACTGTAGAAGCCTTGCTCAGATGTGTGATGCTGACCTGGCAGAGCATGGGGGGGGGGAGGTGGTCTTGCAGACATGAAGATCCAAGATGTCCTGCTGCAAAGAAAGGCAGAATGCATGACATCTTTTGGTTGAAGTCCACTGTTCTAGAGAATACAGTCAATACATGTGGGCCACTGAACAGGCCAGTTATGTTTAGTTGTATTGCTTGGCCCAGGCACTACATTACATGTAATACGAGAAATTCATGATTGGATCTCTGACATGGATTTTGAACTGACAAGGAGTGTGATATGGATTTGGGCTGTGGACCTAGGACAAGGCAAGGTTAACTCTTTCCCTAATGCTTCTTCTCTAGTTGCAACTGCTCCCTTGGGAGCAGAACAAGGGACAAGAAAAAGGTGCTGATATTATTCCTTTTCCAATTACCAGGTATGAAAGCACTTAGTATGTGCTAGTAACATCACTAGTGCATGGTCATGCTCTTGTGCCATCAAGTCTCCAGCATGCACTCCTAATCATGATCAGCCTCCAATATTATGTATCCCTTTTTTGGGTGGGGTGGGGTTTGAGCTATCACACCGGAGAATCATATTAGGTAGAAATCTGTGGGGTTCCCCCAATCAAACTGGAAACCAAAGGGGGGGGGTGTATGCATGTGTAAGTCTGGTAACTCTGTCTTAACACACGCTGTACAAGCTACCTAGTACATTGTTGGTAGAGATTTTTGTTGAAGACTTTTTCCGATCTCCTTTTCCACTAGAAGTACTTAAGTTAGTCAGCACTGTTTGGTGCTGAAAAGACAGACTGGTATAATAGAGGTTCTTTTAAAAATTTCCCTGACTTCAGGATCTGTAAGTAAGGTGCAAAACCTGC